>NC_080598.1:47438554-48106470 GCF_027887145.1 Ammospiza caudacuta | reverse complement strand
TTGGCCATAACTAAAACCACAGGAGCTCTTTCATAGAACCACGTAACTGGAAAGGAATCAGACTGAGGTTCAGATCTTGGCTTATCTTAAAGTGATGTTAGCTTTAGTATAAAGTTATTTTTTGTGTTGCATTTTGCATGTGCCCCTCTGATTATGGGGTTATACAAGAGGTAGAGTTAAAAGCAAAAATGTTCTCCTGCTATTTGCAAGATACAAAAAACAATTCCAAAACCAAATCAGTTTCACTTGCAGTGCTAGTAGAAAAGGCAATCTGTGCAGCAGCATGCACAAGATAACTTACTGTCACTCTGTATAAGCTTGGCAATTTACTTAAAACAATGTAATTCAAACTTTTCATTTAGTAAATACCACAGATTTCCATTGAATATTAGCGAGTTGATGAGCCCAATTTAGTTAGACATTATAATTAATTGTTCCAAAAATGCTGAGCAAAGGGCAATAATCAAATAATCAATTATCCAGTGGCTTTTAATTGAGCTAGCTACTTTTATTTTTTATTGTCAGCCTTTCAGAAGTTTAGGAATCCATTTTAATGATCAGAAAATTGTATCCACGTTTATGGAGATTTAGATACTTTAAAACAGGAACAAAATTCATGCCTGGTTCAAATGTATGTCACAGACTGACACATATAAGAAAAATACTCCATTTACTCTACTTTTTAAAGTTAATGATGTGTGTATATAATAACTTAAAATCTAATATCTCCAAGTGCTAGCTATGGATTTTGCAGAACAGCTGGATACAATATGCATGCTAATTCAGAGAGCAGCTGGACTTTCCTCTGCTGTTGTGAATAGACAGGATTTAAATGGAAGGTTGCTACCTACTGCCAAGCATAATTTTCAAGTGTTGTGCTCTCCTGGGATGTTTTGATTGAATTAGGAGGTTTCAGCTAGTTCAGTGAGTGAGATGCAATGAGTAGCAAAAGGTTCTGTTCTCCACACATTATTGGACACAATATGTAGGTATTTTGCTCATTTTTAAGTCTGCAAGTGTAAATTCCTAAAGTACTATAAGGATTGTCTGAGCTTTTAAAGCCATATTAGATATTTCCATACATTAAAAAGACATCCAAATATTGGACTGTCCCCATATACTACAGTATATATTTTTCTAACCCCAAACTAGACTGTTTTTTCAAGAAAAAAAAATTCTGTATGACAAAAAACCAAGAAAAATATGTTACATATAATGACTGCAAGTGGCTGGAAGAAAACATCCTGTACTTTTAAATTCTTTTATTCTTGCCTCCCATCTGTGCTGCAGGAATTCACTATCTTTATTCTTGCCAGATTGCTTTATCCCCAGAGCAAGTATGACTTTATTATTCCAATTTTTACAAGTTTGAGTTCATGTCATTTTTTGGACCGAAGTCTTTACCATTTCTGCTTCTGTTTACTCAGCATGAATATCTAGTATGCGCAGTAATTCAGTTTAGCCTTATCAGACATGGAGTCCCATAGTAACAGGGGGGAATATCTTCATAATTAATAATATTATGGGAACAGAATATGACTTATGGAACCTGTGTCTGTGTATTTGTGGAGTTTCTCTAGTGTTATCTGTCCTCTGCTAATTAGAATTTAGCTGACAGATACACAGAATAAAAAGGAGGAAGGATATTTTTGTTTTGACTATTAATTACATCAGCTCTTGTAATGTGTCTATACTGGGCATTGCAGCATAGAAGAGATAGATTTAAAGCTGAGCTTGTATGCATGTGCCAAGATAATAAAAGGAATTTAACCAATGAAATATATAACTTCAAGTAAGATTCCCAAAGATGAAGAGCTGAGAAAGCTAAGAAAAGTGAAAAATTAATCTTTCTGAAATTGGATAGATTCTGTGGGCTATACTGGCTGATTTGCTGTCACACAGTGTTATTGTTGCTCTGTCTGCTCCATACCATCACAGCCTGGAGGAGAATAATATCAATCTTCTATGAATTCAATTGAACTTCTTTCCTATGGTACCAATCTACAAGAAGCTTGGAAATGGATTTAGTGCAATGCATTGAAATTTTGCTCACCTTCCACATAACAGAAATCACTGGGAGTATTGAGAGCTCAGCTGCTCCTGGGCCAGTATCAAGAAGGAGCTGAACTTTCAGCTCAGATAGGCTTGAATACACAGCACACATATTCAGTGGTGAGCTGCATGTGTTCCTGCCATGTGTTTTGCATGTAGCAATGTCTATGAGGGAGTGGAAAGTGTTTTGTCAGTATTTTTGTTTTATTTGACTGCACTTTTGACTGTTATATTACAGGAGAGAGAAATTAGATGTAACACATCTTCAGCCATGGGTAACCTATCTTCAGACATGAAGGAATTCCTTCATCTCAATGCTGCATTTAGACCAGGCACACTGTGTTCTTCTGTCCCATGGAGTGGAATATGTTTTATGTGTGTGTTGGGAATCTGGCAGCATTTATGGAAAAATGACCACATGTCAAGGCTGCAGGTGGAAATGGCTGCTTTAACAGCTCCTCTTGGAGGGGGAGCCTCTTGGGAGAGTCTTCTTCATATGTTCCTCATTGGGGAGCTTCACTGCTGGGCTGGGACCTTGCTGCAGTTCCACAATTCAAGGCAGCCATGGAGTGGAGAAGCTGTGTGATCCATTTTGATACATGGGTGAGATGCCAGTGATGAGCAAATGTGAGGCAGAAGTTAGCTGAGGGGTTTGTTTCAATGAAAGAGGCTTTCTAGACCTGAAATAGTGGACAAAAAGAGTTTCCACCAACAGCCTAAGTTGCTGGAGATTTTTTAAGATGGGTATTATTTTTACCCAAGAAAATTTGAGACAGTCTGAGTGATTGTAACTGTTTTTCACCAGTGTCTTTTTCTGAACAGACAGTCCTAAGTTCTGTTACACGTTTTGTCCATTGAGGTACTTAATATTTGCCTGGAAGAAGCTTCTACACCTGAAGTAAGCAGAGAAAGGGGGCTTGCCCTATTTATTTATCTCTTTCCTGAAGAAACAGCCACAGAGGCACACCAAAAGATATTCACAGCCTGAATCTGGTATGAAATTTGGAAAGTACACCTTACAGACAAACTCTGAGCCACAACATGTGCTGCTGGCTTTTATAAAAAATGTCTATTCTATGTCAACTAATAAATGAGTCCAGCAAAACAGAAAAAACAGTCTGGAAGAAGAAAAGATACAGCACAACATGTTAAAATCATCAATTGGTAGAGATGTTCCCACCATCAGGCTCTGAGGCTGCCTAGGGAAGCTGTTTCTTTTGCCAGTATCCAGAGAATCTCAATAGGGAACAAAACCAGTTGTTTCTCATCTATGCCTGGTAAAATTTCAGAATGCTTAGTTCCCTTGGTTAAATGATTCCTAGAGCTCATGCTTATAATTTCTCCCCCTTCTTTTAAACTAAATCTTTTCAGTATTGCGCAGGCTAGAATGAATTTATGCTCAGCATGAATATTATTCCCTGCCCCTTACATCAGTGGGAGCAGGAGCAGAGCTTGTTTTAGAACCAGTGGAAATATTGGCAGGGACCTTAGAATTTGTGCATAGCTTTGAATCCTACAGGCAAACAATAGCATGCAGCAGAAACTCCTACTGAGCTGGTGTAGTGGATTGACATTGGCCCAATTCCTGGCACCCACCAAAGCTGCTCACTCACTCCTCTCTGCAAACTGGACAGAGGAGAGGAAATTTAAGTAAGGGTTCATTTAAGTAAGGACAGGGAGAGATCACACATCAAATACCATTATGGGCAAAACAGGCTCCTAATTAGAAATATGAAGTGAATCTATTACTAACAGCATCAGAGCAGGGTAATGAGAAATAAAATAAGCACATAAAACCACCTTCCTCCTCTCCTCCCTACTTGCCAGCTCTACTGCCTCCCCCAGCAGTGCAGAGAGACAGGGAATGGGGGTTATGGTCAGCTCACCACCACTGTGGTTTCTCCTGCTGCTCAGGGAGAGGAGCTGTTCCCCTGCCACACCATGGGGCCCCTCCCATGGAGACAGTTGTTGTTATCATATTGCTGTTATCATGTTTCTAGAGTCACATACTGTCACAATCATATTTCTAAAGTCCCATACCTTCTTGGTGATATTTCTTGGGGCAGTTCTTCACAGCACAGACAACTTATTCTGCTTGTTACTGCTTCTTAGTTAGGGCTCCTTCCAGATTCCCCCTGACAAGCCAGCCCACCCCCTTTTATCCCAGCTATCTTCACCAGCCACAGCTGCAGCCCATTTAGAATAACTAGGATTGGGGCAAGGCCACTTATACAATACATATTTTACTGAGACTCATACTATAGACAGTTTTCCATAAACTTCTGCAACCTGACTCCATCTCACAAGCAGCAGCTCCCTGCAACCCGCTGGATGTAATTCCATCCCATGGGCAAGAGTTCTCCCCAGACTGCAGCAGCGTGGGTCACTCCCACAGGGTGCACTCCTTCAAGGACAGGCTGCTCCAGCCTGGGCTCCTCTCCACAGGGCTCCCATGGGCTCACAGCCTCCTCTCAGGCACCCACCCGCTCCTGTGTGGGCTCCTCCCCGGGCTGCAGGTGGATCTCTGCATCCCCATGGACCCCAGGGCTGTGGGGCACAGCTGGCTCACCATGGTCTGCACCACACCTGCAGGGGAATCCCAGCTCCTGCAGCACCT
Source organism: Ammospiza caudacuta (assembly GCF_027887145.1). NCBI lineage: Eukaryota > Metazoa > Chordata > Aves > Passeriformes > Passerellidae > Ammospiza > Ammospiza caudacuta. The sequence continues at coordinate 48,101,801 of NC_080598.1, read as the reverse complement.
CCTGCCCCTCCTGAGCTGGCCGTGGTGTCTGCAGAATTGCTCTTCTCACATGTTCTCACACCACTCTTCTCTGGCCACAACTAAAACTGTACAAGCCCTTTTTGTTTTCCTTTTCTCCTAAATCAGTTATCACAGAGGCTTTAGCACTATTTCTAATTTGCCCAGCCTTGGCCAGTGGCACATCTGTGTTTGAAGCTTCAGGGATTGACTCCACTGGACCTGAAGGAAGCTTTTAGCAGCTTCTCACAGAAGCAGGGCCTGTAGGCACCCCCACTATCAAAAAACAGGCCATGCAAACCTAATACACTTGGATATCTAGTGATTTCTTTTTTAAAAGGGCAAGCATGACATAAAATTAGCAGTTAGTAGATAGAAACTAAGGAAAGAGAGCATGATGGAATTTGGAATTTCCTCTGGTTCATTTGGCAAGTTTCAGTCATTAAGTTAAAATAGGTGCAGTTAATTTCAGGTTACTGAAGGAGGTGGACATTTCATGATGTTCATTCTTCCCTGTGATCTGCTTCTTTACTTCTGAGATAATTTATCTCTCGTTGGCTAGGAAAAAGATGAAAACCTTGTAGTTCAGGTACACAGTTTTGACATTTTCTATCCACTTTGCCACATCCCTTACAATAAGGCCAAAATGAGGGATTTTAATGTCAAAATAAGGACAAAAAAGGGGAAGACCAAATAGAGCAAAATTAACTAATTCAACTTCTAGGATAAAAACCACTGTGATGCTGATTATTTCTTAATGGTTCAACTACAGTCACTGAATGTAATATAAATAGAAGTAAGATTCATGGGTCTGTAAACAGTTTTGGAAATATAACTAATACCAGTGAATTGCCATTCACTGGTATTAGTGAATATGAATATGAATTGCCATTACCAAGTGGTTAATGGTTGGAAAGGACTTGAAAGGAAATGGTGAGACACCCCTTCACTGGAATAAAGGGGCAAGGACCCTCCCTCTCCAAAGATATTGGGTGGCTGTGTCTGCCAGCTCCAGGGGTGCTGGAGAAGCCCTCAAGGGGATGCAGACATCACTCTTGTGACCCTCAGGCCAAGTTACAGCTGCCCATAAAGCAGAGGTCTTTGTTATCCTAAATGCATGTCCAGATCTTTTCTGATGCAACACAGTGCATTACTATGCCCCAGATGTCTTTTGCCTGAATCCTGAACAAACAAACCCCTTATTAGGGAAAGAGGTATTGCACAGACATATCCATGTGATGTATTGTAAAAATGGTTGCCAGAGCTTTTGGAATAAATGTGAAGAGAAACAGCTGACAGTTCAAAACTGAATTGCAAATCTTGTAGCCCTGCAAAGTTACACATATACAAATCTTATTACACATCTCCTGAGTGACTACATTAAGGTGATTCATGAAGATACAGAAAATTCGTCCCTGTCAGCTGGGGCCAAGAAGGACAAATTGCCCAGGAACAGCCTATTATGCTTGTTCTTAGTACTTTTAAAATGACAGCTGACATTTATTTCTAAGATGGTATAACGCACAAGGGAAGATAACATTCTCTGCTACTACTGAGCTGTGAACACCTGCATTGAATAATCATTTGCATATCTCCTCTTTAATTCAAGGATTTAGATTCCCTTTATAAATATTTACCAATTAAGCAGCTCAACAAACTAAGCAGTGGGAACATATTGTTATATTTTATGGTTGTGCAAAGAGTACTGGTAAATGAAGGGATTTATCCATAGTTTTATCAAAGTTCAAAGGAAAGTGAAGTGTCAGGGCTTGGGTATTTAGCTGTATATAGGCTTCAGTCAGTCCATTTTTTACATGCATATTTTTCCATGAGTGATATACTCATCAAAACTGAGAAGTCATTTTTCAGGTCAAGCCTTACATGCTCATAGATTTTTTTAATAGAGAGATGTGGCTATTTTGACCCTCTAGTCTGACCTCTTGTGGAATATAGAGGGTTTCCATAGTTCTTACTTCACCAGAGTCTGTTATGAATTACAATATTTCAGGATGAAAATAAAAATAACAATAAAAAATTACAACTCCCTCAAAACTCAGTGATCCTTTGAAGGTTCTGTCAATGGAGAATCCATTACACCCCTGCTAGAGTTGTGGCACTGTTTAGGAGCCTTACTGTTAAAGCATTTGCCTTGATTTCATTTAACTTCAATTTCTAAACATTATCTGCTTCTTTACCAACAGAATTAATTTCACAGGTTTAAAGTTCCTGAATGTTGTAACTGATACTGAACTTGCCTGCAAATTTTTTTCCCCAGAATATTGAATAAGTATTTAGATTTATGTCTGGGGATATTTTCATTATATTTACAAATATCTGATCTCCTTATTAAATCATATTAAATTCTGACACAGATCTTTTGGTTAAGACATGTTAAGGTACATAGGGTGGATATTTCCTTTGATATTTGCTTATATAATTTATTGCCCTTCTGTTAATGAATCTTGAGACCAAGATTACAGATGTTGATTCTCTTTCTCAGGGTTAGTCATAGATTTGGATATTTTGTCAAATCCTTTTATAGTTCTCTCACCTCAGATAAAGGTTGTCAGGATTGAATTTTTCTCCAGTGAAGACATCTGAGCAGTTAATTTTCATTTTTTTAATTGAAATATGTTCTTTGTTTCTTGTTATTATTTTTCCCGTGAGGATCTTAACTAGGACTCAGTGAACAGTGAAAAACAGCATCCATTGCAAATTATTCTGTCCTGCAACGTCTTGTGTTTCCTTCTGAGAATGTGAGAATGCAAATATTTGAGGAGAAGAGATTTTGAGAGGAGTGATCCAGGAGAAACAAGATTTCAGTTGTGAATCTTGGAATTTACAATTGGAATGATGGTAAGCTGCATAAGCATTGTGCTTTGAACAGCACCATGAACTAGAAATAATACCAGTGAACAAATTTTGATGTTGTTAAAGGATGTTCATGATTCACAACTGACAGCTAAGTTCACACATTATAGTGAAGTTTTGCATTCAGTAGTGCTACTTAATCTGATTCAAATTTAAAGCCCAAGTGCTGATATAGCTCCATGTATGAAATATATTTGTGACATTGCTCTGTTTGTTGCTAAAAACAACAGTAAAGTAGTCTAAAGTCATAAAAGAAATACTAAATTACAGATAATTTTCTGCCTGATTGTGCTTACGTGCTGCAGTTGTGTCTGGGTATTGCCATGAGTATGTTAAAATACACAGAATGTAGAGCTCACCTGTGGAGGGAATAACAGATTTAGGTTATATGCTCTTAGTGGATCCTCTAATGTCCATAAGAGTCTGGTTCATTATTATTATTCTTTTGTATTTTAATAATCATAATCACTGGGACATATATTAGAGAGCACAGCCTATCTTTTTCTGTGCTATTATCAGGGATGAGGATTGTCACTTAACTCTCTCATTTGAGAAATTCAAAACTGTAGGGGGATAGAATATAAATAAATAAAGTTAGTATAGAAAGTAATCGTACCCCCTAAAGAGTTGCAGCTGGGTTAATTATTATAGATTAGGAGCAGGCCTGATGTTAACAGGCCACAGCTGTAGCCAATAAGATGAAGAGTGTTATAAAAGAGTGGGTTGGGTGATTGAGGGGGGCTGGAGTCAGTTGGTTGCTGTGAGGACAAGGAAGAGTCAGTGCCCAGAGGCGCTGCCTACAAGAAACACCAAGGAGGTATGAAACTCTAGCAATATGGAACCCTTGCAATATAATAACACAATAATGTTTAAGAGGGTTAATTTATTTTTACAGCACAGCTGTTTCATAGGATGTGATGATTCCTTGCATTTTTTTTTTGAGAAAGGAAATGTATTTGGTTAGATAGCTGTTGACACAGTACAGTATGTGTGACCTCGTCCACGCTTTTCTCTGTCCAAACTCCGAGTTCAAACATTTTCTCTCATGCTGCTTATAAAATAAAGTGGCCCAGGACAAATTATTACATTAGCTGTTGTTTTGTTAGATGATAAGATTAATGATCTTAAAAGAGCTGTGATCCTAAAATAAATATGGTTCAAAACAATAGCAGTGACATGGACACTTCTGCTCAGGCATTCCTAAATGAAGCTATTGCTTCTCTGAATAGAAGAAATTGCCTGGAAATGCACACTCTCTTCTCCTTTGAACTTTAATGCATTTTTAATATGTAGTGGTTGTGTGTGTGGTTTCTGTGGCTGCCCAAGGGTTTTGCCACGAAACTGGCTAAGTTCTATATGACTGATTTATGGGTGAATGTTGAACTGCATCTGATTTTTCATTTTAATCACCTGTTTGAGTTTGAAGTCAGTTTTTTCAGCCAGAGGATACAGAAGGACAGAGGTCAAACTTCTTATGCAGCATGCTGCAAAGGTTAGAAGACCGACACCCCCTCCGAGGTACATTTCACTGTCTGAATAACCTGGCAGGGTTCTGCAGTCACAGCATCCAGCATAAAAGCCTAGGTAGGCATATAGATGAGTAATGGTAGAAGACCCAAATTTTTTTTTTCAGCTGGGAATTCAGGTATTTACTGCAGCATCTCCTCCAAGAGTGACATGGAACAGCCTGAAAAACCTCATTTAAGGTCTGTAAAGACATCTGGAGATGGAAAAGTGTTTAGGTTAATTTTATGAAGATTATGGCTATGTTTCACAGATAGGCCACATCAACAGGTGCAAAAGTCAAGGATGGAATTGCAAGAGTGGTAACAACAGCTCTAAGTGTATAGTGCATTTATCCAGGACATACAGAGACATCTATTACAGAGTTAGGCTCCCACCTCCTTTTCTCAGGGTATTTTTAAAGAAGGTTAATATCTCCAACCAAGACATTCTGGGATTCATAGAATGGAGTTACTCTATGAATTAGCTGATACACAAAAGAGGAGAGAAAAAAATTACCAAAAGAATGGAGTAATATGTAGTGGAAGTGATGAGCTAGAAACATTAATGAATGATAGGACTTTTGGATGAAGTAGACTTAAGTGGAACGGGACAAGATAAATATTTCTAGGGAACTTTAATCTTCACTGGAACACTGTTTTTTTTTTTCTGTGGAATTGGAGAAATTATTGAGCTTTTTTTCCTGTGTTCTCATTGATGTACTGGCCAAAATGAGCAATCAAATTCCTGTAATTCCCTCTCTAAGGAAGGTAACGGTATCTGCTAAGTGTTTGGGGAATACACTGGGACTGCAGTAGGTGCAGCTGTGGGTGCAAGGCAATGTCCTCATGGCAAGCAGCCTCTGTCACTTACCATGGTGTCTGCAGGGTTAAGTGCAGAAGAGGTGCTTGGTGCTGGCCCTTGAGTCAGTCAGCACTGCTCACAGCAGGACTGGGTGCATGCACCCTGGGGGACATGATGGCCTTTCCAAGATGCCTCAGAGATTTCAGCAGAGTATTGTGGGTCAAGATGGCCCAAACTATTTCAAGGATAACCTTTGCTGATGGATTTCTATTTAAACACATCTTCTGGTGAAAGGCAGAGGGGGAAGGCCAACCACATTCTGCTAGGGAGCCCAATAAAACTTCTCTGGTGCTGGCTTGTTTGGTCTATCGCCCTAACCTCCCTGTGAGCCTGTCCTTCCCTGCTGAGGGAACATCACCCACAAGCCCTGCTGCAGCTCTAGGAATGGCAGGCAACAGAGCCAGGGATTGCAGCACATGTTTAGAGCTTCCAGTCCATCAGTGCCTTGTGCCTGACTCCGTTCCTGCTGGAGCCTCCCAGCAAATGGGGCTGCTCCAGGACAAGGCTCCTGCCCAGTCCTGAGCCCACCCCAAGGGCTGTGCACAAAGGGGAGCCCTGCTGCAGGTGGCAGGGTTTAAATCTGCCAGGACCATGCTGAGCCCCTGGAGCCCTCAGCAGAACATGGCTGGGCGCTCGGGAATGGCCTCGGCAATGAGTGGGTGGCTGAGCTGGGGATGCCCAGTGGCTGGCAGACAGCACCAGATAGGAGGGGATGGGCTCTTTTAAGGAAAAATGTCTTGGATAGTAGTGAGCGTAGTCCCTATCCTTGCTCCTTCTCCTGCAGTGTGTGATTTTGGCTCCTGCTGGTGTGTGTGAGAGTTGCTCTGTACCAGGAGATGGATGGAGCCATTCAGGAACAGCAAATCTGGTGCTCAGTCTGTGACAGCTGGAGCTCTTTGGCTGCAAAGGGTGCTTCAAGATCCCTTTGGCAGTGAAAATGGGACCTTCCTTGCTGGCAGAGTGATCAGCATCTTGGGGCCTTTTTTAAATTTTTTTTTTTTAACATAATAGGTGAGGATTTTGTGGATAACTTGTTTGAATCCAGACCTCCAGACTGTACTTGAAAAGCAGGACTGCATCTGCTGTGCTGTGACCTCTCACACTGCACTTGTAAAATGGACACACTGTGGGGCTCATCATCAGGGCACAGCAGATCCCCCTGGGCGTGGATACAGGCTCATGCTGGAAGCAGAAAGGGTGACTGTATTTTGAAGCAAACTTTTAAAGAGTTGTGAGCTTTTTTTACAGCTGAATAACCATATTGAGAGGCTTATTAAAATAATAACAGCACATTTGTTAATAATTAATCACTGGCATTAACAGAGGCCTTTTCAGCCAAAGATGCTGAAGTTCTTTCCAAATTTCACTGACCAAAATTGCCAACAGTAAGGATTGCCAAAATTGCCTAATCCATCATCATGCATTGCCAGCCCTGACAGCTATTCAATTGTTCACTACATAGCAACTACTAAGTAGCTATCAGATTTGTGCAGAAAGCAAGGAGTTTGCTCTATGTCCAAGAAAAGGTTGAAAAGAAGTTGGTGAAGGGGTGTGGGTACTGCTCCAAGATTGACTTCATCATGTAATAGCATCCCCACCTTTTAGCTGTGTTCACTCGTGAATCTCAGTTCACAAGCTGTGATTTTTGCATGCCACCTGAGTTAGATGGTCCCTGATAGCACAGTGGTGCAGAAAGATGTGATGTGTCCAGAACTACCATTGTCATAATTTCCTGCTGAAGGTTGGCATTTGCACTAATCCTGAGAATCTTTTGGATTCCTTCTGGTGTTTAAAGGCATTGATCACAATGATAAAACAAAGCCTTGACCTACACCCTGAATATTTAATTTCAGCTCTGTTCTCTGGTTTTATTGCCTATTTCTCATAGCCTGAATTGTCTTATAGTGATCTCTGTTGACTGTGAAACAAGGCCAGATGTCCAATTTATGTGCTTCAGTTAAATTCCTAAGAGGTAATTGATAAAATTCCAGCCAAAATGCTTGCAAGTTTTTATTGCATCTGTCTGCCTTAGTGATGTTACACCTGTTTGTATCTGAATATTTCTGCAGCCTCTCCATATTTAACACGGGAAATTTTTCCTCATTATGAAATATCTCTTGAGAGTCCATTGCTAATGAAATTGCTTCATATTTATTTTTGAAGTTGTATATAAACAACTAGCATTATTAGGATACAATTACCAGAGAGTAATCACAGAATTACTGTCAACATAGCTTCAAAACATACTGCAAATTAATATTCATGCATTTCTTAATCTGCCATTTGGAGTGAAAGCATAAATCCAATCTAGGCTTCATCACAAAGGAAATAATATCACCAGGGGAAACTGGGCTGTTTTGCACTTTGGCGTAATTAAAGGGAAAAGTTCTGTGACTCTTTTCACAGATCTGGAGGTGCAACTGCTGTGGCTGCTGATGCTCAATGGGGCAACGCATTGTGCCAGCGATAAGGGAGAAAAGAAAGGCAGCATTTAGACATTCCTCTATGCAGAGATATTGCAGCATTCAATCAAATGTGTGCAGCTGACTCCAAAAATGTTGTTTGACAGCCTGGTATTTGCAGGAAGTCTAAGGTTAAGGATAGCTAAAGAATATATTTGAATTCTGCCATTAACAAACAACCATAGGTCTTTTTTTTTGTCTAAAGCAGAAAGAAATAAGTGAACTAGTAAAACTAATGTCTCAGAAATCAGTTTGTGCAGCTCATTTATGTTTGCTCTGCTTAAATAATGTTTTAACACATTCTTCACACAACTGGAGATAGACTAATAATGTAAAATAATGGGAATGATTAAAGAGTGGTGAACTACTTTCTATTTCATGAATATGATGCTTGGGGTAATTTTTGATTACTTATTTTTAGATGTCCAGAAATCAGTTTTGCAAGGGCTACAGGACCATAAGTATACAGAAGTATATATTAGAAGATGTAAAAATGTAATTCTTCCATAACTGAGAAGTAGAAAACTGAAAATTTAGAATTCAAATTGAGATGAGTGAAACTAGGAGTCACTTTTGAAAACTTAACTTATTCACAGTCAAATAGAAAAAGTGGCAAAACAGATTTTTGTGACTCTATTAAAAGTTTTGAGAGTTTAGAACAAACAGGAGGAGAAAACACTGATCATTCTTCTGCTTTTTAAAATGATGTTGCTCTAAGTGTTGTCATCACTCTTATGTGCCCATTTCTGCAGAGGTTTAAGTATTTAAGGAAAAACACAGTGGATGACAAGCTATTCAGCCCAAAGATATTTCAGGACAAAAGTCTGCTTTCCACAAGATTATAATTGTAAGGACTTACTTTCTAATGAGGCCTGAGGGTGCAGTTATGTGGTGACAGGAGCACAAGATGTGCTGACACAAGTGACCATGAGGTACCATGCTCTCAAACTCCCTGGGCATTGCAGGTTGCAGACACTCTTGTACTTCCAACTCCCACATTTATTTCTCTTACAAGAAAAAAATTATGCTGTTGAACAAATGCGAAGAAGCTGTGAATATGTTGTTATTTTGTTTCTCTTTTACTTGCTTGCTTTCTCATTACACTCATACTACACTGGAAACAGGACAGTACGTTGCCTTGTGATCAAGGAATGTGTTTGAAAGAATAAATGTCATTTTTACAGAAATGCTAACAAAATTCAATGCAGTCATGACAAAGCCCTTTTTTCTTCCTGCCCACAAAAGACAGCATTCTTCCTTTTCTTATTACTTCTGTCTGTTTCTTAATCTATGCCCAACAAATGAGGCAGAACATTCCCACAGAATGTCTCCTTACATAGATAAGGCTTCTAGTTAGGAACATTTTAATGGAATTCAGATTTAAGAGAAAAAGAATAGAGATTAAGCAAGTAAGACTAATACATATTTTCCAAACATATTTTAAATGAGAATGCTACAGTGAAGCAGAATGATGCTGCATATAAGATAGAAGGAAGGCATTTTCAGGTACCAAGAGCTGTACAAGGGGTGAGTTCTTGCTGCAGTAATTGTGAAGGGGCAAAAAACCAAGCAGATCTGACCAAAAAACTATTTTGGTTACCAAGGTCACAGAAACCATCATGGACCACATTTCTGAAATGTCCAGTGAAAGGGTGAAATTGGTTAACAGGGAGTCTGGGGCATTAAGGAGAAGAAGGGCAGAATATGGGCTTATAATACTAATAAAAAAGTAATATATGGCTTTTCATTAACTTGTGTTTCTTTATACAAATCCTTTCGGGATACTTTATGCTTGATGATATAGAATTATATCCTTTTTATTTCTAAAGGTGTGGTGTCACAAAGGTTCTATAGCTTTTGTGGCAGAGATAGTTTAAATGTGAATTATGAAAAACAGATAAAGCAGGAAAGATAAAAAACTCACGAGTAATAGAATACAACAACCAGTTGACAAAGTTTAATGAGAAATATTTCTTTTGAAGCACAGCATGGTAACAAGAAAGGATACAGTAAAGAGAGGGGAAAACTTTATGAAAGGACATTATTTTTATGAAGCTTGTCATTGTGCAATAGTTGAGGAGAGTGGATATATTTAGAAAGTCCCTGAAACCTGTCATGGAATCTGTGCACTGCATGTGGTAACAATCAAGGTTTTTCCTCTAGGACATAGATTGAAATTTGTATATTAACTTCTTTCTGGACTAAAGACTTAGTTTAATACTTATTTCCTGTCTTCACTGGAAAAAAATGCAGTTCTGGGTACTTGATGAAGGATAAAAATGATGACTGAGATTTAAATTTTAGTCACCTGATGGGAAAGGTATACATCTATATGTAGAAGAGCAAGAAGAGAACTAAAAAATCTAGGGGTAACATTCAGAAAAGAAATCAAAGATTCTTGACTGTTCTGTTATTCTTGCTATGTTTATGTTCTATATGTACAGAAAACGGGAGCAATCAAACTAACAGAAAACACTACATCATGTTTTTATTCCATTGAACAAGGAGGAGTGTTGTAAAAATATTTGTGCTTTTTTCCCTTCAAAAAGGCATGTGATAATGTATTATCTACACCCAAAAGTCACAAAACTTTGGCATCTTTAATGAAACTGTTAGGAAGATACAGCTGATAGCTCTGACACTGCAGGTAGACAGCAGCTCTTTTCCCTTTTATTTCTTGGTAAGGCTATTAGAAAAGCTGACCAGTTAATGCAAATCCATGTTGTATATGCTGATGATTTCATTGCAGAAGATGTAGTGCAATAGATGACTGAGATTTGTTGGGAAGAGGAAACAAATGGGATTTAGTGCAGTGAATGAAGAAAAAATGGTTATGGTTGTAAGGCAGCAGAAATGGTCTGGATGGTACACACAGAAGCTGACAATCACAAATATCAAAAGAATTAGAAAAGAGTGGCAATGAGGGAGGGGATAAGGACTTAAGTACAAAATACATGTAAAGGGTAAAAGTAAAGGTAGTTTAGTTAACCCATATTCAGAAGATAGGTTAAGAATTTAGGACAATGGGAAGCAAACCAGCTCCATGTCTCAGAAGAAATTGTTCTGATGGTGTTTGACCTGACACCAAACATTGAGAAAATGAGGGAATTATAAACATATCTGAGGAAATTGCTACTGGAGGGAGAAAATACTCTATTCAAAGACTGTGCCCCAACACATATATTGTTTCAAAAAGTGGATTGAGTGGATTTGTGTCCCATTAAAATAATATGAAGCACTTACAAAAGGAATATCTACCCTGTGACAAAGGGCAGCAGCCTCTGGCTCTAAGGAAATGCTAGAAGGAGGAAGCTTTTGTGGAGAACATAAAACTTATTATGAGAGATATCAGAGCCCCAGTGAGATGGGAGCACATGTCATAATGGATAATTCTGTGCTATAAAGGTGATTGAGTGTGATTCAGAAACATTTTCTTCACAAATTTCTGTGATTGTGACAGAGCTTTGATTCTTGATTTACAGCATTTCATTTGTAACACTCAATTTCAGAAAGCATGGGATTTCAATGTTTCTGTCCCTTGTGTGCTGGTTGCATGGAAAGAAGCAGCAGAAGATGGCAGCAGAGATTGCTGACTCCATCTCATTTCTTTATATGTGCAGCAGAGTAAGTGTGCTTGGTGAAAGAACACAGGGTGAACTTTCCTTTAAAAATATACTGATTTAGTTATGGGAAGATAAATTCCTTAACTCTGAGAACACATTCATCAGTTCATTTTTTTTATGGAAATGATGTGGGAGTATGAAAGAAAAAAACACACTCCTTGTATCTTTCCATATGTCTTAATGGCAACACTTGCAAGCAGTTGAAATAGTCCTTGCAAAAGATCAGGGACACATTCCCTTTACATGGTCCTCCTGCCTAAGCAATAACTCACCAAAGGCAGGTGCCCTACATTCTGTGTGAAAATAAAATAAATTCAGAATTATAAAGAAGTGTTGAAAAATTTCATATAAAGTTGCTTAACTTTCAACAGGTGACTCAAAGAACAAATAAGGCCAAAACTATTATTTGTCTAATAGCAAGCCAAAGATTTGCCTGTAGGTAATCCTGACCCTCTGATCACACGCAGTGCATGTAGGTGTGAGCTTAAGCATGCAGGGAGAGCGAGGTACTTCAGTAGATCAACTGATACAGTTGTAAACCAAAGACTTGAGCATCCAAAAGTCTTTCTGGTTTACAGCTGTAAACCAAAGACTTGAGCATCCAAAAGTCTTTCTGGTTTACAGTTGTAAACCAAAGACTTGAGCATCCAAAAGTCTTTCTGGTTTACAGCTGTAAACCAAAGACTTGAGCATCCAAAAGTCTTTCTGGTTTACAGCTGTAAACCAAAGACTTGAGCATCCAAAAGTCTTTCTGGTTTACAGCTGTAAACCAAAGACTTGAGCATCCAAAAGTCTTTCTGGTTTACAGCTGTAAACCAAAGACTTGAGCATCCAAAAGTCTTTTTCGTTTACAACTGTATCAGTTGATCTACTGAAGTACCTCGCTCTCCCTGCATGCTTAAGCTCACACCTACATGCACTGTGTGTGATCAGAGGGTCAGGATTACCTACAGGCAAATCTTTGGCTTGCTGTTAGACAAATAATATTCCTTCTCATGTCACAGAGAGCCACACACCCACAGACTCTGTCTGTATTATCTGGCTAATCCTGCATCAGGAAAAGCCAGAGGATCATTCCTCAGAGGCGGGGGAACACCAGGATGGATATATTTATAAAGGATGGAGAAGCAGCACCACTGCTGCCTTGCTGCCTAAAGTGAATTTGAAGCAGCTGTCTTGGCTGTTGTAAATTAATGTTTTTGTATTTTTGCCTGGGCATAAGGAAGCTCACTTGAAATCTGTCTGTGCTTCTGCTGCTTTTCTCATAGCTATAGGAGAGTCAAGATGCTCTTGTTTTTTAGTTTGTTTTGTTTTTTCCTTTTTTTTTCCAGCCAGCATCTCTACTTTTGTGCTGAATATTAACTGTTTGTAGAACTGTGTAACTGAGGCTGATAGACAACTTAATTTCTTAAGTAAAGAGAGAAGCATGACTCAGGTCTGCATATTTGAGCCCTCATTAGTCTTCAGAACCTTTCAAATCAAAGGAAAAAAGAAAATCAGTGGGTGCATAATGTTCTCCCTGGAGGTGATGTTTTTAGAGCATCCTTTAATTCTGACAGAAATTTTCCATGATGTCTGTTGAAGCACGTCTGCTTTCTTCCCAGTTGTTAATGACTGCCACTTGTCAAATGGGAGACCTGGAATAAAGAGTTTAGCTAATAGCTCCACAGTATTAAATTTTCTGTCTCTCATACATGCATCTACTTATCTTTCTGGTGAGTGTAAATCAGCTGCTTTACCCTGGTATTTTCTTTATAATCATACTGGAGGTCAAAGCATTCATGACTACTATATTAACCAGAATAAACTTCTGAAGGAGTAAATTCACATTTGGACTAGTATCTTACCTCAATCTTGCTTTATTATTTAGGCTGAAGTCAGAACGCCTATTATTCCTCATAATACACCTATTTATTCCTGGCTTTTTCCTCCACAATAATGAAAAATGGGAAAAAAATTGAAATGTACTCCAGAATGCAATCTGTAAAACTCTGATGGCTTGCAGTGTGTGAGGAATTATCCTTCCACAGAATGCAGAGTATTGCAACGTAAGGAAGCCGTAATTGGCTGCATCTTTCTCATTTCATTTCAACATTTGTGAGTTTATATTTCTAGCGATTATTTCTGAGAGATTGGTACATTAGGTACAGGTTGTATTGGTGTTTTGAAATGATGGATGGGCTTTTCAGAACTTACAAAAGTATTTTGTATGGCTGTTGCTACATTCAGAAGGTAGAGTTGGGAATACTGGTCCTACCCTGAAACTGAGAATAGCTGTGATATTTTTTCCATTTCCTGGAGCTTCTCTTCATGCTTAATTTGGCTCTTCTGTACCAGTCTTTTGGAAATAAAATGCATAAAAGTTCTGATGAGCTCCTATATTGTTTTTATACAAATTTTGTTTCCTGTGGCTGTAGGTACCACTGGTCTTGTCTAGGTGCAAAGACCTTTCAAGATTGATGTTTAAATATGAAGGTACCATATTTAACTTTTAAAAGTGTTGAAACCGCCACAGGGAGAGCCTTTTTATATCCTAATATATGCCCATCTCAGCTAGCTCTGTCATGTCATCTTAATTTTTCATTGGAAAAAATTTAATTCGGTAGTAGCAGCTTCTTTTCAAGATCAGACCTCAAGTATTTGGCCTGCATAAATATTCTTGGGAGGGTAAAACTAGCTGTACTTAGACCAAAAGAAACTGATATATTTAAAATCTAAAAAAAAAGAGAATTAAAAATAATAAAGAAGCCTAGCCCAAACCACAGGATTGTTAGGTTAGACAGGGAAAACCATTATTCCTGTTGGGAAGCTATTAACTGGTGTCTTAGAAGCTGTTAAAATGTCTGTAGTAGATTTAAGCTTCAGACCCACAATTGTATAAAAAAAAATATATACTGTGATTTTTTCCCTTTTATTTTTTTCTCCAAAGGTTTAAAGTATTTATTGGGCTTCACTGATGGAAGTTATACAGGCATCACTGAAGTGAATAGAAAGAAGGGCCTAGTATTCAGCTGAAACATAAATACTGTTTTTCTTTTATTTTCTCTTTTCTTGGTTCCAATTTTCCCAGTCAGCTGGTTTTAATTTGGGGTTAAACAAAAATATGGAAAACACAAATGTTGAATAAAATATTTTAAACTTCTTTAAAAATGAATGTTTTTTGGGGCATTCAAGGTATTATTGTTACTATAATATCTAGTATTTCACAGAAGGATTTGATTCAATAATCTGCCATCATCTTTGTAATATATCTTGTACTGTTTCGGGGAGAATTCCAAGTTAGACTTCTTTTTTCATGACTTTAAAAATTCTTATGTTCTTCATGATTATAAGTTCTTTTATGACATTGAGAGACAGTCTTTCAAAAATGTATCTTAATTTTTAAAGTATTCCACTAAAAGCTGGGCTTGAACGAATTGAAATCTGGGAGGGGAGTTTCCCTGGTGACCTTGATTGTCTATACTTCACTTTTTGAGGTAGAGAGAAAGGGAAAATGACACCTTCATAGATCTCTCTGTAGTGAGTCACAGTAAAATGCTCAGTACAATGAATTGGTTACTTGGGTTTTTAACTAACTGAGAAATAAAAGAATCATTAAGTGACTTTCATAAAGAAGTAGATAAGAAAAGTATTTAAATATGAGTAGGTTATATCCTTTTCTATGCATGTAGCACCTAACATAACTGTTGAAATGCTGTGCTAAATAATATATATATATTATCTCCTTTTTCTTGATGTAAAACTGAAGCAGGTATTCAATTTGTCTGAAATCACTCAAAGAAGTAATATTAGAATAATGACAGTCTGGGAGTTGCCAATCCCAAAATTACTCCATATATCACACTACAAATGTGATGCAGTTCAGAAATTTAATGCTGATATGACTTTGTCAGAGCAAGTACAGAAAAAAGAGAATTTCTGAAATTTAAAATACCTGTGGGATCTCAGAAATTGGCAGATAACGATGTGAGAAAAAGACTAAGCATATGATAAATTCAAAATAAAGATAAAAATGAAAATGTTATTATGTTCATAAGAGGCAAATAAAAAGCTTTCTTAGGGTAAATGGATCATTATTCAGAAAAAATGTGGTTAGAAAACTCCAGAAAAGTGTGTGGAATTGGAAAAAGATATGTGAACAACTGAAAAAGGTATGCAAACAACTATCCAGATAGGTACAGGGGTCCTATTGATTCCCTTTTTTATGTGGAAATCTATGTACATCACCAATATGAGGCTGTAGTCACAGAGAAATGGAGTTGATGACATCTGATTTCCCTTTCTCATTCTTGTTCTGAGTCTGGTTTTCTAGCTCTGATAAAACCCTCAGCTTATCTTTGGGAGTTGTGACCCCCTCTTACGCATCTTCAAACTCTTTTTGGGAGGAGCTTAATGTAAATGGTCCCACTCCATGCAGGATGAGAGGAAAGAAAAGGAAAGATCCTGTGTGTTCACTTTTTGCCTGTTTTTCCTGAGGCAGAGGACCTTGGCAGCAGCCACGGGTCTCTGTTAGCCATGGCCCCAACCTCTGGGGTTGGCAGTGTGGCCTCCTGGCACTGGGCAGCGTGACAGAGAATTCACACACGTGAATGGAGGATCAGGTGCCAGCCCATGTAGGGGGATCTGCTGGGTTCTGACACTAAGAAAGCAAATGGCTCCTACAGGACTCCTTTATGTGTTTTTCTTCTAAATTTGCATTTGTTTCAGGTTAAAAATGAGGTATTCCTTTTACATATCTTGGCATATAATGATATATATACCAGTCTTGTGATTCTTGGTGGTATTCAGTCTGAACGTGATACTTAATCTAATTTGGAAAATTCAATACTAACAGCTCCTCTGGCCACTTAAGAATTTCTATCTATGAAAATAAGAGTTTTCAGTGTCCTGCAGGGAAGGAAGAAAGGAAGGAACTGGAAGCATCTAGGCATCCTGATTATTTGCATCACGTGGGTGAATAAACTCATGTAACAGCAAGGACAAAGTAAAGGCTATAGATATGATGGAAAAAGAATTCTTTTACAGCCCATGTGTTCTGAATTTCCTGTGTCTTTTCAAAGTAAGATAATCCCTTGAATATTGTTAATGAATTTTTTAAACTAATACTGAAATATGTCATCCACATTCCACCGGTCTATATTAACGTTAATTTTTATGTATATAATTTCAGATTGCATAGTGTGATTATATGCTATGTGAGACTTGCAGCAGAGAAGCATCTTTATATTCTCACATACTCTGCAAGTACGTAGAATATATTTATCTATTCTTTTTCTGCAGTTTTTTTTTTCCTAAAAATCAGGAATTCAATATTCAGTGGAATTACTGCAGTGGACAGAATGCCCTTCAAGCTCCTAAGGTGTAAGAAAAAATTTCTGTGAAATACACTAGATTATTCCTAAAACCAATCATCAGCTTTGCATTTAAGTGTTGTTGTCTTAATTAATTTGGTGAGAGCTGGTTCCTTTCTGGGACATATGGATTTCTTGTGCCGTACATCTCAATACATCTTTCTGTGAATTGTAATTAGATGGACTATAAGGAAACTGAGACACTGTTATTAGGTATCCCTTGCAATAGAAAAATTCAGCCCATCTGCCTGGCACTGACATTTGAGGTTGAAGAGGCAGTTATAAGTGTTTAAAGATTAATCTCCCTAATGGTTCAGTTAATCTTCCCAAAGCCTTAAGGGATTTGACTGACAGCTCCATGAATTTCCTCCTCAAGTGTGCATTTATAAGAACAAAGGGATAACTCGAAAAAAAATCTATATCCTAAACCCACAGGTACTTCAACAGGCTCAGAAATATTTAACACTTTGTCATTCACTTCTTGTAGATTCTCAGCCTACTCTGTACTACTCAGATTCCTCTACACCCTACATGACATTCCTCATTTTGTGGGCTCAAAAAGTCAAGTTTTTATTCTTCAATAATGGTATCAAAGAGGATTTATTAAGAGGCTTCCCATTGTAGCACAATATATGTAAGACATTTATGACAACTCATAGAGAATCGGTGATTAATTTTATTTCTAAGGTCAAATTGTTGTTCACTGCCATGCAAATATAAATCTGGAAATTAGTAGTTTCTATGAAGCACATCCCTGGCAAGGGATATCAGGGAATTCACAAAAAGAAAGGAAGAGACTTTACTGTAGCAGATAACAGATTTTATTCAATTTAATCTAGCATAATCTAGACTTGACCAGTCATCTCAAGAAAATATTTTTTTTGTGATATTGATGAACTCTTGAAGATAGAGCATGTTTTTTCAATCTGTTTAATCTGAGTGCTTCTTCCTTTGCAAGTCTGGCAAAACATCAAAAACTTGAAGTAAAAAGAAGCAGACCAAACATGTATAAAAAAACTATGTCAGATTGTAAGGACTTTGATAAATTTTGCTTAATCTGGTTCTAACAATTAACAAAGAGTGTCAAATATTACAATGAAATTGTTGTAATTGCTTTTTTCTTCCTTTTTATGGCTCAGGGTTCTGAGCTGCTGGAAAGTCTATGGAGATGCCCCCTCATTTGGACTACTAAGTAGCTAAATCACCTATCTCTTGTGCTTTGGTGTTCTCATGATTTAAAAATTAATTTTCTAGCTTCTAAATGCTCCTTCAAGATGCCCAAACAGAGCATATAATTTCTTTTTCTTTTCTCTATATTCTTTCTTTACATGAATGCCATTATGATTGATTTCAGAAGAAAGGAAATTGTTTCCCTTGAAGTAAATTATAATTTTCTTGTATTTCATGCCTTCCTACCTGCATGTGAAGAACAGAGATCTCCTCCCGGGGTTTAACAATGAAAAAGTTAAAGATAGGTCTGGATAAACTGTTCTGTGACCCAAAAGATTTGAGCTGGGTCAGATAGATTATACTCAAACTGACATTTATAAATAATGTTATCTGTTGACTCCAGCTGTAGAGCATATCCAAAACAGAAATATATTGGGACATGGGAAGAATTCTTTGCTGCACTGAAGGTTTAAACTCCTCAGAGGCTGATTAAGTGTAAGGCAACCAGACAGTTGGTCAGATTTATTCAGTATTATGACAAGATATAATTACTTACTTTAAGGGAAATCATCATCTCAGTATAGGAGAAATGGCTTGGTTTATTTAAAACTGGTGAGAAACGGAGGTGTCTGCAATCTCAGGAGAACAAATGTTGTCAGCAGTTATGTATTAAAGGCCCGGAGTACTTGGATTTGTTTCAGCTAGCCATTGTTCCACATATGATGATGTTACACTTTGAAAGGATAGAAAAGAATGGAAATTAAGCAAGCCTGGCTTGCCTGAGCAGAATAGAGAAAGAAAGAAAATAAAACTCTACCATCTCAATGCTGGACAAATGCCAAGCAATTGGTACAGGACATTCTGATGTTACTGAAGAACCTTGATCAGGCCAGTTGGAAAAGAAAAGCTCAGAACATTGTGCTTCAGAAGGCTATCAAGCTCCAGTTTGCTTAGTGTGGTCTGAATGATAGAAGGAAAATTATTAAATAAATATCTACAGCTTACATACAAGGTACAGGATATAGATATAGAAATGAGATGGCTGAATGATAGAAATAATCAGATATGGCTGGTCCTGCCTGGGGCAGAGCTGTAAGGTGTGTACTGGATTAACTCTTTCTATGACCACCTTTCCTCTTTTGACTACGTTGCCCTTTCTCTGGCAAAGGATTTGAAAGTCAAACCAGCTGTGGCAGGAGTTTTGACAGGACAAGAGCCAAAGAGGCAGCTGAGACACATCCCTGTCCTTTTCCAGTGACAGGACCTTGTGGATCTTAGCATGGGTGAGAGGAGCAAGAACCCATGGGACAAATGGAGAATGGCCACTTTCCAAACTTCTCCTGCTGCTCTGGGAATCTTGTCCTGTGATGGGGCAGTGGGTGATAAACAGACTGAAGCCCAAAGAAGAACACCTATTAGCTTATAGCCAGGAAAACCAGGCATGGAAATCAAGTGACAAAATTTCTGATCTGGTATGATCTCCACACTGAATCCCTCCTCAAAAGGCCTTTTGAGAACTGCAAATGACTCCGTGTTTAGAGTTAGAAAATTCTAGTACAGTCATGCTGTTGCAACACTGATGGACATAAATTGTCAGATATTGCCCTTCTTTACTGAACTAGAATGAGTGCAGATTTCTGCTTTATAATAAACACGGAATAATTGCAGAAGTAATTGGCATTCTCTGTTACAACTAGTAAAACTATAGTCACAAAGGGAATTATTGCAGTTTACACAAAGCAAAATAGGTCAACAGCAGGTAGCATCAACAAGGTTTTCCCATCTCCCTTAATATTTTTGTGGATTTTCTGACACTTGTACAACATCACAGTATTGGCTTGAGAATTTCAGCCATTTGTTCAGAACAAATAAGCTTCCATCTTCTGGGGACAAGCAAACAGTTTAAAACATGATGTTATGGGAATGTAGAAGATAGCCTCAAGGGCTCTTTGAATTTACTGAAGGCAGTTGCTGCTTTGTTAGCTTTCATTTTAAAGCATTTTGATTCCCTCTCCTCACCCCCATTGCTATGTTGCCAAGTGATTGTTAAAGATTAAGAGATCAGGAAGAAACTACCTTCTCCATATTTTTTTTTCTTTTTGGAAATATGATTTTCAGGATTTTTATGATCTGGCTCATAACCTCTAAATCCTACTTCATTTTACATTTTATTTAAAGGACAGTCTCTCCATTAGATCATAAAATTTCAGCATTTTCAGAAGGTGGTTCAATATTGATTTAAAGGTGGAATCAGTCTGCAGAGATGCCAATTTTTTTTCCTCCATTGAATGTCTTGTAATAATGCCACAATAACCTGCTTCCTTGAAAAATTTTGGAAAATTTAAATGCAGTTGAATCTGGTACAGGTGAACTTTTGAACATCACCCAAAGAGACATGTAAAAATGTCTGTCTTCTATTTATCATGTTTACTTTCTTTTTTTTTTTGGAGAAAGACTTGAGGACAAGCATATGAGAAAAACCCCTAATTTGTTGAATAGTTTTGCTGCTCTTTCAAAAATCACAGAACCACAGAACTGTTTGGGTTGGAAAGGACTTTAAAGATCACCTGGTTCCCACCCTGCTGCCATGGGCAGGGATGGCTTCCACTAGACCAGGTTGCTCAAAGCCCCATCCAACCATGCCTGGACCACTGCCAGGGATGGGGCATCCACAAAGTCTCAAGGCAATTTGTTTCAGTGCCTCAGCATGGCCAAAGTAAAGAATTTCTTCTGTATATCTGATCGAAACCTTCTCTCTTTCAGCTTGAATCCATTCTCCTTGTGCTATCACTATATGATCTTGTAAATAGTCTCTCTCCATCCTGCTTTACATCTTCATCAAATAATACATGCAACAGTTGGTTTCTAATTTTTGCAGGTAAATGCGACAATTGGACTATCCAGTGACAATTACTGCTTTTTTGAAAATTGCAGTTACCTGCAATTAAGTTTTCTATATGGTAGCTAGGTAATATCTCAGTAAAGATGAAATTATGTTTTTGAAGTAAAGATAAGAGAACAGAAATGATACTCATGGTAGTTCTAGAGACAGGGGGCTATTTATGTAGCTTGTGAAGAGAAGCAGCTAAATATTGTAAGAATTGTGCAGTGGAATAATCTGAAAGACTTCTGCAAATGCTTCAAATTGTTCTTTCGTGTTAGTGCTGTGGATGGAAAGGTAATATGATTGATAACAGTAGAGTGGATTAGGATCAATGTACAGAAGCATGCCTGTACTGCATGTTTGTTTGGTTTTTTGCAATTTAAGAGGTCCACTTTTAATTTCTGAACACAACTGGTTTTGTTAGAGCCTGTCTAGAATAAGAGGTAAATTTTTAATGAGATCTTTTTTCTATTATGGTTGCAAGACAAGAATCTAATTAAAAAAAATATTCTAGAATAATATTTTGCCTGGCTGAAATGAGTACTTTTTGTCTGCTTTTGTAAACGATGTGCATAGATCCCAAAGAAACCAAGGGTTATATCTCAGTGAGCTGATCCATGCATAGCATTGTTTTCTAGTGCCAACAGACTTACCAGGAATGTTCTATTCCTCTCTCAGGAGGGATCTGTGCTAAAGAAGACATTTAGCTGCCACAGGTTCTTTCATCTAAAGGAAGTGTAATCTTTAAAGTTGGAACTGTGGTATTTGCTTTTATTTTGGTGCAGCTTTCTAAGCGGTGAAGTGGCCAAAATATTTCAATGCTAAAAGCTAAGGCTTGGCTTGTGGGTAGTTACTGCTGACCTTAAAACTTCTCTGTGTCTTTGATAATGGTCTATGATAAACAAGGAAGCAAAAATGAGTTGGTGTTGGCTGGGGAAGCGTGGTCAGCTGTGGCTGAGCTGGCTGGTCTTCATCTCTGGGAACACATAAGAGGCTCTGCAGTTGGATAAGACCCCTGCATGGCTTTCTTTGAATAGGTGCATTTGCGAGCTTTTGAGCTTTATGTCTGTCTCATAGTTAAATGAAATATCTAATGCACATATCATGTTTGAATGAAGGAAAGAAAAAGAGATTCAAGCAGTCTTTTTGTATTTGTAGCAGAAGTGAGTGTGTCTTTCTGTAACACTGCTGCAGGATTTCTACAAGACTGTGTGTGTTGTGACATATTACTCATATTGGGGTTAAAAGATTTTAATGTCACATGTAACTAGGACAACTTTCCTGTATGATCTAGAAAAGATAAAAGATAGTGGTTCTCTGACTCTGATGGAACTGAGAAGATGTAAAAGATCCCCTTGTCCAACATAAAGTGCATGATCATACGCACTGCTAAAAAACATATTTAAGCACAGGTTTATGAAGCATATGTCTAATATTTGTTTAGAAAAAAAAATTCAAAGTTTCCAATTTTTTGGTTGAACCATTGCCTGAAAATCTGTAGAGATTTTTATTTACATGCATATGTGTGTGTAAGAGACACATGTATATTTTGACAATATACATAATATAGAATTGATTATATAATTAAAATAAAGAGGGAGTGGTGGAAGTATAACTAGAGAAACACAGCTGTAGCCCCAAAGCCTGCATAAGTTATTTCTAAATGCATGTAACTATGATTTGAGAGGCTTTCAAGCTTACCCTGAGCTCTCAAATGTTTGTCCCTTCATTTTCAGGTGCTGGGGATCTGTAAATAGCACTGCTTATGAATAACAGGTCTCTGCAAGTTATCTATGCATCTGGGATAAGCAAAGCTGTTTCTCAGAAATGTAGCTATGATATTGGCACAGTGCTATGAGTGCTGTAGACAAGGAAAAAATACAAGCTGCTACAAAGAGGCCTTCTCCCCAGTGACATAGTTATCTGACACCATGGAATAATTTTTCTTCTAAAAGAAAAACAAGACCAAGAGAAAGAATGAGTTTTCATTCTACTAACACAGTGCAGTGAAATGTTTTATTTCTAGAGTCTCTTTTGGCAAAGGATATCCTGACAGAATAACTGAGTGAACTGAATGAGTGCTTAAATCCCCAGAATAATAACATCTCGGTAATGAGAAATTCTGACTGCAGAAATGTTCACTCACTACATTAAGCTGAGAATGTGATTGAACCAAGGGCTAGATGACATGAAAACATGTATGCACTTTGTGTTAACCTTTTGTGAAGGACAGATGATAAGCCCTTTACCCTGCTGCCAGGCTGAAGAGGGATTCAGTGTCTCCACTGGTTCCACTCTAATTAAATGTGGATATTATGTAAACCTCAACCCAAACTGTTCTATGAATTCAGAAAATGCTAGCTTCATTCTTCTTGTCAGGCTACAAAACTAGACCATGACAGATGACTTTGAGCACTTGCTGATAATTCATGTACAAAACAGTAGTTTGATTCTTTCACTTACGGCTGTTTCTAGAATCAGAAGTTAATTAATTGAAGCATTGGTGCTCAGCAAATTATTTTCTCTTTTTCCCCTTTAGCCAGATTTCATTGTATCCTAAGTAAAATCTTTAATAACATGATACAAATGAAAAATCACAGACACCGTTTCTTATCAAAAAGGTGCATTTATTTAGCCTTTTTATAAGAATAATTACACTGGCAACATCTAACCACACAAATAAAATGTAACTCAATCAAGATGCAATCAACTGGTCTGGTGCTATTCATGCAACACCTAAATAATTCAAGTTAATCATATTCCCTAGAATCAAATGTAGGAGTCAGAGCTTGCAGAGCTAGTGCAAAATTCAATTTGTACTAATCTGCCTTTGCAAGCAAAAGCACAAAATATAGTAGAATATTGGCATCACTTGTCTGCTGTGCAGTTCATCTCTCTCTTTTTTCCTTCTCTTAATTTCTCTGTATCTTATAGATATGAAAAATTTAAGGTAACGTGTTTTTAAATTTATTGTTTACATTCCAGAAGAGTAAAAAAGTTCTTACTTAAAATAGTTTTTTTCTTTTCACTATTCCATTAAGGGGTAACTCTGTTACAGGAATATAAGAAAAAGGAAATTATTTAATCATGAGAAATAAAATTAAGAAGCCTTTCTTTAGCTTCTTATAAGAATAAAATCCAAAAATCAAATAAATAAACAGCAAAGTTTTAATAACTGCTTTCTTGAGTTATCCAAAATCAAGGCAAATATACGTGTCAATCTGAGGAATAAATTTAGAACTAAGTTAGTTTATTTCTCATGTTCCTGTTCCCGGAGATGGGAAGAGAATATACCCACAGCATTTCAATAAGCATACTGATCCTCATGTGATATTGAAGGCACAGTATCAGTTAGAAGAAGTAGAGTGATGCCACTTTTGTACATGTTCAAATATGTATGCAAATTTTACATGAATGCTCAGTTCCAGGATGACTGGCTAGCAGTGACTGCAAATTCTTTTCCTTTAATAAGGATTCTCTGTTAAGAGCAATTTTTCCTTTTTAGCTTATAGGTGAAGTCATTACATATTTTAAGAGACTGAAATGTAGTAAATTCATGCAGTTCTTCCCATGAGAAGCAAGGGCCTGCACAGCTTAGCTTAGGCACAAAGGATGGACAGGAAAAGAGAAGAGCTGTTCCTGGAGCAACAGTGGTGCCATCATTGTCTGTTTGACATTCTCCAGCCAGGAGCTGCTGCTGGATTTACTGCAGAGCCCTTTTCTCACAGCCTGGTTCTCCCAAAGGCCCAGCAGCGCAAAGGGCCCTTTGTGATAGAAAATTGAGTCAGTGTAAGCACTGCCTGGCACGAGTGCCCACGTGGCTTTGCTTACCATTAGGAGCAAACTGAAGGAGGACTGTGATCCAAAGGATTGTCCTACAGTAAGCAATAGGGAAAGGCTCACTCAGAGCTACACTGTAAGAGCTGCCTGACACTGGAAGCCCACTTGGCCTCCTGTGAGAAATAAAACCCTGTTTCTGTGTAGTCTGTGGTAATTACAGGAGGAAAACAAACAGAAATCTGATGTTGCATTGATTTATTTGAAATGGCACGAGTGATATTCTCTACTGAATAACACCAGTTGGCTGGCAAATATATTGCCTCCCTTGTGGCAAGGGAAGGGTTTAAGAACAGTCCTTTGCAAACGTGGGTGATTTCTGCTTCACCTTTGAGGAGCAATGAGGATGAGGGGAAACAAGGCACAAATGTGGATGGTTATAAGTATGATATGGCAAGAAATGAGTCTGGGATTAGGGGCTGATATATAAAAAGCTCTAGAAATTAAAGAAGAAATGGGCTGGGAGATGCCATGTCTGCAAAGAGATAGAAAAAGGGGGAGTCAGTAGAGAAGTAACCAAATTACAAAGCTGATGTAACACTTTGCAGTACTATTCCAAGTGCCTGTAAGGGAGGAAAGACTGTCTTTGACAAGACAAGAAATAATATTTTTTGAGGAGAATTTGTACAGAATCTTTAGGTATGTGGAGAGACTAAATAGAAAAGGCTGGATAATAGAAACATTACTTAGAACATAAATGTAGGATTTGTAGTGTGTTAATGGTGGCTTTGAAAGGTTCTGGCATGAAATGAAAGATTGTGATGTGAATTATAGCCACTATCTACTTGTACAAGTTTTACAAGAAAGTGTTGATTAATCCTAAGCCACAATGACACCTTTTTCTTGTGTGTGTGTAATTGCAGTGGTCTTCCCACCTGCAGCCTCAGGGACATAAAACCACAAGAACACACTTAGTCATCTAGACTATTTGGGCCTTTAAGTTTTGCTTGAACAAGTAAGTTTGTTGATTTATCTCTCATTTCTCCTTTGCATATTAATAGTTACCAAAGGCAATTACAGGATATTTGAAAAGAAAGATTCCCAAATACCAGTGTGTCACGAGAGAATGGAAGCAGAATCTGAAAGCATTGATTTTTTTTCTTGTACTAAAAATACACAAGCCAAACTGCCAGCTGCTATATATCAGCTTAGGCCCCTAGCAGCAGCTTTACACCAAAGGAGAGTCTGGCTCTTCTTCCCTGAATTTTGCTTAATTCCATCCTATTTTCATTCAAGTATGTGCTTCTGAGAGGATAAGCACTGTAGTTCTTATGGGCTCCAATCTCTTAAAATATAAAGTAAATAAATGGCTTTGGGATAAATATTTTTTTCTCTGCTAGTAGCATAATGTTTGGGCTTGAAATGTTATCATCAAAGAAAGTTTTATCTTGAAAAACTCTGCTCTCTGGCTCTGAATATCAATCCAGGTAAGATTCTGAAAGTACTGAATTATCTAAAATAAAAAATTAACTAAAAAAACCCCCACAACAAGAACCTGAAAAGTAGCAAGGGTTCAAACCTTTCCCTAAACCCTGCTCTGAGCAAATACAGTGTAAGGTCTTCCGTGTTGGTAATTTGAATGGGCTAATCTGAGACATTCCTGCAGCTGAGACCTGGCTGTGTGCTCTGCCCGGTTCCATTTTAATATTACAAATCTTTACAAGCAGAAATAATTCAGGATTTGCTGTGTTATCATTAGAATCCTCATTATGGGAACAGAAGTGACTGCTACAGGTAATGCTGCAAAACTGTTTCTACTCTAACATTTCAAATTCACTTGCTAAGCAGTGGGAAAATTTAGTTCCTTCTAGGCCAAAGTTTTCAGGCTTTAGCACAGCAGGACAGCCATTTATTTATTTTATTTTACTTGGAAAGAAAGATCAGTGGTTTTGAAGAGGAGTAGAAGGTGTATTTAGTGCACATTGTGGTGGGCTGTGTGCCAGGTGCCCACCAAGGCCAGGCTAGGCCTCCCCTCCTCAGCAGTGCCTCTACTCAGCCCTGGTGAGGCCACACCTGCAATCCTGTGCTCAGTTTTGGTCCCCTCACCTCAAGACTGACCCTATGGTTCTGGGGCATGTCCTGAGGAAGGCCACAGAGCTGGTGCATTGTCTGGAGCAGGTCTTGTGAGGGGCAGCTGAGAGCTGGGGTGTTCAGCCTGGACAAAAGGAAGCTCATGGGAGACTTTATCATTGTGTACAACCACCTGAAAGGAGGCTGTAGGCTGTACCAGGCTCTTCACCCAGCTAACAAGGAACAAGAGGAAACTACCTCAAACTGCACCAGGGAAGGTTTAGGTTGCACATTAGGAAGAATTTCTTCAGTTAAATGGTTTTCTGTCACGGACATACTTTCATTAAAATCCTTTCATTAGGATTTTTCCTGCTGAAGCTGAGAAGTTTCAGCAACAAAGTGTAAACAATAGTTATCTGCTGCTGTGGAATGCAACAGGTGGATCCATGATTGGTCTCCTGTGGATGTTTTGATTTACTGACCACTCACGGCAGAGCTGCTCTCGCTTTCTGCAGAGACACAGATCTTTGTTATCATTCTTTCTATTCTATTCTTAACTAGCCTTCTGAGAACTTTTCTTTCTGTTCCTTTTTGTATAGTTATAATGTAGTATATATATCATAAAATAATAAATCAAGCCTTCTGATCATGGAGTCAACATTCTCATCCCTCTCTCATCCTAAAAAGCCCTGTGACCACAGTTGTCCCGTTCCTCGGCTGTTCTAATGGCCTGGAAAGGCTCTGGATGGCCTTGAGGCAGCCCGCACTCCAAAGGACGAAAGGAGTCTTCAGGTTTTTCAGTTCTTCAGTGTTGCTTATTAATTCTTATCTACAGTATTTTCTCCCAGCCCGACAGAGGTCCACACAGTAAGCCAGCCATGAGCACACTGACTGCCCTCGGGGCAGTCACTTATCTTTATACCAAAAACTACGTGTAAGATATTTCCCTTGTCTCCCCAATACCTTTCACCCTTATTGACAAGTGCACATTCAGTAAGAACCAATCTCAATGTGCCACCATCACCATCGAAGATGGATGACAAGAAGAAGAAGGACAGGATACACCCTAATTCCTCCATCTTGTCCCCTAGAACCCCCCTGTACCGAGATTCCAAAACCTGTGTTTTCACTCTATAATTAATCTATCCCTTCACCGTTTATCCCCATGTGATCCTCCCATCCTCATACAGGTGTTGCTTCCTGTGCAGGATCAAAGTCTAACCACCAAACACTTCTGGCAATGTTCCGTGACTTCTGAGCCCCCCAAGGGTTGTCTCAGTAACTCTGCACATCAGGAATGCTGTGCTGAGTTCCCGCACACAGTCACAGATTTCAGGCAATGGAATTTCCCGGAGCAGTGGCGGAACCAAGATCCCTGGAAGCGTTCAAAAATCATGTGGGTGTGGCACTTGGGAAGAGAGTTAGGTGGTGAGCTCAGTGGCACTATGATAACATTTGGACCTCATGATTGCTTCTAACCTTAACATTTCAAATGCCTCTATGGTTTTGCTTCGGTGCAACCATTTAAACCATTTAGTTACCCTGAAATTCAGACACTTGATCACGTAAATCACATCAGGAATTTGCAATGAATGTTCACACTGGATAAAACAAATCAAAAATTACAAACAAAACAAGATTTGCTTTGGACTATTGCAAGCACAGTTTTATTTCTAGCACTGCCAATGAAATGCTTTCTGTCAAAGGAAGAAAGGATAAAAGCAACCCAAATCTGTATAACTCTGAGCTTTTGAGGTATTTTTAGCAATTTTATCTCTGTAAAATAATAAGGATGCATTTTATTTTAGTGGCTTTGCTAACATAAAATAATGGTTCAAAATTAGTGTCCTAATTATGGAATTAAAAGGAAGAGGATTGTAATTTAATTTCTCATTTAATTCTAAGTTATTTAATAAGAATAACCAGAGTTTAGCTGTGTATACTGCATGGTTGTTGCATATGTAAGACCCTGTGTGGTTACACACCAAGTGTTTTGCTTGCACCCAGAAAAGTCCAAATTCTCCCTCATATTATACAAGCACTTACAGATGATTTTAGGGACTGAAAATTGTCAAAGGTACCTTGTTATGTGTCTTATGACAGATTATGTCAAAGTCTGTAGTCCTTATACCACTGTGGTACCTGAGCATCTTCCAGCACTGCATTAATGACTTGTTGAATGTTTGCAGTGTGTAGTCGTCACCGCTATCCCTGCCATTGTTCAGCTGGGAAGGAAATAGTAAGTCTTATGTTTTTGTTTTTTCCAGATTCTCATATGCTGCAATCACTAGGGTAGGTGAAAGATTTAGAAGCAGGAGTTAGAGGATAGTGATTGATATTTAAGGCTGATCTCTGGGGGTTTCTCTGTGCTTTCCCTGTGGTGCAAGCCCTACCAACAAGGCAGCTGTGTGGTGGCTCCAGATGTGCCCTCACTGTGGGGAGCAGGGGGGTCACTGGGAGCTGAGCCTTGGTGCTTCAGGCTGGCAGTGGGCAGGCAGGCTAAGCTGTACATTGAGGGTATAGCTGCTTTTAGCAGCTTGAGTCAGTTTTTAATGTCACTTCTTATCTATGGATGTAAAGAATTGTTCTAATACCATATTTGTTTCATTATAATTTACATTTTGCAGTTTCAGAATCTGAAGACATTTTAATGGAGGAGGTTAAATTTTCTGTCTAAGAGATGGGAAAGAACAAATTTTCTTTGCATTTCTTTATCTTTATTGGTGAGATTAACTCCTGGTAGATTGCCTTAAAGACAGCTTGCATTTATAACCATAGTATCTAACCCCTATAAGATCTTTGTCAGATGCAGTTTCCCCCTGTGCCAGGCAATGTTACAACTGTGTGAAGGACAATAACAGCACATCTGTCCAGGTGGTCCTGCTCAGAGCCAGGGGTGGAATCTCTTGGGCTGTGGGAGCCCTTATTGTCTAATTAGGAGAGCTCAAGGGGGGAAATTTTAAGGGTGGGCTAGCCCCCAGCACCTAGATTTTCTGTGCATAGTCAGGAGAGATGAAGGAAAATTTGGTCTCCAAGAAGACCAGACTTTCCTCAGAATAATAACTTCCAGGTACGAGCTTTTTCCACTGCCTGTGGTTATCCTTTCTAGAGGAGATTTAAATTAGTAACTATATAATCCAAATGATAGCTATCAATTTTTGCTATCTGTGCTACTCTCTGGGAATGTAATTACAGGCTATGCTTCATTTGATCCATGTGTTAAAAATAAAGAAACCACTGCAGTCTGGTTTCTTTATTTTATTCTTTGTGCAGCTGTGACATTTGCAATCCTGAACTGCTACTTCTTATATTTTTGCCATTAAAGGTACTTTTGAAACTTACCCAGAAGATGGCATGAAGGATTCTTAAAGCACATTTGTGACTGAATGTTTCAGAGCATAAGTCAATATTTTCTCTTTCTTGTATTTGCCTTTCAAAATGCCTTTATTTTTTGCATATTGAAAGTAACTTAGCAAACTGTCAGTAGGATAAATTTGTTTAATGGCTTCTATGAAAAATTGTATCTGATGGAATAAAAGTGATATTTGTCTAAAATACAAGTGATGATCTTAATAGGATCACAAAATAATTCAGGTGGTGAGGTACTCAGGAGACCTGCAGTCCAACCTGGTGCTCAAAGCAGAGCCAGCTATATTATCAGATCAGGTGACTGACTTGGTTTGAGTATCTTAATGGAAATAACTTGGATAGAATTTAATATTATTTTTTAAACTTTTTAGAAATGTTGAATTTCTGCAAAAAGGGGGAATATTTAACAAGATTTCATGGACATCTGTGACCTACCTTTTTAATGAGCATTTGTGTGTCTGACATTTATCCAGCGCTGGGAATGAAGCATGTACTTTAGTAATTAATCTCTCATGCATTGGAAAGAATTTAACACTTAACATTGGCAGATTTTTGACATCTGAAATAAAATTATTGCTTTGAAATGGTAAGACTGGAAACAGATCAGAAAGGGTATATATGATGCTTATAAAAATTCTGGTGACAAGCTTAGTGTCATGTGTACATTATTAAATTAGAAAAAAAAATTGCAAAACTGAGATTTGGTCTGTTGAAAGTTGCAAAATAATTTCAGAATCATTCTAGCTTCAAAGCATCATACAACATTTCTAATTTCTGAAATATTTTTGCCCTCCATACAGCTGTGTGAAAAATCCCATCTCAGATCACAGATGTTATCACCTAACAGTGGTCTGAAGCATTCCTGCAGGATGTGAGTTAACGAAAACAGGGAGCAGTTCAAACTGTTAACTGTCCTGGGGTGCTGGACACAGCATCCTCAGGCACTTAATGGAGAGAGGTGAGATGTCACTAAAGTTCACTGGAATTGAATGCTTTATCTACAAAAGATGAACTCAGTTCCAATTTTCTATCTTTCTTTCAGGTTTTTTTCCCCAGTGCAAGCCACTGCCCAGCAGTCCTGGGAAGAAGCTCAAATTGCTGTTGTGCTCTTAAGTCAGCCCTGAGCAACACAATGGCAAAACTGCAAGTGGGTTTCTGTGCCAGATGGGACCTAACTGAACATATAATTGAAACAGTGAGACCACCTGGACACACAGGGCTGTCAGCCATAAAAAAGGCAAACTCCTAATAGTTACTGGTATAAACAGACCAAACCACCTTTACAGGCAGCATGGTGAGTGCTAAGGAGTGTTTTGTTCCTTTATGGCCTGTGCAAATTCCAGTTGTGGCTGTAGGTTATTGCTACCTCTGGAATGATGATTCTGTGGGCTCCTGGCAGAGCTTCTGGTTCTCCATTTGTCCAAACACCACCCAGCCTTCATGACATGGCTTCCATTTTCTCTTGGGATTTGAAGAAGTTAAGCATAATCCACCCCTTATTAATAATCCAATCCTCTGAGGTATCATTTCCCATTCATTTCTTATTTTACAGGGTCCTAAAAGTTGATGTAAAGGAAATACACTTTGGAACACCTATGTAGGTATTATAATCCCTTTTTTAAAAAAAAAGATAAATCGGGCCCGTAAGGCTTATTGTGATTAAAAGCTTCACTGCTTATGGTGAAATTCTAGAGCTACACATATTGCTGCTATTAGCATATAAATGCTCTTATCTGCCAGAGTCGGACATAATCATGAAATATGCCATCATTCCAGGATGAGGCTGGGAGCTGCCTGGGGTCCCATAACATTATGAGAATGAAGTAGCAATACTATTGTCATGGTTGAAGAAGCACATACATTTCCACCCCCTCTTTTTTGAAACTGGTAATTTTACAGCAAAAATGGCTTACATTTTAGGTAAAATTTCTGAGGTTTATTTTAATGTCAAAGGTGACTCCATTTTTTTTTTCTTTTTCCCCTATATCAGTGATATTAATATTGATGATTTTGGGTTTTTATTTTTTTGAGTAGCAGAAAAATCCATTAAGACTTTAATTATTTTAGGTACTTTGCATGTGCATGGAAGACAAATAGCTTAATAATGGTCACAATTTCAGGGATTTAATCTAAATGTAAAATAACACCTCTGGAAAACATTAAGAAATTTATACCATATTTGAGCTGTGTGCTGAATTTTTCTCTGGAGCATTTTAGGATCCACTTTGTTCTTATTTGTTCCTTATTTGTGTGGTTTTGACTACTGTTGCACGAGGATGTCTGGCTGGGACCATCTGCAGGGCTTTGCAGGGAGGCAGCATCTGAAATGGTATTTCAGCCTGCCTCTCTCTTTGTCTGTAAATATGTGGAACATAAATATGAGATCACCCTTTCTGTGGGCTGAGAGAAAGGTAAAATAGAAGAAGCATCCTCCCACTCAGCTTTATTTTCTAGAATCTCTGTGTGGGTACATTCTGCCCATAGTATTTCAATACTTATAGAGAGCTAAACTGCACTAATATGCATAAAAAATTAATTAAAAATATCCACATGAACTAAAATAAACTGCTCTTAAACTCCAAGTTTCTTTCATTTTCTTATGGTTAGAATAAAACCTTTTACTGTGTATGTTTTTGTTGTCACCAAAGGCTTATAATGTGATGACAGAGGCTATTTTTCTAAGACGTGTACTGTGTGAAATTTCAATAGAAATCTTAGGGCGAGAGTCTGATCATGAAAGGCTTCCACTCAGTTTGCAGATAAAACTGGCTATAAAACAGATAAGCATTCAACCTTTGAATCCTTATCTAAGAAGAAGCTTTTGAGGTTCTGACCTCACCGTTTTTCTAAAGGGAACAGATAATCTCAGTTCCATCACTTGCCAGTCCAAGATCAGTCAATGTCAAGCCTGGATTTATTTTCATCAAGTTATGGGGAATCTCTTGATAGTCTGCATCCTGTTCATTTTTTTTGACCCATGCTATTGAGATAGAATCCATATGTCTATTAATTCCACAAGAAATCTGACTGAAAAATAGGGTAAGTAATTTACGAGCTCTGGCTATATTATAGGAACATTTCTGTAAGAAAATACAGTATTAAAAAAAAAATTGCTCACTTATCTTCATAATCATAAATTATCTCATACCTAATTGCAAACAGACAGAATGAACAATTATCTTCATTGGGAACTGTTTGACACTGAGAATATACTGCTTATTTTATAAACTTCTTAATGCACAGCCCATAAATATGTCACAGCTAAGGAGTACTGCATCTTTAAGTATATGAAATGCAGTCTTGTGTAACCAAACATAATAGGATTTTTAAAAGAATTATAACTGAAGAATTTAGCAAACAACTTTTTAAACTTTCTACATGTGTGAAGTTTCTGTAAACTGACCAATTTGACTTACACATCCAAAAAGAAACTTTGACTGCATTGAAAAACATTACTATTTTTCTTGTTTCATGTGTATGTAGAAGCAATATGAGAATTCCAGGGAAAATTGCTTTAATTCATTAATTTAAAAAGGACTTGTTAATCTGTTTTAGAGCAATACCAAATTCAAAGAAATGTCAGCAATGACAATGCATGTGCTTTGTTGCTGACACCTATATAGATGCTTCAGGTCTGAACCTGATATACTTTGTATTAATTTGCTTTGTTTTTTATCAATCATTCTCATATTTTACATTAAAAATCTTCTAATTCAAACCTTCATCTTGAGTCGATATGCACTCAGTAATAATGCCCCTTTTTGAAGGGATGGAATTTCATATAAAAGTTACGGTGACATAAACTGTGTAGGAACCGTAAAACAAACTAATCCAAACACCTGGACAACTGTGGATGGAGCAAGGGAATAGAAAGGTAATAAAAGAAAGAAATGATAAATTCACTGGGATAAAGAAAAAAGGAATCTTGTATTTCAAGTACTGACAATTCAGATATATTCAAATACATTCTGCTTTAAGAACTCAGGCAAGACTTGATTTCTAGTCTTTTTTTTTTTGGAAGACAACCAGTCTTCATCAATGTTGCATTCTTCCAGTAATTAATTTTCACTTATTTCTAATCTAAATTTGCCAAGTTTCTCTGTTTGGCTGCCCCCAGCTATAAACCAGCTGTTTTGGGAGTAAAATCCATTCTTTTCTGTTTCATATGCATGTAAAACACTGTGAAAAAATTTTCACAACTGGCATTAGGTTTTCTTTGTGGTTTCAAACCATACGTGAAGCAGATGTGTGCAGTTGTGAAACCCAATAAGTAGAGAAATGATGTATAAGCAGAATATATTTCTTACCCTAAGACCAATACAATTCCACACAAAATAGTGGTATAATATGTTAAAATAATCAATTTACATGCTTACAGTTGTGCCTTTTCTAAATAATTATGTAGCCAGGTTTGGACTACATTTCAGATACAAACCGCAAATTTCAATTTAGTCAAAAATGTATTTGAAGATTTCAGCTACCTTTGATTGACATTTGGGAGGAAAAAAAGGAAATTCCTGAAAACATTGAAGCATTTAAATTTTTTATACTTGAAAGGATAATTTACTTTGGAGATGCAAGCTGTTTTTATTTTTTTTTTTACATTTTTCTACCACAAAATTCCTTAGTGTCTCATTTTGAAGCTGAAATAACATTTCATTTAAAAATGTGGTAGGATCAAAAAAGAAGGTAAAATAAAAGTATCAAATGAAACATCTCTAGGAGTGTAGCAGACATGAAATACAATGGTAGAGTTAAACAGATATTGCATTGAATGGTTTCTGTGGTTGTTTTTATTTTTTTCAGCATTGTTAAAACCTCTAAGTCCTGTATCAATTGACTTGACAGAAAATGCTGGTAAGGTTGTTCTAAAAGAACCAAAGCCAAAAATGAAATCCAAATAATGTACACAGTCTTTGCAGTGACTATATCGTAGTTCTGTTTTTTGTTTTATTATCTGAAAATTTAGGCTCCCATTCATTGGTCATCTTAAAACTATATGAGGCTTAGTAAGATATTTGCTTTAAGGAAGTGCTGAAGTCTAGTGTGGTGTGACCTTAATCTGCACCCAGAACTTTAGGCTCCATTTTGAAGACTTTTAGAAGGAAGGAAGTAAATTATAGTGCTAAACTCAAGTGTAGGCTACGTAAGAATCCAGTCGATTGTGGCAAATGTGCTGAGCACCTGGTAGCTCCTGTGAACTATGAGCTATGTTTCTAAAAACACTGTCAGTAGTGAAAGTGGAGATGGCCCTATTTAAAAAAAATGAACCAAATAAATTAAAATTAGATTTTCTTTTGTGCTTTTGTGACACAGCCTACCATGCATCAGGCATTACAGGAGAGATTAATATAGTGATTAAATACAATAAATAATATATTGAAGGAAATGAGTACATGATAGTCTTCCTTCTGAGCCCTGCAATTCTGTTACTGTAAGTGTTGATAGATTATGGCAAAATAGGTGTGGTGTTGATTAACCAACAGTGTTTCCATTTTTCCACCAAAATACCAAACCCAAAGAGGCAACATTTTGTATTCTTGCATCTCACTTTCCAGCCTGTGAGATTTCTCAGTTAGATATATGGAAAATGAGGAAGTCTGGTGGTGACACACAGCTGGAGTCCATGGCTGTGACAAAACACAGTTCTGATTCAAAATTCTTTATGCCTGGCTGAAGCTGAAAGAGAATGGTGCTGGCTAATGTCTGGTGCCAGATGGCTTTCTGCCTGTTTCAAGTGAGAGCTCAGATGCTAGACCACATTTTAAAATGGTACTTCTGGTTGTGATCAGTTTTGAGTTCACATGGCAGTGTTCCTTAATGCATCTCAATCATTTTATATTTAATTTCCGTGAAAACCTGTTTCACTTTAGTTACAAAAGGGTCACATCCAGTAAGACATCATAGCATTTAAATTCTATTGCTGTCATGGGGTGTTTTAAATTATTTCTCATTTCATAACTTCTTGAAACATGTATCTGCAAAACAACCTCCCTTTTAAAATGTTTGAACTGGAAAGATCAGAGATAAAGCCAAACTCTCCTTAGCATGATTTAAGCAGTGTGATCCATGAGCTCCACTGGATTCAATTGACTGTGGTGGTGCTCTACCTGGAACTAATTGTGTATGGTAATGCTGGGTGAAGAGGGAAATATGCAACTTCCCTTGTGTCTCCAAAGGGCTGTGGAATTCAGCCAGGCAGTTGCCTGACTTGTTTATCTGTCTGCCTGCCTCCTTTGAAGTCATAGAAGCAACAAGAGTGGCACTCTTTGTAGGTTATAGTCAGAATTTCCCATTGGCCTATTTTTATTTGAGAAAAGATATGATATCCATGAACACCACATTCTGCCAAATATTAATTCTCTCATCAGGCCACTATGTATCTCTCATATCTGTACTGAAAGGTTCACAGTAATATTGCCCTGATATTTCCATGTCAGCTTTAAGCATTGGAGATGTTGTCAAGGCAAAATAAACCATATGTTATAGACTGCACAAGAAACAAATCAAATGTATGCTCAAGATAAGGTTTGTTGAAAGAGAGTATTGACTGTGTTCTGAACTTGAAAAAATTCTACTTTAGCATTGAATATGCTATTTTCTCAGAGACAACAGGTGTTCTCCTCTAACAATAAATATCAATGAAATTTTTCTTCTGCAAATCTGGTGTCTACTTTTATATTATAGCAACTCTTTACTTCCTAAAACATCAGGCCTATTTAGGTAAGTGGATGTTCACAAACAAAGGTAGCATTTGTGGTGGTGTGTTCCAAAGGTTTGTGATGACCAGTTTTATGTTTGCCTCTGTAAACAAGAGTGAACACCATTCTCATGGTTGATGGTGTCTTTGTCTCATAAATATGTTGACTGATCTGAGATCAACTGCAGTAGAAATTGAGCAATAAAGCTGTACAATTTGGGTAAAACAGAGATGGATAAAAGAAATAAGCAGTAAGGGGAGACATCCTTTTAGATGTCTCTTTGAATTCTGTTTGCATTTGTACAAAGAACAGCACGTGGCTGATAAGCCCCATCTTCTAAAACAGACACCTTCTTTAGCCCCTGATGAGAATGACACATGAAGTGGGCACAGCAGACACTGACAAGGAGCAAATTTCTGGAAACAGAAGTAGAACAAGCAAGAGTGTGAGAATTGCAGGGACTAAATTCTCCTTAGAGGGCAGTGAATACAAATCTAGCATTTTTGGTAGTACTGCAGGTGGCAAATTAGGCTGGGAGAAAATATGTGAAAGTACTACCCATTCTCTAGAAAGTGTTTTACTCTTTGACAAGGGACTTGGGCACAGTTTTTCTGGAGCAGAGAAAATGCAAAAACCTGTGTACTGAGACTTGCTCATTCACTGGAGAAGTTTAATTCCTCCCAGCTCTGCTCATGCATTTTATTAAATGAGGAATATTCATATACACCAGTTCTATAAATGATGGGAGAGCTAGGATGTGAGCCATATGAATATCTTCTGTGGATGACTTCTGGCACTCTTTGGGCTGCTGGCCCAAGGTGGCTCACTGTCCCTGTATACCAATGTCACAGGTGCAGCAGTCACCTACAAAACTTCCTTTGTAGTAGTTACACAGGATCTTATGATCTTTACCAATTCCTGCTCTATATTACGATACCCCTGTGCATTTTTAGACATGCAGGTCATGGAATTCAAATAAGTGCAAATATCACATGTCTGTGTGGGCAGAAAGGTTGGCAATTATTTTATGGTGAAAGAGAATATTAGAGAAGTTTTGTAAAAGTCTTTGGTCGGGGTTGGTGAACTTGTCTTGATTTTGATTGCTTTGAAGCCTCAGCTGGAAATAAAACAGAGAAATATACTTTTTGCTTGTAAGCTCCATCCCAAACAGATCTGGAGACAAAGGTAAAGAGCTGGTGGATATAGGCAAGCTATATTAATTCTGAAGATAAAATTAACTTTAATTTATACATAAATGGGTCTATAAATTAGCACTGCTATATACTGCACTTTCTCATATACAGGTGATCTCAGGCAGCAATTTAAACAATTGAGGGCTTCACAGAAGAGGAAATCAAAGGATATTGGTTGATTTCTCCTTGTATGCCAAAACAGAAGTATCTCTGTTCATACAGTTTTTTGAGTAGAAATGGACACTGTAATGCAATGAAAAGAAAATTAAAACGTATTGGGTTGTACAAATTTTTAATAAAAAATTGTACTAATTTGTGCCAACTTCTTAATACAAAACTATACCATACTATTATAGTTCTCTAAAAATAGGAAAAAAATTACCTTCTAGAAGTGCCACATATTTTAGCAATAGTTGATACATTTTTGTTTTAATGAATATTGTATCATGTGTATCCTGTAAAATTTGCCTGCAAAATAACAGCATATCCAGCAAAGAATCCTGCAGAGCTTTTACTGTTCCAAAAAGCAAAATGGAACAAGAACCATCTGTGCTGAGGGACATCCAGGTGGAAAGCAGCTCTTTCAAAGGCAAAGATTTCAGCAACATCCATTTAGAATCTACTTCATAGTCTCTGAGAATTTCCATGTGTTTACAGCTGGAAATAAATCTACTGGAAAGAATCTGGGCTTCCATATGTTTGAGCACAATGCACATCTTAAATTGTTAAATTTTCCAAAATCATCTATGCATGATACATCTGCTATAGAAAGTATTAGTGACTTCTTAATGGCTGATTTAAATGGAAATAATTTTAAAATTGAGCTCATGCTAGAAGTACACTTAAAGAGAGAAACAAGAGCAAAGAGCATAGCAGATGCTGGAAGTCAAGGTAGGTGAGAGCATGGCTAAAGGAGCTGTAGGCTACCAATTGCTTCTTTGTTTGGAAAACCTTATGACCATTATTATGATAAAAAAGTGCTTCCTTTAGTTTAGGAGAATAGGAGGTGTGGAAACAGAACTATTCCATGAATCATAAACATAATTAAGGTGTTTTGCAACCTATTTAGTTGCAAATACCCAAAGTCTTTCCACACTGCCCTTGTTGGCTTTGTATGGTCATTTAAAACCACCCCATGCTGAGACCCAAATAGCATGGTAAGGGAAATTTGATGAGACAAAGTGTTTACTGAGCCTTCAGTAAGTGTAGGTGGTGACTAATAGTGTTGATTAAAGCTGGTTCACTTTCCTTGGGCTGAAGCAGAAATGCCTTTAAAAGCCTGATTAGAAGCATTTGGATTTCACCTCTAGGGAAACTACTGGAAGATTAAAAAATCTAAGAGACACATGGGGTTTGTGTTTTGTTGTGGAATAAGCAAAACCATTTGTGTCTAATATATTGTGCTTCTCTGCACTAGAGAGATCACATTTATAGCTGCCAAAGGATCCACCAGTACCAAATCCTTCCTTGAAACTGAAGAAGATGAAATCCTTTTCAGATTAGGCTACTTATTTATTATCTCTGGAATTATTTGAACTACTACTTTTATAAGTATTAACTCTCTGGTATTAATGTAGGTCTTGACAGAAAAATTTTATTAAGTGCTTTGGATGATTATTCAGCTGAGTGGGAGCATGGATCTGGGGATCAGGACAATTTGCTCCTCTATTCATCCCCCTGTGTACTTTGTGTGTTATTTTATCATGTTATCTATATGTACCTATGTTCACCCAGTGCAGACTGGGCATAACATATGTCAGGGATTTGGTGAGAATAATTTATGCTGAACATTCCTTTCAAATGAAGGGCTGTTCAAAAGAACTGCAGCCAATTTTATCGAGCAGCAATCATTGGCTGTGATGTGGCTGCTTGGTTTCACAACTCCCCCTGCATGGAATTTGAAGCACTCTTGGGACGGGGCTCTGTTGTATTGTCATTACTGCTCTATGGTATGCTTTGCAAAGTCTGAAACATATCTGCAAATGATCATCTGAGAGATGGCTGTTTGTGAAAAGGTGCTTAAGTATGACATCCAGATTATATTAATTTTTTCCATCAGTGTCAAAAATGCAGGATGAAGAGTTTTTAAAGCATTGATCTATTGTTAAGTTTACCAAGCCTATGAAAAATCTCAGCTAATCCTTTCTCTTCAAACTCCAGTGATGCCTATCAGATTTGGTTCCAAGATCTTTAGTTTCATTGTCGTCTGAAGTAGGGATGCATTTTATCCTTAGCAAGTAAACATTGAGATCTAGATGGAAGAGCATGGGCTGCAGGAGAGAGGTGTCCAGAGGAGGCCCTGGACAGCAAAACTCTTGGCTGGGAAGTCTGCAACATCCTTAGAAAAAAATCCTTCTGCTAGGGAGACTAGGGAATTTATCATAACTCCTCAGGTTTCACTGCAGTGCAACCTGCAATCCAGTTTGCATTGCAGGTGTTGGTAACAAGGAGACAACAACATGCTGATAGAAAAATGATCTCTTATTGCCACAGTCCTGTACTGGCAAATCTCCTTGAATAAGATTTCTGTTTGGTTTTGAGACATTGCTAAGATCATGACTCATGAGGGCTTATCTCCACTCTCATGTCTGGGAACATTGCTGGCTTATGTTTTGTTACCAGCAACCAGCATGAAAGGAAATGAAAATTGAAAGAGGCATGCCATACTGATATTTCATTTAGACCTAGCTAAAGACTGTTGCAATTACATCTCAAAATCCTAAATTACATAAAGAACTCACAACCTCATGCGATGCTCTGTTTTTTCTTTTCTGTGGCCTAATACCCTTCCTAATAAAGTTAATGCCAAAATGTCCATTTGGATTGTTGGTGGAGGAGAAAATTTTGTTTTCATTTGCACTGATATTATAAAAGAAAGGAAGTTTGAGGAAGATCAAAATGTGCACAGCACAGAAGTTTTACTGTAACAATCCCGTCACTTATTCTGAAAATGCTGCACACCTTGCAGGAGTGGGTGTTAAAGAAGGACCTTTGCTTTTAGTCTTGGCAGAAGTAATAGAAACAGACTAGGCAACTTTTACTTTTAAGCAAGTACAGCTTCTAAGAGGGGAAAACCAAGGGAACCTTGACATGCCACTCAGAGAAGGGAACTATTGTTCTCAGGGCATAAACCAGCCTTGCAGTCCTGCGAAGAGCAGTCACTTTTCAGGGGAATACTTGACTAACTTTAGTGCATACCATGCTATTCTTTTAGCTCAGTGAAGGGTTGAAGAGATTTCCTGGACATCTTAATAAGACTCAGTTCAATGATGTAAGACATTTGCTGAAAGGTACATCAATTCCAGTCTACTTTAGTAGATATAGGCTGAGGACTTAACATAAGTAAAGCAACAGTTCAAAAAATGTAAAAAGGGAGTATATATTTACATGGGCATATGAAGTGTGTGTTTTATAATGTCATTTTATATTGTTCTATATATGGACTTCTGATAAAGGGTGGAGTGCCTGGGGACATGCTTCAGGCCAAGTTGAGACACAGAAAGCCACTCTTGCACCCAGGCACTTACTTTCTTTAGATTAATTTTTGTTCCTGAGATGTCTGACTAAACATACATAATTTTTCACTAGATGAAAAATTATATTAACCTGCTGTTCACTCTCTTCTATGTGCTGAAGTTCAGTGATGATGCTTTATTATTTTCTCATATTAAAAAGCTTCAAATATGGTGTCATAACAGACATATTCCTAAAATTCTTTTCCTGATAAAGCACTGCTCTTCTTACTTTCATACAGTTCAGTGAACAACTGGAGAAAGGACAAGAAATGAGCAAATTTTCTTAGGAAGAGAGATGCCTGTGAAGCTATGTTTTTTGTTAAAACACTAGAGGAGTCTGTGGAAAGATTTGAGAGCTCCCCTTCAGCCAGGAAAAACATTTTTTAGACATATCCTTCATGCCATGAGTATAGCTTTTCAGTCACTCTTGGTTGGATGATGGTGATGGAGATTATTTTTCTCAAAGCCAGATGCTTATTTGATCTTTGTTACAAAGAGCTCTCCTGTAATTGTTAAGCAGGGATGACAAGACTCGATCCTCTGAGAGATGAGGTGCCAGAGAAAGCTCTCTGTGGGGAGAAAACACCAACAGCTTTCAGGAACAAAAAGCCTCTGACCCAGCCAGACTTCTTTTGGAGGAAAAGGTCTCTCCTAGAGTGTTTTGGAGAGATCTGTGTCCTCTGCCTTGCCAGAACATGGAACTGCAAAGCTCACATTTGAGCCATTGTTTTTCAGTTTTTCAGAGACTGAGAAAGCTTTGATTAGAATTTGGAAAATACTTCAGTTTTGTTTCTTTACATCAAGCACAATTTACCCTGGGGCTGTGTTAGCTGGTGAAAAATGCTTAATGCAGGAAGATGATGGAGGATATTAAGGGTATCTCTCTTCTTCCTCCTATGTATGTAAACTAGAAGGATGCTAAAATCTTTACAGTTGTTACTGCAACACAATAAAATAAGAAACAGCTTCCCCAGGAGATACTTGTAACCCTGATGTGGTTAAAAATTTGAAATTGAAAGTTGGAAGTATCCCTGTAAAACAATAAAAACTTCAGCAGATGAAGAAGGTTTAAGGCAAAAAGGCTGTAGGCACTGTCAAAGCAGCAATCACAATTGAAGGGTGGTATCTGTAAAGTGTTCTGCCCTCTGGCACCAAAAGAGAGAGTTTTCCAGTCACTTCAATGGCAATGACACTGGCTCCCAGATGTGATCACTGCACCAGTGCTTGTCACTGGTCTCTGCAATTCACCTCAGCTGATCGGCTGCTGCCTTTTGTGCTTGACTGATATTTTTCATAAAACCTTGGT
Source organism: Ammospiza caudacuta (assembly GCF_027887145.1). Classification (NCBI taxonomy): domain Eukaryota; kingdom Metazoa; phylum Chordata; class Aves; order Passeriformes; family Passerellidae; genus Ammospiza; species Ammospiza caudacuta. Next base: position 48,059,145 of record NC_080598.1, on the reverse strand, counting down.
TTTACAGAATAGATAGCTTTTCTTGCAAGACCTCTTTTGCAAAAATGACTGTAACCTTCTCTGTTAACTAAATTCTATCTCTAGACAGTGATGAAATAGTCATAGTTGTAGTGATTTTTTTTTTTCTAATTGCCAGTGGAATTCTGAAACTCCTTCAACTTCATTTCACCTGAACATTACCTCTATACATACACAAAACCTCTTGTATATTATGATTAAGTGGTGAGTTCAGTTATTCCTGCTCAAGAGAAATAAATTTAGGGGTCACATTGAATTTGTGTTTCACATCTTCTTGGGGATCGTGTATGACATTGGTTACCTTACTAAAGTGTGGCCAGGGTTTCAGGGGGAAAACATCTGCAGAGACAGCCTACATACACACACACACACACACACACACACACACACACATATATCTATATATCTGTATCTATATATATATCTATATATCTATATATATATCTGGATGGACATTTGTCTCATTTTTTTAATTACAGCTGCAGAAGACCTAAGTGCTCTTAGTTTTAGTTACATGTCATTCCAGATAAGAATAACCACCTAGAGATATGGTATAATCAAACAACTTAAATTAAAAGTCAATCCATTAGAATCAATGATTATGTTCAATAATAAAATTTCAGTGTCCTATCAATTATCCTCCAAGGTCTCAACAACATAATATATTGAGATCTTTCTGCTTCCTTGCAGTATGTCCTACATGTGTATGTATTTAAATGAATAACCCAAGTACTGTATTCTGAATTAACATACGTAAATAGTGTCACTTGAATGCATATTTAATGACAAAATATGAGATTGTTTTTCAAAATCAGCCCATTGCACTGATTTTTATTGCAATGACTAATAGATAAGTAATCCATTTAATAGGATGCATAACACTAATGAAACTACTGTGGAAGTCTTTTTCCCTTGTGTTGAAACAACATCTTGCACAACTGAGTCTATTTCATAGGTGTCATATTTATTCAGTTAGCAAATATGTGGAATAAAAGTGTTTTGAATCAACTTTATGTAAATTTGATATAACTGCCCATTTTTGCAGCCTATAGGAGATCTCATGGTAACTTACTGTTACCAATAAAAATCAGCAATGATGACTTTTTGAAAATTATGCTTAAATCTATGCTGTTAAAGCTGTCATGAAAATTCAAAGTGAATTTTCAAAGTTCTGTGCTTTGAAACACTCTAGAATTCTCACTAGTGTTAAACCAGCATTTTTAAAAAAATAAGCATTTGATCTTAGGGAGTAAATCTTAAAAAATTCTGGCTGTTTCAAAGTTAACTATTCCTAATCCTGAACTCATATATATATAATGGAAGACTAGAGATAAGATCAAATTAAATAAACTGAAAAGAGTTTCTGTATGTATAGATTGCACATATATATACTCCTTTATTTTGACATAATTTCTGAGGAAAAAAATTAGAGGGAAAAGCTGTTTCAAATTCCACCCCAGTCAAAAGACCTGTGCAGAAAACAAACTGCGTAAGTGATTTAAAGGAAGAAAGAATAAGCAAAAAAAAAAAAAAAAAAAACCAAACCAACCAACCAACCAACCAAAAACCCCAAAACACTACTGTAGTCAGATGTCTTTCTTAGCTTTATTTTAAAAACTTTTTTTTACTTCATGTGAAAGTGGATTTTGTAGAACATTAACAATTACCTATTATGCATATATGGGGCAAGATGACATAAGATTTGAGTAGCCCTGAATATATGCCCTATATTACCTCAAGTGGCAAAGCTGCACCGTCATCTTAATTTACGTGTAAGTTCACAGCATGTGCAGAGCTCTTCTAGCGATTGTGTTGTGCAGAGCCATTTGAAGATTGGTGCCCCTTCTCAGGGAAGCCTCACGACACTCAAGTAAACTGATACCAGAAGCGTGTGGAGGGGACAAAGGAAGATAATAAGTCATGCAAGTTACTTGAAAAGAGCAGGTCTGCTGATAAAGAGAAATTCTGTAGGGAAAAAAACAACTACATTTCAAAAATCTCAGAATGTTCTGTGAGCACACAGTGCTATAGAAACATAATCACATGTGTTCATGTGCATGGGTTTTGCCACTGAGTACACATGCACTAAATGGAGCACAGTTACTTGTGCTGCTCTAAAAACGTTTTAATATGGGAAATGTTATAACCATACAACCTCTACTATAAGGTAGTCAGTGAAATGCACTGTATGTCATCAGATTCTGAAAATCAAACTTTCTTATTTTGTGAGATGCACAGCAAATATCTGTGCAATTTAGACATTTTAAAGTGCCAGCTGCTGACTGGAAGCTTTAAATTTTCATGTAGTGTTACTATAAACAAAATACAATATTAAGTAACAGGTACATTCTGCACTGATTTATGTTCTGTGCAGCCTTGCTGCAGTTAATATGCCCAATTCATTTCTGGTGTCATTCCAATAGAGCTAGAATGCTAATGCCAGCGCAGATACACTAGGGATGAAGCAAGATTACATTAGATGCATAAGATTACTGAAACAAATACTCACTTATGCATTACATAATAATTTTAAAATAATCAAATCAAGACTTGATTCTGCAGTTTTTCTCCCTACAAGAACAGCCAAAGATACCTATCAGGTTAATGAGGGCAGCAGTGTGGATCCTGATGTTAGGAAAAAGAATAGATTTGTGTTGTGCCCCAGATTCAGAAATGTTACAGCAGTCTGTACTTGACAGAGGAGAGAAAAAAAATTACATGGTCCTGCTGTCTCTAAGAAGACTAAGATTTGACTCTGAAGATATTAATAAATACTAATATTCATATGGGTCTTGCATGCCCATATCTTCAGAATATTTACTAAAAAGCAAATGAAGACAAATTGCTACTGGCAATTTAAAGGGGAGAGGATGCCATTCTACATCTATGTGCCACATTATGTGGACTTCATAAGTTATGATTCATTAGAATCATAGAATAGCCTTGCTTGGAAGGTACCACTAAAGGACATCTAGTACAACCCCCCTGCAATAAGCAGGGGCAAGTTCAACTAAAACAGGCTGCTCAGAGCTCGGTCCAAATTGTCCTTGGATGTTCCCAGGGATGAGACATCTGCCATCTCTCTGGGAAACCTGTGCCAATGTTTTAACACTCTCCTTGTGAAAATTTTCTTTCCTCTATCTAATTTGAGTCTACGCTCCTTTTGTATGAAACCATTGACCACTATGCTGTTGCAACAGACCCTGCTAAAAAATGTATGCCCATCTTACTTTTAAGTACTGGAAGGTGCTCTAAGGTCTTGTGGAGCTTTTCCTTCTCCAGACTGAACAAGCTCAACACTCTCATCATGTCTTCACTGGAGAGGTACTCCAGCCTTTGGATGATCTCTGGGATTTCTGTAGATACTGCTGCATAGCCCTTTCTGCTGGGGAGTTTAGTCTGTTTGGATTCAGAGCCTGTTAGTAGCTTTACAACCCAGTTCATTCTCTTTGTTTTCTTACAGCTAGATATTAAACAAACCATTGACACAGTATACAATCCAGCATGTTGCAGTAATTCCAAAACAGGAAAATCCTTTCTTGTAGTGTGACAACTTTCCTCATTTTTGTGTCTGGTTGTAAATGAAACCAACCAGATGGTCCTCACTGATCTGTATTGTGTGTGAGACATCTCAGTGCTTTTATGTCAGGGCACAAATTTGTTTCATCTAACATTGGAGAAAAGCAGCTCTTTTGAGTGTTTATTTGATGTTTGTGGTTCAGATGGCTGGCAGCATGCACAGTCCAAGAATGGCAGTCCTCCAGATTTAATATGATGCTGGGGATGACTACTAGAGGGAAATGAGATGAACTGAGGATGAAACATGAAAGTTGTGTTGTGATATTTTGTTAAAATGTTATTTTCACCCAGAGCCTTGCCAGAGTTAGGAAAGAAAATAAATGATCTGTCAACTGTTTTGTCAAGATCTCAAGCTAGGAAAAGACTGCAAACTGGAAAAGGCTGTGTGCCTCATGACCAAGTGTTCTCCAGCACGGCCATTCCTGGCCAAAATAAAGTGGGCTTGAAAGACTTTCAAAGGAGTGTAGAGCACATTTGCTTTGTCAAACAAATTACACATTAAGACCTCTAAAGCATCCATATAGGTCGAGTAACTTTTATTCAGGCACACTGTCAAAAGAATTAAGCTTATATTTTAGAAACACATAACCAAAGAAATAATAAATAGTTAAGATTATTATAATTTTTTAACAACAGGTTTCCAGGTTTATAAAAGAAGTTGGTTGCCATTATCCCTATTTTACAAATGAGGAAAGTGAGTTATCTGAAAGTCTTGTTCTTCCCAACAGCCTATTTGAAATAGAACATAAATCATTAAATTCATATGACTTGGTTTAACAATATCATTTATATTAAGATCAGAAAACAGAGCTTTCCTTCTATAGTTAGCAATAGATATTTTAAAAATGATATTTCTTTATGTGACTTGGAACACCAACAGCTTCATCCCAAACTCAACTAATTCTAAAAAAGTCATCTACTGGTCAGAACATCTATCATACAATATCATGAGCTGGAAGGAAACCACAACGACCATGCAACTCCTGGCCTCGCACAGGAACACCCCAATAATCACAACAACTGTAACTGTACAACTGTAACTGTACAACTGTAACTGTTTGCATTGTTCATCTGTAATTGCTGTAAATTCTGTCAGATAAAAAAAAAGCAGTTCACTGAATCACACAGACTTACTGTGGCGGATCTCTTCACAGGCTTGTCTTGGTAGACAAGAAGAAAAGAGAAAGACTCAGCTTTAAACTGATTTTTGAAACCAATAGGTGTTTTTCCTTCGACCCATTTCATGTTTGGAGTATGGCTAACTCATTGCAAATAGCACTTGAGAAAGTGTGTGTGAAACTCGTGCTCACGTCCCTCACCAAGAAGAACAGAAAGCAGAAAGGCTTTGTGTGGGCCAGGCTGGGGTAATGAAGGTGAGAGATGAGCCTGAGCAGAGCAGAAAACTCCCAAAACCTCTCACGTCATGAGCTTTCTTCCCCGCGCCTGTTTAAATGAATAAATGAAACAAATTCCTATGTCTTCATCAGAAATCCAGCTGATGTATTTTTCCTGCCAAGATGATGCCTTCTTCAGTAGCATCTTTGTTGCATATTTGTGCCTTGATTTCTGCCTTTTATGTTCAAAAATAGACTATTGTCCTGCTGGCCAGCTGTTCCTTTAGTAAGTAAATGTTTTAGAAAGAATTAATAGAAAACAACTGATTTTTTCAATACTTTCCCACACAACCTGAGCTGCTTTTTTTCTGCTGCATTCTTCACAAATATCAGTTAATATCTGCACATTTAATCACTTAATTGTGTCATTTATGTATGCAAGTGGAATTTGCTACTTAATTCCCTGTTTATTGCAGAGATACTTGAGAAGATTCAGGGCATATAGCTTATTTTGTGTTCAGCAGAGAGTTCTTCCAATTCTGACCTGGATCCTCATAAAGAAGAAAGGAAGGATACCTTTGTTCCTTTCTTAGTAGTCTATCAAAATGACAGATTTTTCACGTGGTTGCTGGCATACAAAGTTCACAGGCGTTTTCAAGTTCCAGTCAGTGAATTATCAAGCCTAACTGAGGAAGCAGACAAAGGGGATGGATGGCATTTTTCTAACAATTCAAATTCCTTTTGCCTTGCCTTGAGTCACCTTCAGCTGTCCATCCAGTGTGATCCTGAGACACAGAGTGAGGCTGTGCCTCCTGCTGCACCACATCAGCTGGAGATCCACGCAGCAGCGTGGTTTTACTTCAATGCATCAGCAAGAGTAAAGACTGCCAGGATTCTGGTGCAAATGTCAGGGTAATAACGGAGTTACATTGGGGAAATTATCACTTTTCAATGCCTAGAGAATTTAGGGGCCTTACTGTGTTTTAGGGTTAATGCCAGTGTTAGGAATAAGCCCCACAGTCCATAGAGAGGAAAGAGGTTGTGAACTATGAACTATTCATGACTACAGTCTGTGCAAGGGTATTTCTGGAAAATGGTACTTTTTGTTTTGCACTCCACCATGGGTAGGTGAGAAAAAACTCAATGATTTTAATTTCTAGGGGAAATGCTATAAATGACACATAAAAGTTTAGATCCTTTAATAAAGGGTGAAAATGAAGTTATGAGAATGTCTTGCAGGAGAGTGGAAGACATTTTTACAGGAGGGATGGAGAGATTTTCACCTAATAAAAGAAATCCCTTTTAGTTTTCACACTCCCTGAGCGTTCTCCAAATTTGCATTGGCATTTCTTTCACAGGCACTAATGTGCCAGTTGAGAGAATATTCTTGGTAATGAATGACATTGAACTGATGACAAAGCAGAAAGTGAGTACTGAAAGGGAAGAAAATAAAAAGGCTAGTACAGTTGTTAAGATGAAACACCTGCTGTGAGTGCCATGAAAGGCTCCTGGGGAGCACACAGCTTCTGAACAAATAATTTCTGAGGAAAGATAAAATATCCTTGTCTGCTGACAAGGCCACCTTTCCTTCCTCTCCTCAGTCTCTTTCTTATGGATTACTGTTTTCATGTCCATGGTTTTTTGGCACATTATTAACAGCTTGAAATACCGAGGTTGCACAGAAATGGGTTTTGTTTCAGACTGCTACCTAACTAGTATTTCTTATTTTTTGTGTCTCATTGCTTTTCAACATATTCTGTCTGAACACATCATATAAAATTCCAGCAAGCCGTTTTGTAAATCTCTAAGATATGTTAAGAGTCTAACCACAGTTTCAAGACATTGCTCCAAAGGTCATTGCTGCACTGTCTCACCAGTATCACAAAACATCTTTTCCTAGAAAGGCAAAAAGCTGAATCTTGTCTTTAGCAATCCATTGTATCTCAGCTTATAATTTCCCCCTTTTAAAAGAAATAAGATTCTTTCCTTTTCAAATGCATAGAAATTTCGACAAAAGATATCCTCTGAAACCTGTCCCTACAAAACTTATCCTTGGCTGGCACTTTAAACCCAGATGCTACTGGCACAGCCTTTCTTAAGAGGGTGTGATGATACCAGCCTAACAGATGGGCCTATGGAGAACAACCATGTACCTCAATATTGAGTATTTCAGGAACAAAGTTCCACCAAGAAGGGTTTGGACGGCAGTCTGCTCAGAAAAACATTGGCAAAGATCAAGGAGATATGCAACCTCTGGTACTCTGGTTATCAGCAGAGTTATTTGGCTTCAGGTATAATGCAAAGCATGCTTTGTCTCTCACCACTGATAACTAGTATTTTGCCTACAAATGAAAGAGTGAGAAGGAACATTTTGCCTGCTCTGTTGTTGATTTGAAGATCATGCCCATGGAACTTGGCCTAAGGGCCACTGGAGGTTTACTGGAGTGACTTCCCATTGCTCTGAGCCATTTTTTTCCCCAAAGACTTGAACTCTGTCAGGATCTCAGAACACTTTACCTAGGAGTGCTGCTCTCTCTTCAGTAAGTTCACCAGCCAGACTGAACTACTTTTTAGTCATAACCAGGGCAAGAGTATGTAGGGGGATAGAATATAAGTAAATAAAGGTAGAATAGAAAGTAATCTTATCCCCTAAAGAGTTGCAGCTGGGTTAATTATGAAAGATTAGGAGCAGGCCTGAGTTTAACAGGCTGCAGCTGTAGCCAATGAGAAGAGTGTTATAAAAGGGTGGACTGGTTGGCTGAGGTGAACTGGAGTCAGTTGGTTGCTGTGAGGATAAGGAGAAGTCAGTGCCTAGAGGAGATGCCTACAAGAAACATCAAGGATGTATGAAACTCTAGCATTATGGAACCCTTGTAATGGCAACAAGAGTAGGTATCACCTAGGCAGAATATCTGGCAACTTTTTGACCTGATTTATTTTGGCTAGTATATTTAAGGACTGTGGGAAATATTTTATTAATTACCATGACATGTAGATTTATATTTTCAAAAGAACATGAAAGAGAATCATTGTGACTGTTCCATGGAGCTGACAATTAGAAGTGCTGCTTTAATATGGTAACAAAGGCCTTATGCTGTAACAACAGGTGTCTCCCTCAGGGGTCTGTGTTGGGACCAGTGCTGTTTAATATCTTCTTTGGTGACATAGGCAGTGAGATTGCACCATCAGAAAACTTGCAGAGAAAACCAAGCTGAGGGTTGATGGACATATCTGAGGAACAGGATGTCACCCAAAAGGACCCTGACAAGAATTGGTCCCATGAGGTTCAACAATGCCAAAAACAAAATCCTGTGCCTGTGTCAGGTGTCAATTTATGCTGAGAAAAGAGTGGACTGAGAGAAGATGTGTGAGAAGGACTTGGAGATACGGGTGGATTAAAACTAGCCATGAAATGACAATGTGTGCTTGCACAGCCCTGGGCTGCATCAAAAGAAGAGGGAGGAGATTCTGCCCTTCTCCTCTGCTCTGGTGAGGCCCCACCTGCAGTGCTGCATCCAACTCTGGGGTCCTCTCAGCAGAAGACAGATGTGGTCCTTTTGGGGTGGGTCATAAAGATGATTTGAGGGCTGAAGCACTTCTCCTATGAACACAGGCTGAGAGAGCTGGGTTTGCTCAGCCTGGACAAGAGAAGGCTCCAGGGGAACTTATTGTGGCTGTTCACTACTTAGAGGAGTATTGTCCTTATTGCAAAGATAAGTAAGATGATTTCTCTGTGTTTTTTTTCCCACTGCAATTCACTAAATATTTCATTTTATGAAAATTTTGGCTTTTACTTGCATCAACTGTGCTATTTTATCCTGCCACCTGAGGTCATTTCAATTACATCTGACAAATGAGTTACAATAACCAAATGAATTGCATTCTTTTCATAAGTAATTACAATGCAAATTTTGAGTATTATATCCAGTTTTTCGGAAATAAGTTGGACAGACGTCTCTCTTTTCTTGAAATACTTGTTGAAGGAAAGATACAAATCATTGTATAGCAACTCAAAGTAAATTGATGACAGCAAATTGCAGTTGAAGAGCATGTTTGTTCCGTGCAGCACTGAGCTTTAGAAGTGACTATGCATGTTTTCAGCAGCCCAAAAAGACAAAACAAAAAAGATCTTTCAAAGAACATTTTATAATCTATCAAAAAGAGAAGTCTTGATTTGGATCAGATACAAGCAACTACCCACTTGCAGAAAAAAGTTCATTTATTGCTCTTATGTTCATGACAGTGACCAAGAAGAAGAATTTTTCCTTCCTGTATTTAGATCTGTATAAAAAAGCTGCCATCCCATGCTTAGGGCTTGGCAAGTTGGGAATATGGGTGTGGTACTCGAGTTTAATATTTAATGCTTGTCCAAATTTCACCTATGAAAACAAAACTCATTTCTGAGAGAGAAATAAATCTCACACACTCCAAAATAATTTCACCAGCCAACACCTTCCTCTGCCTCCAAAGCCACAGATATTGTTTCCTCTGTTTTACCCAATTTTGTAGGAAGATTGCAGGAAGAAGCTATCTGTAAAATTGTACAAATTCATTTATTACCATGATGACAATCCAGAGAAATGGGCTTCACTCAGTACAATATTTAGAAATGTAGCATTTTAAAACTTTATCTTTTGCAATACACTTATTAAAAATTATTGTATCTAATAGATTAATAATTGCAATCAAAGACAATAAGTTCACAAAGATCATATGGTGATCTGGAATGAGACTTCAGGGTTTTTCAGTTCTGGGAAATCACTTAATCACCAAATCATTGTTTCTAACACTGTTAGCTTCAACATAAGTGTATGGTTTAGCATCAGTCTCTGGCATATTGACACTTAAAACATTTATTATGATCCTAAATAGTAAAAAGCTTCCTGAAATGAATCTGCTAACAAATAGGATTGTACAATCAAAATAAGTACTGGAAGGCAATTTTTTATCTGCTTTTGTGTAATCAAGATAACAGCTCTTCTCTAGCCCTAGATAGGATCCTAAAATTCACATAATTCATTTAGTTGAAAAAACACCCTGCCTTTTTCTTTCCTGTGGGATCTCAATGTAAGTGGTCACTTTACCAGCATAGCATGTGCCTGTTCTACAGGACCACTGCAACCTTTCTCAAAGCAAACTTGAAAGGTTGCTATAACATGAAGTTTTATCGTGTCATAAATGGTCTATGACAACAGGAAAATAATCCTTAATATCAGGATGACTCGGAAGCCTGTCACCCTAAATTGACTACAGAATAAGAGGCAACCTCCTCCCATGGTGTCTGCATGTGAATAGACTTCCCAAGTGTCCAAGGTACTTTTGTAAAATAGAACTGAATGTGTAAACGCTCCCACATTGTCATTGTTAGTAAAGTACTTGGAACATTTATTCTGAGGAAGTTCAGACTTTTAATGTTAATAGGTAGAAAATAAAAGATACCACATTTTAGTAGCCAAATTCACCAATCAAAACCTGAATATAATTTCAGGTGTAGGGGTATATTGCCACAGTTCCAGTGAAAGCTTATTTTGAAGTGTCAATTTAGTCTGTACTTTTTCTCTAGAGGACTATTCTTGACCTCTAAAACAGCAAATAGGTTAAAACTCTGAGCAGTATGGTTCTGCATAATGTCAGCATTATGTAACTTTTCAATATTGGAAGGATAAAAATATCACATGTATGAGACTTAATTTCAACAGAAAACATAATAAAAAGTTTATGAAATTATTTGTGAGTGCTTTTATGAAACTGAGCTTCCTAAGAATATGTTGGTTTTCCTTTATCACATTCATTCTTGGATACGGATAATGTGGATGAAAGAATTAATTTTCCTAATATATACATGTTCACGCAGGTATTTACTAAAATATTGGTTTTACATTTGCATTTTTGTTTCCTAGCAGGAGGGAAACTGTAAAATGTTTTCCTTCATACCAACCATTACAAGTTAAAATTAGAACTAAAGAAAATACCCAGTTCAGGAAATTAGTTTAAGCCAATGTTTATTTTTCAGTAGCACACAATTTTCGTCTTAAAAATACTGAATAAAAAGTTAATGTATTAATTAGAATAGCATATGATCTTCTGATTTCCAGTTGAACAATTTGTCTTTCACGCTTTGGGTTGTATCAGTTGATCACAATTTGCTTATGCCACTGTTTGAACCCATATTGCCAGGGCCTGTGACAACATTTTGCTCTTTAGAGCTTTTAATGTTCAGCTTACAGTTCCTGGGTGACATCCAAAACCATAAAGTGACAGTTGTTTTCCAAGTTGTATTTACAGCTTTGAATCCATTAATGACTCCTCTGCTGTTTCTTCTGTGACTTCAGCTGTGGTATGACAGAAAGAAGCAGGCAGAGTTCCTCTGCTCCTCAAGAATGTAATATGCCACGGCTCATTTCAAGCAGCATCTCCACAAAGTAAACCTTTATAGCAGGAACCAAGTGTAGCATCCACGAGTGGCATCTGGCAGCCTGTGATACGGAGAAAATAAGGTTGGAGATTGTTATTCCCCAGAGCATTCTATGCAAAGGGGATTAGACTATGCAAGAATGACTTAAAGTACCACAGGTTTCGTGCTGCAGAAGCCTGGCTTTAAATACTGTATATCTATCTGCAGCCATGTTAAAATGCATAACGTTCTTTTAATCTCTTCCTCTTGATAAAAGAAGAAGAAATCAGCAATGAAAATAATTTTACATTTCGTCAAACAGTACAAAGTACTGCTGGAAACCCTACAAAAGTGGAATGAGACCAGTAATGAGACCAGAGTGCATTTCTGTAAGCCTCTTGATCAGGTCTCTCAAATGGTGAGAAACACGTCCATCTTCTATTTTATAAAAGCAGAACAAATAGAATTACATAGAAAAGCTGTCAGTGACATGTGGAACTGGATGACTATGAGTAAGCAGAGAAAATAAACTCAGAACTATAAAATTAGTCAAAGAATCATGGAATTACACTCAAACTTAAATTAACCCTAAAAAAATTTTTGTTACCCCAGTTTCTCTAAAACATTTCCTTTTCTGAAAGACATTGATGGAATTCCCATAGTGAAGACATCGAAAAACAGGTTAAATAAGTCAGGCAAAGATCCATTATTGGTAATAATTCTGTTTTGAGAAAGGAAATTCAATAAAATATGATTATTTTCTACTTTGATAAGTGAAATAAAATAGCATGTATTGTATAGTACAAATATATTAGTTATTGTCCAAGTAGTCAAAGTGGAGTCAGAAATAATTTCTTTCTTCCTTTGTAATGAGCAAATAAAAACAATAGCTAACCCAGAAACTTATATTGATAGCCCCTACAAGTAAAATTAACCCAGACAGCATTAGTACTTGCTCCTAACTTTTTGAGATTAGTAATTTTAAGTTCTAAAACTGAGTTAACATGAACCTGTCCATCTGCTTTTTCTTCCCTGCTGCAAAGGGGTATTGGTGTCTGGCTGGGACAGAGCTAATTTTCATTGGAGGAGACCATATGTGGCTGTGTTTTAGCTTTATGACTGAACCAGTATTGATAACTACACAACGTTTTGACTGTTACAGGTGCTAACACAGCATCAACACCTTCTCTGTTCCTCACTCTGCTTGTGCCCCACAAGTAGAAATGCAGAGGGAAAGGTATTGTGAGGGAGCCCAGCTGGGCCAGGTGACCCCACATGGCCAAAGGAAAATTCCAGACTGTATAATATCGTGCTTTGCAATACAAACTGAGGGTGTAGTTTCAACCAACTAGTCTTTGCTCAGAGACTAGCTGGGCATCAGACTGTTTGTGGGAGGACCTGAGTGATCAGGACTTGTGGGGGCTTTTTTCCCCCTCTTTCCTTCACTTATTAAATTATTTTTAACTGGACCCACAAGTTTTTCTCACTTCTGTTCATCATATTCAGTTCCCTATCCTACAGTGAGGAGGGGAGAAAGTAAGTGGCTGTGCTGAATTATAGTATTTACTCTCTTTCAGTTAAAAAAATCTCAAAAAGTATTGCCTGCAAAAATAATAATAGCTTTCTGAAAATAATAGCATGATTTTGTGGATATCTGCAGTGCACCACTTTTACTCTGCCCAGGAAGTATTCTCTTTTGCATAAGAATCTCATTAAGTCCGTGCAATAGTATGCAGGTGGTCTGGAAAAAAAAAGAATCCAAAGTAAAACATTTTTTTTTATACAGAGATATAAAACTTTTCCTCTAAAAGGAAATAATGAGTTAAAGGGGAAAGTCAAATGCAAACTAGTGGAAAACTAATCCTTGCTCTGCCTGTAAAAATAAACTTAGCAGGGTCATTATTTAGTATAAGTATTGTTATGTTAAGTATTGTTACCCAAGAAAACTCTTAAGCATTCTGTTTCTACAAAAACTCCAAACCCCCACAAAGGCAAATAAACAATCAAACCCCAACACTCCCAAGCAAAACAAATGGAAAAAAGACCTAAATGTTCCAGAATTGATTTGACTCATAATTTTTTGCTTTTATACCTCAGAACCTGGTGGCAACAGAATTCAAGAAAGATTAACACTTGGTAAAACAAACATATACAGAAACCAAGAATCAGTGAGCATTTCTCCAGGTTCACAGTTCATCTGAAGAGCCATCTTTTCTATAGCACAATACTGAAGAAAAACCTATTTATATTTACCCAAATACTGTACAGAGCCCTTTTAATGTCTGCAGTTACTTAATGATTGTGCTCCATTTTGAATTAGTATGCTTTTTCCTGAAACAGAAAACAAAATCTATGAAAATGGTGCTTTTTTCCAGAGGAATAAATGTAGGACTGAAGCAAGGATTTCTGCTGTACACTAAGAATATAATCTGAATACATTTTTTTTTTGTGAGATGGAGAAAGAAATTATATGACAGAGTGGATCATCTGCATTTACTAAGAATAGCCATTTCTCCAAAATAGTGTCTTTACTTAAGTATTTCTAAAAGCTGTTTAGAATTACTCCACAGAATGGATACTGTTACTGTTTCAGAGTCAAGTTATGCTTTTCCAAGGTATATTTCAATAGAATTGTTTGGTTGGGTAGTATAATATTATGAATTTTTTTCAATAATGTAGTTGTAATTTTGTTCAACATCTCTATTTTATTACTGTATTGATGGGGCACTCTGCATAATTGTTGACTATTTTCACAAAGAGAGGAATTTTGACTGCGTGCTGTTAGAATAATTGTAAAGCATGGATCTAATAATTACTTTTTTTGTCACCTGTGTGGAAATTGTATTTCATTCACGTACAGTGTGGTGTCTGACACAGACAATGGTACAGTACATTAACAGCTTATGGAAACTGATTATTTGCAGCATCTGAGTGAACCATGTAAGTCACTCAAGGGTCAAAACAAATCTTAGAAGTCTGGCCTTGTGTTGAAGACTACGTGTTGGTATAAAATCAGGTTGAAAATATGTAACCTGGTTTGATATTCAAGGGCCTCACAGCCTAGATGATGCTGAGATTCCTTCTTATTCCTTCTAGGTCACTGCCATGCTAGGCTAGGTGGAAAAATAGGCAAAACCCACCACCAGTCTTTATTTGTGCTTTGACACCTGGTATATCTGAATTGCTGTTATTACTAAAAATGAGTATATTTTATTACTTCATAGTAATAGAAATTCTCTCCCTCATTAGGCCTGTGGTGAAAAAAAGGTTCAAAATGCTTCTGATTTTGAACAACTGCAATTTGCTACCTTGCACAGTAGAGTGTTTGAATTTAACTTATTTAGTTTCATGGTAAGAAATAAAGGAATGATTCATAGAGTTGCAGAGATTGTCTCTGTGTTTTCAAAAGGGAAAAAGAAGCATAAATTATTAATACAGCTGTCAGATTCCTTGACAGTACTTTATCTCTTGTAACTCTTAAATAAAACAGCCATTTTCTCACATTGAATAATTTCTCTACTTTGTACCAGTAAACAAACAACATTTTGCGAGATATAAGAACTTTTAAAAGATTGGAGTTTACTTACTGCAAGGATATTGACAAAAACAGTCTTTGCTATTTTTATGAAGACAAATATAGGTAAAATCAAGAGTACGATCTTCCACAGAAATGAAACTGTTAGAGAATTATTTCACAGCTAGCAGTACCTAGCTAAGCTTTGCACCTTGCAAAAAGGGTATCTTTGGAGAAATAAATCTCATACAGCATTAAGATGGTGATTGTCTTAAAATACTATTTCACTTCAGCCAGGCAAAACCTATCAAAATGGGCTGGGTTTTATTTCAGCTCGAAGAACTGAGTTACAAAGGTATTTGGATGCCAAAAGATGCACCAAGGATGAAAATCCATGGATTTTTTCCAAATCTAATGGTTATATTGCCCAGCTCAATGAAATTACTTCTGGCTTCAGAACTGCATTCATTAAATATGATGGTGAAAGTACACCAGCAACACTTTCTTTTGCCATCTGTAATCCCTTTGGTTGCTGTCAGAGCTGGATGTTTTGATACCAGCAGGATCACAAACTCATAGTGGTTTTGGATCTAGATCTGTGGTTTGCTTTCTTTCTTAAGAATAATAAGCAGCAGTGAATGCTAAAATCTACTCAGGGTCTCTGAACTGTTTAGGAAACATGGTTGAAATAGACTGACAAAGGAGAAAATCGTCAGTCCTGACTGCTTAAACAGGTACTGTAATTCTGTATAGACAGTGTGAACAACTGCAGTTAGAATGAGTAAAAAAGTTCTACAGGCACTGGGCATTACTCAAGACAGTAAGAAACTCCTGAATCAGAAACATGGATATTGCACAAACCAACTGTGTGATTTTTATAATGGTGGCATTACTGTAAAATGTCATTTGCTCATATCTCCAAAATGACCCTTTATTATTAACTTTATTTATTCAATTATATCAAAACATCTCTACTTAAATACAGATGCAACAAGTGCACAGTTTCCACTCTGCACTTTTTTTCAGAGTTAAACCTATGAAGAGAGGAAACATTTTAATGAAATTTAGGTTTAAATAATGGGAAAAATACAATACCTTAAATACACTGCACTTCCTTCAGAGATTTGTCTTGGACATTTGATGATAGGAAAAAAGCCTGACAAGTAAAATGAATAACTAACTACTCTTCATCTTTTATATAAGCTCATTGGACACGTTTTTTTCCCCAAAGTTACTTCGTGTTTAATCATGATAAACTTTTGTTTGTTGGTACCATAGTTAACAGCCAAGGGCAATTTAACAGCTTTCTTTATTGAATAATTTAGAAGACCCAAAAAGTATTGTTTTATGTTGAATGAGGTATTATCTTCATCCCCTAGAGAGAGCTGTCATTTGGATTTCAGCACATTTTTTCTGGTATAGATTTCCTTGTGGGTTTTCTTGATTACTGAGTTGAAAGAAATGTTAGAAGTGTAGTTATAACTGAAACATAGAAAGTACTCAACAATCTAGGACATTTTGTTGTCTTAATTTTGTTTTCTCTCTTTCAGCTATTTGACAAAATTTAGGAAGAATGAGCAAAACGTGTTGATGGTTCTGAGGTTTTTTGATAAAAGAAGTTATTTGAACCAGAAGCTTCCACTCAGGGTCTCGGTTACTTCTGTAGATTAGTCAAGCGAATGTGCCTTTGAATAGTGGTTTTCTTTTACTTTTCCTTTGTGCTATTTAACAAAATTGAGTTGTGGGTCATCATGTTTTTTGTTTGACTTTTGTGTAACTACTTTCAGGCCAAGAAATGGACCCTTGGGCAGAAGAGATTGCAGTATCTGTGGGAGGAAGGCAGAGGTAAAGACACTCTTTTTGAAAATCAGGAAGTATATTAAATTAGTTGTTGCTTAAACTCAGTTTTACTTCCTTGCTCCGGTTGGGAAGGCTGGAAGAGGAGAGAGGAAGGATGAGTCAAGCATTTATGAATATTATTTCCTGTTAATAGTTCAGCCTAAATAATACATAGCAAAGGCTGATGAACTTATAAACATGGAGGCTTAAGTGTGAAAAAACCCAAATAATACAGCATCAGTGGCTGCAGCTTATGACAAACTTTGAAATGTCTAATAAGCTGCTATCAAAAAGTCAGAGCAAGCAATTGTCTTTGCACAAAAATGATCTGTGAAAGGCAAGAGGGTTAGTGAGGGTGTTTCAGAGATAACAAAAAAAACCAAATCAGAGGAAAATAAAAGATTCCCTTTGAAAAAGAGGAAGAATAGCCACTTTTAAAGAGGAAGATATATGAGAAACACTCTTTGCCTTCACCTCTCATCTGTCCTTATACTCCTACCATAACCAACCTGGTGGATGTTTGCAGTACAGATCCTTCACAAAGCTGATTAGTTTTTTCAAAAGCTTCTTGATTTGTGTAATTCATGTTTGCAGTGATGTCTTGCCCAGCTTTTCTGAGGGCTGTGCAGATGAGACAACCAGAAAGCTGAGGTAAAGCTTCCTGACATCAAATGGAGGTTTTTTGTTGTCTTTAGATTAACTATCTAATAAGCTCCTGGGGAGGTAAATCCAATACAGGCTTTAAGAGGCTTGGCTGTAAAATGATTAGTTTTGCCTTAACATCTTTGTGGCTCAATTGCTTCAGGAAAAGTTTGGCTTTGGCTGATCTTGGAGGTTTTCCTGGAGCCACATTCACAGCACACAAGTTCCTGACTTCATATGCGGCCTGTTCCTGTTCCTGTGCAGCCCACATGAAGGAGAACTGTACATTCACCTGTTGAAAACAATGTAGAAAATGATAATGGGAAATATTGCCCATCGCAGAGTGGCTGAGATTGGGAGGGACCTCTGGATGTTGTCCTGGTACAAGATATTACTGCTAACAGGGCCTCCTAGACTCCATTGCTGGGGAAAATGCCCAGGTGGCTTTTAAACAAGAGCTAGACTTCACATCTCTAGGTGACCTGTGCTGTGTTTTGTCATCTGCCTGGTATAAAATGTGACATTTTTTCCATGGAGAAGACCTGCTGCAAGTGATTGTGTGTAGCATTGGAAGCATTGTAATGTGAAGAGGAATCCATGATAAAATACCAGCTGTTTACTGAGAAAAAGGCTTAGGTATTACTAATGCTGAAAAAGAACATCTGCTTTTGAAAGTGTGAGAACTGCAAAGCCCAGTTTGATTCTGGTCACTGGCAGTAATTGAACACGTGCTGCAGCTGCTGATGTGCCTCTGTTGTGGGGCTTTTATCACGTTGTGTTTTATATCAGGTGTTTTTTATCATGTTTTCAGTAAGCTGAATGATCAGTAAGTGTCCTCACATTTGAAAGAATCACTAAGAGTGAAAAAATGAATAAAGCACTTATTCTGCCTGTAAGTTTGTATCTGTATTAAAGCAAAGACATGAATCAAAACACTCATTTGTCAGCAAAATTACTTCCTGCTAAAAATGGTAGATAGGTAAAGACAGTAAAAGACCAGTAAAAACATTATTTCTCCTCAGAAAGTTCAGAATTTAATGAGACAAGGCAAAAGAAGGATTCATGTGGTGGGAAAAGTTTAATGCTGACATTTCTGGTAAGATTAAAATTGATGCTGAAAATCTACTAATTTTTTTGTGATGTAGTATGGTGCAAGTATCTAAATGGAGCAGGATTCTCAGGCTTTTGTAGGCCCTAGTCTCCCTGATTCTTGGGCTATTTGGAGATAAATGATAGCCCAATTGTTTTTAAAGATTATCAGAGCATAAAAGAATCAAGACTTTTAAGGCAAAAAAGGGGAAATATTTTGATGGATTCAAATACATGACATTGAAATTCCATCACAAGGAAATAAAAAAATAATCTCTATTGTTCTCATATTGTTGAATGGAAGTTACTTTTTAATAAGATTATTAGCAAAAGGCTATCTCTAATCTTGAAATATCTCTTTTTAATAGATAGTTTATAGTAATAAGTAATACAATTCTTTTCTTTTTGTTATTTAATAAAGACTATCAACTACTTACAGCTTTCAATAAGAAACTGTTTTAAGTCAAGGAAACTAGAATCTAGGAAAAGAAGCCATTGAATCATCTTCATACAAAAGAGACTCTGGAAGGTACTGTGGTCATGTTTTATGACCCTAATCTTTCAATTACATCTGCATGGATTGGGGTCTAGGCCTACTAGATTAAATTCTTAATGTGTGCAGGCAGTTCTATCTGCAGTCATTTTTATCCACCAAAAAGCTGGTTTTCATTTAAAGAAAGATGATTGATATCTAGATATGTGTGAAGAGAGCTTTGTTCACAGGGAAGTACAATTCATGGTTCACCTCGCAAGCTTGAAGAGACCTTGAATGAAATTCTCAGTATGTATAAAGTTGAGAGCAACGTAGGAACCACATCAGTGTGTGGAATTTGAATAGCCTGTGGTGGTTTGGCTCTTATATACTCCTTTTTGGGACAGTGGCAGATGCTGAGATACAGGCAGCAAAAACCAACCCCCCATTGTAGCTTGTCATTATGCTTAAATTGTGGAAGAAACTGCTTACAAATCATTACCTCCACACACTTTCTTTATATTTCTATTATCTTTATAACAGAGAAAAAAGGGCTTCCAGACTGAATTGTC
The DNA here is from genome assembly GCF_027887145.1 of Ammospiza caudacuta. Taxonomy (NCBI): domain Eukaryota; kingdom Metazoa; phylum Chordata; class Aves; order Passeriformes; family Passerellidae; genus Ammospiza; species Ammospiza caudacuta. Next base: position 48,039,692 of record NC_080598.1, on the reverse strand, counting down.
TCTGAAAAAGTCTCTCCCTCACTAAAGCCAACAGCTGCTTTTACTCCCTGATCTATGTGTGTATGTATGCATGTATGCATGTATGTATGTATGTATGTATGTATGTATGTATGTATGTATCTATCTATCTATCTATCTATCTATCTATCTATCTATCATCTATCTATCCATTTGTCCATGATTTAGAGTTTTCAGTGGTGATTTCTCTTATTTGATGTTATTCATGAAATGGCAAGTCTACAGTTCTGGGTTGACTCACAGCCACAAGGGTTTTGCTGTTGCACAAGAATAGATGCATGCTTAGACCTCAGGGTTTGACAGCTACAAATGCATGTCTGCCCTGGTTTCAGCTGGCATAGAGTTCATTTTCTCCTTAGCAGCAGGTCCAGAGCTGTGTTTTGAATCTTTTATGAGAATAATGTTGATAACATACTGATGTTTTGGTTGTGGCTAAATAGGGCCACCACCAAAGTCCTTACCTTAAGTAAAGAACTTTTCAGGTTCTGCAGTGAAGAGGTGCACGAGAAGCTGGGGGGGACAAGGTGACCTGAACTGGCCAAGGGATATTCAGTACCAGAGATTGTCATGTTCAGTATATAAGGTGGAGGGAACTGGCTGGGAGGGTCCAATTGCTGCTGTGGGACAGGTTGGGTGTTAGTCAGTGGTAGTGAGCAATGGTATTTTCAGATGATATTCTGGGGGGAATTCTTTCATCTCTCCTGCCATTGTCCACAGAGTACAAATAGCAACATAGCATGATGGCACAGAGGCAGCAAGGACAGTGCTGTCACACGTGCCCCTCTCAGGAGCTCTGTCCCTTCCTTTCATATTCCAAAGCAAACATCTGAAGTAAATGCCAAATCTTGTTGATTGCTCCTTTATCCAGGGCTGGTCTGCCTCAGGCAATTCAAACCTCTCTCACAAGTGTATCCTTGAAATGTCTAGTTGCTTTCTACAAATAAAGTGAAGACAAATATTTCAGAAGTTTCTGTTCAAACATTTATATTTGTTCAGGTGAACCTCATCTCAAAATGAAACTATAGTAATGATAATAGGTAATAACCATATTTTTCCATAAACATAAAAGAATGGACATTTTCCCTTATCTAATGATGCACATTGAGCCATTCCAGAAATTTTATGACTTCATTGGCATTTAGTTTCCAAGAGAACATGGAAATGTTAAACATTTATACAGATAAGTCCATGGCTAATGTAGTTCTCATTCAAACATTGCATATTGTATGATCTTGGAAAAGTATATACTCAAACCCACAAAAAACTTGAGAACAGGATAAAATTTGAAAATAATTTCACATTTTTAATGTGATTCTTTCTTTAACTGGCTGCAATGAACAACTTACTTGTCTATGCTATCAAAACCCAGTCTGGTTTACTGCTGAATTTAGTGGTTGAGTTTCATTTCTTGCCTCACAACCTCAAGTACATGCAATTCTGTCCGAGTGTCTCAACCTTAAAATGTGCTAAATTTCCATATAGACAAAGAAGAGCTTTTGGGATACTCATACAATATCTGCTGCCTGCCTGAAATATTTCTGAGCCAGAAGCTTCTGGTAATGGCTCTGTAGTTCCATAACTATTGTTCAATTCTTGCAATGTAAGATTTAAGGTAATAAATTATCTTTCTCTTATTCACAAGAGAAAGAAAAAACACAACCAAATAAACCCCCCAAAACAGGGGGAAAATGCAGTTTGTGTCAGAGAGAAAAGGAACTTATTAACTTCTCGCAGTTTAAATTCCTGAGTCATTGAAGCTTCTGAATCAGAATACCTCATCACTTTTAAGAAATTTAAGAAAATATCTTTTCCATGCTGAAAATGTCTTGCTGGGGAAAAAAGCATAATTCTCTGTGTCTGTTGCCTCCCTGGGAGTAAGAAAGCATTTAGTGTGAGTTATTACAACGATACATCAGGAAATGGCTCCCCAGCTGCAGTCTTAGGGAAGAGACTCTTAAAATGAAATAATTTGGGATTCATGAACTACTTCAACCCTATCAGACCAGCCACAGAGCAACTCAAGCTTCCTTTTTCCCACTCTATCTAATTCTCACAATGGTCAAAACTCCATGAGATGATGCCTGTGTGCGTAGGCAGCTCTGAAGAGCTGGGCCATACCTTTACTGCCAGGTTAAGGATGTATCATGGTCCCTGGCTGTAGAAGCTATAAATGACATCTGTTTAAAATTATCCTGGTTGTACTATTGGGAAAATGTGAGCTCAGGATGTCTGCTGTGGGCAGGATTTCACCATAGTTGGTTTGCTCATGCATGGTATGTCCCAGGCCTGTCGAGGTGCAAAGTGTGAATGGGCCCTTTCTTTCTGACAGAATTTCAGAATCTAATTCAAGACACTTCTCAAACACACAGGTGCCCTGTAGGCAGTCTAAGCAGTCTGCCCTGTATAATAATTTGGGGGTTGGATTCAAGAGTGGGGGTTTATTTTGATTCTTCAGGGCACCTTTCTGCTCTTTTTCCCTTCACTTACCTTCACTGGCAGGAGCCTTACCACTGCTCTTAGCAGGCAACCCTGTGTGACAGGATGGAGAAAGAGGGAGGTTTGTGGTTTTGGAGAGGCAGGGAGGAAACTGGCTATAGGGAAGGAATCTTCAACACACAGAGACAGACTTTTAAAAATAGATTCCCAAATTCTTGTTTGGGCTGCTGATAAATAAGGCCACATTGCATGGTCTGCAGAGTGAGTGTTTTGCAGTATGGATTGTTTTCAGTCATTTACTTTGCAGTTAAAGACACATGACAGGCCACAGGAGTGGTGAAATCTGACAGGAGTCTTTTTTTCAAAAGTAAAAAAGAACAAATGCCCCACATAATTCACTGACATTAGTCTAGATAGAGTGCAAATATTTCTCCAGAGAAATGCTTTTCTTTATAACAGGATCTGATTTTGGCTTCTACAGAATATAAAGCTGGTGTGGATTGCATGTGTTTTGCACACCCAATAAATGTCAAGTCACTAGATATTATACTGCTTTGTAGCCACTTGTAGCCACTTATCAATTTATTAATTTTCAGACCACCCTGTGCTGCATATATTGCTGAGTTTTCTCACCCCTATGATGGGAACAAATCCTTACTAACCTACTGCACCTCACAATGTGTTTCAATTCATTCATTAATGTTTGGAAAGACCACTGAGACCATTTAATAAGTGCATAACAGAAGGAAAGAGCCTTAATTATTGTTAGATGGATGCAGGTTTAATTATCCTCACTCTGCTACCTGAGAGGTCTAGAGTTAAAGGCTCCAATAATTATGGTGAGGTTATGCCATTTATAGCTCAGTATGGTATAATTTTTCATGCAACAATCTTCACTTTCAAATTCAAATCTAGCTTTCTTTAATTTAAATTTTGCTGAAAAGAGGCATATTGCTACAAGCATAAATTATGGTAGATGAACATTAATGATGTCTGTTCACAGCTGCTCTTAGCTTAAATAATTACCACTCACTCCCTGTGATCAATATTTTAAATGCCTGAACTATTCAATTAGGAGCACAAAATACTTCCTTCTGTTATCAATATTTAAATCAAATCTTAACTGACATACCTGTAACATTCATGTTATAGAAAATATGTTTGAGCTGTTGATTTATTAAGCAAATTGATTTGTGTTTGATGAGAGATCTGAATATGTGTGGCGTTGCAAATGCACTTAAAAACCCATTGAAATTAATGCTACATTAATTACTGATTCCATGAACACTCTAGCATATGCTGGTATTAATTGCATCCATTATCACAAAATAAACATCTCTTTATAAAAACAAATGATGCTTCATCTTAATATTCTTGATTTTGATATCCTCCTTCACAGCTGTTGCTACTTCTGTTTTAGTGTTTTTGCTATAAAGAGCCACCTGTTAATTATAACAGATATTTTTGTTATTTATATCCTTTGCAGGAAAAAAAATACATCTAAACCAAAAAAACCCTGGAATTTTAACCTTCTGAATTATTTAATAAAATGTTATTAAGTTTCATGTAAGAGTCAGCCCACCTAGAAACATGGATTTTTTTTCTCCTTTTATTTGTATAATAAATAAATAATAATATGCAGGATGCACTTTTTAATATTTTTTCCTACAATATTAACATCTGCGTTCAAGAAACTGTTTAGACAGCTACTAAGAGAAACATTTGCTTAAACTAAGATTGCTGTTTCTATTCTGTGCACAAGAATACCCTTGATAGGAAGCCCCAAAAACTTGTTTCAAATGGGCTATATAAAAAATCTGAGAAAGTAATTTTGGATTAAGTTTTGCTTTCACCTAATGAGCAATTTCTGCCTACCCTGTAAATCTGCCATTTCTTAGCCAGACATTTTCATGGTGAAAACCTTCAATCAGAGAGAACAGCCTGGCTTATAAAGTGCCAGTTTCCTTTGAAAAGTGCCTCATTATAAATCACACTATAAGGTTATATTGATTTTGTTTCAGATTTATTATCTTGCAGTTTAGATCTTCTCAATTACAAGCAGAAAGTTTCTGCTGGAGGAGAGGGTTATTTTTTTAATTTTCATCTTTTCAAACAGAATCTGGGTTGTACAATTCTTTCTTTCTGTCCTGACTTTTATCTATCTGTATCAAACCTGGTCGTGAGTCCCTGTATTATTATTAACTCCTCTCCACAAACGTTTTAATTAATTGTATTGGAGGGCAGGATTCCTGGTAATGAGCATGTAATTACCAATTACTGTAGTGCAGCAAGAGAGACTATCTCCTTGTCATTTGGCCATACCTAGGGTGAGATTTCAGCATTAGTTGTAGTAAAGACCTTGGAATTAAGGCAGAAAGAAATGTTGCATGTGATGTTTGATGCTTTACTTTTAGCTGTGTCAAAGTTTTGACACTGGCACAAGGCCAAATGCCCCCACGAAAACACACTTTCTCTGGTGTCTGCTGTGAGATTTTGACCAGGAATAAACAAAGCAGGCTCCCATTTGAAAAAAAGAAAAATTTATTAACTAAACTACAAAAACAATTACTAAATTACACACAAAAGAAAAGAAAACACAAGGAAAATGAAACTTCACAAAAACACTCTCCTCCTCCTTCCCCCTAAATTCCCAATACAGTACGTCTTCCAAAATCACCAGTTCTGGGTCCAGCACCACCCTTTAGAATGCTCAAACTTTCAGTTCCTCAAGAGGAGAGGGAGTCCTTCCGTGTGTTGTGGTGGCCTTTTCCATCCTTGTTCCGGTGCTCTCACCACCGAACAGGGATCAGGGCTGCTTCCAGGGTTGTCTTTTTAAGGATGCTTTGTCCAGTTCCAGAAAAGCAGAGTATCTCACCTTTGGGACATCTGTACCCCCCATATTTTATATACCCCCTGGGGCCGAGGGGTACCCACACTGAATCTTCTCTGGCTCTGGGACATTTCTCCCCCTGGACTCAGTCTCTGTATCTCACGGAAACATCTGTCCATCGCTACACAAAAGAATCCAGCATAAAATGCCACTCCATCTTCTCCATTCTTCCAACATCTCTCACTCTCTCTCTCTCTCTGGTCCAGACCTTCATGAAGGGTTAAAAACTCCTCCAAGCGGCTGGACTCCTGGCTGCACACCCCCCCCTTCCCCCCCAATCTCCTCAGCCGGGCTGCCTGCTGCCAGCACATGTTTACTAAATTTCAAGGTAACGGCCACAAACACAGGCTGCACTCTCTCTCTGTCTGTCTCCAAGGGGGGGAACAGGCTGCACATTGCTTCCCGGCATTTCTTTACTTCTTCCTTCCACCCTTGGGGGGGCCAGGCCTACCTCTCCCGGGCCGGGCCGCATGGCTTTTCCCCTGCCCCCGCCCAGCCAGCAACTGGGCCGGGGGAGAGACCCAACTCCTTCCCGCTGGAAACCCAAAGAGAAACTGCCAGGGGGAGAGCCCTGCTTCTACCCTGTGTTCTCAGAGGTGGATCCAATGCCCAGTGGTTGGGCCAGATGGCAATATTCAAATCTGAGCACTCATTGGCCCCATCCACAGCATCCCAGAAATCCTGTTTCCGGGTCAAACCATGACAAGCTGCTTCTCAGAGTGGCACCCACAGGCCTGAGCTGAATGTCTGAATGGTGAAATCTATGGGCTAAGGGCAGGCCCTTCAGATGGGATCCATAAAAGTTTACAGCTTTGGGTGAGCCACCCATGATGTGCATTTTGAAATGGGAAGTGCAAGCTTAGCTCTCTGATGAGACTCCATGGTCTCATGGAGGTGGGGATTAAGCTCAAAGGGACATCAAGACTTCCTCTCCTGGGTAGGACCAAACTGGAGTGAGCTCTTGCTGGATTTTGGAAGCAGGATGACCTGCTCTGCCTGTACTGTTTCCTTTAACATTGAATAAGGACAATATATGAGTTTCTTGCAGTGATCTTAATGTCTAGATTTTTACATTGGCAGGTTTTGGTTTTTTTTTTTTTTTTTTTTTTTTTTTTTGTTTTTTTTGTTTTTTTGTTTTGTTTATTTTGGGGATATAGTCTTTTACTTCAGAAATTACAGTAAAATTGATTGGCAAAAAACCAATAAAATTTATTGACATTCCTAAAAAAGAAAATCACAGCTATTATTATACAACCTAGTTTTCCTACCACCCTATGTATTAATACCTAATGATTATAAATGAAACAAGTAAATAAATGAAACCCATAAATATTATTATAAAATAATATTTTAGGTTAGTTCAGTTAATCATCATTTGAAAAAACATTTCGCTTAAAAATATTTGCTAAGCTTTTCAGAAAAGCAATGAAAGTATCATTATTGGAGAAATTTAAAACTGAGTTAGATGAAAATTTCAAAATGTATCTTGAGATAAATTATGCATTAGTAGATAGATGTACTAAATGAAATAATGGCTTTTTATTTCTCTCATGTATGAGATTCTGTGATTCAAGTCTTTTCTGTACCAACCTGACTAATTTAATCAGAAACTATTATTATTATGGGCTAGTGCATGTATCAAATGCTTTTAATGTAGGTCTAATAAGTCCTTCTGCTACATTATTAACTACATATTGGTTGCTGTGAGAACCACTAAGTGTTTGTTCACAATAGGAATAGACAAAAAAGTGAGATGTTAAGTAATTAGTTCAAAATTAGAGACCCCTAAAAGTGCAGACATTTTTGGTGTCTGCCGACATGTTTTAGTGTAATGGAAGAACATATAAATTTAATCAAGTATCAGTTACCTATGATAGTATGGTGTTGCTTTATCACTATATTAATGTCTAACTTTATACATCCAATTTGTTATATATAAATTAAGAGGTGAGTAGTCTCTTTTAGTGAAACCAGATTTCCTTTATAGTAGAATGACCTTTGAATTATTATGCTTCTGTTTTTTTTTTTTTTTCATTTGTTGTAATTTTATGTAGAATATTGTATTTCTTGCATTGCTGTCATGATTTGCGTCCTGCCATCACCTATTCATACCAGGGTTACCATGAGGAAGTGAGTGCTTAACCTGAATGTCTATTTGCCAGATCTGAGATAATTTTATATCCTATTCTGTTCAGGGTTGGAAAGTGAAAATATTTGGTGACAGAAAACATCATCCAGAACAGCTGAGAGGACTAGTAATAGCTTTCAAATATAGATTATGTATGAATAGAATCTACTCTTCCAACTAGCCATTCAAAGTCCAAACTTGTGTTCATTCATTTCCAGATTTAATAGCTGTATATATACACATTATATATGTGTGTATACATATATCTTGCAGATATATATTTAAAACTATTGCTTTAATTCATGTACTGACAAAGTTGATGGTGATTTGGTATTTCCTTTAAGGAATTTTTACATTTCTTTTGCCCTATTTCTGCTGCATTCATGTTTAGTACTGCCTTTGTGTTTGGCTAAAAACTCAAAATCATTTAATCCTAACTTAACAAACAGGTGAAAGAAAGAATTTTGTTTTCTGTGTTTTTCAGTGCTTCAGATGTGTTTTCCTTTGATTTTAATAGACAAGCTCTTATTCCTGGTCAGGAGAACATATTAATTCTGACTTCACTCTCCAATAATAGTATCCAAGTTGCCCTTGAGATGTGCAATTATTTTTCATTATATTGACTTTCAGTTGTGCTTCAACATTATATTACATATACACAACTCTGAGCACTTCAGAAAGAATAGAGTGACACCTAAGTTTTTTAAAATCCCTCTAAACTGATTATGAGCCAAAGTTTTATATAGTCAACATTTAATTGAACATATAAGAGTAATATATACACATCTTCTGTTAGGGCTTGGATTTCCTGCAATGCAGATGTTAAAAGATGAGATGGTGATAAGGGGGAATGTTAATACTATAGTTTCCAGAATAAAATAAAGAGAAATTAGCAGCACTTATTTTTCAATATTCCCATTAATTCATGAAGAGAGGATGCAGGGACAGAGACAGTACCTGATGTCAGCCAAGGAGTCAGATGTGAGTCTGAGTTTGTTCACTGGAGATTGTGCACTCCCCAGGGGATCCTGACCCTTTCCTGAGCTCATGCTGTGGGACAGCCTGAAAGCACTAAGAGCACTATGGGATATGACTGTACCTCATAGTGACTAGAAGAATCTTGAACATCCAGAATGGATGCTGGAATGATTAATAAACATGCAACTTTTATCATTGATTTGTCTATTACATCTTAAAAGATATAGATATATCTTAAAAGATAGCTTTATTGAAGATACTTTTTTCAACAAAGAGTGTTAAATTGATTCCTTTTTGCATTTTATTTTGTTTTCACAGGCACAAGGGGTGATCTCACACCATTTGTGTTACTCTGAAAACTCTGCTTGTCCACCTTCTATTAGACAGTTTCATCTGATACATTTTAGAATTTAAAATGTATTTGCTAATCTGTGTTTGACTTAGTCACTTAAAGCTCTCACCAAGATTTTTGTGAAGTTGAAATACTTGGTATTTGTTTATTCAAGGACAGGCAAAGTCTGTGGAAGGAGATAATGTCTATTACACGAACAGGTGCATCTGTAAAAAGAGCCCTTCCGCTCTGAAACAAAAGCAGCAACATTTGAGTCAGTATGAATTCAAAATCAGAAAAGGGCTTTCATCATGGGTGGAACTTCTTTCTCAGGCTGCCAGACAGTATCAGAGCAGGCTGCAGAATAGCTGCCTAGAGAAAGGCTAATGATAGGCCTGCTGGTATACCAATGAATAAAAGCATGTTTTTTTCCTTAAAACAGGGTTCTAGCACTGGTGCCTAGAGAGGTTGATAGGATGAGTTTCCTGTTAGTAGTCTGAGCTGTTGGTGATTGATGGTCTAGGGAAATCAGCAGGCACTGCTCTAAGATGGGAGCACACTAGGAGACCTTGTTGAGAAGAGATGGCACAGGTAGAGTGTCTGGAATGGGAAGGAAAAAGCACAACAACAAACAACTCCAGCTGGGAGATGGAAACTGTAATGTTAGTCTTCAGGACACTGAGTAAATCACAGGAGTAGCTACCTCAGATGCTACCTCAGAGCATATGTTTACCATTTTTGTGGTGTGTTATCAGAGGGTTGTACTTAATATGCTGATGAAAATTAAATATAGAAATGTAGCTTCTTTGTGTGAAGTATTATAGTTTCTACAGATAAAAGCAGTTCCAAAACATTCAGTGAAGAATATGAATATGCATGCCTTTTAAAGTATGAAAGAGACTATTGAATCATGTAATCTGGGCTTTCAAGTTTTGAGCTCCTTACCTTAAATTTCAGAACTGTGGCACCTAGGAAATTAAACTCAATGTTAAAGTTTATAAGTCCTTTTAATGGTACGAAGAATAAGAGCGAAATATATCTAGATAACTCTGGCAGTTACTCTATTGAAGAAGAAGGTATTTTCTCCCACTCCTTCTCTAGCCTTGGTGGGGTACATATCGTGTAGATGGGAAAAGATATTCCCCAAATAGAACATGTGAAAACTTTGCAAAGCTTGACCATGTGAGTAAGGCAAACCAGACAGACTCCTCGTGAAAATGGTGACTTTCTTCTCAGTAACACATCAGAGTGACAGTTTGCTAGCATATTAGTGTGTCATCCCCCAGTTTGGACAACTAAACTGTGGGCATGAGAAGAGCAGTCTCTCAGCAATCCTAGACTGCATCTGCTTTATCTGTGCAGAGGCAGCCGTGTATTTATTTGGCAGGATTGCAGGAAAAGGGCTGTGGGCTAAGTGAGGAGATGCTGTGGTGTTGTTTGAACACAGTCCTGGGCCATGGCAGCTGCCATGGATCAGTCCATGCTTTCGTACTCCTGCCCTCAGCCCCTGCAGCAGGCAGCATCAGGCAGCATCAGCCAGCTCTGGAGTCTCACTCCTGACTGGATCTTTAAGAAGGTAGGATTTCCTAGCATCAGCTGTTACCCATATTGCCCATGAAAAATGAACTATCTTTATATATAAGTATCTATCTGTATTTTCTAAAGTTTGAATGTAGTGGAGGAGAGTCACAATCCAGCCCTTTGTGTGGTACTTTTCTAAATGCAATTTGTGATGCAGTTCTACAGAGTCATTCTTCTGTATCTGGCACTGTGGACTAAGTCAGAGGTATTGACCATTTTGGTGTGTTTCTTCTGTAAGTTTCTAGAAATTTCTGAGAAATAGAGGTCATTGTAGGATTCACTTAGAAAACCATGCAACCTCCTAAGTGACTGAAATCCCAGGCTTCTCTGATTAATTTACTCTGCTTCTTTACCAACAGCTAAAGAGGTGTTTCAGTTCATCCTGATCCTGAGGTTATCCAAGCTGCATTTAAATGAGCTAATTCAGCTTTAGGAAGAAGGATAATTTTATGGATGGTGAAGTGTGAACTCCATGCTTCTGTAATTAGACTGCTACCAGTAACTGAGTTAGCTCGAGAAGTAATACAAAACATGGAAGTCTGCATGCTAGTGTGTATAATGAGTTCCTCAAAGGGCACAGAGGTCTGGACTTGCAGTGAAGCTGAGTTTTCCCCTAGTGCACTATGCTGAACACCTAGAGAGATGTTTTGAATTCCTTCATTCTTTGCTGCTTTTCAAGTTCATTCTTCTATGGATATGTGACTTTAAGCAATCAGACTATCTGTGTATGTGAATTTGAACAGGCAAATCTGTTTCTCTTAGTTTACCAATTTAAAAATTTCTAAAGTTACTGAATTTACTGAATAATTTCAGTGCATATTGGTAGAAGTATATACCTCCTAAAAAACCCTCCAAATTTGTGTGTGTAGTAAAAGCTTGTGAAAATAGGCAGTCAGGTAAAAAAGGAAAATTCTAAAAATGTGCCAATAGGTATTACAAAATGTCAAACAATCTATCCATGCAGATTCCTTTTATGTCCTGTGCTGGGAACAGATTCATTTGGAAATTGTGTTTTTTAAAATGCCAAAATCTTTGAAAGATAAAGCTTCAGGAAATCACACATAGTTAATTTTGAAAAATGTGGGAGGTTTGTAATACCTTTGAGATCTGTGGGATTTAAAATCCTTTATTCATATATTTATTTGTTATTTCAGCATTTAAAAGCAAAATTTTACGAAACACTAAATGCATTAGTCTCCCAATAGGACATAAAACAAAATGACATGGACGCTGGAACTGCAAGGTAAGAAGAAGGGAAGTTTATTTCCTGACTCCAGCATTTATAGAGTTTTGAAAGTGATAGAGAATTGGGGGATGAAAGTGACACCTCTCCAACGACACTGGACAAACCAACAGTCCTTCAAATTTTTCCTTCTCCAGAAAGGAATGTAAAAACATTATATTATTTACATGGAAGTGCATGAGAGAGTCCATTACAATAATGTAAACATCAGAAGACTTAGAAGAACAGGGCAACTCATTAGTTTCAAGTTTTAAACTTGTGATAATTATATTTATGTACAAAGGCTAGAACATCTTCTGTTCATCACTAACTGGATAATGGCCTGGTTAAAGAGATAAACTGGTGCCAATATATGGTGGTAGATGAGGCTATGGTCAAATTTATGGTTGTATGGCCAGATAGTTAGGAATACCAGGAAGAATTATGTAACAATATAGACATTTGAAAAATGTCTACATGCTCTCTTTTTAAAGATGAATGATGCTGTAGATATGCTTCTGGGAAGTAATATTTTGTTGCTGCATCTGAAGATTGGAAACATTCCTATAAACTATTTTAAAGCTCATTCCATACAATTTGTGCATTGATATGAGGTCAAGCTCTAGTGAATATAAGTATTTGAAAAAACATAATTGCCAAGAAAGCAGAAATATAAGTCTGAAAATCCAAACCTGTGGCTGAAATCCCAGTAGGGAGAGTGCAGGTGTGCTATTATGAAGACGAGAGTTGTAGTAGACAATGGTGCGCCTGTCAAAAGGAATGGTAAGTGGCTCAGTTTCCATCTGTGTTGCCTGAAGTGCTTACTAACACAAAGCAGGGACCAAACTGGACCTGTTCTGTGGCAAGAGTTAATGTGGTTCCTTATGGAAATAGCATCAAATGAAGTCTATGACAAGACCAAGTTATATTTGCCTAATTTGTATATATATAATAAGGTAGATCTTCAGACATGCTGAGGGAAAACAAAAAAAATCTCAAACCCACGACAGGCAAGCTATTGCCTCTGCTACTGTGATTGGCAGGTTTGGAGTGGGAAAGGCTTGGCACCTCTAAATTCTGAAATGAGTAAATGATTGCTTGGGATATTCTACTAAAGAAAGAGAAAAGTTCTGTTCTTTTTAGAGACAAACAATATAAAATATACTTCTGGCAACGAATGGAGATAATTTCATACATTTTGGCTTTCTTTAGCCTAGCTTAGTTATAGGGTGTGATTTTACTTTTCCTAATGTTCCACAGGAAGGTGAAATCTCTCAGTTGTTTCTGTCTGTCCATAGTGCTAAAAAATCTAGATTGTCTTATCATAAGGGGGCATGGAAACTGGAATGATATCTGAAAGGATGTATTTAAATAGCAAAGCCTTGTTTTACTAATCAACTTGTTTTAGGATTCTTTAGGCTTGCAATTATAAGGTCAGCAATAGAGCCATCCCTTCTTAATATTTCTCAAAATTATTCATAATTTAAGAGTAACTGAAAGGTGCACTTCTTCTTGACAATTAGAATTTGAAATTTTCTGCTACTTTAAATACCTAAAGACTTTTTAAAATGTTTGAGTGTTACTCAAAAGGTAAAACCAGTTATTTCATTCCTCTGATTGATGAGAGTATTGCAGATAGGTAGGAAACTTGGTTGTTAGGAACAGCAGCTGAAGTTCTTGATTGGTAAGATTCCATATATAAAGGTCTTTTAAATCAAGCTTTGAAACATTTTACAAGTTAAACTAATTTTAGACAACACTTCTACTAAATTAGAAATAGTCAAAACAAATCAATCTATTGACTCTACTGTCAAACCCACATATTTAAACAATTTTACTTAAAAAGCAGCAGCAGAACTGGGAAGGAGGCACGCCTCTGAGTGTGTGTTTGTGTATGCATATATGCATTTAATCTGAAATAATATGAAAGCAATATTCTTCCTCTGAAACCACCATTCTGTGCATCTAAGGATTTTCATACAATTTCCATAGAATCAGGTGTTTTAAAATAAATCCTTTTCTCATATCCTCTCAATGTTTTAGGTTTTATTGAGTTTCAGGTCTAGTATTACAGTAGAACTTCATTGCCTATGCCACATTTAATGACAGTTTCCCAATAAAGTGAAATGTTATTTTTTCTTGACAACTTTTTGATGTACCTAGATGAAGATAAATATATTATGTTTGCCTGCAAAACCAAGTTTCATAGTGTCTTCTGATTAAATACATTTATCATCCTAGAATAGGTTTTTGTTGGTCTGGCTTCTCTTCTGCCCTGTATGATACAGATTCCCACTGCTGCAAGCTTCAGAAAATCAACATTTTAAAGAAAACATCCTGTTTTTACTTTCCTAACCTCCTCTTTATTTTGTTTATTTTGTTACATTTTGAGACTTTTAGGTGGCCAGAATTTTCCTTTGTTTTCTAAACATGACATGAATGTATCTGGAGATGTCCTGTGAGGTAGGCAGGCAAAAGACACAATGATTACAGTAACAAACGTTTGATTTAAGGTAGAAAGATCAGATTTACTGTGGGAAGAGTATGAGTAAGGATAAAAGATGTAGCTAAATTATACCTATAGTACCTGTCAGAGGCAATCATATCTCAGAACGTGCCCATGACTGGGGTCTGTTTGCACCTATGTGTAGTTACAGATGGCAGCTTAGTGAAGATACCTCTCTGTCAGGTTCCTTAAACTCTGCTTTCTGTAAATGGCAAGGTCTAACTGGATTTAAAATGAAAATACTGTTTCTTCACTGGACTTGAAACTGCCTAGGGACCAGAAAAATGTGAACAAAAATAAAAGCTTGGCTGCTTGCTTACCTTCTTTATTGTGCTTTTCTATTCTGTATGTCCCAATAGAGTGTGTGATGTCTCACCTGAATTATGGTGATTGACATCCATCTGAATTTGTGCAGATGGGCCATCCTGCCAACCCTGAAATCTTTGAATTTATGAAATTGCAGATGATGATTTTCCACAATCAGTGTTGAATCTTGCTGTAACAGAATAAATCAAGTTATTTCTTAACTCAAAGTGTTATGCAAAGTTTGAGGCTTACCCTTTGCTGTATCATAGAATTCATCAGCCTCTTAGAATCTCTTGGTAGTTTGGTCCAAATGGATGTCATTTGCTTTGGACTGGATGTTAAATGCCTGTGTCCTCATGCCCTGGAAGGAACAGTTGCAGCAAATAGAAAACACTGATGACTGAAAATAGCAATGGCAATCGGTAAATGTTCACTTTACTAAATGTCCAAAAATCCATAGCAGAATATGAGTCACACTGATTAGAAAGTGACTCTGTGGGGATGCAAATGGTATTATGAATAATAAGTGTATGTAAAAAATAGATGAAAGAAGACTTAAATAATGTAAATCAAAACGTGGAAATTGCACAGAACTGATAAGGGAAGGACAGAAGATGACATTTATAGTCAGCAGAAATAAGAAAAATAAGTGGATTAGATATATGAAGAACAAAATAAATCCTGACAATTTTATCAGTATGTTTCTGGATGGCAGTAGTGGAATTGATCATGTGCATGCAGGAATGGCAGAGGTGTTCAATAAATATTGAATATTGAAATACATTGAATAAGTATCTGGTGAAGAGAGGGAAGGAGCTCAGTCATGTAATATGCTTTGTTTTCCTGCAGTTATTAAGGAGGTTAGGTAACAGCTACTAAACTAGAAATCCTTCAATCAGCAGGTCCCAATAACCTCCTTATTACAACATGGCAGAACTGCTCTCCCTGGCAGTTTCACAGTTGAGCCTTTTTTCCTGTCACTTCATGGTTTTTCATCTTTTCATGCACTGTTGCAGATACTGAGTAAGCTCTCAGCAGTTCTCTAGACATTGTACATAACCTGTTTAAATCTCCTGTTAGGGGTGCAACATAATTCCTTCCTATGTTGTTTACTACATCTCATACTGAGCTGTAAAATTCATGTTTCTCCTCATCTATCACATTTTCTTTGAGCATGACATGACAGTACTTTTTGCATCTGATGTAGAAAAATGTGCAACTTTTCTTTTTCTATTCACCCTGTTTAATTGTACTATGTCTTTCACTGAGACCTTTACTAAGAATAATGATAGCTGCTTTTATCTCAAAGGGAAATTAGGTAGTTATCTTGTCCATCTGGCTTTATGATCTACTAACACTCCCAGTAAGATGAGAATTTGTAGTAATTGTGCTAGCCCTATTCATGCTCCAAGGTAAAAGACAAGATCTATTGGAAAGAGAATAAAGTTTTGTGTATCAGTACCATTGCCACTGTGATTTTTATCCTTCATACTCTCTACACACAATTTTAAGCACTGTTATTTTTTTCTCCCTAACATGTTACTGGTAGTGTGCAATGATGATATTAAGACATTTAGAATAATATTTGAAATTACGATGCTGCCTGTTTGGGACTCTTCTTGGTAAGTATCAGCCACTGAAGACTGCTCTTCAGATAAGGTTTCCTTAACATACTGTATTAAACCAAGCATAGCATATCATATTTACCTATCAAAATCAGAAGGAAAAATGCTTGGTTGTTAGATCCTGGAAAATGTTACAAAACCTCAAAGAAACAGCATTTGGTGTTTACTAATATTAGAAACTATTCTTAACACAAGTCTGTCTTGGATATTGAAAATAGCTGGCAAGAAAATTTTTACCAAATTTATGGAAACAGGTGAGTAGAAGTGGAAATAAAAATCAAAATAATACCTCAAACCAAATATGGCCAAGATCAGAAGCTCTAAGAGGATCATAGAAAAATTATTTGTGCAGGTCTTGTACAATTTTATTTCTGTATGCTGGACTCACTGAAAACTGAATTCAGCAGTTTCTGCTTTTACTCTTAGAAATATTTCACATGAAAAAGGTTGTTCTTCCTTATTTCTTTTTCCATTTCCCTAGCCCTCTCTCATCCCCTGCTGTCCCATTTTCTTAATCCTTTATTCCTCCAAAAGGAATTTTTAGTCTTTTTTCTACCAGACCTCTGACTGCTCGCTGCTGTTTAAATATCCATGGACCTTGTACATGATCTCTCTCCTTCTGGGGTGATAAATCAGAATCAGATGATGACTTCTGTATGACTGGAGCCCAAACTGTACACTTGTAGTCATTGAGAGGCAGAGTGCTTTTTTGGGCTGGGATGAAAAATATGAAATCATAGTCACATATATGATATTAATTTCTACTGCACATCACTAAGTGCTGCTGAGTTTAGATATCATGGTACTTGTTTTAGAGGAGGGAAGAAAGGTAAATTATCCACAAGCTCTATCTTACATCACTTTAGACAACCCTTACTTACCCTGCTTCTCTAGCTTTCAATGTCTTGAAAGATATATAATTTTTTGATAGCGTTTAATCACTGGCTTCTTCTCTCACCCATTCATTTATTCTAGTTTATGGCTGTCACCAAGAGGAAGATGATACTCTGACAGAATTAATAAAGAGAAAATCAATAACAAATTATAGAGGTGTAAAACAGAAGCACCAGAGCTAGAAATTGGATAAATTCATTTGGGAAATAATGTAGAGGGTAGCTAAGTTAGACACATACTAAAACAATATATTTTCATATATAAAATTGAAAGTAGTCTTTTAATTTAGAGAGAAGTTAACTCTGGTCAGTATTTGAGTGGAGGTCAGAGTAGAGCATATTTGCATTTAGCCTTATCCATGAAGACACTTCAGGATGTCTATTTCCTTTATATTATGGGTGATGCTAATTACTACTCTGTTTACGTGAGCAGTTTCCTGCTGCTTGCAAGAGGCACAAGTGTCTCTCTTGTTGTCTGCATCCCACAAGAACCTGATAACGCTCAAAAAGTCCAAGTGCAGGGTGCTGCATCTGGGTCAGGGCAATCCCAGGCACAGACTGGGACAAGAACTCACTGAAAACAGCCCTGAGGAGAAGGGCTTGGGGGTTCTGGTGATTGAAAAGCTGGATGTGACCTGGCAATGCATGGCCACAGGCCAGAACACTGCCTCTGTGCTGGGCTGCTCTAAAGAAGCATGGCTGGTGGGTGGAGGGGAGTGATACTGCCCCTTAATCTGCTCTCAAAAATTCAGGGTCCATGCCTGGCATCCTCAAAGCAGGAAAAACCTGTAGCTGTTGGAATGGGTCCCAAGGAGGGCTGTGAGCCTGCACCCTCAAGGAGCTCAGGCTGAGAGAGATGGGGCTGTTCAGCCAGGAGGAGAGAAGGCTGAAGGCTCCAGACTTTAAAGCTGCCTTCCAGTACCTAACTCTTCCTCTTTTCTATGAACTTTCCAGAGGTTCACAGAAAAGAGGGAGAGCAACTTTTTACGCTTGTAGTGATAGAGCAAGGGGGAATGGTTTTAAACTAAAAGAGGAGGCATTTAGATGAGATACCAGGAGGAAATGTTTCAATGTGAGGGTAGTGAGGCACCAGTAGGGATTGCCCAGAGAGGAGCTGGATGCCCCATGTGGATGGAAGTGCTCAAGGCCAGGTGAAACGGGACTTTAAACAACCTGATCTCGTGGGTGGCATCTCTGCCCATGGCAGAACCAGATGATCTTTAAGGCCCTTCCAACCCAAGCCTTTCTAGGATTCTATGTGCTATTCCCCTAATTTTTAAAAATTATTTTTATTTATCTCACCTAAATATTATTGCGTAAGTATTGCCTCCAAATGATGTATGCATTTTCTATTATGCTGGCTACTTGTGGATAATGGACCTTCAGTCAGACAAATGCAAATAAAAGTAATATCTTGTTTTGTGTCTAACAAAATACCTGTTTGATTCGTCTTTATGTAGAATACTTTTACCTCTCCCTGTCATGTTTTTTTTCTTTCAGTCACATGAAAATGTTTCTCAAAATAGTCTTTATTGTCTCCTGGATACTAGGCTTGCATTCTTGGTGGTACGCAGATGAAGAAATTTGCATTGGTCCCTTTTTAAATAGTATCACTACAATGAGATCAGGAATTCTGCAAGTGTTTGGCAGTAGAATGAGAAAATACATGGGTAAATATATCCAATGTTTGTTAATGCAAAACCTCTCCAGTATTTATTCATCTAGTGAATCCTTCTTCCTTTATAGAATGAATAGAGAAGGATTTTTGGCTTTTGTTTGCACTGCAGATCTGTTGTGCAAATGAGATCTGTCATGCACTCTGCATTAGTTCTGTGCTCAGGATACCCACTCTTCCAGAAAGCTTATAACCAGGGAAGGCAAAAGAAATGATCACTGGAATATCAACCATGCTTTAAATTGAAAGTTTGGAGTGAGGTGCACAAGAATGAAGTTTTATCTGTGTTGTAAGCTTTATTTTAAACGTGTGCTGTCTTCCAAGGGTAATACAGAAACCTTTTTTGTCATTAAATTCTAGGGATGATGTTAAAGAGATCTAATACATCACACTTCACTTGATGTGAAGCAGTATCACAGCTGCTTGAAAGATAGATTCAGTAGCATAATTTAGATTTAGAAGCTCTAGGCTGGAATATTTTAGATTTCTGCATTAGTGATATCTTGAATAGAATTCAGTGTCTTATATCAGGTAATATTTAGTAAAAGTGTGTTAAGTATAGCTGACAATTAACTGTATGTTTGTTCTTGTATTTTAGCTGGTTTAGAGAGAAGGAATGGCCTACAGGTCTTGTTGCCATCTGTGGTGCCAAGGATGGGTTTTAAATCCCTATTATGTTTGGGATTTCCACATACCTTGTTTTGTAGACATGGATATTTTTACTTAACCTGTAATTATGTTGTAGTTTTCCAGCCAGAAGGGGTTGAAGTAATGAACAAACAGTGACCTGTCTTTTACTGTGAGTATGATTGAAGTGGTGAAAGCTATTTCTACCAGACTTCAGAGCAGGAGGGCTTACTGTTAGTGGGGATTTAAAGTGACTCATTATAGACATATGATTTTAACCAAAGGACTTTGAGCTGTTAGTGCCCTCCCAAAGGCTTTCTTCTGCTCCCTAAGGTTGTCTCTGTCTTGCTTGGTTTCATCTATTCATTTATTAATTCATTCCATCTGGGCACTGGAGCTGTGTGGGTTGTTGAACCTGTGTTGGTGAATACGTGGAGCTGTGCCTCAACACTTGCACTTGAACCTTCAATGTCTAACAGATTCACTCTCTTTAACTTAAATTGCCTGGTCAGAGAATGGGTTCAAGGTTAGTGTGCTCCCTCATCCATCTTTTCATGTCCATATTGCTTTTAATAGTCTGCCTATAATTTATCTGCTGCCATCCACAGTGAACTTGGAACACCTACACATCCCTTTTGTTCTTGCAGTGGATTACACTGAGCCATTTACAGTAAAGACTCATGCAGTAAGGGATGATTCTGTGGGGCAGATAGCCAGCAAATGAACCACTGCACACCTGGGCACACACTAATCCTTCTTCTAAGGTCATCTCAAGTTGGAGCTTGAACACAGGATCACATCTGTAAACTGTGCATTTGAGCCAAATTTAACTTTGGTTGCAAAGGCTAAAACTGATCTTCATCCTTTCTGAGAGGGACTGTAACAAAAAAAAAAAATACATCCAGTGAGCTTTTAGAGAAGTGATTAGGGTATGAAGACATACTCTTGGACACAGAGGAACTAACTCTGAGAGATTAAATGTTATCAGGTCCACATTTATATGTAGGACACTAGTGCAATATAGCCAGATTTTTCAGCTGGACTCATCTTTGTAGAAATGAGGATGCTGCTTCCCCCTTTCCCCATTTATCTCTGCTTTACTCTCTCTTCAGTCTGACCTGCCTGTGTCTCAACAATGAATCTGATTGTGACATCAGTTGATTCAGGCTATAAGAGGGTTACAGTTTTGGAGAAGGCATATGTCTGGAGCAGTGTTTGAAAGTACTGTCCAAATGCACACTTGCAATTTTTCACCATTTTTACAGCTTTGGCTGCTCATGTGCACACAGGCAACCAAAAAGATTCATGCTAGTGGACCAACCTGGTATAATTATTTTTGCCTTATTTTTTAAATTTTAGAAATAATTCTATGAAAATAATAGAAATGTATGGAAAATTGGTTAAAAAAAGAAAATTAAGTTGTGTTTTTTTAATAACCTGAATAGGAGGTGCTATAGTATTATTGTAGTTCAGCATTTTTATCCTCCAGGACACAAAAGTATCTCTTATGAAGAAAGAACATTCTGCACCCAATATACTTAGTAAGTATTTTTCTGAAGTGAACATTTGGAGCTTTATTTGAGTAAAGCCTATACAAACTCTATGTGGATAGATCCCAACATACACATATTAAGTTTGTCCTTGCAGAGTGTAAATTAGTTGGACACTCTTTTACAGTATTAAGATTTCAATTTCTGAAAAGTCTGTGCTGAAGCAGCCTTCAGCCTGCGAGAGAGAATCTCGCTCTGGAGCAGGTTTGCTGGCAGGACCTGTGACCTCATGGGGAACCCCAGCAGAGCCCCTGCTCCTGAAGGACTGCATCCTGGGGAGGGACACGTGCTGGGGCAGCTCCTGAAGTGTGGCCTGTGGGAAGGAGTCACACTGGGGAAGTTCATGGAGGACTTTGCCTGTGGGAGGGAGCCCTGCTTAAGCAGGGGAAGGACTCCTGCCCCTGATGAAGAAATGGCAGAGACAACATGTGAGGAACTGACTGTAAGTCCAATTTCCTGTCCCCTTGATGCTTGAGGGGAGGAGGTAGAGAATCAAGAATAAAGCCTGGGAAGAATGGGGAAAAAAGTGATTTAAGATTTGGGGTTTATTTCTCATTTTCCTATCCTGATCTGATTGGTAATAAATTATACTCATTTCCCTAAGTTAAGTCTTTTTCGCCTGTGCCAGTAACTGGTGAGTGATCTCTCACTGACACACATGGGTCCCTATCTTGACCCATGAGTCATTTGTTATATTTTCTCTCCCTGACCAGTGTGGCAGGGAGAGATACAAAGGCTTTGCTGTGTATCCAGCAAGAGTCAACACGACCACTCTGGGAGCCGAATTCTGTGCTAGGGTGGACTCACATCTTTGGGTAGTGTCAAATGACAAAGAGCATCTGGAGAGTCAAACAGATAGTGCTGCAGACCTGATGTCTCCATGAAGTGTTTCAGTGGATTTGTGTTGGATTATTCCTGTCTAGGTGCAGGGTAGTGAAACACCTTTAGCAGTTGGAGTGCATCAGGTATCCTGCAGGAAACTGTTCTCTGGGTTTACTTTCATCTCAAACAAGTGTGTGTAGTTTGAACATCAAGCCCACTTCTTGATGTAAATAAAGGCACTAACTATAGGGTGTTAATTTCAAAAAGATAACTATGGATTTGAACCAAAAAGCTAATGCTTGTACACCCTAGGACTACATCTACATTCCAGAAGAAATTCCCCAAAGCAATACCCTTTCCCTAACAAAATTCTTTAGCAGCTGAAGCACATTAAAGCAAACCTCAAATTAAAACAAAATAGCCCAAATTAAAGAGAAGGCATGGGAAATACTGTGTCCAAACAATTTTGAGAAGTTATAAACAGCTGCAAGAAAAGGATTAAAATTGAGAGAATTAGACATGCTTATCTGTTTTGCTAACAGTGCCCACATATCATGATGTCTGCTTTTATATTAAAAGTACTTGTGGGTGTCTGGTACAATGGTTGAGTTGTTTATCTGTTAAGCTCCTATTAAATGTGAGGAGTTTGGTAAAATCCTGATTTATATTTTAAAGCCAGTGAATACCTGTTGCTCCTAACCTTACACAGTATTCACAGCCACTCAAGAGCAGGCTGTCAGGCAGACCATTTTTTGCTGTACTATTGGACATGGAACCCCTCTTTCTTTGGGACACTTTCAGCTCTGCCCAAGAGTGACAGACTATGAATGGATAATTCTTGACAATTATGATTGTAATTTTTCAGGAAGCAATTGTTTGGGTACCCGGTTCTTTATCTGAAGCACTAAAACCATGTTTCCTCTCCCATTATTACATCACGTATTTATATGTTTATTAGAAAATACACAGTACATCACTTAATTGTTATGCTACATATTTTTTACATAAATAAAATTTGACATTTAATGAAAATCCTCTTTTGGATGTAAATAGAATTGATAATTTAAAAAATTTTAAAAGGAAATTTGTATTTTAAATTTGACCTTCCTAGTCCTTACACCTAATTTGCCACTTACCCTGAAACTTTCACTCAGGTCAAAACAGGCAGTTTCTGCTTTATTTCTGACAGGGATCTGGCCCACTTCCCATATTTTGACCTTTGTACTGCAGCAAACCAGTGATACTCCTCAGGAGTGCCAAGCTGATCACAGCAGCTGCTTCATGCTTTCTCAAACTACTTATTTATGTATCTTTCTTCAGACCCGAAGCCTCATACTGCAGTGGAGAACAAAGGACAGATATTGCTGAATTTTACTCAGCCACAAAGTTCTTCCCCCTCACAGAGGTCCCCTGCTTCTCTCTGCTCTGCTGTTCAAACCAGGCGTGTTCAGTGGCACAATGACCAAGGCAAGGCAAATGTATAACTTAATTTTGTAAAAGAAAGAGATTTTCATCTTGTATTGACTTTAAACTAGGCAACCTGCAGTGTTCAGAAACCAGCAAACAGCAGAACCCTGTGTAGTGGTGTTTTTTGAGAAGAGGTCATCCACAGCATCACTCTGTGCCACTTAGATATGGAAGTGGTAGTTCCAAATTCCTTTAAGAGCCTGGAGAATGCCCCTGCCCAAAGGCAGCAGCACTAATGCCTTGCTGTAGATCTTGGATGCTGCCTCCAGCTCTGGAAAGTATATGCAATATTTTGGGCACAATTTACTTCATGATTTATGTTTCCAGGCAGTGTGTGTTACCAAAACCAGAGATACCTGAACTACTGGGCTGTATTTATACAGTTTTATTTATCTGCTAGCTAATAGTAACTATAGGCCTTAAGAAAATATCTTATCATGTTACAGAAAGCATAGTCCAGACCCCAGTCTGGGCAGTTTCCCATATGAGTCATATGAAAGATTTGTTTCAGAAAAAGAAAACACCTTATAGGGAACAGACCTCAATAAGACTAGAAAAGGAGCTGGATCATCTTTTTCATATTGAGTTGCAAGATCAAGTTATCAATTTTTTAGTGTTTTTTGACTGCTGCCCTTGTGATGTGACATTTTCTTTTTTCCCTATAGAATTGCTACTAGACATATTGACTCTTTTGAAGTGAAAATCAGGTATATATGAGTCATCTTAAATTATAACTTGTATCTAGTAAATTATATTTTTGAAAATATTTCTGTTTTGTGGTTTGTGATTAAGGAAAAAAAGTAGTTACTCTAAGGCTTGACTAAGAACCTGCTCATGCTAAGTTTTTAATATTCCTTTTGGAACCCCCTACTCATTTGATACTGGGGACAGCTAATTTTCCCTCATCAATATAAAATTTTCCTGGATGCCTAATGCTATGCTGCCAGGCGTACTCAGAGTTGTTGGTCCTGGATCCTACTAAACCCTGACTGGGATTCAGAGAATAGATATTCTGCCTATTTTCTGGAGTGCTTGAGTTCTCCATGTACTCTATAATAAATACTGGTATCAGCCCTAAAATTCTCACTTCTTTAGGTTAGTCACCAGTACTTAAACATTTCTTATTTCTTGCTATTTTTTAGACAGTGACTGAACACACTAAAATGCTCCATCAAAAAAGGGAAAGAATTACTATTTGCCCATAATTATGCTTCTGAATTCTGAAGGGAACAAAAGAAAAAAAAAACAAATAAAAAACCCCAAACCCTAAGAAAATTATTGTTAGTAAGAAGGTTATTAAAAAACTGTTTTAATTAGTTTGCCTTCAGAATTTCTTGCTGTGTTGTCTTGCGTGTTTCATCAGCTTTTCATAAGCTAGAGCCAGCTCCCACTCCATGCAAGTATTAAAGAAGTTTTAATGGTCTGGATAATTTTCAGAAGAAAATTAATTAAAGCAACCATTTTCCTGGTGGCTATCAATCTCATGGCTCTCCAAGCCCAAGCTATACTTTCTCCCTTCCAGCATACTAATATGCTACCAATTTACAAGAGAGTAATTGCATTTTCATGCCCATGGCTTTTCATGCATTCCATTTATAAAGCTGAATGGCTATTTTTATTGATAAGGCAACAAGTTAGAGACATCTTAAAAAATCCCCCTGTTGACCTTTTATCTTCCATCCTTCTCTTAAAGCGTTGAACTGAAGAGTCACTAGAAGTGTGTTTCCTAACAAATTAAGTGTGGTGACATTGCTAGGCCTTTGAGTTTAATGTCCCTGGGTTTTAATTAAATGTCAAGCAAACACCATTGAATTTTGACAAAAAACAGAGTGCTATTTGCAGAAAACCTTGGCATGTCACCTCTTTACCTTGCTTGCTTTTCTCTCTGCAAAACCAGCACACTGCTGCTATGCAGTGATGTGCCACAGAATAATCCTGTTGAGAGAATTAAAAGCAAAACAATTACTTTTATCAGGGTGTTGTGCATCCTGATACTTCTTGGGCATCATAAGTGAGTTAGAAGCTGTTTATCTTTGTATTACTTGGTGAAAACTGATTTTTTTTTCTTTATTTATGATATCAAGCATCATAAATCTTTGCTGTTGTGTAATTGATCTCCTTTCAGGGAAATTTGAAGTACAGTTTCCACACTGAATGACACAGAGAATCTCCTGAACAAAAGAATGGAAGTGATTCCTAGATTATCATGCTTTGAGCACTGTGTAAGATAGTTGCCTCCACCTGACTGTTTAGATCTTCACTTTTTCTTTCTTTGTATTCACTTGGGTGATGACTTTTTCCTCATGTGGAATTATACTGCACTGCTTTTGGCATCATCTGGGGATGCCAACCTTTACCTGTCTGCCTCAACAGAATTGCAGTAGAATCATGACCAAATGGAAAGCACATAAGCTTAGTAAAGCTTAAAAATTGCTTAGGGTCAGTTATGTCTCACATGTTCAATTATGCTAATTTCTGAAGGCCAGTTAATGGATATATTTGATTATATTTGATTCCTGTATTTCACTGCTTGGCTAATCTGTACAAAATGAGATGCAGAGAAAGCAATTTTTGGCAGTAATTATTGAAAATATGCTTCAGTTTTCAGTTGCTCTGCTATAGTGATATTAATTTTAGTGCATTTACTTCCAAATCATGCCAGTTTAATTAGGATTTATTTAATACTCTAATGGTATCTGAATTTCAAGTATCCTATCTCATTTGTATGTCTCTAAGCACATTAAAACAGATGAGCTTCCACATTCCCTTAATATATGTTGAAAAGTCTAGCTTTCCAGGGCTTTTGCTATTAGTGAGTTTTCTGGGATCCTTCTCTCACAGATAAAGGGTACCATATTCACCTATATAAATTCTGGGTATATTCCCTGCACATAATTCTCTGAGTAGACAACAATGATATTGAAGGCTAAAATATTGGTTGCAGCAGGTAAGTAAATAAACTAAATCCTAAATAATAAATAGTTCAAAGGGAGAAAAAGGATATTTATGAACAACGGGAAGAATTACAGAGTTGTACTTTCAGGGACTAGCAAAGACAATAACAAGTTTAATCTTCTGGGTTGAGTTTCTATGCCCTTAGAAACAGTACTGTGAGAAGGATCTTGGAGATTCTTGAGTTCCACCAATGTAGTTCAGTCACATTTCTTGAAGAGATAGGGACCTTATCACCATGAACTTCCAAACTTCTTATATCAGCAGATGGCTGAACAAAGGAGGAAGGTCATACTCACACATTCATATTGCAGCTTTTCCTATTTTCTTCTGTTTTTCTTGGAGATGTTCCTCCTTTCACATCCACACAGTACAGGCTGTGCAGGCTGGTTGGCTGGTTCCCTTTTCTCCTCACCCAAAATCCTTCATGCAGTGATGTGAGCACACAGTTTGTGGTGATTGGGATGGGGCTGGGCTGAGCCTCATCCCCAGTGGGCACAGCTGTGAGCAGCAGGGGAGCAGCACTGACAGCAATGAGCCATGGAGGGCCCAGGGGCACTGACCAACCACAAAGGGAACAGAGGCACACAGGTGCCGTGCATCAGCATGAGGGTTGATGCATTATAAAAGGTTGGGCTAAAGAACAAGAAGGGCACATATTTGCAGTTGTCTGAGGTGGTATGATACTCTGTATGAGCAGATGCTTAAGCTTTCTGATGTGGTATGGTGTTACTCTGGATGGGTTGAAGCCTTCTAAAATTTTATGGTGATGCTCTGTGTATCATAGCCATCCTAACTACAACTTTTGCTGTGATGCAGGAATTCCCTTGGCTTCATTTGGAGGTTTTTGTTGTTTTTTTTTTTTTTCCCTATCTCCCTTTTTTTGTCTGGAAATCTTCTGAGACAACAGAGGTTGTTTGCTTGTTTCTTCTTGTGGTGGTCCTCAGAGACTGAAATGGGAGAATGGGTAAATGAAGGTCATAACCTTGTTTCTACAAATGGGGAAGAGGTGTCCCAGTAGAAGGAAGGCCAAGATACAGATCTATGCTACAGAAGCCTTTCCCTAAGGCCATTTTTGGCAATAACCATTGCCCAAAGGGAGTGTTGTACAGTACTAGAAGGCTTCATTTTCTGCCCTGTATGTGCAACCAGTGTCTCTGCAGTGCAAGATATGTGCTAAAAGATAGGAAGGATAATAACTTCTCCCCTTGTTTTAATTTCTGTCAACGTGGCCTAGCTTGTGACTGAAAAGTTATATCTGAGTTAGCTTTAAACAAGCAGAACCTAATTAACTTTGCAAAGAAGGGCTAATAAGCTGAATAAATGTGTGCATTACCTGCTTTGCTCTAGGGCAGAAAACAAGTACCCTTAATATCAGATTAGTATTGAAAAAAACAGCACCTTCCTAAAACAATCCTCTGTCAAGTTTGAAGTACTGTTTCATTATTTTGGGAACTTTGAAATGGAAAATTACCAAAACAGTAATTGTTTTGAAGGCCCAGAGGAGAATTGGATGGAGCATTATGCAGTTGTACTGCAGAGCCCATGAGTGCTGGGGAGTGGGACATGAGCCAGCTCACACCAGCTGGCCTCCAGCCAGCCTGTGCTGCTGCCCCTGCTCAAACAGTGTGAGCAGACATGGACTGCCTCTCCCCTGCATGGATCAGTCCCAGAGCAGCAGAGTACTGATTGGGTGTGAATTTACTAACTTTGCTTTGGAAAGTGTTGACTACCATGCTCATAAACAGGAGTGTGTATAGGCACATAGAGGATTCAGAGGGAGGCTTAGGTGGCTGTGCAGAGCGCTTTCCCCAGTGGTTACTCTTTCCTTTAATAGGGGGAACAAGCTTAAAAGATAACTCACATTTTCAACAAGCTTTTCAAAGTCTTGGTGTCTTCTTGATTCCCATTATAATTCACTTACTGCAGATGGACTGAATTGAATAAGTCATAACAAAACATATTGACATTTCAAGCCTTTTTCACCTGTCATTTGCAGTTTCTTGCCTTACTGAGTTTTATTTTGCTCTTTCGTTGAGTATCTGAAAATTAGTGGACTGAAAAATACATTATCTCTGCTGTCTGTAATTATCTCATAAATTATTCCAATTCCCAAAGAAATGTTTTTTACCTGTGGGACATAAATTTATTAAAAATTTAATAGAAGCTATGTAAGTACATTCCCCTTTGAAAAATCAGGAAGGGAATTATGGCATAAAAGGTTTGAAATATAACTTTCCCTTTTAAAATGAAGCCTAAACCTAATGTAAAAAGTAACAACAGTCTGATCTTTGGCCACAGTTTTCAACAGCTAATAGAATTAAAAGTTAGAAATATTAGAAAATAAATGTGTAATGAAGGGTTGGAAAGAATGGTTCATTTGGTGAACTGGATATATATATTTTTTTTAGTACATTCCACTTCAATTTAACTCAGTCTGAGTTAATGCAATATTGAATCCTGTTCCCATTTCAAGGCCATGGTTACAGTCTGGTTTAGTATCTAATGGCCAACTTTGTGTTTACAAAATCACCATGGTATTTTGCACTATTGTTAATAATGTTGGTAGAAAAGCAGAAAGATTAAAGAGATTGTGAATAGTCCTTTAAGCCTGATATTTCTTCTGATTTAGGCCTGACAATGGCTCTGAAATGTTGGCACTGTCAGTAGTAAATATGGGGGGATTAATTGAAGCTTTTTCTCTTGGAAAACCAACATTAATTAACTGTGGGAGTAATACTAGTATGGGGATAAAATTTTTTGACTAAATAGAAGGAGCCAACAATTCTGTGTAATGTCTCTTAGATTAATCCTGAGGCAAATCAAAATAATACTTTGTATTAAAATAAACCCAAACTCCTAAACTACTGATGTGGCTGAAGGCTAAATAACTTTTAAATTAAGGACACTTGCTATAGAAACAAAATTTTAACCGAATTGTGTGCCTGAAATTGTAATCAGTATTTTGTTTTAGTACCATATTTTTTCTTACATGTCTGTCTTTACTCTTTTTTTGTCCCAAGATGTTATCTGAAAAACATCACAGTGAATAGAGATAAATTATAAGAAAGTCTTTAGAGAGATTTACAGCATTTTTATAGTGCCAGTAATCATAAATTGCACTGAAGTAAACAGCTCGCACTTGTCTGGACTGCTGTTAATACAAGCTTGGAGACTGTGCTACTTTATGTAAATGTCTGCTTTGAAACTGGTTTTGGGAAGGCATTAGGTGTGAGAAAGGGTCCTGTTGACTAATGGTGCTTGGGCTGTGGTGAGGTGTTGCTTGGCTTTGGCTGGGAGGTGATGCTCCCTGGTGTGAGTGTTGAGCTGGCTGCAAGGTTACTGATTCCCAGGCCAGTATGTTCCTTAAGCAGGATCCTGACTTAAAACACCAGGGCTGACGTTCTGTTCTGGAAATAATTTATTATTGATGTCAGAGTAGCACCTGGAACATTGCGAACTTAATGTTAGACCCAATCTGGCTTGTCAGTGTACATGCAGGAAAACAAACAGATGCATGCCCACGAAAGGTTTAAAAAAGTCCCTTGCACCTGGAGTTGCAAATAAAAGGTTACATATGCAGAGGAATATTGCACTTGCATTTGAGTGGTAGCTCAGTGAAGCTGTAAGTGAAAGACTCCCTCAAACAAAGCATTTTAAGTCTTGCCTATGGCTTTACTGCAGACTATTTCCAGAGTTATGATGCTAAATATAGAGTTTTTATCTTGAGACAGCTTTCAGAGTTTTTCTTTGTTTTTTCTTAGAGGGTTATATTCAGGGGGTTGTTTAACTGATGAAAAATGTTGGGAAAAAAATAGAAGATTTTATTATTTTGTAGATATTTCATGACCTCTCAGCAGCAGGTATTCAACTGCTTTCTGTGAGCTAGTCTCTATAAAGTTGTAACTGCCCAAGTAATATCTCCCTTTGAGAGTGTTTTCATCTTTATATTTAATATTATTTTGCCCTTCTGTAACTGTCACAAAGCACTTAATACTTGAGTGAGTTTGTATTTTTCAACATCTGAAAAAAATTCAGCATTTTTTTGTTGCCCATTGTAGGAAAGGCATTTTGTGCTGTTCTTGTGAGCCAGCAAAGACTTCCTGAAGATAAGGAAAGCCCCATATCTCTCTTGAGGAAGACACCAAGGCTATCACTATGACAAATGTGATGGAAGAGAGAAAGTTAAAAGATATGGACTTTAGCTGGCTCACAGAATGATGTGGCTCCTTGTTCACCTATTGAGAAATTTGTTTCTTTCTTATGGCCAATGGGCAGTGAATGTGTCTGTTAAGTGTTGAAGTGAGGGGGAGACGACCATCCTTTAATGCATCGAACTCAGATTTATTGATTGATCAGTCACTTTAAATAACAGTGTTAATTAACTTCATGCATATTCCAAAATCCAGGTTTACGATAGGCTAACAGAGAAAACTCTAACCACTCCTTTTGTTTTACAATACCGACAATTGCTTACACAAAACAAAACCAGTGTTCCCACTGTGATATGAACAGTTCCCAAAACTTCCACATCTGTTCCCAGGGTGTCATCTTTTCCCAGAGAGGGTGTTACACTTGTTATGGGAAGACTGCCTGAGAACCTTATTGTTTATACAATGATGCCTGAGAGAGTCTAATTGTTTATAGAAGTCTGTCTGGGAACTGCTTTGGAACTGCTTCACAGCTACCTGTTACTTTTCTGTCAATTGCATGGCTTCATGGCCTTTTTCTTTAAGCCATGCTTGAACTAAACTCCCGACAGTTAAGTAAATGTAAATATCTTGAAAAACTATAAAAGCAATGTGTTGCTATTATAAATCGCTCCTGTACATCCTTCTGATGGAGTCCTGATGCTTTCTGCTGTGTCATGCTCTAGAGAAAAATCCTCTCACTATATTTTGTAATCCCTTTTGTAACAGTAGGAAGATAAAGTCCTGAAATGACAATAAGCAGCAAGTCACTTGCAGAACTGTATGAATTGCAAATTGTTTTGAATGTTAACCACTGATCAGCCTTTTAAGTCATCTATGTATTTTGTCACTGGCACCTATTTTGACTTCAGCACAGAAATTGTATAATTTCTTATCTGGATAATCTGCCAGGTTTTTATTTATTACAACATTGTCCAGATAGGATGGTGACCTGGTTAAGCTACTAGTTTGGCCCAAAGAAGGTTGAAGTTCAATCCTAAATTTGCCACAGACCTGGGCACAATATGACCTGGGCAGACCATTTAATTTTGATGCCTGTTAGTTTTCTTTCTTCTGAAAGTTCTCAAAGCAGAGGTCTATTGCTGCTATGTGCATGAACTTCCAGAGCCAAAAGGAATTCATTCTAAAGGTTTAGAGTACAAGGATGTGAATAAGGCTCTGCTAATTTTAACTTTGTCACAGGTTCTTACGTACTCTGCAATTACATCTAAGAGCTGGATATTTTTTTAATTTATACACACTGGTGCTAAAAGAAAAGAATTTTAGTCTAAAAATGTTAGCTCAAACTTCAGAACTTTTTGAAAAAGGAATAAAAGATTTGTACCAGTCTTCAGTCTTCTGGCGTTTTCAGAAGCGTTTATTCATTAAACTCTTTGAAGAAAAAAGAAATAAAGTTATGCAAAGAGGAAATAAGAATTATCAGAGAGGTTAAATAATTTCTGTTTGAAGATTAATTAAATAAACTAGTGTGTCTCCGGCTCAGAAAGTATTGAGTGGATATGAAGGCTTATAAAATCTGGAGCAATTGGGAATAATTGTTCTCTGTCTCTTTCAGTACAAACCCCTACTACTATCCATTGAAACTAGTAGCTGCTAAGGTTAAAAAAAAAAAAAAGACAAAAAAGAATAAGTAGTATGCAGATTCTACTGCATGGATAGTTAATTATTTGCCAACAGTGACTGTGGATGCTATAATGTGACTCACATCTGAAAGTGGTTGGGCAGACTTGAGGAAGAAAAAGCTTTGAGGAATTGTGCTACAGATCTTTAGAATTGAAAATTATTCTGAAAAATAATTATATAATGCCTGCTGTGTTGCCTCTGTGTCTATTACTGGTCAACTTCTTATATTAGGGACATTTGTCCAAATTTTCAGTTTTTTAAATCATACTTTCTTTCCATGTTGAAGCATGGTAGAAAGGAACAAAAATTACATCTGTACATGTGGGAGGGGGAATAAAAAGATTTTAGAAGTACATTTGCTTCATTTAATTACTGGCAAAATGTATGTATATATGTACATTTATATATATATTTCAGAATAATCTCAAAAGATGATCACAGCTATTTTTGACTTACACTTTCCTAACAGGTATTGATAACTTTAGGTGTGTAAAATAGAGATTGTTAGGCTTTCTTTCACAGCAGGTGTTGAAACAGCAATACTGATGTTCAGTATGAGCACAGAATATATGATGACCTTCAACAAGAGATCCTTTCACTATGGATTGTGAATTTACTTCATGGCATATCAGATTTAGATGGATATTCAATTTGGCATCAGTCAGTCACTCCGGAAATGCTAACCATCATATTATTGCAGTAGCATATTATTAGTGTGTTAAAATATTATTATGAGGAAAATATAAAGTGGCTTTTTGTAGCAGCTGTCATTGTGAACTTTTATAAAATCAAAGTAAACAATTTTAATGTAAGGAGAAAGTGCGAGCTGCCAAAGCTCTGACAGGTTTCACAAATATCTTTTGATTTATGTTGCTATCTGACCAGCAGGGTGAATTGGGGGGACAAAAAAAAAGCTTTACATGATAGGGTTAAGGCAGCCAAAATGCCAGAAAATTAAAACAAGGGGGAATGCTAATGGAGATCAATCAGACTGCAGGTGATGCTCAGTGCAGCTGACAGAGCCTTGTGTTTGATGGGCAAAATTATTATTGTGGAGTGGCCTTTCTGGCTGTGAGGGTTTGGCTCCCTTCATCAAGTGCTCCTTCATAAAGGGAAGGACCTTCTGGGCTAGGAAGTGCAATTTATCAGCATCACAATAATGATGGCTTTTGTACCTGCAGCATGATATTAGCCAGGAAATGGAGTAATCTATGCTGCTCGTTTCCTTATGATTTACTTTAAAAAAAAGGAAAAAAATAATTTGTCTTCCTTTATGATCTACCTAGTCATTCCAGTCAGCTTGAGATATAAAGTTTGGGTACTGGCTATGCATAAAGAAAAGGAAATTTCTGTGAGGAAAAGTCTCTTTTACCAGTATAAACCCAATATTTTATATACCTATTGTGGATGCCTAAAGTTTTTTAATGTTATGGTAAATCTTAGCATTTGCAAGGTTTTACCCTTTGAACTGTGGATACTGAGAAATAAAAGCTGAGTGTTTGTTTCAATATGTGTACAATATAGGTTAGAAAATTTTTACTTTTGCCATGCTTTTATCTTCAACCATTGCAAAGAGAATACTTAAAGTAACAATTGTAAATATATATCTGATAATAAATCAATAGAAAGATAATAAGAATCTACTGAATCACATAAAAATCAGTAGATATATCTTAAATATGTCTGGGTCATTTTAGAAGGCTTTTAATCTTTCTATTAATAAGAATTTTTGTTCCCAGTTGTAATTTTTTCATATATTCCTTCCTCATTTATTATTTTCTGGCAGAATAGCCCATGAGCCCATATTCTGATGTTTTTGTAAGGCTTGACACACAAAAGTGACCTCTCTTGAGTTTAGTTGCTTACAGAGCAGTAAAAAATGAATTAAGAAAGCCTGAATTTGTTTCTGTGAGTTCCTTGGATTTCATGTATCAGAGAGAGATGCAGGGTCCCTGAAATGTCCCAGGGACTATTGGAGTTAGGATTTCTGGCAGTAGTACTGGTTCAATCTGAGCCTGAATATTGGTTATGGTTTCCTTCTAATAAAGCTTTTACTGTAATAGAATGATATTTCAAGATTAAAATGATAGAAAAATACCCTTAATGTTGAACATAATTGAGTCTGGCAGAAAAAAAAAAAAAAAAACCTTGAATCCAAAGACAGGTGTCTATCATCTGCAGACTTGAGGAAAATCTAATTCTCCCAAGGGATCTCCAGTTTTCCTGTATATCTGCACATTTGCACAGTCTTTCCTGGGATGTGACATGATGGCACCCTATGCTTCTGAGGGCTGAGAACTGTCTCACACAAATGGGTTATTATGTCTGCTAGTATTAGAAAACAGTCAAAGGAGAAACTTCTGCAACTCATGATTCATTTCATTTTATACCCTGGAGGATGCCTTGTAGCAAAAATGCTCCCAGTGGGAGAAGGGTATCAGATTGTAGGACATGTTTTGAGAGGTATATTCCTTATTCTGAGACCTCTCACTGTTCTTATCTCATATCTAGCAAATAAAATGTCTCAACAGTAGCTTCCAAGCAACTTCCTCTGGAACAATACTCGCCTAAAAGAAAATTTGCTGGATGTTGTGTTGGCTGCTACAGCAGCTGAAGCCTAGCTTGATTTCCATGGCATTCAGGATGGCTGTGATTTCCTCCATTATTGAAGATGGATTTTTTATTGCTCAGAGCACTTGTTTCTAGCTCATCTAATCCTTTCTCTGGGGTGCATATGGCCAAAAGAAGTTCCTCACTGAGCTCAGTAGCAACAGCAGAACTTAGCATGACCTGGAACAGGTCTGCAAGAAGGGTCTGGGGGTGAGGTACAGAGGTATGTGAGATAGCTGGTGTGATGGAGCATGCTCCAGCAAAGGAAAAGGTGCTGAGGAAAGAGGGTGGACAAATGTGCACACTTTGTGATACACACAGTTGAGTACAAGCACAGGTACTCATATAGTAGATACAACCTCTGAGGTTATGCTTGAAATTTTTTTTACATCAATATCTTCCTATTAAAAGTGTCTCAAATTCTGTCAGTGATTTTGGTATTCAAACCATTTTAATAGCTGTTCTGTAAATTCCATGCAGGTTTTTAAAATCAAGATTCATGTGATAATGAGTCAAATGGCTTGTGGAAATCTGCTATAACCAAAGAAGACCTGAGCAATCAAATCCCTTTCAGTACCCAAAGGGAGCTTACAAGAAAGCTGTGGAGAGACCCTTCACAAGGACATGTAGTGATAGGACGAAGGGGAATGACTTCAAACTGAAAGAGAGTAGATTTACATTAGAGAGTAGAATGGAATTCTTTACTGTGAGGGTGGTGAGGTGCTGCAACAGGTCTGCAACAGAGGAATTGTGGGCTCCCCATTACTGGGGTTGTTTAAGGCCAGGTGTGATGGAGCTCTGAGTAACCTGGTTTAGTGAAGGGTGCGCCTGCACATGACGGGGGTTTGAAAACAGATGATCTTTAAGGTCCCTTCCCACCTATAGCTTTCTATAATTCTGTGATTCTAAATAATGAATCAATAACCTTTTGTTGAGTATCCTTAAAAAAAGCCATCAATGTTTGATTAAATTTATTTCTTTGAGACAACATTAACTGATATTCATTGCTTCCTAATACTCCTACACCTTTTGAGAATGGTGCTCCTACAATTTTCTGGACCTGTCTCCATTTTCCAGGATTACTTTAAAGAAATACTAGTGATATAAAAAGTTCCTAGCTATCACAATTATATCAATTTATGAGAAAATATCCAACACAGTTGTATCCAACTTGCTGTGAAATGTGTTTAAAATGCTTCCTACCAAGTACACTTACAGACAGTAATCTGTTTGTCCTGTCATTGACAGCAAATGAGCTCGATACAGGCTCCTATTTTGTTCCAAGAACAAAAAAAAATCTAGTTAATGAGCACAGTTTGGTTGTTCCTTAATTATTGAAGCTGTTACTATTTACTCCAAGGAGCTAACCTACACATAACCTATACAGAATTTTTGGTTCTCAATCATTTAAAATTGCCTTTTGATATTTTAGATTTATTTAGCACTGACATTTCAATGATTTCATTATGCTCCTTTATTAGTCTCATGGGTTTATTTTTGTCTGTTTTGTTCACCGTTATCTTTTTGGTGTTTTTCCTCTCTGAAGTATTTTTTTTTTAATTCTTTGTTGCTGCTGCATCTGTTTCTGCTGAGCAAAACTGCTTGGCTGCAGTAAATTTTTCTGTTGGTTGGGAAGACATGATTTTATAGTTTTTCCTGGGATGGCTTCAGATAGTCTTTAGATTTTTTTTAACATTTCCCTTTATAGGTTCCCTGACAGTTATGCTGACAGTAGGTTTGAGCTAATAGGGACAAAATCAAATTGCGAAATACCAAGTTCCTCCATAAAATGGATTTATCTTTCTCAACCAAGCTCTAGTGTGAAACCAAAATTTTATTACAAAATAGATGCATCGTAATCTTAGGCACAGTTCTGGACATAAGGTAAGGAGTAGTGGAGCTGCTGTAGTTAATCCATAGTTCAGCCACTTATGATGATGCTGTGTCATCTGCTGGCTGGTTTTAGTTTGAAGGTACAATTCTCTGATTTCTGCTTTGCTGTACAAAGCTATCTCAGCATGTCGGTTGCTTTGCAGTATATGGTAGCATGTCAGTGCTAATTTAAAAATAGAACAAGTAAACAAAACTAAAATGTTCTCATCATCTTTGCTGAATGGCAACATTATGCTTGTTTTATCACAAATAATGAACTAGAATTTTCACTGGGAAGGGAAATTCAAAACTTGCTATCATTCTATGACTATCAAATGAGAGAACACTCAGAAAGTATGGGAACTTTAATAATTTCTTACATAATAAATCACTCTTGCCCTATAGCGCTGCAGTGTGCTGTATAGAATTTCCTTTATCTTTGTGATGATAAGCAGCTTGATAGAAGAGAAATCCAGAAAGGGGTGAGAAAAACACCTGAAGCATCCTGCCTGCTTCGCTGTTTATTCTTACTTAGCATAAGAATTGTTTGCAGCCTTGGGCTTTGGCACCCAGACGTGTTACAGGTGGTAATCCTAAACAAATTCTCAGGAAAACCAATCAGCCACTAAAGTTCCTTTGTGGCTTTAGTTCACAGCCCTGGACATCTGCTAGAAAGTTGGAGGGTGAACATAGAGAGGCTGGGATGGGACTTAAAATTTCAGAAATTCATAGACAGAAATGTCATAGATTAGGCCAAATAGAGGTGTTTTCTCATAAAATGTCTTATTAAGACTAGAGGAATTCATAGGGGACGGGATGGCTGTGGGACTTTTTGCTCAAAATATGAATGTTTATCATTACTCCAGGGACACACTGGAGAAGAGGAAGTCCTTCCAGTGCTCAGCTTGTACTTCTGGCTGAGGTGGTTTGTCACCCCATGAGACTGGAAATTTAACATTTTGAGACTTTTTCTGAGCAACCAGGCAAAAGAACTAAGCTACCAAAAGGTTCTATTCACTTTCTGCTTCTTCCGTCACAGAATACAAAATCTGGATTATATGAAGGTGTGTAACTGAGAAGTCATTCTCAGTAATAAATCTTGAATGGGTTTCTAGCCCTTTGCTGAGAATGATCAGTTTCCTGCTCAAGAAAGTCCTGACTGCAAAAATGTCCCATAAACAAATGAACTCATGTTACACAGAAATAGACATCTGGTACAGCCTGGGTTTATTTTTAAAACTGAAAGATTAACATAGCATAAGAAATCTTTATCCTTTATCCTATCCCATCTTCCTTGTTCCAAATGAAACAACTGGCTTTAAGCTGGAATGTACCTAGTCCGGAAAAAGCAGATAAGAACTCAGATATCATTGCTTTTCCATGAGGTGACAGAAAACCAAGCTTCTGTGAGCCCTGCAGAGCAAGCTAAATCACAAGGCTGTTACAGTACACAGTAGTGAAGATAAATTAACTAATTGCCACTTGACTAGTTTATTTATAGGGACATAATATCTGTTATTTATGTCTTTTGTTCTTCTTGCAAAGAAATGAATATTTTTGTTCTAGTTAGGTGTTTAATTCAAGAAAAAAACCAAAACATAAATCTGTAGTGGGCTAAAGGAGAAGACTAGAAATCAGTTTCTACTTTATTTGCATGACATTTTTTTCATTGTATTATATTTCTGAGTAAGGACTTTTACTGGATCAGAAGTCCCACTGCAATGTCTGTGGCATGATCTGATCCTTCTACTTTTATCAGATTTTGTTTTAAGATATAGGCATGGAATTATTTTTCAGCAAAAATTAATGTCTGAAGCAGACACATGAGTAGTATTACTAAATTGTGGAAAAATTAAAGAAGCCTCTAAATTTTAAATGTCTCAATTACCTTAAAGTGAGTAACCCTAATGACTGTTCACATATTCCTATATTTAAGAAAGGTCATTAATCTATGCAGGACCAGGGCCTGCTTTTGTTCCTGTGTTCAGTTTATTTAATGTTGAATTGCATGATGAAATAAATGAATTTTTTAGTCATCAGTAAGGTTTTTGTCCCTTACCTGAGGTCATTGCTGCTGCATAGACTTGAAAATTTTTTAAAGAACGGGGAAAAAAAATCTATCTTAAGCATGTTTAAGAAAAGAAAAATTCTGAAATATTTTCTGAACATTAGGACATTCTGAACATTTTCTGAAAAATCTCACCCAAACAAATTGGTTGTGTAGGTTTATATTTACCATAGTGTTATTCTTTTCCATACATGCACCTGTATGTTGTCATGCAACAGATGATTCAGATAGCATTTGGGTTTTTAGTGCCCATCTGTGTCTCAGTTTCATCTTTTCAGCTTGCTTACAGTCTAACGTGGTGCTGCATAAACAGTAAAGAATTTTGCTGTTAATTTTAACTCACTTTGCACGTTTGAGAGATGTTTGAGGAAATGATAAATGCAATGGTGTGGGACTTGGAGGTTTGCACAGATGGAAAGGTGGGCATGGCCTGGCAGCGGGCAGTGAGAGCCCATAGGCCAAGCCCATCCAAAGCAGGGTGGGCAGCAGGTGAGAGAGCTCATTGTGCCCCCAGCTCTGTCCTTGTGGGACCCACCTGCAGTGTGCATCCAGCTCGGGCATCCCGAGCACAGCCAAGATTGACACCTCTTAGTGCAAGTCCAGAGGAGGCCTGGAAGTAGAGGAGGGGCCTGGAACACTTCTCCAACAAAGACAGGATGAGGCAGCACCAGGGTT
Source organism: Ammospiza caudacuta (assembly GCF_027887145.1). NCBI lineage: Eukaryota > Metazoa > Chordata > Aves > Passeriformes > Passerellidae > Ammospiza > Ammospiza caudacuta. The sequence continues at coordinate 48,000,626 of NC_080598.1, read as the reverse complement.
CAGCCTGCAGAGGAGAATGTTCTGGGGAGACCTCACTGAGGCCTTCCAGTGCTGAGAGAGGGCTTATCAAACCATGGGGGAACTTTTTCTATGGGCCCATGGTGATACACAAGGGGATTCGTTTTTAACAGGAAGAGGGCAGATTTGGATTAGCTATTAGGAAGAAAGGATTTTCGCAGATGGTGGTGACACACTGGAACGGGTTGTCCAGTAAAGTGGTGGATGCCCCATACCTGGAACCAAACCAAGGCCAGGTTTGATGAGGATTTGAGCACCCTGGTCTAGTGGAAAGTGTCCCTATTCACAGCAGGGGATTTGGACTAGATGATCTTTGAGACATTTCCAACTCAGCCCATTCCATGATTCTGTGAGACTCACTATCTATAATAAAATCTTTTCTGCAGACTGAACTGCACATGCAAAACCACTAAACCACTGAATTTTAAAATTTTACATGGTCAGAATCATTCATTGTGTCTGAGTATTTTCCAAATCTCTGTAACCAATAACAGATTTTAGTGTCTGTGCTGCAAAGGCTGCAAATAGGGAATACAGGGCATTGAAAAATATGTCAGATTCAGGTGTGAAGTCAAGCAATTATTTCTGAAAAAAATCAAAGTCTTTGAGAGACCAAATATCATGTGCAAGACACGTACGCAATTTAACATAATGGTTCAGTAGTCATGGGAAAGAGTTTTAAAATGTAAAAAAGAAATTGTGAGTGTGAAATGTAAGAAATAGTTTTGTAGAGACAAAGAATAAGTTTTGTACCTTTGCATAATGGGCAACATGACTTTACCAAAAAACAGAATTAAAGTAAAAGAGCAATACCACCCTCAGGTCCCAAATCATTAGCTGAAGCTGATACTACAAATTTGATTTACTGAATGGCAGGCAGAAAGATCTACCTTTCAATCTAATTGATGAGGGAATTGCATTCTCCTGGTATGATATTATAGTTGTACAATTTTGGGACACATCATACCAAATAATTCTTAATAGAATAAGGCAGGTAAGGCACAACATTAAATCCCCTATTCTTGGGAAAGAAGTGAAAGAAAGAGATAAATGGAAATATTATAAAGGGTTAATTGCACCTAATTTATTTTGGACCTTATATTTATTTAAAATTAATTTCTCATATGGTCTCATGTTATGAGCTTATAATGCAGCTTTTACCTCTCAAGATTAAAAAAAAAAGTAAGTTGTATGATTCATACCTTATTTTATGAATATAAGATTTCCTCAAATTATTTTGCTGATTGATATGTCAACATGAGATGTACAGGTTGCTGCAGCATTAATGATGAGTGACTGGCTGGTTTAGAGTGGCTGTGTTGGAAATATCTAGGCTGCTACTAGATACTCCTACTCTTTCTGCAAGCTTCCGAGATCAAAACTCCTGTAAGCTCCTTGACATATTACTAGTTTTTGATATGAAAAAGACCATGTCATATGTTCAGATATGGTTTCACATTCCAGATTTTAAGAGAAGATAAAATTCAGATGTTATTAAAGTGTGTCTACAGATACTGAAAAGTTTATATACTAAAGTAATTAAGGGTTTCTTTCTCTAACTGGCTCTAATTAAGGATGACATGCTTCAGACTTCAGTAAGTCACAACGGAAGGTTTAAAATCATCTTTTTCACTTGCTTATGTCTGCAGAATTTCTAATTAGTTGACTAACTTGTAAAGACAAGGTAAAATGGGATAAGATTTCTTTTTGTCATTAAAAAATAGATATTTGAGTTTATTAGATTAGAACGGGCAAGTCATTCCGCTATCCAATACTTTTTATTTTGTGTTTAGAAATATCTTCCTGCTTTGAAAGTGCTTTCCAGTATCTTACTGGAGGAGAACCAATTACCTTGTCCAACTTTGCATCAAAATGTCTGGTTCAATTTGATTCATGGGGTCAGTCTGGCATTCTGGCTCAAGTATGTGGTCACCCAAAGGAATGCAGCACTGGACTGGTCTTTAAGGTGGAGCAGTTTGAATGCAGATGCTGTTGGCAGCATGGAAGTATTATTCTTTTGTGGCACTGAGAACTCCACAGATATTGACAGAATTTTGGCTGCCTCAGCCATACTCCAAATCCTTATGCAGTGTCCTTATAGTTTCTTATACAGGCTTCTGCAACTTCTTAGGAAACATGAAGGTCTTTCATTTCCAGCAGGTTACTTCTGACAAAAAGTTGGAGAGCTATTTAAGATGTGCAAGGCACTAATTTGCTTGTTTCACTAAGAAATTACATGCCTTGAAGTACTTTTTGGTAAGTCAATTCAGCCAGAGCTCTAAAATCATGAGACTCATATTTCTCTTCCATAGAGACCCTCAGCATGTTCTTCATTGGCAAGGCACAAGAGAACATCCCTTCTCTTGACTGAGTTATGCATGTTTTCATATTTAACGGTCAATCTCATTTTTGTGAAAGTATTCATATTGTATGAAAAATGAGAATTATTGGAGTTGACCAGTTTGACTTTGAACATCTAAAGTATTTGTATTCTTGAAGGTCCATGTTGGCTCCCAAATAATTAGATGTCTTGATATGGTGGGTGTCAAGTCTGTATATATCTACAAGCAAAATCTCATGGAATGACTGGCATGCTGAATTCACCCTGACAAAAGTGCAGTGCAGGCACAACTGCAGTGAGCTGCTGCCAGCATAGCTCTGAGTACTTAGAAAACACATATTGACTTATTCTGAAGTAAAATATTTGATATCTGCCTCAAATCCTGAATTTCATTGTTTGCTATCACATCTTCATTAGGGCTTATAACCAGCCATCTCTTTACAGCTCTTTATGAAATCCCAGTAGTATTTTTTTGTATTGATTTAATTTAGCTGATTTAAAGATGAGCTTTTATTTCAGTTGTTGAAATTTCATCTTATTTTGAAAGCTATGTTGTTTCTTTTAAGTAAAATATTTAAATACAATTCAGATTTGAAGTTTTCTTTATCTCTTTGCACATTAAAATAATTTTCATAAAATTGATAAATAGGATGCAGTATTTCAGTAATTTGGAAGAATGGAATGAATATTTATTAGCTATTCAAAATGCCTAACCAGCTTTTTATAATTGCCTTTGGTTTTGAAAACATAAGCTTTTTGGTATAATAAAAAGATTGTCTTTGTGAATATTAAACGGTGGTGCATTTAACTTAATTATGTTCTTCAAGTTTGTATTTAAATTGAATGTTAAATATGTTAAATGTGATCATTCTGAATGTAGTGTAAGGTTACCCAGCATTTGGGGATAGATCTGTGAATTTCTGTCTTCCTTCCTGGTTGTCACCAAGTTTTCCTGCATTATTTCCTTTTGTACTGATCAAGCACAGTGGGAACATTTAGGTGAGATATCAAGAAGGAAGTAAATTTCTGTCATGGCAAATTCTTGCTTCCACCATGAAATTCTCTTTGATTGATCTTACATTGATATGTTTCTGATTAATTAATTTCCTTTTCTAAATTATAAAGTGATTTGGTAAAGCCTTTTGACTTGATAGAATTGTATCAAAGACAATTAATGTTGCAATACCTGTCTATTAAGAGTCTTTAAACCAAATTTATCATGTTGAGGTTGCAAGAATATATGCAGGCTGCTATTAAAGTGTCCAAAAATAAATCAATTGAACAAGGAGTAAGTATAGTATTTTCTTAAAACCTGTCTTGCATATTAATGAATTATTCCTACCAAAAAAGAAAAGACACCATGTTTTGCAGCAAAGGTATGGAATGTAATTATTCACAACAACATTCCCCATTCCACAACTCCTCAGAAGACATTGGTCATTTTCCAACCATATAAAATCATCATCAGTGAGACAAGCTGGGAATTCTTAATATTGCTATGAAGAAAATGAGAAGGTAGTGGTCTGTCTTGAGCAACTGGCCTTCTGAATTACTTGCTAAATTCACCCAATTTGATTTTCTAAAAAGACATATTGTTTTGCATTTTTTTAAGGACAACTCAGAACTATGGTGCCAGAAAATGTTTATTTTTTTCTTCTGTTTTATAAACCCATGTAAATTATTAGGTGGAAATTTTATATTCCTAATAATCTTTCAAACAAGATCTTCTGAAGGTTCATTGCATAGACTACTCAGGGAGTTAAGATGAAGATGGTAAACATTTTGGAACTACTGCTCTTTTTTTTTTAAAGGATTATTATAATTGAAATTAATGGATTCTAAGAAAAAATTTATACTCATAAAATAACAATGGGAAATTTTGAAACACTGTATTATATCAAATAGACCGACAGACATCTCTGCACAATGAATTTAAGGATATGAATAGCAGTGAATGATACCTCTGATGGTAAAAGCACTGTACAATCTGCTTAAAAAAATCTGGTAACGCAATAGGTCATATTATATAATATGGCAAACAGTGATGTTTTTGAAATTTGCATACATTACATTTACAGTCAACTATCTCTCCAAAATAATTACCTGCTTAATTGTGGATAAATCTCCCTGAGGGGTGGTTTAGTTTTTTCATTTAACATGTAAGGTTGTTTAGTGTTGGAAATTAACGCAAAAATGTTTTTTTCTTCCTAAATGTACCCATATATCTTGTATAAAGCATTTTATGAAAACATCAGGACAGACTTCTCTTTACACACTTCTAAAGGTTGGCTTTAAGGGAGCAGAAAGAGTAGCAACAGGTAGCAAGTCGTCAGTAAAATTTTCCTTTCCTTCCATTCAGACTGAGTTTCCACCTGAGGATGGATATTGCCTTGACTCTGTACCAAGTTAGCTACACCCACCATGGGGTCTGGGGAAGCTGCTGAGCTGCTTTGTTGGCTGCATTGCTCCCAGGCTTTCTTTTTTCTCCACTTCTCCATGTGGCTACAACTGTTGAGAATTCGGGGGTCTATGCAGGTTCCTTAATGCATAGGTCACCAACAAAAATACTGAGGCAGTCTCAGTCTATGATGTTTTTCCAGTTAAGTTCATACTAGTACAGCCAAATCATAACATACCAAAGCCTTCACTGGGTCTTATAATTTTGACTTCAGCATTTTTCTTTTGCCTTCAGGCAATCCATTATCCACGGGCATTATCTGTGTGGATCTCATACTCCTAATATCTAGTGAAGTAAAAAACAACAGCATTGATTTTTGCTTGACAGGTCTCTTCTGTGTTTCTGTCTAGAGGGTACAAGCTAGCCCAGTAATTCCAGTTTAATTTTTATTTTAAAAAAATTCATTCTCAGGACTTAACATAGTTATTATAGACTGACAAAGCATGAGGTTAGTAAACTTTACTCCTTTGAAGATTTTAGATTTATTATACTGGAATAATTAAATTTTAGAAGACCTTGTGAGTTGGTTACCACAAGCACTATGCCAGCAAAATGCTGTGAAACATGTTCCTAGTGAAAATGATGGTAACACTTACTGTGGGGTATAGTGTGTGGGCCTCTCTTTAAGCAGACTGCAATGAAATGTGGATTTTGGGAGCTGCCCATGCTTTATGGGGATGATCTTGGCCTGTGAGACCACTAGTCACATCAAAATTTCATGAGAGAAAGCTCTAAGTTGTATGAGATTCTTATCTTGGATGAGTGCAAAATTTGAAAAAGGTCATGATTCATTCTGATGCCAAGGGAACAGGAAAAGGGACATCAATCTTTGCTTTTTGCAATGTTTTTTTATGGCAAGAAAAAACAAGGCCAAAATATCCAGTGCACAGTGAGAAGTAAGAGATTTATTCATTACTTGATAATCATGGGTTTTGGCAGTGTATTACAGTAGCCTCATGCTTCTGGGCTTCTGCTGATCATTCAGAGAAGTATAAAAATAATTACTTTTTCTTCCTTGAAGCTTAGAAAAATGTTGCCAAACTGGTTTTCAAAACTCCCATAAATTTTGGGAGAGAAAGCTAGGACATTTGGAAGACTGCCTGCAAATTAAATAAAAGCACAAATTCCTGGTACACAAACCACATAATCAAAGATTGATTTATAGTGCTGCAGCTTTTCCAAACAGACTTGCACATCCTTAAGACTTAGTTGCTGACAATTTTAGGTGGCAATGAGCTAAAAAACACAGAGCTTAAAATCTCATCTAAGAACTATTTGGAGATGTAACCTGGTTCTTTTTCCTTCCAGTGAATGGAAGGAAAATACAGGTGAAATCAACAGGACATTTTGGATGTTGTAAATTCAGACCCATGTATCATGTCCTGGCTCTAGGAGCTGATAAGGAGTCTTGACATTCAGCACTGATCTTCATATTTAGCATAGCTGAAAATCAATCCTTACTGCTCTAAAAAAAACCAAAAAAGAGCATACTTCAAGTGAACAATTTAAAATATTTTGGAGTTATCTCAAAGGATTCATAAGGGACTGTACAAATCTGGCTGTGCATTCCAGTAGCCACTCCTGGGACCCTTCACCTCCCCATGGTCCCCCTGGGTGAAAGCCTCTGTCTGAAGGGACGCTGTAAACGAGCAGTCTCTCCCACTCCAGACAGCTGTGTTTTTAGAAAGTCCCACATGTAATTTCTCTTTCAAAAATAGAGCCCTCTCTGATAAAGAGATGAAGTGAACTCCTAAGCACTGTCTAGGATTCTGCATGTTGTATTACATCTGACTGTCATTATTGACACTTTTTGGCATTTTAATTAGTGTCTCACACAGCTGTTTAATTGACTTTGTCTCTGAGGAAAATAGAAGACTGTGCATAGGAAAATTGTGAGCTCATTTAAACGCTTGGACATAAGAAAGCCTTTGTTTCTTGGTTTTCTGCAAATAATAGCCTTAGGAAAAATATTCCTTCCACCATCTTTCATATGTCAAATGTAGTTTTCCATACCAGAGACTGTTCACTACATGTGTTCAGTATAGATAAAACAATATGTTTTGAAAAATTTGACAAACTTATTTTTGTGAAGGTGATGACATTGGAAATCATCTTCCTATTTGGTGATGTAGTCTTGCTTATGTTTGTCTTTGGATAAATGCATAAGTACTTTATTGATCTTTAGAACAGCTTTACATATTTTATGAAGTGTTGTTTGTTGGTTTGTTTTGTTTATAATAAAATTCCTTTAGAAACAACATACTAAGTTTACACTGAGGGAGAATAGTACAAGACAGACAGGTAAGGAGGTGAGCAGGCATTAAGATCAAAAATAAACTAGCAAATACACAGTGTTTCCAAATGAATTCATATAGTGAGGATGAAAGATGCTTGTATTCTGCTTTAGCAGAAGTTGGAACAATTAAGGCTGGCTAATGATTTATGAATAGGGATGAAAGAGGAAAATTAAAGAAAAATAATAAATTTAGCAATCCATACTAAATTAGAAAGTTTGCTTTTTAGGCAGTCAACTAACACAAGTAGCTGCAATCTGAAGCCTGAAGGGAAGAGGGAAAGCCCCAACTGTAGCACTCTGCCGCACTAAAAGCTAAATCAATCAGTCTGCTTCATTCACTTCCAATCTTTTTCTAGTAGACTTATACATTTCTTTCCCTCTTTTCTCAATTGAGCCTGGATAGTGAAGCTGATCTGGCAGTGAACTTGTTCTTCCTCCTATGCCCAAGGTTTAGAGATTTTAAAAGTCCTTATAATTTTATGAATTCATTGTTTTACAACCCTAGGGGATTTAGTTATAGCCCAGAGGGCTTCCTTTCCCTTCCTGGAACCCTTCTAATCCTGGAAAAAAATGCAGGACTTTGTGAAAGTGGCAAGTACTCAAGTTAACAAAGTCCCCTTGTTAACTTGACTTAGCTTGATTACAAGCTTCTTTCAATGGTGATTAAAGTCCCTGAAATAGCACCCCGCGATCACAAGCACTAAATAATAGTCTAAATATGCCTATTCTGTTCTTGTGTTGCTTCCCTTCTTCCATAGTCTTATGACTATGGAGGCTGATATTTGCCTTTGCTTTGGTGTTTTGTTTTGCACAGCAGTGTGTTCATCTACCTGCTGTTCACTTGGTTATATCATCCAGCTGAATCCTGTGTCGTTTGCCTCCTGGTGTGCTGCTTGCTCTCAGGCCAAAGAGCACAGAGTCTTTAAAAGTGGACATTCTCCATTTGGCAGGTGCATCCAAACAGATGGAGTTCCCTTTGATTTCTTGTGGTAGTGCAAGACTCTTGCATCAATTTTTTCTTTGGATCATTTTGGTTTTGATGGGGTCTTGGAAGCTAACCTTAACTGCTGGTAGCAACTGACTGTGTTTTTCTGCCTTTCTGATGGTCCAGCAGGACTGAGAACTCTAAAGAATTCTCTGGCAAAATATTCAGTGGATCATAGTGTACAACCACATTTGAATTTAGGAATTTCTCTGGACTTGGTAATTCAGTGCAATAGGCACAATCTGTTTTTGCCTTGATGTTTATTTGAGATCTGGACTCCATCTGTATTAGAATATTACCACAACACAGGCACAAGCTTTTGTACCAGAGGGAATATATACATTGCATAAGAAAGGGAAACGGAAGTTCAGTGACTTGCTCAAAGTATGTAGTAATCACAGAACTGTGAAATCCTACCTTAACTGTAGCTAAGGTAAGTAAGTTCTGCTATTGATTCATTGGGGTTGGACATTGACTCCATGTACTCACATCTTAGTTCAGCAGTCCTCAATGTCATACAGCCAGATCCATCAATGGCAACCTGCCTGGAATGAAATGCAGCAGCTGCTTAACACTACTCAGTTTAACTCTGCATGTGGTTCATATTAGAAAGAAAGAAAATTCCCAGCCAACTGAAACTGGAGGGAGAAATTTAGCTAAAATAATGTAATTATCTAAATTAGAGCTCTGGCCAGGATTACTATACAAAGGCTGTCAAGGAAAGCATGACAAACAGAACCAGTCACAGCCTTGGCTTCACATTTTCACTGTGCCATTGCTTCTGATCTCACCCAAATCCTTTCTACTTTTATTTTCTTTAAACCTTGCAAAAGGTTCTAATTTTACAAAGACTGAGGTAATTGAAAGCTTCCATTGCAAATTGCTTCCTCAAACTGGGCAGGCATCCTCTGGTGTTACCATAACATCCTGTGAAACAGAATGAGTACTGAAAACTGATTTTCTGGGGGATAAATATCCTTGTGCTGTGGGGAAGCACAAGTGCTTGTGCTGTCTTCTTAATAAGTCATTACTCGTGGATGATGGGTTCATTGCTCCAGGCTATCTTTTTTTGATATTTATGTTCCTTTTCTGTGGGTTTTTTTTCCTGTAAAACACATGTTTAAAAAATCACCATCTTGCTTCTAAAGTTGATGGGAATGAAATGAAAAATTCTTCTAAAGAAGTGATGTTTAAGAGAGTATAGGTTCTAGAAAGCTTTACTTTAAAATGACCAATGGGGGACAATGGCCATGGAGCTTCATCTTTTCATGCCTTGTTCCCCTGCCTTTAGAATGGCCATAAAGATAAGAGTCTTTGTAACATCCTTTGAGAAAATACTCATAGTTAAAGCACTTTAAAAGAAAAATTTATTATAGTAGAAGCCTAAATTTGTTATTAGCAGAAGACATACAATATTTTGTAAAGAGCAACCCATGTGAAAGACGGTATTTCTCCTGCAGGGATTAAACATCTGTTTTCAAAAAAAAAAAAATCCTCCATTTCCTATGTTAAGAAAGATTGACTAGTGGGTACAATGATAGTACACTCATTTTTAGCATTAGCAATTTCACTGCATCTGTTCACCAAATATTGTTTTGCTTTTCTGTCACAGAAGTTAGTATATACTGACATGATATCTATTTCTTACTCTAACTGTTAAATAATGCACTTTCAACATCCTGCATTGACCTTTCTAGACAAATGCCTCTTGAATGATATCTTGATTGGTACTCATGAAACTTATTCTGTCTCAGAAAACTCATGTGGTCATCTCCAGTCATCTCAGTTTTTGTTGTTGTCTTGGCTTTTTGTGTGTGTGGGGGGGGGATGAGTAAATTTTTTTCACTGATTCTGTACTTTTAAAAGAGATGAGGTCAAGGCTGCTTCCACTCTGCTTTCAAACAGCAGTGTACAGTAAGAGTGTGCTATTGCTGTGTGTATGGGAAACAAAGACAATGTAACAAAAGTGTTACAGAACAAATATATTTGAATTTCAGTGTTATAATATTTTGCAGGGAAAATAGCTACCTGAAAGTTCAGTAGCAAAACTGAATTTATGAAAAATTATCATGCAAATAAATGTGTAAGTAAAACCAGATTTGAGAACAGGCTTTCTGGATTCTTCCTCTCCCCAAGCTTGAATATGTGTTCTTATGCAGAGTGCTCTCCTCTTGTGATTCTGCCTCACAGCATTTGTCTACCTGTAATTACCTGCCCAACTTTATCTCACATTCTCTTTAAAGATCTCTTCTGTATGTCCCAAGGACTTTAGTATTAACTGAATGTTGTCATGGTGTTGCCTTGTGTTGCAATGAGACCTTGTTTTCACTTTTTCTAAAAATTAGTACAAAAGACTTCAAAGATTTCAGACCTCCAGCTGTTGTAAATATTTTTTTTTATATATTAAAAAAATACAACACAGATGATATTGGTTTGATCACCCACATACTGCCTGAATGTCCCTCATCCTATTTGAAAAGTTAATTTCCTGTTTCCATTTAGCAAGACCCTTCCATTGTGAAAATACAATTAGCTCTGTCTATGTGGCTAGTTTTTATTCACCTGATATTGATATGATTAGAAATTCCATTCAGATTTTCTGCAAGTGGTCTGACTGAGCAGAACACTTTTGATCTGCACTGAATTATTCCTCCATCATCTTTGTGAACACCTGAAATCACCGATTGTTATGCAGAGGCCAGTCTTCAGTCACTGGTGACCTATAATAGACATGACCCAGCAACCAAGCAGGGAAAGTTTTATCCAATTAAAATTCCCCTGAGTCATCCAGTCTCTTTAAAATGAAGAATCTAAATAATAGATTGCATGAAGATAGATAACATTCTCAGCATCCACTTTGTTTCAGTCTTCCACACAAAGGGAGAAGAGAAAGAATATGGGAGTCAGCTAAGTGAGATAAATGGGAATGAGGGCCTGGAAATATGAGGAAATAGACTTAATAAGCAGCAAGTAAAAGAATGCTTCAATAATTTAAAGTATCTATAAATCAGTGAGGAGCCAGTAGCATTTAACCAACAGTTCATGAGGAACAGCAGCAAGAACTGTCATGATCTGTCAGCTGTATTGGTGGATGGAAAGAGTATGACTGAATCACCAAGGAGGAAGGAAGTAAAAAGCAACTATAATGTAAAAATATTTTGAAGTGCATGAGGCAGAAGGATCCCGAAAGTATAAGCAATTTCATTTGCATTAAGAAATAATATATTTTGCTTATTTATGAAACTGCAGTTACTACACCAATTATAGAAACTATGTCTAAACATCTCTTGGTACAGCCTGAAAGATTCCTTATGTATACCCTTAAGCTTTTGTTGTAATTGTTGGTATGTTTTTTCCTGAAGTGACAAATATGCTCATGTAGCTTTTTAGTGTCACTTCTGTGTGTACCAAATTGCATGATTGTTCTTAATCTCCCTCTACTTTTCTTCTAGAATGTACATATCTGCATTCAGATGCATCATCCCCTGCTCCTTACGAGGAAACTCTTTAGACAAGTTCTTATTTGTTTTGTTGAATGATGAGAAAGAATGGTTCCCTTCTCTGGGGAAGATATCCATTGCTGACTGAGTTTGCTTCTCTCTGAAGAAGCAGACTTTGAAGACAGTAAAACTGAAAACTGGGGAGAGAATTTACAAAGACAGGCTGTAGACTTAAATACAGGTTACTGGCTGGATATTTATGATAGACAGTGTTTTTGCACAGTTCACCTATAAAGAACTTCATATCCCAGAATTAGTTGTTCTATTTAGAAGAAAACACAGCATTTCTGATGAAGTGGGGAGTGACATATGATTCTAAGAAAAATATATGAAGTACTGAAGTAGCTCACCAATAGTTTAAGTGGGTAAGATTTTAAATCTGGTGGTGATTTTCTTTTCACAATCCTAGCACATTGTGCATGGCACAGATGGACAGAATGGACTAGTTGGAGTTGGACTTCTCCCTGAATATGAAAAAATGAAGTAGAACCAAATGCATATGGGCCTGTTGTTTCTGTAAGTCTTTCCTCTTTTAACTTGAAACAGCCTCAGTGTGATGACCCTGAAGTCATACTGCAGAAACTTAACTGCATTCTGCTGCAGCACTACAGCATAAGGTTCTGGGAAGAGTTTAGAATAGCATCTTAAGTCTGTGAATATATTCTAAAATAAGAAAGTGAAACAAGTTTGTGATGTTAGATAAATATGTATAAAATACTTATTTCATAACAGGATTAAAAGGATTGTTCAGGAATTATGTGGAAATCTGCAGTGCTATTTGAGATATTTCTTAAAGAAGCATTAAACATGAAAAATTTCATAAGATTAGAGCTATATGTCACTAGGTTCTACTAATTGTAATAATGATACTTATGATATATATTCATGATATTGCTATTCTGAATTATGTAGTTATGGCTGGACTATAATAGAAAGAAAGGTGAGTATACTTAATTTCCAAATGATCTAGTATGTTTTAATTCAAATGGCTTGGGCCTTAATTAGCTAAATATCCTTTTAAAAATTTATATCTTTGAACCTGAAAGGAAAAATTTATTTTGGAATTTAACCATGCTGTGAAGACATAGAGGACAAAATGGACTTAGACTAGAATCAGACAAAGAAACAGAAGACATAGTGGAGTTAGTTCTGTGCTCCACTGATTTGGGAGATACTGGTGTGCATATTCAAAATTAAGGTGGGTTCCATTGCTTGGCTGAGTTTGACCTTGATGTATGGCCTGAGGTGCTGAACTGTGTATAAAGTGCTATTAGCATGAAACACTTGTCCAGTGTTTGGGACAATGGCCTGCTGACCCCTGACTGTGACCAATAAACTTATGGTTTCATGGTGACAATGATCAACAGGTAGGAGTAGATTCCTTGATGTCACTTTCAGGAAAACATTTTAAAGGTCATTATGTTTTTCAAAATAAAATATCCTCTTTCAGATAAATGCATCAATTCCTAATGCATAAATCTTAGCTGCATTTCTCTAAAGAAACAAAGTCTCAGTCAATTTCTTTCTTTTCTCGAAGTGCATTAAAATTCTCATTAAAGCCTTTCAGCACATGATTCATAATTACTTCAGTTTCAGGAGTATTCATTCTTTACCTTGCCTAGAATTACAACAAAACCTTTGAAATTTTTTAATATTAAGGAGAAATTAATTTTTTCCTGTGGATCAATGCATTAGATTTCATATCATTTATTGCAGTTTCTTTTACAAATTAAGGCACAGCTTCCATAATTCAATTTCTTAGACAAGGCAAATTATTGTAGTATTAATTCATTCTACATATATTATTTGCCCTAATAAATTTCTCCTATTTGGTCTTTTGATCTCAAGTGACAAATTAGAGAGGGATAAATTTTTCTTTATTTCTTTATTCATATTTGCAATAGGACAAAAGGACATTTAAACCCTGTGTATTTGTGATTCACAATTAATAGGGCAATGAACTGTATAATGGTTAAAATTCCTGTTTTCCTTATGCCATCAATATGTAATAATGAGCACTGAATTACAAGTGCAAACCTCTACCTAGTAGGTGACTTCTTTTTTTACTTAAAGATGCAAAAAAAGATTAAAAGAAATGTGAGTGTGGAGGAGGAAGGGGGGGGGGAGGAAATTTTCACAGATTGTTAGTATTCCATATTTTACTCCTCATCTACTTTCACGTGGAATTTTCAACACAGCTGTGGTTTCTGCCTGTGTCTTCTTGCTGCCTGAACAGTAACAGTTTAAAGTATCCACAGAGGTGGCTTTGATGTTGTTCTTAGTTTCCCAGTCTTTGACTGCCCTTCCTAAAATTTCTATAAATTTCTTCCTAATTTCCTGGATAGTATTTTGTCCAACACTGAAGCAATTTGGTCCTTACCAAATAGAGCATATTTGTATCCTTGAATTAATCATTAATTGAAGCTTCTACTGAGACAGGAAAATGTTGTTCCATGCTGAAACTCTTGTGGAATGCAACTGACAGCAAAATTATTTTGCCCAAGTGTGGGCTGCAGCTATCCAGGTGAATTTATGAGCATGTCAAAGACAGACCCTCATTGGGCTGGACTGAATCCCACCAGTGTTATATTTAAGTCAGATTACCCTACTCTCTTCACTTCACTTCTTGCCATAGGAACATTTTATTTCCAGGGAGAATATGCTTAAAAAGAAATCTCACAAACGTATCTGCAATACTGGTGTTGGTAGAAACACTGCTTAACATCAAATAAGTTTTAGGAGGTTTTTTTAAATTTGGTTTTAAAGTCTGCAGGTCTGATGATATAAAATTTTATTGCACATTATTCTGCTTCTATTTCCCTGCTCTTTACTGGGAGAGTCTGCTTTAGTTCCTCTGTTTTCTTAATTGCCTTCCTTGCTATGATTTAGGCTCACTGGAATAGGAATTTGCATGCTGTGGGCCTAATAACTATACTGAGTCCTGTCCATGCATATTCCAGGACTGGAATTCTCTCTCTCTACCCAGTGACCCACCACACTTATGCTGACTTGTACTTGGCTCTGCTCTCAGAGCTGCCCAGCTCTCCAGTCTGGGGTAATGCAGGAGGGAGTGCCCTTGCTCAGACTCAACATTTCCCTACAAGGCAATGCAAATGCATCAGCGTTGGTTCTTGGGGCTGAAGCTTTAAGTCAAGCCTGGCTAGGCAGGAGACAGGTTAAATATGGCCTTTTAATTCCTTTTTCAACCTGGACACAAATAGCCAAAGGAAGGATTAGAGAACCTACACTTGATCTTTTCAGAAGTGCAGATACACAGAAAAGAGCTGATGGTGGAACAATGATTTTGAGTATTTGTAAACAGAGTGCACTCACTTTCATCCTGGCTGTCACCTCGCTACTGGACAGAATAAGGGCATTACTTCACGTTGGTAAAGACTTATTATTTGAATCTTTGGATTCAGCTCGGATTTGGCTTTGAGTCTCCTCTGAAAAGCACCCTTCAGCAAGTCTGGTATATTTTTGTTCTCCCAAATCTTTAATTTTTAAGAATTATTTTTCCAGGTGGATATACTTCACTCATCATGTTAATTATTTATTCCTCTTTAAGAACCAAGAGTATGCTTGAAGCTGGTGTCTATGCAGAGAACAGCAAAGGGAAGGACTTGAAAGTCTTCTGCAGCTCACAGTGTGAGTCCAGCTTGGTGAATATTTGATTTACTGAGGGAAACAGAAGTGCTCTCTTAGGAGTTTTAATGAGAGTCAGTATAGACAGACACATCTGCATTTAAAGTTGCCCAGTAGATAAACCTACATTTACAAAATCTTATTAATTCTTTTAACATTAACGGAAGATGTAGTGTTTTGTTGCTCTTTCTGAATTTGTGACAAATTAGCTTCCAAGAGGATAGGAATTTATGTATTTTTCATGTGTTTTAAAGGGTATCTTTCTTTCAGATACCTTGGTCAGGTTGTCTTAGGTGGTCATTGACACTGAGCTAGATACAAGACCTTGCACTCCCTAGAGACAGTAGTTACTTCTCAGCTAGCAAAGTGGCAGGGCTATGAGAATAGATGTTTTTATGTCATTTGTAAATTTGGTTCCCAGATCTGTAAGTACATTGGAAACTCATAAATAAAATGTAAAAAGCACACAAGGATTTTGAACTCCTACAAGATTTCTCGTTTGGGTAGAAAACTGTATATAAAATTCACATGGACAATTAAGACATCCCCACATCTCAGAATGAGATGCTACACAAGGCACTTGAATGCACTAGAAATCCCTGAGAGGGCATCTGCTATGGGATTTAGGCCAATGCAGTGATAAGGAGCCCAATGCACCCTAAGAACATTGTTACATATGATGAGCATATAGTATTTAATCATATGAATGATTGAGACTGGAAGGGACCTCTGGGGTTCATGGGCTCCAATCCTCCTGCTCAAGCTGGACCACCTAGAGCTGATTGCCCAGGACTACATCCAGATATTTTTTTAGTATCTGCAAGGAGGAAGACTTCAAAATCTCTCTTGGAAACCTGTGCCAATGCTTAGTCACCATCACAGTAAAACAGTGTTACCTGATGTTCAGATGGGACCACCTGTTTTCTAGGTTTTGGTCATTGCTTCTGGTCATCTGGCCTCCTGGACACAACTGGAAAGAGCCTGGCTCCGTTCCTCTTCACAGGTTCCATGTGGGTATTTGTACACATTGCTGAAATCCCACCATGATCCTTCTTTTCTCCAGACTGAGCTCTGCCAGCTCTCTCAGTCTTTCTTTGCAGGAGATAAGCTCCAGTCCCCTTCCCATCTTTTGGGTCATTTTCTGCCAAGTTCCTTTCCCAAGCATTTACCTGGGATTGTTCTTTCTCAGGTGCAGGACTTGGTACTTTTCCTTGTTGAATTTCCCAAAATACCTGTAATTCCATTTCTCCAGCCTGTCAGGGTCCCCCTGGATGATGGCTGAACTCTCTAGTGTACGAGCCAGTCCTCCCAGTTTTCTATCATCAGCAAACACTCTGAGGGTATAGTTTGCCTTTGTCATCCAGTTATTTTAGGAAGGTGTTTAAAAGGATCAGACCCAGCACTGACCCCTGGGTTATACTGCTAGTTAGTGGCCTCTAACTAGAATTCATGCCACTGATCACCCTTTGGGGCCAGCCATTCAACCAGTTTTCTGAGCCTCACTCAGTACAGGCACATCTAACTCATACTACATCAGCTTCTGTGTGAGGATACAATGGGAAACAGTGTCAAAAGCCTTGCTGAAGCTGATGGGGACAATACCCACACTTCCATTATTTACCAAGCCAGCCACTGTTGTTAAAACATGAATGAATGCTATTGCATAGACAATTGTATTTCAGCAAGCAGAATTATCAGCAGCATGTATGAAAATAGATTTAAGGAACTGTGGCAGTGGCTGAGACAAGATGTGACCTGGGGCCTTCTGTTTCTTAAGAAACAAGTGCCATTTCCACCTGTTAAGTAGTTTTCTTTTTTTCGTGATGTTGATACCATTTAGATCAAATCAGCACTTTTCTGAAAAAAGGAGAAAATTTCTTTTTTGTCTCTATCTCAAACATCTACTTCCAATGTACGATACCACAATTTTTAACATTTTTGGCTATATTATAACAAAGTGATTAAGCATCTATTTTCTTAAACCATTGTAGCTTTGGGGCCATGAGGGCTTTAGAATTAGGCTCATTCAGCCCCTCTTGTAGGGAATATTCTGCTTTGGGTAAGCAGTCAGCTACTTACTGGCCTGAAGAGATAATATTGCTGCAGCTGGTGATAAGCACAGTTGAGATACTTGGATACTCATCCCAATTCAAATAATATTTAAGGATTTTATACAAAGTAGACAAGACTCAACAAGAGAGAAAAGATCCTGAAATATTTATCAGAATAGAGATAAGGGGTTGAGTCTCTCTGGTGAATGCCTTAACAACCAGTCTACAGAATTCTCCTTTTGCTTTCTCTCTTGCTCCCTGAGTAACCACGTGTTTCCTACAAAACAGAACAACTTCAGAGGCAGACCATGAGAGAGCTTTTCTTCAGAGCACTGACACAGACCTCAGTACAGACTTCTGTCACAGATCAAGCAGAAAAAGGAATTAGCACGTTGGCCTCCTGTGTGCCAAGCAAATGCTCAAATAATAAGATTTCTGGATGTGAAAGGAGGCACCTCTTTCTCTGGTGCTTTGTTTTGGGTTATATGTGGCTTAACAGTACTCTACAGCCAAATTGCATCAGAAGCCTAGAAATATCTAGGGTGTGCATCCCACAGGCCTGAGGAATTACTAAATCCTAGGTACTACTCAGACAATGAAGCACTGATAATATTGGAAAATTAAAAAGGAAAGAAACAATAGATACTCAAAAGGGAGGACTTAAAGTGGGTTTTGGGGCTTCATGCCCTGGCAAATTGTTCCTAACATGCCTAGTCTCTTTAATGGAAGATGTTCTTAAGAGTGTTAGAACGGTTTAATTTTTTGTGGGGAGAAAAAAAATAAAAATAAAGGACATAAAGAAGGTTTTTTTTTCCCATTAGTGACAGGTTATAATATTTCTAGAGAGCTTTTTTGTCAATTCTCATTAAAAACTCTGCCTAGCACACAGAGCCTTCCCTGCAGTTGCAATGTTTGTCTTTTTTTTTCAGGTTTCTACCTAATCCTTATTATTTCTGAAAAAGTGATAATCAGGAAGTGTCTGGATAGGGAGATTTTTGAAGGAGTGGTAACAGAGTAGAAAATGAAATGTCAAATTGACCCAGCCCTTTTTTTCTTTTTTTTTTTTTTGCCATTAAATCTTCTTACAGTCATATTAGTCAAGATAACATTGATTACAAGAATCCTTATTAAAATTTGTTAAAAGCTCACACTAGCAGACAATTTTGTTGAAGGCTGCTGGCATGAAAGCACAAATCCTTCTCACTATAAGCAAGGAGACTTACACAGAGATTTTGTAAAAACAAAAAAATAAAAAGAAAGAAAAAGTAACAGATAATAGAAACATATTAATTGCTATGCTATGCGTAGCTATTCTTTGGCAGAGGGGCAGAAATCAGCGGCTTTAAGTCATTCATACAGCACACTCTTACATCTGTAGCTTGATTTCTCTCCCTTCATATGATTTTGAAGGACTTATCTTTATTCATATTGTCTTTTAAGATTGCAAACTGTGTGGATCAGAGGCTATGTCCCATATGTGTCTGTGGAAGTGTAGTAATAGCAGCAGAATTTGGCTATTATGTAAATTGACTTCTCATAACCTTCAGTGCTGACATGGCAGAGTGGGTCGATGAGAGCGGTGGATGATGTCTACCTGGACTTTTGACACTGTCTCCCACAACACCCTCATAGGTCAGGTCAGGAAACATGGGGTAGATGAATGGAGAGTGAGGGGGATCAAGAACTGGATGGCAGAGCTCAGAGGGTCATGATCAGTGCAGTAGAATTCATTTGGAGGCCTGTTGTCATTGGCCTTCCCCAGGGAGTAACACTGCATCTGGTCTTACTCAACTTGCTCACCAAAAACCTGGAGGAAGGCAGAGAGAGCATCCTCAGCAAGTTTGTTGCTGTTCTGAAAAGGGTGGGTGGCTGATCCACCTGAAGGCTCTGCTGCTATTCAGTGGGACCTTGATCAGCTGGAGACTTGGGTGAGGAGAAACTTGATGAGGTTCAGTGAGGGAAAGTGCAGAGTCCTGCACCTGGGGAGGTAGAACCTCAAACACCAGCACAGTCTGGGGGGCTGTCATGATAGAGAGCAGCTCTGCTGGGAAGGACCTGGGAGTCCTGAGGGATGACAAGCTGGCCATGAGCCAGCAGTGCCCTTGGCCCAGGAGGGCCAATGATATCCAGGGGTGCATTGGGAAGAGCATGGCCAGCAGGTGAAGGGTGATGATCCTCCCCTTATTCTCAGCCCTGGTGAGGCCAAATCTGCAGTGCTGTGTCCTTCTGAGCTCCTCAGTACAGCAAAGTCAAGGAGCTGCTGGAGAGGCTCCAGCAGGGGCCAAAAAGATGATGAGGGGTCTGGAGCATCACTCTAATGAGAAGAGGCAGAGGGAGCTGGGCCTGCTTAGTCTGGAGAAGAGAAGACAGAGAGGGGGTCTCATTAATGCATGCAAATATCTCAAAGGCAGGAGCCAAGAGGTTGGTGCCAGACTGTCTTCAGTGGTGCCCAGTGACAGGCCATGACAACAATGGCCATAAACTAAGAAAGGTCCACCTCAATATGAGGAGGAACTTCTACACACTGCGTGTGTCAGATTACTGGAACAGGTTGAAGGGAGGTTGTGGAGTTTCCCTCTTTGGAGACATTCAAAACCCTCCTGGATGAGTTCCTGTGTTGCCTGCTTTAGGTCACCCTGCCTTGGCAGGGGAGTTGGACTTGATCTCCAAAAGGCCCCTTCCAATCCTAACAATTCTGTGATTCTGTGACTTGAATTATATGGCACATAGGTAATGCTGTTCATCCAAGACAAAATATTGAAACCAGTTCTTGGCTTTTAGGCAGCCTGGTTAGCAAAAACATCTCATATTATTGAATGATTTGTAAGAGTAAAGGTGAAATGAAAATGTGAGTAATAAAATACTTCTTTTTCTGTGTTCTGCAGCTACATCCATTTCCTTCTTATACCCTTGTGCCCAGGAAGATATAATGAAAGCAGTGGTAAAATTACTCCTTGTATTACTGTAGCAAATCCCATATGTTCCTATATTTGTGTTTGAGGGAAAAGAAAAAGGTCTGTCAAGTAGTGCTACCTTTGTGTGTATGGGTTTTTTTCAGTTGTTAGAAAAAGGCTATTGTACAGGGAAATTTATAAAAATGGTGTTTGGCAAAGCAAAAAAACTTTTTTTTGCTTTGCCAAACAAAAAAAGAAGTGGAAAACTTCTTATATACTTTCATAGAGAGCATCTGTATTCTGATGCTGAAAAGAAGAGAGCTTAACACTGTTCTTTTTGTGTAATTTGTTTTTTAATCTGAGCATATGCCATTTAAATGATAAGGCAGTATCTGGATTACTAAAAAACCCCAACAGTCTGTGTACTGGTTCATCTTTTGAAAATTGTGGTTGTAATGAGTCAAAATGGTAAAGCAAGGGCACAGGAAAAAAACTTTTCTGTGTAAATTTTGAAGTGCTTTCCTGTCCTCTGAAAAAATTTGGATGACATTGGCCCTTGGCATACCTATTTTTGCACATTGCTTAGGTTCACAGCTGTATTTTTGCTGCAAGTCTCCTGACTGCTCCTGTTTACTCTGTCTTGGTAATCACTGAAGGGTGCCCTTGGACTCCTGCTCTCTGTCCCTCCTTGCCCATCCTATCTGTCAGTGCAGGGGCTGCATTCACAGCCAGGAAAACGTAGCCAGGACATCTTGTGTCCTGAAACCCTGAGCTGAACTGAAACCTTTGAATGTAGAATACATTACAGCTCTCTGCCTTCTCATCAGAGAGCCCACAGGATTTAGAACTACTTTAGGACTTGTACATAACTAAGCAGTACTATTGCACCCAGCATCTGGGTGAAATCTGATTTAAAGAGCAAAATACCAAAGAGATTTTCCACAGTTTCACAGTTACTGCTCACTATCTGTTGACTGTTTTCAATATCATGCGTTACTAATCCATTGGTTCCCCTGGGACAGAGAAAAATCCCAAAAGTTTTACCTATGGCAATTTGTTTGCATAAAATATGAGGAAATGGAATTGACTTTTCTTTGCTTAGACATCTTGTTTTTCTAAATATTTCTTCACCCTTGTCAATATATCAACAAAATAATTTTTAGAAATCTGCTGAAAATAATAATAAACCCCTCATTTAATTGTTAAAGTATAAACAAATCAAATACATTATGGGCTCTCTTGTTATGGTTCTAAAATCATTTGGGCTTGAAATTAAGATTGGCAGGCCATGACTGCATTTAGTAAAGAGAAAATGAAGTATTAATTGTTCTATTTTTCAGTATCCAGTCTGAAATTTGAATATCTAATCAGTTTCTCTGTAACCTCTAGGTGATATAAGACTTTACTGCCTTGACATTGTTCAAATGGAGGTCCAAACATGCCCTAGTTCTGATTTTTTTTGTTTTTTTGTGGTTTCTTTTTTTTTTTTTTTTTTTTTTTTTAATTGGCATTGAATATTCCAGCTTCTTTATTCAGCTTTGCTGCTCCTGTCATGGACAGAGAACTAATATCAGTAATCTGAAACTTTCAGTATTTCACTTCCTTTGAAGTTCTAAATAACTGATGTTTCAAGAGAAGCTGCTATTCAGAGACCTTTTAAAATGAACTGTGATAAGATGTAAATAAGACTTTGGCTTTAGTGGCCTACTTCTGAGATCTAGGATTTGATTCTGCTCATTGTGTGAGCAGTAGGAGAGTTAAATTTGATGCTATTCCACTGGCATAAACTTAGAGTACTCCTTCAGATAAAGTATCTTCTGCCTTGCTTAAAGCTTTATTTACTACTTGTCAAATTATGAATGTTACTGTAAAAAGTCTATTGAGGCTTGTAACTACACCTTTGTTCCATATGCCTGTGTTTAACCAGATGTCTCACACTTCTTCAGTCTGAATGGAAATAAATTAAAAGCAATAAAATCAACCCTGATTTGTTTTGTGCCTGCACAGTGGCTTTCCTAGTGAAATTCACTAGGCAAAAAGGCAAAATGTAGGCTTTCCTCATGAATAGATTCAGGCATCGGCATCACTGAGTACTTAAATATAAACGTATTATCTGTAGTGATTCATTAATTAATGATCTGCCCAAGCAGACACAAGGGAGAAGAAAACATGGATAGAACTCTTGGAAATGGAATTAATATTCAAATACTACAGACAGTTTTCAAGAGGGCAGCCAAGTGACTCAAATGAATAATGAAGTGTGTCTTAAAATTGCATAGAAACTGATGAACCTGTGAATAAGTGCATCAGGTCAGTTTCATTTCATGGAAATGAAAGAATGTCTCTGTGGAAGGGAGGGGAAAGGAAACATTCATCTTGTTGTATTTGCTACATGTTATTACCTTTTTCCTCTATTTTTGTAGCCTTACATCTACAGGATTTGTAAGACACAATATGATGACAATTAATCTAGTGAAAAAGTGTTTTGAGACACACTCTGCTGAAAATATGGGGTGACCCAAGTGTAATAAATGACAGCCTGGAACATTAATGGAGAGAAGGGATGTTCTTGATGCTAAAGGGCCAGCAAAGGGGTTTTTGGAGGTCTGGTTTCACCTCTCAAGGCTACTGAGTGCTGTATGTGATGTTGAGCAAGTCACTCATGCATGGGCTCTTTCCTCAGCATCTGGAGATGTTTAATCCTTGGCAGCTTTTGAAAATGATTTTCCATAATCTGCAAGCAGTACCTTTGTGTTTGTCATATTTTCCACTTATACTTTTAAGTTTCATCTCTATCACAACAGAGATGGATGTCTCCTGGTTGCATTGTAGAACTCCTAGTGAATGGAAGTCCTTCATGTGAGTTTCTAGGCACTCTGTGATGGTGAATGTGTATTTGCACATTCTGGAAGACCAAATTATTATATAATGACAACATGAACTTGAAGTGTGCTGTGGCTTCTTACATTAGAAAAAACAATTCCTATAGTTATATTACTAATTTAGGATTACTTGTTCTTATTACACTCTTCCTTGAGTGAGAGCACTGAGGATTGTGTTGAGGCTTCAGACTTGAACGTCAGTACGCCGGTCAATCAGGAGAGCACAGTATACTTTTTTGGAATACTGTCCCATTTTTTTGGAGAGCTGTCAAGTTTTCCAGTCTTGTATTGCACTAGTTCAATGTTTTATGGGCACCTCTTGGTGGAAATTATACCTGAAACCCATAGGAAACTCTTCTGAGACTTGAATTTATAACTATGTGTAATATGAATTTAGATGTTGCTTTCTTCAGGAGCACAGGTGTTCTGTAAGAGGTAGAGATTGCATTCTCAAGACTACTACTATTATTACTATTATATTGTACTGTCAGAAGCAAAACTTGGAGACCATTAGAAGTGAAGAAATTGTTCTTCTAAGACAACAGAAATATTTCAATTGTTTGGGCTTGTGTAAAGGGAGTGTGAGAATTCTGAAAAAGAGTAGAAAATAAAATATGTTATAAAAACCAAAATAATTTGACTAATGGATGCCTAATGGGATCAAAATCTTGACTCTGGGTCTTGCTCCCTAAGGATGCTAGGAGAGAAGTACCAAAGGTTAGAATCAGTGTAATACCCATTTCGCTGTAGGCATTTTGAGCACGCTTCAGTTATGTGCAACAATGGGAATGGGCTGCTGCAGGAGGGCTTATCTGGTTGACAGAGTTCAAGAGAGGGTATTCCTTTTACATATCTGATAAAATGCAGATCTCTGCACCTGTGTGAGGGTGCATCTTACAACATTTTGAAACCCTATAGGTGTATCATTTTCTTAAGGGTTTCCACAGCTGTAGGGATTACATATTTCTGCATTGGTTACCCTGAAATTTTACTTGCCACGCAATGAATGCTAGGGGTTTGTTTATGAAACTTAGAATAGGCAACAGAAGTTAGACCTCTGCCAGAAAAGACATACACTCCCTATTTCAAAAGAGCTCTTTCTATTCTGTTAGTCTCTGAGAAGCATTTTCTTAGTACTCAGGATGCATTTCCACAAGCTGTGCTTTCATTGGGCGAAGTATATTGACTCAAGTCATAACATAAATATAAGTGGGTTTCATACAGACTCAAGCCTTAGTTCGAAATTCCAGAAAAGTAATTTCTGTAGATACTTTTACCTTGGCCTTGACTCACTCTTTCAGTTTTGAGTATGCTTTCAGCAAATTGCTGTCCACTCTGTAAGACAGATTTCTTTCCTTCCCCTGTAAGTCATTCACAAGTTGTGATGTATTGATGTTAATTGACTTATACAAGTACTTGTAAATGTTGACACAAAGCTTTTTCCTGAGATCAGATATGCTGTATGTGATAGCATACTGTGTAGAAAGGGCCAACAGAATACTTAATACAAATTATTTTAAGTAGTATGTCAGTAAAAATAAGTCTGTGCAATAAATCAGTAAGTTCTGCTAATATTAAAAAAATATATATGGAAGAAATTCTTTACTGTGAGGGTGGTGAGGCACTAGAAAAGAGTGATTGGAGAAGTTGTGGGTGCCCATCTCTGCAAGTGTTCAAGGTCAGGCTGGAGGAGGCTTTGAGCACCCTTGTCTGGTGTCTCTGCCCATGGCCAGGTGATTGGAATTAGATGTTCCTTCCAATCCAAACCATGTCTTTATTCTATAAAATAGTCTTGCCACTCTTTGAAGCTCTTATTTTTAAATATGCCTGTAAGGAAATACATGTTTTTGCATGGAAGTATGAAATTATTGTCACCAGAGCATGGCCTGAATTTTTTGAGGCAAAGTTTTCATGTGAGATTTTCGTGCAAAAGTTTTCTGTGCAGCTGGTTTCATGTGATGTGCTGACTCCAGCTAAAGGGTAACTTCATGTGCCTGCTTCTCACTCCTGCCTGACACCAGCATTTACTGTGTCACTTGATTTGGCAAAACACTTCATAGAGCCTAGCTTTCTACAGGAACCTGCTCTGTTTAATAATAAACCACCCTTAGAGACCAAGGTCTATAGATGGCTTAGCTGTTGAATGTTAAGACTTTATGTAATATACCAGTACTGCTTCTAGACATATTGCACTATGCAGGCTGGCAATACAAGATTGAAAGTTTCATACAGGAATTAACACGGGTGTTCTTTGCACTCTAATTTTTTTTAAACTGGGTGTTGTTATGGATTACAGTTTTTTCTAGAGAATGGTCTACAATTTTTTCATGTTACGTCTTGAATCTCATCCCTCCCTCTCCGAAAAATATAATTTTTTTCTATATATAGAATACTAAGAACAATTCATAAGGGCTGTCTATATGACTTCATTTTATGTAGTCCATATAATTCAAATATAGATTTGATGCTGGAATACTAAAGTTGTGTTTCACTGCGATCCAATAGCAGAAGAATGATTATGTTGTCAAAAAACTGGCATTATGTTTCTGATGATCAAATACTGAGAGTAAAGACTGAACTAAATATGTGAAAAATAAGTAAACTTTTTTAAACATGCACTTGTATAATAGGACTATAAAATCTTTATTGTAAATAAATAAATGTAATTTATTTCTTATCAGAAATTGGCATATAAAATGAAAAGAATTTTTGATTTGAATGGTTTGGCAGGATTGGTTTAGTATTCAGTCTTGCCCAATCATTTTTGTTGAATTGTCTTCATTTTTTAACAGAATAGGATAGCATATTACTTCTCTTATGTTCTGCCTCTTTTAATCCATAGGATGAAAAATAAGAGAAACAAATTGTTTTTGCAATATCACTGACTATTATTCTGGATTTCTTTATGAAGAAATCGAGAGCCAATATCATTCTTTTCACATTTTCTTGCCTCTTTTCCCAGCAGAGTAAAATACAAAATCATGTCTTGAAAGTCTAACACTCTCATGAAAAAGTTAAATTGTTAAATTATATCTATTTTTGCTCTGTGGGGAAAAAAGCTAAGATGACTTCTCAGCAAATTGTATCTTTCTAGAGCCGATTTTCTTACTAAACTTTTTGTCAGTTCAATATAAAAAAAAAAAAAAGAAGAGGAAGACCACAATCTATACTCTTAAAATTTAATGCAGGAAAGAGTTATGATTATTCATAATTATAGAATAATTTCAGCTGCTGACTTGTGAATGTCACTGCAGTTACCCATGTTCACCCTACCACCTGTACTGGGCACTTTTTTGAACACGTGGTAACTCAAGAAAATACTGAATTTGTTGCTTAGTTTTATGGTTTACTTGACAGAGTGGTGGTTGGTCAAAGGTTGATGATTGTGAAGGCTTATTCCAACCTATATGATTCTGTGGTTCAAGAATTGGCTACAGAAGATGAATATACAGTCTAGCATAATTTGTAAACACAGTGGCTTTAATGTCTGGAAAGGGAGGATTTTCCTTCTGTCTTGGGTAGCTGGGCTGTGGAGTTGTTCCTGAGCAGGTTCAGATTGGAGCCCAATTTAACCTATTCACAAGTGACAGAACTTCTAAAGTTCCTCAAAACTTGTGGTTATACAGAAATATCTTAAATCAGTTCACCACATCGTGAAGGAGATTGTATTTGGACATCCCCCTGCCCTGGGCCCCCGTACTTTTTGTGGGTATTTGGGAACTGTGAAGATGAAAGGGCGTGTGCACTGCTTTAAACAACTGTATTTTGGTGAGATGGATCTGTTAGAGGTATCACAAGTCTGAAGGAAATCAAGTGGCAGCTGCTTTGCCAGAGCTTTTCTACTTTCTGCTCTTTTATCGCTCATCTTTTGAGAGCTCTTTTAACAAAGATTGGAAATTCTCTTTCATTTTACAATGTACAGTGCCTTATCTAGGATATGACCTGATGGCCAGATCTCTGTAATGTCTTTCCATACGCAACATACAGGAACTTTTTCTTGCAGCAACTTTTGTGAGTTAGGATGAGGAGGTATCCCTTGCACAGCTACGTGTCAGTGCAGCCAATGTCACTGACTCTGCACCTTTCTTACTCCCTGGAGAGATAAGGAAACCTCTGCCTTTTCTGGAGTCAAGGACAAATATTATCCAGGTTATCTTGCTCTTTGAGGATAACTTTTAAAGATTTAATTAAACAGCTCTGAAGTGGAAAGGGGAAAAGGAATTTCTGAAAAATCAGTAGGTTTGTGAAATCCAAGGCAATTTAACATAAGAGTGAGCAATGAGTTAGGATAATGAAAGTCATAGAATCTCATTGAACCATACTGTGACTACCTGCACCTTTTAAGAGAAGCCATATTACAAATCCTTGGCATTCCACTGTGGTCTGTAGTACTAATAAAAAAATCCTTGCCTGATTTTATTTCTAACTCACAAAGATTAGTCTCTAGAACATGCAAAAAATGTGTAAACCTAGGCAGTATAATTTCACATTTGGAACAGAAAGAAATGTGTTTAAGAGGTAAGATGTGTTATTGCAGACTACTTTTTCTGCAACTTTCTAATAATTTAAGATGCCTTAAGGGAAACAGAGAAGTAACATATTTATCTAAACCTACTGTTAAGTAGGTTAAGAAATATAGTAATTAGTTATCAAAGCAATTTTAAGCGAGCCTGACTTTCCTTTTTTCCCAAAAGAATTGTGCTGTGTTCCATGATCCTTGCATAACCCCTGTTTATGTTTCACTGCCTCCAGGCATTAAATATGGGCTTAATAGGGCTGGTGGTAGGCAGAATGACTAATTGCTTCAGCTTCTGACCCTGATCTGCTCTGGAAAGATTTACTATCTATTGACATGGGTGCACTCACCCCTGTGTTTTGACTATTGATCATCCTCTGACGAATGCAAGCACTACTGTAATTGTAAAAATTATGCAATTTTATGTTCTGAAATTATGCATCAGTAAAGAGCTGAGCTAAATGCATATATTTCAAAGAGTCATGGGAGGCAAGTTTGTCCTGCATTTGGGCTACAATTCTCTATATGCTAATATTACCCAGGGCAATCTCCCCCATTTGTCACACAACCAGGACAGGTGTACTCCCCCTCTCCCATCCTGCCCCCTTCAGATTTCTCTTCTCTATTAATGGTGAGTTTGGAGGGGTTTGTCTTTTATCATGAGTCTCATCCATCTGAGATGTCAAGAAACAGTGAAATGAACCCTGTCTTATCTCAATTCTTAAAAAATAAAAAAAGAGCCCTACCTCGTTAAAAATTAAAACTTTCTATATTTTTTAAAAAAGGAGATATCTTTATTTGTTTTTATTGCTACATTACTGTAGACATCAAACTGGCCGTGCCAGGTTTTTGCTGTAGGGTTGTCCATGATTAGCAGATTATGTGGAATGGTATATTGAAGGAATTTTTGAAATTTCTGGTAAGTTTGCAAAAAGGCATTTAATCATTTCAATACCAAAAATATTCAAGGAGATTAATAATTTTACTCCTGTGTCTGTCTCCTTGACTCATGATCTTGGGGGGGTTTTGGTCACAAAAAGGTCTATTGGAAAAGAGGAAAACTTCATGTCATGTAAGACATATCTGTTTTACAGGAAGGTATGCTGTGTCTCTTACAGTATATGAAGGATTATCTTTGACATTATTTTCATTAAGGGGTTGTTACAACTCCCCAAGGAGGTACTGAACATACTGTGCATGCTTCCAGAAAATTACTAGACCCTTAAAAAAAAAACAAAAACAAAGCAGGGGGCAAAAGTTTTGGAAATCCTCTTCTAATGAAGTCAGAGACAAATGGAGCAATGTTTTGTCCCTTTGTAAGCTTTGAAGAAGCATTCTGTGAAATAAATGGATCATTGGCAACATGTGTCATTCTTTCCTTTTTATTTGTGTTTCTTTCTTTTTTTTTTTTTTCCCTAATTGGCATGCTTTCACACATTTTGGATAGCACTTGCATGATAAATCCTGAGTAACTGCTACCAGTGATTGTATTCTATATTCTAGAGGTCAGGTCAGCCATTTGTATAGAGCCAGACAGGCTGGAAGAATGAGCTGTCAGGACCTTGTGAAATTCATCAAGGTTGGGGATAAAGCCCTGTATCTGAGAAGAAATAATCACTTTCACCAATGCAGGTTAAAGACTGGCTGTCTCAGGAGCAGCTGAAAAGGACCTGGGAATCTGGGTAGACAGTGAGCTGCTCAGCTTGGTAGGTGATGAGAGACACCACACCATGGGAGGATAAGGTTTCAGTGCATACATTGGGAGATTATGTCTGGATATAAAGAAAATCTTTTACAATATGAAGAAAGTGACACATTGAAAGAAGCTACCCAGAGACACTGTATTCTCTCCACCTCTGGAGGTTTTTAAGGCCAAACTGGATAAAACCTTGAATCCTAAAATATCTACATGAGTAAAAAAATCTCTTAACTTTTCCCAAGAAGTTAAATTTGCTAAGCCTACCAGTAAACATTATGACATCTGGCATTCATTCACAGACTGGTAGAAAATGAAAAAAAATATGCAGATCAGTAGTAATGCAGAGATAAAACAGGCATTTAAAGAAGTAAATGTCCCCTTTGTTCTTCCAGAGACATTATAGGAAGCTTGAGGTATGGGATTAATTCAAAGTGTAATTTTTAGTGATAGTAGTTATTGGTTGAATGGTCTGTTTTCACTGTTTACATAGTATCACAACCCCAGAAATTTCTACCACAGACTTGACTTATATTTCTGGGGCAATTTCTTTGCCCTCACAGTTCAACGTTGTAAAGATTCACTTCTCCTTAGAACAGAGTAAATTGGGGTTTGCCTCTTGCTAAAAGCAAGTGACTAGTATCTGCATTACAAGGGTGTCTATTTAGGAGGGACTTAGCATGGTAGTTGAATTGCTGAGAAATACTTGTGTGTTAACAACCCACCCTTTCCCTCAATATGAGGTTTTTGCTAATGCTTCTGATTTTGGTCTTAGTTCCAGCCTGTGTCTCACATTTATCCTTCCTCTCTCTTTTGAGTTTTCCAAGCTTTGTGTCCCTTTTTCTACTCCACTTTTATTTTAATTGGGCCTCAGCTGTTTCTTCGTGCTGTCAGTTCTGAAACGTACACCCACCTTTATCTGATGCTGCTCTTTATAGATGTTTTCAGCCTTATCATCTGTGCCTGATAAGGCAGTGAACAATAACTAATTCCTCTTCCCGTGTAAGCTCTCTTGCAGGTATTATTTCTGGGATCTTCAGACAGATTATGGAAGGGAAAATTACACCTGGCTCTCCCTTTCATATTTAATAATATATTTCAAATATTCATTGTTCGAGTGAATGTAAAATTTTGACTGCACTAATGAAAAAGATATAGAACTTACTAAGAAGGAGTACTCCCAGTGAACAACAGGACCTAAGGTCCTCTGAGTCTTTAGCAAGTAAAGACTTGACTTTCCATCAAAGTTAAATTTTTAAGACATGAAGGGTGTTCCACATACTTGTTATTATTAAGATAGGATATTTTATATTGTAGGTTACTAAACCACTGTAAGCACACACATTTATCATCATTAAAGATATTGTAGTTTGCTTGGGTTTGCTACACCTAATTTAATTGAAGTAGTCCTGTTTTTCTCTTTACTTCAGAGGCATTAATAACCTGTATAACTTTGCTCTTTAGCAAAACATTTTTAGGAAGTCAGGAGTTGGAAGTATCAGCATTTGGCTTTACACGTGTAAAAACCTTTGGAATCAAAGAGGGGTGAAAAGTCCCTGACAAACCAAACATATTTGGTATGTTTGGTGGTGATCTCCTTGTGAAAACCAGGCTGTGAGTAGCCAAAGAGATAGAAACTATTTTTTTTTCTTTTTTTTTTTTAATCTTGAGAGTTGGGTCAAACTGGAAAGTGTTAATGACACATTTTTGGAAGGCTCTGTTACCACCTTCTCATTGTTGCTGGGCCAGGGTTCCAGGAGCTGTCAGATTAGCCACTTTCATAAGCAGCAAAACTAATACATACCACTATAAATATTATATGAAGTATAGCAACACTCCTCTCAGACAGTGTGCATCAACAGTTTAAATACAGATGCTTTCATATATACAAAAGGTTCAACAAACTTCTTTAAAGAATTTTTTTTCTGAAGTAGAAAAAGTAGCTGTTTGTAGAAAGCAGTCACACAAAAATTCTAACTAAAGGGCAAAGGACTTTAAGGCATTGGTAAAAAAATAGATTTAGGAACCTAAATTAATATCTGACAGAACTCAACAGTGCTGAGGCAGAAATTATTTCACCTCAACGTGGATGTTTGGCCTTGGTCCTGTAATTCCAAAGAGGGGCTTTTAAGCCTTCATTATGGTTATTGAGGAAAAGGGGTGCCAGAAGATGTGGTTTCAAATCTTGTTGCCTTTGGCAGAGACCAGCCCAGAGGCTCCTTCCCCTGTGCTTGCTTCCATCACAGCTCCATGCAGGACTTTGGGGACCACCTTGGGTTACAGTGTCACTGGAGCACCAAGCAGACCTCTGAGGTGGGAGCTTAATCAGCTTACAGTGCCACCAAAAACCCAAACTCTTGCTGAGTGGAGTTAATGCCTCCGTTTTGAAAGAGTTTTGAAAGACAAAAAGGAGTCCAAGGTGAACTATTTCAGTTATTAGTCTGGAAATACTATTGATGTTAATATTAAATCCCACCATGTTTGAAGCCTGAGGAGTCTGTGTTGACCTCAGGGGAGAGGGACCTTTCACTCAGCTTGGGTGTCTTGGGTGAGGGCTCTGCACACGAGTGGACAGGCAAGGTCTGAGCCAAGCACACTTGGCACACTTGTCAGACTTGCCTTAGAAACAAAGGAAAGCTTTTCAATCAAGCAGATCCCGAAACTTAGGACACCCTGATGATCTCATTGGAAGTTTGAATCAATCTCTGACTGAAAAGAGAAAGTGTTCACAGATGTTATACTGTGGTTGCCTGAATATTTGGTAAAGTACTGGTGATGAGTTGCTCCTTCCTTCAAATATGTTCACAAAACCTGGGCAGCTGACATCACTGTCTGCTCTGCTTTGGGAACAGAGTTTAAGTTCATCTTTTTCCATCTAGAATTTTTTTTTATTAAGTAAGTATTTTAGTGTGATTCATTCTTTTTTTTTTTTTTTCTGTGAGAGCGAGGGTGTCCTGGGGACCAGGGATGTGGTCACTTTTATAGATATTCAATGTACCTTCCATCTGGACAAGCAAACAAGATATTTCAGCTACTTCTGGAGAAAAAAGAGTGATATAAAATAGAGAGTTTGGATTGATAATTTTTTTTCTCATGCATTGTACAAAATGCAGAAAGCTAAAGAAAACTCAAAAGTATTTGTCAAGTAAATGCGTTGTTTTAGAATTGCTCTTCCTATCTTTTATAATTTAAATTTAATCCAGTATGATAATGTTTCTATTAAGGCAGCCAGGCCTGTGCACAAAGATTTGTTGTCACCTAGGGGAATTCCCTGCCTTGTGTAAAGCTGAGCCTTCCCTTAACTATTTCTTTACCCCCTGTCACTTGATGTGTAATTAATTAGAAACTCATCTCTATTAGTTTCAAAATCTATTTCTTTCCACTTCCCTGAATTTTCTTCTGATTGTATTCAATCATTTGATGTACATTTTACTTCTGTACAGAAATATGCCATGACTCAAAAACCAGTATTTCTTCAAGTCACTAATCCTCTTGTGTAACATCTCTATTGACAGTTTCTCTGAATGCTTTTGTGTTTTTCAGAGAGTTCTTTGTGGGCTTAAATGCCAATGATTTCTCAAAAAAAAAATCACATCTCTGAATTTTATATATTCCTCAAAACTTTACTGTGGTTCCTGATAGGAAAGAGACTGCAAAAATAACACCTGTTTAATAAGACTGTTTTGCCAAAACTGTATGGCTTGGATTTGTGTATTTTTTTCTTTAGTGACAGAAACAACATGAATCATAATAAAACATGAGAATTGTTATTATGGTCAGAATTCCAAAGTAAATTTGTGTAAAAGAATTCAGACTTTTTGTGGTCAGACTTATTTACAATTTTTCAGAATTCAATCAATCATATTGAGTTTTCTTTCTTACATGCTCTGATTTTTCCATTTTGCTCACATTCTTTATTAAGAATTAATTATTAAAGTGTTTTGTCCCACCACAAAATTTCTGAGTTGCTTTTTTGAAACAAGAAAGAAAGATAAAAATCCTTTAACTGATCTCAGAGAGCTTTTCAGCACCTTTGCTGTACGTATGTCTTGACAGAATGTTGCAACTGTGTAATAAATTTGATGGTCATGAACATTTTTTTTACTTGTCTGTACTTTAATTCCTAATTAACCTGTGACAGAGCTTCTTCACAAATGCACAACCAAAGTGCTGTAAAAATATTGTCTCTCTTCTGAATGAGAAGTAAACTTGTAAGAACATAGAAGTCATTCAGCCATGTGCATCTCTGGAGGTCAAAAGTGGCAAAATTAGAAATAAATCACATATTTGCTTATTTGAATGGTTGAACTGTGCTTCTTTGAATCATGAATTAATGAACTATTTTCCATAATATGTCAAGACACCTTGCTTTGCTTAGATAAGCAATTAGATAAGCACTTCAAGCACCAGAATAATGAAGTTACCTGTCATGACCACAAATAGATGCATGTGGTTCTTTAAATATACATTATGCCTCCTTAACTAATTTCAATTTAGGTATATACCTGCCCTTAGGATTAATTGAAGGCAAGTTACTATGCCATAGAACTTGCAGGCAAAGTTCTAATGTCTACAGGAGAAAAACAAAGAGTTCTGTGGGTGACTGTGGGGAGGTCAGTCTGGATTTCACTGACAGAACAAGGTAATGAGATTTCCACAGCATGAGAGGCTTTTTCTGCTGGTCTTCATCCTACTGTAATTAGACATATTGTTCAGGTGAGCAAACCCTAGGTACTTTCACTGTGAACGATACTAAACGTGCCTCACTTCCTTCTGACTGATCTGAACACAAAGCAGGTGAATTTTTAATTTACTGCTCCATTGATGATGCATCAGCTGCTTTCCTTTTTTTTTTCCTATTAACTTTTGTGAGGCTTTCACTAAGCTTTCAGGGCATTCAAGGGGTTGTGGGTTTTTTGTTGTTGTTTTTATTTATTATAAAGACTTTTTCTTTTATAAAGTTTTTTGCTTTTCTTGGGTGATTCTTTTTTTTTTTGGTGGGGGCTTTGTTTATTTAGTATTTTTTTTTAGCTTTTACAGCTCTTCATGTAACACCTTAAGTAATTGCTGTACTCTATTTAATTGCAATGACAAACAATAGAATGTTAATTAACCAAAAAAAAAAAAAAACACCTTAGGGCAAGTTAGTAGAATGGTAAAGAAGCCATGATTTACAGTATTTGCACAACTTTCTTTAGAAAGCAATTGCTCTTCATTATAATAATGCCAGGAGAGCAGGAGAGCAAATAGAAAAAAAATTGTGTTGCATTAGCAAACAATTAATGAGCATTTGTAGCTGAATGGAACCCACTTTTATGTATTATTTCATTAAAAGTTTACAGGATCCATGAAACCAGAGAATAAATAAAGGTAATGTTTTCAAGGTAATGGTCTCCTAGGGGGCATGAATATTGAACAAATATGTTAGTCTTACCTACTTACTTAAGCCTTAAAACCAGGGGCTTTTTATATCTTAATTTTTCTACTCTTTCATTGAAAGATCAAAGTGTGCTATTAGATAAAAGAGAAATGGGTACAGGTATTTCAAATTTATCATTAGTGCTATATTTTTTATTGAAGCTTAACAAGAGCTCCGTTTTTCTGTTAAATCCCCCACAATTTAAATTCTTTTTTCCATTGTGAAGGATAGCTCTTTGTGTCCTTGAATAAAGTAGCAAATCTTTTGTAGAAGTTGGCGGCTTCTGGAAGATTGATCAGCATTTTCTTGGCTGTGTATCAAACTACACTTTTATTTGGCAGTTTTCCATCAAGGCTGTGCCTCCAGTCTTGGTGCTTGCATTCACACTTAGGTGACAGGAAGGCTTTTCACCCTCTTCATCATTGTTCCACATGCTTTGCATCCTTAAGCAGACCTAGCTAGCACCTTCTTAATTTCAGCTGCCAGAAAGGTTTGGTAATTTTGATAGTTTCAACACAATGCTGCTTTGTTTTTCCTTACGTCACGAAAATGTCACATAACTGATGGGTACAGAGACTGTCTGAAAGGACAGCTGGAGCTTGTGTAAAGAAAAGTTCATATGAGAATCTTTGCAATTTCAGGGTGCTCCTTTAATTCAACATTCTACATATGTACAGGAGCAGCCACTGATGCTCATTTTCTTGTTGTGTCCTTTTATTCCTGGTTGTCTGCCTCTGTTCATCTGTTGGTTCCTGCGTCATATTTAGATTCTAGAAGTTTTGGGAAAAAAACTGCCTCGGTTGTATGTTGCTGTGGGGTCTAGTGCAAAGGAGTGCCAGTTCTTGGCTGAGCTTCTTAGAAACAAGAACCATGAGAAAATAATTGTCAGGTTTCTGGTAAACTTCTGCTACTGCTTTCCCATTGCCATTTCTAAGTACATCCAACACAGTCTAAGTTTGGTTTTTTTTTTTTTTTTAATAGGCTATAAACTGTTAATTGCTTTATCACTTTTTTCAAAGTTTCATTAGAATTTGATAAAAATTGTTTTAATCAGTGTAAGTGTGGTCAAGACAAGGGTTCAGCTAGAGCACTCTGAACGCATGAGTGTTATTTGTGTCCTTACCACCCCAGTACGATGCCTTGCACATCT
This sequence comes from Ammospiza caudacuta, assembly GCF_027887145.1. NCBI lineage: Eukaryota > Metazoa > Chordata > Aves > Passeriformes > Passerellidae > Ammospiza > Ammospiza caudacuta. The sequence goes on along the minus strand of NC_080598.1, from coordinate 47,964,775 downwards.
GTGAAATGAGCACATACACAAGTGAACAAAGGGGTGCTACTTAAGGACATTCTAAGCTGACCAACCATCTGAAAGGAAGTTTGAACAAGGGATATAGATATAGAAGACAATCCTTTAAATACTCAGAATGGAAATGCCAGTGATGATTGAAAATTAATACAAATCTAAACCAAATGTGGGGGTTAATTAAATTGAGCTGGAAGCTTTGTGTGGATTTTTTTTTAATCAAGACAAATCCTTCTGAAGAAGATTTAATACATTAAAACATAAAAGGAAACTAACATGAAGGTAATGAACTTCCCAAAACCACAAAGACTGCCTTTAATATTATTTTGAAATGAGGAATCACCTTAAACATATTGATTCATTCTATATGATCTGGTTTGCACTTTAGTAGTTGGATGAATTTGAATTGGGCAGCTCTTTCCCAACTCTCTGATACATCTAGATTTGTATCGAAGGAAAATAAATGAAAATAGTTTCTGTTTCTATGAAAAAGTAGCTCTTGAGAGGATCTGTTGACAAATGATGTTCATCTGTAATGTTGGAGACTTACCAAAGCATAGCTTTAATTTTACAGAGTTTAGGAGATTTTTGTTCGTGTTTAGTCAGAAAGATGGACTTATGAAGAGGCAGTATTCCTTTGCACACTTGTCTATCTGATTATTTTTCCCTACTGGAAGTGTGACTAGCTTGCTACCTGGAAGAAAGAGTAATGGAATTGGGAATGCATGAACATGTTAAAGTATCTGTGTTTTATCTGAAATTGAAGGCCCCTGACATTTCCTGATGAAGCATGTGAAAGTATAAAGTAAATTCAAACTGAGACCAACATGGACATGCTGGTCAGTCATTTGGTGGTTCTTCTTAATAAGAAGTGTCAGTTTTTTCTTCTCTTTCTTTTATCCAATTCATCAAGGCCCACAGATCTTTGCAGAAACCTACAAAGCAATTTCTAACCCCACAGACTGTGTCAATTCAAACAGCATTTTTACAAGCACAGTGGCAATCTATTGCACTTCTTTAGAGAGTTCATTTTTGGTGTCAGTTATAGCATCATAATGTGCACTGTATTATTGTTCTACTTAGTGAATTGCTGATGTGTATAATGATGCACCTGTTAGTCAAGAAATCCCTCAGAAGCCAAATGATGCTATTAAATTGACATACTCACACCGAGCCAGAACTGTCAGGATGTTTCCTCTGCATTCTGCAATATTTTCTGCTTTATGACCATTAAAGACAATAATAAAACAGCTGTCACTGAGTGTATGTTGTCAAATATCAGTAAAAAGCTCAGAGATGATGATAGCAATGTGAGGCACAGTGCAGTAGATAAGGATGGGTCAGTGTTTTTATTATCAATGCTGGGTTTTTTCCTGTGTGTATATGTCTTTACCCTAGGCAGGAACTTTCCAGTCAGCAGATAAGTCCTGGAGCAATGACCAACTTTTGCACTTGCAAAGTTTTCAATAAATATAACCATAAAAATTTATTTATTTTCTGGAAAAAAGTTTAATGAAAAACTGCCAATGAATTTTGCAGCTTTGTGGGTCTACCACTGGTGCTGAGAAATGTTCTGACTTTTGTCTCTCTAACTGCTCAACTGGACTGCCTTTATTACCATGGAGAAAAGGTGAGGAGAGAGGGTAGACAGATATACTGAATATCTTGAGTTGCAACATCATAAAGAAATTAATGAATACATATTTTTACATGAACACTCAAATACTAGGGAACCTTGGAGCTTCTGCCCAAACTCCTGCATATCTCTTGGCCCCTGAAGTTTGGGATGAGGCTGCCTGCCATTCTAAGGAAGATATCAGATATCTCCAAGCTATATGCTCTGTTTGGAAACTTTTCCACTGATAGAGCAAAGGGAATAAATGATCATCTGAGACCTGTTCACTGCAGAGTTCCCAGAATGCTGAAAGATGTGCTTCAAGCACCAGAGGTGTGAAAGCCTGGTCTCCACAGATGGTCCAGGAACACTCCTATGGAGAAGACATGTCAGTAGGAAATATGATCTTGAAAGAAAGCCATTCTATGGAGCCATGGGGTGTTTAGCACCAGCATAATCTCAGGATTACAAGTATTATTTTAAGATTACACAAAGAGACATAAATATCTAATTTCTTTACATGAATAATGGTAGTAACATTTTTTCTTGTGTAGCAAATGCATAAAAAAATACTGCTCTTCAGAAATGTTTTAGTACTTTCTCCTGCCCTTACAGATATGTCATCCAGATACATAGTGTATTACAGAAGATTGATGGAAATCAATTATGCTGAGTTCCACTTCAAGGCTCTAGAGCAGGACCATGCCTCTTTCTTTACATCATGAGTCAGCATCCTACTTGGTTTAATGACCACTTCTTAAGATAAAGAACAAGTTATGACTGGAATAAGACCAGACAACAGAGAAGAACAAAGGATTAAATATTTTTTGACATAATATGACTTCCACTTGTTTTTAAAAAAAAACAAACAGAGATGGAAAAACAAGATTGACATGAAAACCCTTGGAGAGATTTTCTAGCTAAAAACTCCAAAGTCTATTACCACAACTGTTTCATCTGGCTTCAAATTAGAAAAGAAGAGGTTTCTGAAGTACACAAGACCCTGCATATGGTCTCATTTGCGCCTCGATTTAGGCAGAGGCATCTCTTGTCATCAGACCATAATATAGATGTAATAGAAAACATGGCTAATTCACCTGACCAATGGTATCTGTGACAAACTAACCCATGACATATAATCCAGATGATATTTCAATATTTACAAGGAAAAGAGGGGAAGAGCACAACATGAGTTACATTAAGTATCAGAAAACATGGTGGTAATGGGAGAAGTGCTGTGTGTGCTTTGTGAAGTTGGCTGAGATGACTGGTGAAGCTGAGAAGCCACTGTGATGAGCTCCTCTCTTGAACTATATGTCACAGCTCAGATGTATAAAACACAGTTTTAAATTAGATTTAATGTTTCAGGGCAAATATTAGAAAGATACCATTTCAGTGATTGCACTGAACACACTGTAAAATAAGGAAAGAGGGCTTAACTTTGAGGGAAAAGAGATTCAGTGTAAATTATTTCAGTTCAACTATACTTTGCATAATGAAGCAGCCAGTTATATCTTATGCTGAATCTTCTCCTAACTTCCATCTCCAAAATAGGTTAGGCTTTCACTGGAGATATGAGTTAACATTTGTTTAAATATTGGTGTTGGCCCCTAAATGGGTTCTCAGTGGTGAATAATCTGATTAAATGGATAGAAAAGGTTTTTTCAGGGATTTAGTGTTAGAATATATATATTAGACTGTCTTTTCTGATTACTGCAATTTTGCAGTTTTAGATTTCTGAAAATTTCAAGCAGATAATCTAACATTTTCCAGCTGTAATCTCTGCCTGAAGGAGAATAGATAAAAATGTATTAGTAAGGGTGTATTGCTAGCTGCAAAAAAAAACAAAAACAAAACCAAAACAACCCTAAAGTTTTCTTAGAAACCTTTAGCCAAGGATTTATTGACAGAAAATCCTAATAGCAGAATAAGATGCAAGGAGATGGTGTTTGAAGTAATCAGTGATTCAAGAGATGATGCCTTGAGCAGTGTCAGCTGGGCATTTGTAGAAGTCAAATGTCATAATGACAGGAAATTTATTTAGTCATCTCCGACCCATGTTTTGTATTTCTCCAGTAAATTAGAACTTATCCTTCATGTGCATGTTTTGCAATATTTGTTGCAGAGGTGATATTCTTCAATTACAGAGAATTCCTCTTCTATTTTCGCTTTCATTCCAACACTTGTAAATGGATGAAGTTGCTGAATGCACCTTTCTTGCCGTCAACCTGTAATTAAGTGTGAAATCGTCACCTTAGAGAGTGAGCTTTCTTTGCCCTTAGAGGCTGGCTTCCTTTCACTTTGAAGCACCTCTAGCAAGACATGTCCCTTTCAATAGCTTCTGTTCTCATCTGACTCTCTCAAAATGCCTCACAATGAATTTTTTTTATCCTCACAGCGTGATATTGCCTTTATAGTTCTTTTCAACCAGCAGTGAAAAATTTGTTACTCAATAAACTGCTTTCTGAATTTGTAGATACTCTTCAATTCCATGTATTGTGTTCACTTAGAATTAAATTCTTGCTTGGAAATATAATTAATAGCCTATGATTTCTGGGAATTAAAAGGGAAAAATAAATAAAATAGTGAATGATTTAACTGGTTTTTATAACTTTTTAAGCAACACTCAACATACACCATAACAACAACTGCAGTGATGCCAAGACAGCAACAACTGAGGTGATGCCAGAGATGTGGACAAAACCAAACCTCCACTGCCTTTCATTCCTGCAGTGTAGACCGGGCTGGGATGACATCTAGTCCATCTCCCAGCCTCCCTAAGTTCACCACCTGAAAGCTATAGGGACCATAAATATTTACCTCCAGAAGCTCTGTTATTCAGTGAAAAGGGTGTAAGTTATTCATATACAATACAAAATGGTTAACCTGTAGGCAGCTCCAGAGTTACTAGTTAAGAGCAGGATTTGCTTTATTCAATAATGCCATTAAAACAAACAGTGAGAAAGATGTATAGAACAGTATGGCCTTCCAGAAAACGAGCAAATGAAAAGAAGATGTGTCCACTGGGGACAAAGGTAGACAAGCAGAAGGGTGTGCAGTGGCCTTGTGCTCCAAATACTGAGCTCCGAAGGGTCTAATGTAACATATCTCTGCATGAGATCTGTAAAACGTTGCTGTTCTATTTGACTTAAATATTTCTGAACAGAGATAGTATGGGATGTTCCAAAAAGTGTTTGATGAAACTGAGCCCAGGGCTCTGATCCTAATTGTGCCTTGGGTTTTTTTTTTTGTGGGTTTTTTTTTTTTTTTTGGTTTTTTTTTTTTTTTTTGTGTGTAGCCAGCCATCTTCCAATTGGAAATTTCACCATGAAAGAGCTCAGAAAGAGGCTAGGAATAAAGGACAAAGTCCCAAATGTCTCTGTGTGTCATGGTGATATATTGTATTTAGCTCATGTTTAATTCTGGGGACTACAAATTTGATGTGAGTGTGAGTCAGCTAGATTTTGTGAAGATGTAGTCTGGAAATCATGAAAAACTAGGAATTAGGAAATTGTATCAGAAAGAAGAATGCGAGTCTGAAATACTTTCATTATTTTTTTGGTGATTACATCAATCACAAGCTTGAGATAATTTTTGTGTACTCTGATTAACACTGAAATTGGGAGAGAGCCTAAACTTTTCCCCTTGGCGCTCATGTTGAAATGCTGCCTAAACATGCAGCTCCGTATATGGGTTTTTAAAAGCAGAGATTAGATATACAGATTTTTGAAAAAAAAAAAAAAAAGTTAGGCTCTTGCAGCAGCGTGTATTTGGCCTTCAAAGGCAGAGGTGGTCAGAGTCCGGCTAGCTGAGGTTAAGGCCGACACCCAGCTGCATAACCTGCCAGCGCCCCTCGGCGTCGTAAGGCCTCGGGCTGTGCTGGCTGCGGACTGGATCGCTGCTAAACGACGAGAAGGAAGGAGCTGGACACTCGCCAGGGGCCTAAACTTGGTTTATTGGAAAGGCCACGATGTCCCAGCGAATGACGCAGAACAAAGGGTGCTTAGGGGTTATAAAGGGAAGGAGTGGACCCGGGAGGGGTTTACAGAAGACCAATAGGGGGAGAAGAGGGGATGAACTTAACACAAATGACATAGTGGAGAGCCCAATAGGTACCAGGTATGGGAGGGGCCCCGGGACCACAGCCAACCACAACCCCCAAAGAGGAGAAGCTTCTGGAACACTAGGTGGAGTGGGGGGTGATTGACTTGGCCTAGGGAGGAGAAAAAGCATACATATAAGGGAAAAAGGGGAGGAGGAATTATATAACCTAACAGATTGACAATAGAACTGGCAGGGCTGTGGCGGGAAAACTGAGCAGGGCAGAACCATTTTACACAACATGGGGGGGAGCAGATACATAAAATGGGGGAGGAATTAAATGAACTTAATGAACACACTACAACAGGCTCTGGTTATTAAAACTACTCATAAGCCAAAGTTCCTAAGCTTGAATTCCATTCAGGTGGTATTTAAAAATGTACTAAAACCATCACACATAGTAAAGATATAGCTTATTATTTTTACAAGAAAAATGTGACAAACTATTGAGCATAACATGTAGGACTAAACCTTGCAAGTTAAAGTACTGACCAAACACACCTATGGCTACTTTGATAATTGTCTATCATGCTGTAAAGTCAATGACTAGTTGACCTCATGGCTTATGTTTTCCTGGTCACAATGTTTGCTGCCGAAATAATTTAGCCCTTTACTACAGGCCTTTTCAGGCTATTTATCAAGTGCAAAATGAAAATCTTAATCTCCATACAGGTAATTTATAATTTTTCTTGCTTCATAATGAAAGGTGTGTTTTCAAGAAGGAAATTTACCTGGAACAAGTCAGAAGTTGAGAAATACTTCATTTTTAACCCTCTTAGCATCTAGAATTACACACTCAGCAGGTAAATTCACAGACCTCTAAATTACATGAAGAGCTGATCCATATGTATGAAATGATCCATCCATATAAAATATACCCTAGTAATTTATATGTCTAACATAGGCTTATATATTACTTTAGAAAAAGGGAATCTTTGTAAAATGCTTGACCACCCTTTCCAAATTTCCCTTTTTTCCCCACATATACTACTTCAAAAATGGTTATAAAGTCATATTTTTGTGGCTCCTAAGTATGAACATGACTTCCATAATTTAAAGATACCCAGCAGTGAAACTGGCTGTCTTTGAAAATAAGTAATCTTAATTATTTTGAGTGAGAACCCATTTCTAAAGTCTGTAAAACCAATTAGAAAGAATTTTGGTCAGAAATGATTTAGCATTGGAATGCCAAAGCCTGTTCTTGTGAGGTTGCTCTGAAGGGCTCTCGGATGCTGTATATAACTATATATATACATATATAGTTAAATATATATTGAATACAAAATTATTAACAGGTGTCTTTATAAATGCAATGTATATACTGAGTACTCACTGCACTTTATTCCATTCCTGAGACCATTTTCTTCTTGCTGACTGACAGCTTCAGGACTCTGATTGCTTTATAGCAGTTGCACACCCCGTTTACTACACTGACAAAAGTAAAGTTTTTATAATTTCCTTTTGGCATGGTCAGATTCAGATATGTCTGTATGCAAGATTAGAGGTATGCCTGTATTAAGTGGGGAATCTTACCCTTCCTTGTGCTAATAACCAATGTATTAGCCTGTAATAAATGGAAAATTATTCCTATTGTTAACCTTAAATATTAAGAAAAGCATAAATTAGAAAATAAATGTTAGGCTATCTTAAATAAAAGTACAAATGTTAGTTCTGGTACATTTTTTTTAAGAGAAAAGGTCAAGAGGCTCTTTTTGAGGTCTTATAATACACAGAATTACATTTTTAACACGTTAGTGAATGCTCAGCATTAAATTTTGTTCATTAAAAATGATGTCAGAAAGATTCAGCTAAAGTGTTGCCACAGACAAAGTTAGAAGTGTCTTTATTTTACAGGAAAGTTTACGTGAATTAATAAATTTGCCTGTTCTTTTGCAATTTCCTACCCAGTTCTTTCTCAAGTTACAGCATGGGGTAAGAAATGAATAACTGGCAGATTTGTTTATCTAGAGTATTTTGTTTGATATGTATCAACGTTAAAATACCTGATCAAATAAATTGGACAGTGGTACGGTTAGAGAGGGTGTTCACACATCAGATCAATTTGCTCTATAGATCTACTTCATATATCTGTAGATGACTGAAATTTGGAGAACTTAGTGAATACAAGGAGTTCTGGAAGGATAAAAGCAGGAATAGGGGAAAAGGAGAAGAAGTATTGTAGTGCTAAAATGTATAGAAACTTAGGTGAACTGGGGACCTTGAAGACAAACAATGGTTTTCCTTGTGCACAGGGATTGTTTTCTAAAACCTTGGTTAAAAAAGATAACGTAGTGGAACATCAAATTCAAGATTCATTTAAGTGATTGATGTATTTTCTACTAACATTCTGTTTTAAAAATGTATTAAGAAACTTGGCAAAGGCTTCTTCTAGCCTGCCAGTTGTGAGACGTGTGAACCAGAAGATGATACGCATGGGGAGAGCCCTGCCTTCCGCTCGTGCTGTTTCCCACAGCGCTGGTGGTCCAGTGCCAGGGTTTGCTGAGAGCAGCCTGGTTAGGGGATCTGTCTTGTTCTGCTCCACTAATACATCTCAAGATTAAAGATAAAACTGCAAGTGTTGACAGGCGTATAGTTTTATCTTTCTGGTGCTTCATGCAATTTGATAAAGAAACTTGGCAAGTCACTCCTCATTCTTCTTAGCTTGGCTTGCTGACTCTTATCTGTGTCAGGCAACCACTGCAGTTCTCTGTTTCTGAAAGTGGAAAGGATTGGATATTGGTTATTTTAATAGTTGTTTGCTTGTTTTGTTTTTATGCAAATCTTTTATTCTCAGTAACACTTACAAAACTTAGAGAAGATTTATTCCTGCTTTGGAGTTCACTGGTCACATCTGATCACATCTGCACAAGGTATGTGTGCCAACTCTCACAACTTTTAAAATGTACTTTGGTGAAGTACATCAGTAATATTTTTACTTTCTTTAGGTTTTGCTACTAGCAGCAAGTTAGATCAGAGTTGCTACTGCCAAGGAGCCAACTATTGAGTGAATTTTTCATTTCAATCTAATCTTTTTCATGGTTTGTCTGCTCGAGTAAACATGGCTAGTTTTGCTCACAGGCAACTGAAAACATTCATAAGGTCAAATCTAGTGTAAACAAAAACCTCTATCCTGGAGCACAGAAAACACAATATTTTTTCAAAATGTTTTGACTTCTGATTTTTTTCTCACAGCTTTATGCAGTCTATATAGGAAAGCCTCAAACTGCTGTTGCTATTCCTGCTGTCAAGTGCAGTTTTAAACTCCCTTTCCTCACAGGGCTTGCTGTTTAGGAGAAAAGCTTGGTGCAATGGAGTTCAATAGTTGCCCTTTCCTACAGACAACTGAGCTTTCTCTGTTGGCTGTACTGGGAGCTCTATGACCTCATCTTTCACATTCCCTGTTGCACAAATAATACTGAGTTGTGACTTCAGCACATAAGACAGTGGCTGATCACCAGTTGCTGAGGTTTCCATTATGCCTTTGAAGCAAAAACAAGAAGCAATGTTACTTGGAATCCTGGAAATTGCAAATTTGATTTTCAGCTGTAAAGGCTGGCACAGCCTTTGCTAAGACTTTTGCTAGTTTACAGCAATTGAGGTGCTCAACCTACAGGGGAAGAAAGGAATTTAGAGCTTTAAAATCCATCTTAGACATTAAAATATAATTAAGGATAGCATAATCTAGTTTGTCTTAGAGAGGGACTCTGACAGGATTTAAATCCTATCTTGATGAGAAAAAAATTTAAAAATTCTCTGTGTTTTTCCTTCTTTTTCTGCACTTGGGCCATAGCACATCTGTAGTGTTTGTGCTATTGAACAGATAGAAAGACTTGCAACAGATCTAGTTTTAATTTGAGCTATATTTTGGGGAAGGATTGTTTTTTATTGATCTGCACCAGTTGCATCTTCATTTTGAAAGTAATTATATTTCCAGATGTAAAATATTTTAGCCTTGTAGCTACAGTATTGTAGTGTTGTAGCTTTTCAGCTGCTCCTGAGCTAAGTGTTATTGAAGTTATATAAAATAGCAGGCTTTGCATTCTAGTGAAAATTAGATTGTGGAATTCCTATTTTCCCCCATAATTCTACAGAAAAGGGACCTGGAAATAGCTAGTAGCCTTTTGAGATGGGCACTAGTCTGATGTGTAAGAAACTGCTCTCCTAATATTTAGATGCAGATCGTAATGAACTCCTTTCAATAGTGCAAAGCATCTAAAGGGCCTTGAGCCAGAAGGCAGGAGCCTTGGTCTGTAGATTGCCCAAATTCTACTACAGGGGCTCAGCACAATCTAATCAAATCTCTAATTCTGCAGCTTTATAGTGGCATTCCAATTCCATAGTGAATACATGAGTTTGTTTAATTCTCTTCGTCCCAAAAGTGACGTCTTTCTATATCCATGTCATATTTCACAACCTCTGCAAAGTTTCTTTAAGTGTGGGTCTTGTGTGGCTATCAATATCACTGTAATGACTGTCTGATTTTCTCATAAGTTAGAGCATAAAAAATGATGCAGCTGTGAGAAGATTAATAGGACAGCTAACCGTAAGCTGCTTCCTGTATAAGTGAAAGGATGTTGGTGTGTATACTTTGGATGGTGCATTGAAACGGAAAAAATGCTGTGCTACAACTGGCTAATGTGTGATGGATGTCAACACAGGTAAAGATGAAATCTTGGATTACCATGGAGTCAGGTTGCTGTCACTAGCGACCTTGGAGGCACCTGGAGTAAGGAATTTGATGAATGTGCTCATCTAATGTAAAAATACCAGGAAAAAGAAGTGAACTGGAGCATACTTCAGCCATAGCTCTTTAGAAACTCTTCCCTGCTGCATTCAGCAACTGCCATTGCCCAAATGTGTCATTAGACAATGAAGCTTCACACAGCTGGGTTACTTCCTGCTGAAAGCAAGACTAAAATGAACAGAAAATAGAGAGGGGATGAGAGACACTGTCAGAGACAACAGCTAGAGCTCTTGTTCAGTTACATTCCTGCTATGATTGTTGTCTATGAGACTTGGCAACTCCTAATTTAGTCTACTTTTTGCTTGCAGCACCTTTAAAGTTAGCCTGCAACAAATTGCTAGGGAGCAGGGAAGGGGAAAAAAAAATAATTGCCTAAAGAAAACCAGTGCTGTACCAAGTTAATGAAGACCATTCTGACCACAGAGTGAAAATTATTCTAATTGAAAGAAGAAATAAAACTATTCATGTCATTTTGAAAGACTGGGATCTAGAATAACAGTAAAAATGAAGAGGCTGAGCACACCACCAGCTAAAAAGGTGAGTAGTAACCAGAAGCTGAAGATAGTTATGTCTGAAAAGGTAAGGCATAACCTCCAATAAGCTGAATTCCTTATGATGCTTCTAATGTTCTGCTCCAGTTCCCTATAATCACTAGGATTATTGGTGTATGGTTTCTGCAAATCCTAGGACAATGTGTCTGTTAAGAGTTTATTCTCCTCTGCATGGCTTTTATGTAAGCATGTAAACTGCTTGAAAACCAGAGTATTGGCCAAAATGTAAGAGGAAATAAAAAAAGAAAAACCATAAAGGCTAAAAAGGCTGAAAACACCAGAGATCTATGTTGAAAGTACAGACTGCATCTCACTGGAGAGGTTCAGTTGGGTTATTTCCAAAGGATCTCTCTGCAAAGAAGCAGGTTGTGGTAATTTGCTTACAGCCTGCCACTGGCTTTGATGGCATTCAGGTGCTTCAGTCCCACAGTTGGCAAATTTCCTGTGGACTTAAATTAGGGCTGGCTAGCAAAGAGGGGAAGAATAACTTTATCAGAAGGCAAATTGTGTTACTTAGTTCATCATTGTAATTACCTTCATTTGTTTCAGTGTTACACAGCTGTCTGAACCAAGCATATGGGAGCTGCCCTTCAGCTAGATACTACATGAGCAAGTCTATTCTGCAAACATATGATGTGCAATTATATAACATTTTAGAACTAACATAAGAAAGGTTTGGACAGTTAGATGCTTTGGAACCCACTGGGAGTCCCAGTCTCTGTTTTCACTAGGACCTAGAAATAAATGAAAGTTTTCCACATGTATTCACTGATGTTCAAAATGTCAAAGCAAGTGGGCATTAGGAGTTTGAGGTCTCTGTCATTTGATGGGTTTGATCAATTGTTCTGCTGCTTTGAATTAATTTTATCTTTTGATAATGAGCAGCTGTCTCACAACTGTCACTCACTCCTAGGGGCATTATCCACATTTGCATATAGGTTTCTAACGTTTGTCTTATGTCTGAGATTTGGACACTTTTAATCTCAGGAATGAAATATCCATTTAACTTTGAAAATAACCCTCAACCCTTCCAGATTGTGATTGACATTTCTGCATGCTTATAATCTTAGTATGTGAAATACTATTCCTACTGGACTGTTTTGGCTTTTTACCCAATTTCTCATTGTTTCAAGTGTTGAGTCGTTCCATGTTGGTTATTGATTTTTTTAAAATATAAATCATTACTGTGGATTTTTCCATGATTTCCAGCACACTGCTTTGCAGGCTTAGCCACCAAAGGCTTGATCCATCTAAAACAATCTTCTGACTTTGTGATGTCATGGACTATTTATTTACTTGAGTAGTAGCCCCTAGTCTTTGCTTTCAGGTTTATGAGTGGTTGGATATATGTAGACAAGGGAACAAAATGAGGTCTAAGGCTTGCAGTAAAAAGAAGGCAAGCCAAGAATATGGGCCTGTGGTTTATGAGAAGAACCTTTTTCTATATACATAAACTTTTAGTTAAAACTAACTATTTAGAGGGGAATATTTTTTCTCTGATTTTTGAATGTTTAATTACAGAAACCCTGGGATTTGGACAACTGTTTTCTCATCAGGATCTTGGCTTTGCTGCTCATTACTGACATTTATTTTAAACCTTAGTACATGAGTATTTCATTTTTTTGGCAAAGCAGCAGGTGGAATATTTGAACATCTGCCCATCAGCCATGGAATCACACTTCATTTATTGAGAGAACTCGCCCCATTAATTTGGGCTTGTCCTTTTATACACTGTGCTGGGACATGATTTAAGTCTTCTATTTATCAAAATTTGCACCATTGAACACTTTTACAGTGCAGCTTTCACTAACCTGGTTTTATAAATGTCACTCTGCTAGGAAATTCATTCATTGCCTTGACTTGGAAAATTAGTTTTGAACACCAGGTGCATATAATGTGCACCAAATGGAGTGCTGTTATGCAACTTAATTGATTAACTGCTATTGTTACTGAACAACTAAAAGTATAAAAGTGATGTTGAGTGTGACTAACTAATATGACTAATGACTTTTTGAGTTTTATGAAACCAGCAAATATGAAGTATAGAAGCTAGGATGAGTAGAAAGGGTGTAGCACTGGTTCTGTTTCAACAAGAAACAAATATGTATACTGCATTGAATAGCTCTGGCTGACTCCTGAATCCCAACTATGCTCTAGAAACAAGATCTCCGGATTAAAGCTGTGTCTTCTGATCTATTGTGAACCTACATCTTTGGGGAAGAGTGTTGGTTGAAGGCCAAATTACTGTGGTGTTCTGAAGGAGAGAGTTTGGTGGAGAAGAACAAGAGCAAGGTAAAGGTGAGAATTGCAAGCTTACAAGATTTTTGTGACAGTGTATTTGTGTTGTAATGATCAAATAATCTGTTGAAAAAGTTCTGCTTTTCACCACAGGTGTTCAAGGGTTTTCCTGTTTTGCTCAAAATTTTTACTGAACATGAAACTTTTTGTATAAAAATTATTTCAGTGTAGGCCATTTCTGCAGCTATGGTAAAAGCCAGATATGTGGGAGCACTGACAGTGGGTACTGAGGGTGACAAAACAGAGACCATGGAACTGTAATAGACTGGCTGTTGCAGCTGTGGGCTAAGGAACCAGATTAGTTTCCCTATGAAATTCATCTGACATTATTGAAAAGGTGTGTACATATGGGTTGTTTATGGATACCTTGGTTTCTGTAAACTAAAGGGATCTTGAGTACACACAAAGACCTAAGTTCCCAGTTCCTTGAGTGTTGGAGGTAATAAAAATAGGTTGCAAAGATATGCACAGTGTAGGTATCCTGTTCCAGGTCCACAAATCAGAATGAAGCCCCAGCTCAGCCCTGAACTGGGTACAGTTTTTGGCTGAATTTACCTACCACTGTCTGCAAGTCAGCAAGCTCTGATCACCCAGTTCTGGGCCAGACTTCTTAGCTGAGAAAGCATCCCATGATTTCTCACAGAGCTGTGATGGCTTGTGTCCCTCTGGCTCAGGTGTCTCTGCTCCTTTCTTGCCCTCACTCCTTAGTCTGGGAGAGCCAGATAAGGTCTCACTCATGTTTGGCAGCAGTTAAAATACCTCGTCCTTTGCCTCCCCTTCTTTCTTCACTGTGTTGTCCCAGGACTGGTTCCCAAAGGATCTCTCATTACTGTCCCGTTTTGGTCCCTGGTGTAGATTCTGTGGATAAAAGAGTACAGTGAAAAGCTTCAGCAGAAGCTTGCTAGTTTTGCTGTACAGAAGCATCCTTCCAGACCCTTAGCCAAGACTCTGGCTTCACAGCAAATAAAATGACCTGTGGTAGAGGCAGCAAAGTGATTTCAGAAATGTGAGGGTCTAAAAAAAGTAACACCTCTGCAAATCTTAAGAAATTTTGAAGGAATATTAACAATATTCACAAAATCTGCTTGCTTCATTTTATACATGTATGTCTTCTTTTAGTATTTTTAAGGGTAGTGAGGAATGTATTTACAATATAACTATGGATTCTTTGCTTGTGAATAATGCTGCATATACTTGTCATTAAAGATGAAGTTGTGCTGTATGCTGAATGTTTTCCTTTGCTCATTGTCATATCTAAAATAGGGAGAGCTAAAATGCTCAGTATAGAAAATACCAATGCTGTTTACTTGCAGACATAAACCAAGATTATATTACAGGCTTCAAACATAGGATTTTAATAGAAATGTAGGAACGCAGGTAAATAAACATTTTAAATTCTAGCTGAAGTTTGGAAAGCAAGCAGACTATTCCTATGTAGATAGAAATAGAATAGAATGCAATTAAGGGGTAATAGTAAATTGAGCACACTGTGTAAAAATCTTTAATATTTTCCATAGTAATAACAAAATGCTGTGCAGTAAATCCATTTAAAAAGAAGTTAAAAAAAAAAAAGTAAAAAACTGTTGCATCAGTATATTTTCAAATCTTGCTGGGTCTCAAAAATTTTTCCAGTTTTAGGGTATCTTTCTTGCCCCAGTCCTTTCAAAATTGCTTTTTCTATTTCCTTTGGATCCTCACACCAGTAGATCAGTTTACAAGGTAATTCACACATTCATCCTCATCTTAAGCAGTAGAGTTCAGGGAAGGAGTAAAAGATCTCTTCTGCATGTAGATTGTGAAGGTGATTCAAATGCAAAAGGGAAAATGTGGCATCTTGTCTTTTGCTGAGTCTGGTTAAGATCTGACTTTTTTCCAGCTTCAATTAGTGCCCTTAGGTATCATTTAAGGATCATTCTCCATGAAAAGAGCTGGATAGAAACACCTGGATTTTGCTACCTCTGCAAAACAGAAGATTCTGGACTTGAAGATATGTTGGAGCAACACCTCAAACCCTGTAACCCTGCAATTTCCTGGACACTCGCAGCACAATTGATGCAAAGACATGCAAAATCAGTGCCAGTGGTAGTCCCACACCATTTTTGTAGTCAGGGTTAGTAGGGAGGAGCAGGTGCACAGAGGGATGTATGCTCCCTCCTCATAAGTGCAAATGTGGATGTGATTTTCCTGGCTCCCCAGCGAGTGCCCGTTTGAGATGCAGCAGCTGGAAGCCCAGGGCTTAATTGAGAGGCCCAAGCTATAAGCAGGGATCATTGTTCCTCCTCCTTTGTGAGCACTGCATGAATTTGCATGATTGCAAGTACCCTTGCTGTGGGGTTGGCATGCTGTGAGATTTTAATGCTTCACTAAAAATAGAACGTTAACTCTAATACTGTTTTGATGCTATAAAATTATTCTCTTCTGAACCAATAACACTTAACTCTATCAATCTGTAATTTGAAACTATTTTAAATCAAATAGTATTCAATTTGCTTTAAATTTTGAAATAAAATTTGGTTTTCAGAACTTTTCTTTTTCCTATATTTTAGGGCCAAAAATCTGCATTAGATTACAGAGCTTTTAGTATCTCTGCTCTTACCTTTTACAGAGTTCAGCAGTGACTTGTCCTTTTATACACTGTGCCTGATTGAACCATCTTTTTCTAAAGAGTATCTGATCTTAATTACAACAAAGAAGATGGAGAATCCATACCTGCACTTGGTAGTCTGTGATCATTAATTTTTGCTGGCAAAAAATACAAATCTAGTTTAAACTGAGAAATTGTTTGGCTTCAGCTCCTATCTTTTGAATTTTATGCTGTATTTCTCCAATAAATTACTAAGATCACTATATCACTTTATATATTTGTGAAGGAAAAATGTGTACTTCCATATTATAAAAAAAGTTCTCTTTTAAACCAAGACTCTGGTAACCTGTTGCATGTAATGTCAGAGTTGTAACACTTAACTGGCAAACAAAATCTCTGTGTTGGTGGTCGGACAGTGAAAAAAAATACCCACCAGATTTGCCAAATTCAATATCAATAACTTGGACATCTCCTTTGACATCTCTTAAAAGTCCTTTGGTTCAACTTGATTGGACCTGCTGGATATATGAAGATGATTGCTTTTTTACTGAAAACTTTTCACCCAAACCTGTGAGAGCAGAACAACCTCAAACATCTTTCCAAACAGAGCAGCACTTTGTGAAAAAACCTGACATCACAGTAGCATTTACAATCTCCATCTTCTTCTGAGGCTGCATGGCTGCCTTTAGTATTTTTTTTTTAATATTATTTTTTAGAAGATTTTTATTCTTAATTATGCCATCCATAAGTCCTCTAATTCCCTCAGGTTTGTCTGTCTAGCTGATTGATTACTGACATCTTTTTCCCAATGTGTGTTTTTGTTGCATATTCTGCCTTCCCTCCCCCCCCACTTTTTTGTTTTTGTTTTATGCTATTTACTTTGCCATAAAACCAAGATAGGATTTTTTATCTACAATTTTTTCTTTTTCAATCTTGTTCAAAATGAATGTTGTTTTAGCTTAATAATGAATTCTTTTGATACAGCTTCTCTTAAAAATGTCACATTTTCCTGCCTAATCATTTCGGTCAAAGAATTTTGGTTGAAGTTTTACTTCAGCTTTGGGGAAATGTAAGTAATTCAGTAAAAATTTGTTTCCTCTATATCTTCAAAATATTCTTTAATATAGAAGATTTTTAAAAGGGAAACTTCTATCAGTTCCCACTCATTAGCACCATAACTGGTTGTATTTTCTGAGATTTTATCTGTTTTTTCTCTTGACAACTTGAAGGGACCCTCATGCAATTTTTAACTAAATAATGAACAATAATCTGCATTTTAAAGTGTAGGTGTATGTATGTATATATCTACACATATGCATAGAAGACAATAAGAAATATGTAATACAATACAGAGTTTGCAAATGGAAGTAATTCTCTGATTTGAAACACAAAATTCTCTGCAGCTGCAGATTTGATTGTCAGCTGCAAGAGCAACCACAATGGAAATTTACTGCCATTATGGAATCTGAAACAAAAGCACTAAAAATAAATTAACTTTAAATTTTATTCAAAGAAGCCAAGGGGAATGTTGCAATAATTTAAGCAATCCATGTTCTGTGGGGTTCAATCATGCCTGCTGCTGATTGTTAAACTGGAATAGACCAGCTAAGTGCACGACCTGGGCCAGCTCTTGCTCCATTTAGGATTGCCCTTGCAGTTGATTGACTAACACTTTGACTAATCAATTTTCAAGTAAATCTCTGCTGGGACTTTTGTATATTCTTCTGGGAACCTAAAACTTACCATCTTTAACATCCTTCCTTTGCTGAAGTTATTCTGTCTACTCCATTTCTCTTGCTTCCCCCCAACTTACAAAATTTATTCCTTCCCTTAAATATTCATGTCCTAAACGTCTACATGCAGTGTCTCCATCACAGATTCATTGACAGCAATTTTCTCAGAAAAAAATGAAATTTTTTAAAACTGAAATTTCTGGCTCTGTAGATACGTGTTGGGCAATATTGATTGCATTTACACCCAGCCTTTATTTATTTATTTTTAAACTCAGTTTTGAAGAACTCAGTATTTATTCATTTGCTTCTGTTTCTCACATTTATGTCAAGTTATAATCTCCAACAAGCAGCACTGATCTCTCTCATTATTTATTGTTTTGATGCAGAGAGCAATTAAATATAATTAACAGGCTGATTATCATTTGCTGGTAGAATTTGCTAAGAATGCATATGCTCCTGCAGGGAGTTGCCTGCTATTTCCTGCACCACTGATCTGATGCTGTTTGGAGAGAACCTCTTTTTCCCCTCTCTATTTACTGCTTCACTGATCTGGGGAAGGGAGAAAGTAAGTGTATGAAAATAAGTATGCCCTAGCTTGTGAATAGCTATCTCATGGAGAGCAAAGGGATAGAGTTTCACATTGGCTTTGTTGCAGTGCTGAGATGCAGAAGCACTAAAATATTCATAATTGGACCATGAAAAAAGGTAATGATGCAAGCTTTTTCACTGCCATGTGGTGCTGGGGTACTCACTTAAGCCAAAAGGTTTTGGGTTATTTTTGATTTATTTTCCAAGATTTCTTTTCAGATATGAGATTCCATGTCAGTAAAATGTTCTTTGTGTATAGAACTGTTAAATTTCCTGCATTCAGAAAGAAAGATATTGTTTTTCACATAGCCAGCCTGGTTAGCATGCCAGTAAACCTTTACTTAAGGATTAAGACATTCTATACGTGAATTTAAGTGAAGGCTAGCTGGCAAATAAGTATTCTCCACTGTGGTTTTGTAATTGCCACTATTAAACTGAGCTCTGAAAACTGAGGTTAATATACTATTGTTTGCTATCATACAAGGTGGTAATTTGAGCTGCTGATCTTGAGATATTCAGCAGCTCATATCATCTGAAGTTAAAATTCCTTTCATTAACTTGCCACTTGGTTCTCCCTGCTGGAATTCACACCTGGGTCCCATTTAACAGTTAATGCTTTGCCTTACTATTAAAGTGTTCTAAAGCTTTTTCTCTTCAGGTAAGCTGTGGCCTGATACAAAAAGAAGTGTTTTTTAATAGAATTTTGTTTAGATAAGTAATCAATGAAAGATCCTTTTTACTGCATTACAGAAATGCTTTCAATTAATTTTTGTTTATATTTAGGACTTTGAAGAACTGTTGTCCTACCAAGTTTTTGCTTGTTAGATTGGCATTTCCAGTAGACAACAAACCTTTTTCTCTCCATGTGTTAGAAGCCCATTCATTTCTCTTAGTAGACTGCTTCAGTGAGATTTCTCTGGTTGATTCTCACACTTATGTAATGCAACCTTACCTGTAAAATATTTTTCCACCTTCTACCTTTGATTTTGAGAATGTCTGATCCTTTTCTTACAAATTTTCAGGAATTTTTGAACTTCCATTTTGCCTCTTTTATATTGAACAATGTTATTTAAAAATCCCTTTGGACATGCTGGCAAATACCACACTTAGAACTTTGAGATGACTGTGCAAATATTAACTAATTGTGTCTGCTGTCATTCTGTGGGATAGGCTAGTTTTATCATCTGCTTTTGCACAGATGGGAAATTCAAACTGAGGTTTTCAAGTCATTTGCCCTCAACCAAGCCAGATGAAACAGTCCCAGAGCTGAAAATGCAGCCTTGGAGTTGTTGCCTCCTACAACCCGTAGCAATTCACCTAGGTTTTGGACACCAACTGGCTCTGAATAAATATATCTGTTGGAAGTGCAGCACCTTCATAGAAATTATTCTGTGTTTCTGGCAGCAGTAACAGCTATCATGGAAAGAACTTGAGGTGCAGTTATCTTCATGCTGTAAGGGACAGCTATGAAAACCCAAATTCCTGTGTAATGTAGTTTATGCATTTCACCAAAATTTTGGTGAAATGCATAAAATTATGCATGGTCACCAAACATGGAAGATGATTCATAGTGCAAAATGAACATTTTTTGGCATGGAGGTTTTATGGGGTTATTTACAATCCTCTCTCTGTCTTATTTATGTTAATATGCAAATAAAAACACACTAATTTTTTTAAGGAAAAGTTACTGAAAGGAATTTTCTCACTAATTTTCTGTTGTTTTAGTAATGTACACAACATTATATCAATATATATATTATATCAACATTATATCTATATCTATCTATCTATATACATATATATATATATATATAGTCAATGTGTATATGTAAAGAATTGTAATAGTCATTAATTCATGTTGCAGATATAAAAGAGCAGGGAGCACCATGTCACTGTAAGAAGGGAAGGCTCAGGACCTCATATCAGGATTCCAGTACTTAAAGGGTGGCTTCAAAGAGGATGGAAGCCCTCTCTCCTCAAGGAGACAGAGAGAGGACAGGTGGCAGTGGGTACCAGTTATACAGGGAGAGGTTTCATCTTGATATAAGAAAGATATTTTTACAGTGAAAGCAACCATTGACTGGAACAACCTCCCCAGAGATATGAGGCTCCATCAGTGGAGGTTTTCAGAATGCCATTAGAGAGGGTGCTAGATCATCTCATCTAGACTTCCATGAATGGGATCTTTAGAGGTCTCTTCAAACCTGGATTATTCTGGATAAAGAATCAGAATTTCATGGGCAAGTGTAGCAATGCAGAAATTTGTTGCCTAGCCACGATATTTTAATGGCCAGATGTGCTGGTCAGCTCTTGTGAAGTTCCTTCAGAGACATTTTCAGCAGCAGTTCACAGAAAGTTGCTTAAAGATTTTTAGTCATCGAAAAGTTAACATTCAGAGCTAAGTTTTTACATGTGCTAAAACCTTTATACCAAAATATTAACTAGCATTTAGCTATATTTTGCCCAGAGAAATTGTGGATGCCCCATCTTGGGCAGTGTTTAAAGGCTAGGTTTGATGGGGCCTTGAGTACCTTGGTTTGGTGGAACGTGTCCCTGCTCATGGCAGAGGGGTTGAAACTAGACAGTCTTTAAAGTCAATTCCAAACCAAACTAGTCTATAATTCTATAACTTCTAGTGGTTCACTCCATTTCTCAAGATTAATTTGGATCAATGATCATGACAATGATCAAAGTCAAAATCAAGACTGGGATATAAAATTTTTGAATTAACATGCCTGGAGCAAAATAACATCAGAAAAATACCAAGAGCAGACATGATATGCATAGAGTCTATATCTTGGAAGGTAAGCAGTTTTTCATCTTTGTTTTATTTTGTAGGGTTTTCTAGATCTGAATTCCTGGATCTCTCTGACAGGCTGCAGGGAGCCAAATCTGATCTGGGTGGTTTCATACAGAACTTGAAGGTTACTTGTTCACCAGTTTCATGAAACTGCTCAATTATTGTCTTCATAGCCAACATACACAAAGTATCTGCCAATGCAACTGCTATTTTAGAAATATAGCCAGCTAAAACAAATGCTTTTCTCTATTTATTTTTTTTCAGCTGACATCTCTGTTATTCTTTTATCACTTTTTGCTGCTTCACATTGCCCATTGTTCTGACCATATCTTACTCTCTGTAACTCCCTCATATTAGTAGTGTAGCAAACGACACAGGCAGAAGTACATGTATTATCTGTAAGATGATAAGCCAACTGTCCACTTGCTGACCTCAAAAATATTTAATTTGCCATTTTTTCCTGATATCATCCTGATATTTATCTTGGGAGGTGTATTCACGCTTTGTAATGAAAAATACACTTTCAGTTCAAGCAATTGAAGGAAGCAGATTGTTCTCATTACTCGAGGGGATTAATCAAATTCAAGTTTGAGATATCCCTGTCAATGCCTTTATGAGGGATCTGCTATTCTAAGGGGACATATTTGCTAAATGTGTAATTGAGTCCACTAGTTTTTTAGTTACACTTATAAAAGACACACAAAGGCTATGTTTCATACATTTAAACACTCCTAATCTGCTTATAAATGTGATGTTGGACATCTTTAGATGGACTAGCTCCATGGGCAACAATTTCATAAAATTTTACCTATTTATTGTGGTTTAACCCCAGCCAGCAGCCAAGCCCCACACAGCTGCTCACTCACTCCCCCAGCAGGACCAGGGAGGGAATCTGAAGGACAAAAGCTGGAAAACTCGTGAGTTGAGGTAAGGACAGTTTAATAGAGAAAGCAAAAGCCATGCACACAAGCTAAGCAAAATAAGGAATTAATTCACAGTTTCCCATGGACAGGCAGGTGTTCACCCATCTCCAGGAGAGCAGGGTCCCATCCCATGTAATGACTATTTGGAAAGACAAACTCCATCACTCCAAATGTGTCCCCACTTCCTCTTCCTTCCCTCCACTCTATCTGCTGAGCATGATGTCACATGCTCTGGAATATCCCTTTGGTCAGTGTGGGTTATCTGTCCCAGCTCTTTCTCCTCCCAATCTCTCATGCAACCCCAGCTTCCTTGCCAGTGTGTAAATTAGAGAAGCAGAAAAGGTCGTGGCTCTGTGTAAACCCTGCTGTGCATTAACAAAAACATCTCTTTATTATCAATCCTGTGCTCAGCACAAATCCAAAATACAGCCCCATACCAGCCACTCTGAAGAAAGTTTACCCCACCAAAATCTACATTTGAATCTTATTTTGACTGTGAGAATTATTCCTTTTTTCTCTTCTGTTATCTTTCTTGGCCCTTTCCTGCTCTGAAGATAAGTTGTGAAATCTTAGACAGTCTCTAAAAGGGACCTACTGGAAGCCTGGCTCCTGTAGGAGGTATTCAGAGCAGACATATAGCTTAACCTGAGAAAAATTTTTCTTCAAAGATTACATGTTGAGATAGGAACGGTGCACATTCTCAGTCCATCAAAATAAGTTTTGAAAAACATTCCTGTGCTGAATTACAATGAAATGTTGTCATTTATTAATAAAAAGAATCGTATGCCTATACAGGAAAATATTTTTGTTCAGAGAAGTCTACAGATTTTATTAAAAATTAAAATTAGAGCTTTCTTGTTTGAAAGTGTCAGGTAAAGTCTTGACAAGCACTTTGAGAGTGTACTCCAAAAGATGATTAATTAAATTTGAACTTCAAAGAACATACAAAACTTAAAACGGTGGTTTTGAATGAAAAACACATTTTCATGAAACTTTTCCAGACCAGTTATGTTCCATATAGTATTCAACTCTCTGTTTACTTATGCAGTATGGAGTAGTGTGGTAGTCTAATTTTATAATAATGCCTGTTAAAGAACACTACGAACAAAAATTTGAGAGAAAAAGTGAAAAAGAAAGTGAGAGGATAGTAGTATAGTGATGTTGATCATGCTCATCCTGGGAGGAGCTCCCAGGTAGCACTTTAATTGCTATAACCATGAAAAAATATTTTATTTCTACATTTCTACAGGCATACATTTTTAAGGCCTCCATTATGTAGAGTATCTGTCAGCTCTGGTGAAATATATTACCATTATCTTTATAACTTACTTTTCACTTATATGTGCACAGTCTTTGATCTAGAAGAACTACATCTTTGCAAGAGACTATTCTAACTATACATTTCAATTTTAACATTTATAATCCAATCTAAAGAGAGAATATGCAATCCATATGTGACTCCAAATCTTTCCAGAAAGTATTGGTCTTGGAAAAATAACAGCTTGTCAGATCTCAGGTACATTTCATTAGTAGTATTTGAAAGTTTCAATTACTATTCCGTGTTTTTCATGTCTGTCAGACCTGCAACAATTTCTATATATCTCATTCCAATAGCTGCTCTGTCATTTTTGATAATGGGCTTTGAACTTTCAGACATAATCAATCAGGGAATTATTTCAAACCACTGCATTATCTGCTTTAGTGAAAGGAGTCAGATGTGGATCTGAATACCATCCACTGGCTTAAAGGATGATGTTTTGAATTAGCCTCCTTCATTGGCCACAGTTGCAATGGAGAATTTTCAGTATCAAAACTGAAACCTAAAAAGCTGCAGGGGTCAAAATACCAAGTGCGGGATAGCTATAGCTATTTTTAAGTGTTGTTTTACTCACAACCATTACACACCTATCACTTTTTTTTTTTTTTTTCATTCATGGATGTTTTTATATCTTCCAGTGGTTTTTAGTACTGCGTAGATTGTGGTGCTGGCCAGGCCACATTAAATTCCCCAGCTGACAATGACACTGCAGCCATTTTACATTCTATGCAGCAAGGTGTTACCTGACTACTGAATGCACTTTTCTTTGTTCTGTGAATGCATTTCTGTCTACTTCTTTTACAGCTCTGCACTTCTGTATGCTTTTACTTCTCTGTATGTTCTCTGTAGTCATAAATCCCTTTCTATGCTTTTCCAATATATTTATGTCAGCACATGCTTATTTCTTAAGGTGATATCTTTGTGAAAAAATAAAGTATTTCCTCTCTCCCATCTGTGAACACTTAGCAAAATGCACAGTGAATTGCTTACTGCTGTTTTAAAGACAAGATCCTACTTGACTCCACTGTTCCCTTTCTAGCTCTCTGTGTTTTCTCCCATGTTTACTATGCGGTTTTCAGGGTATTTTTGGGAGTTAGGGTCATAAATGTCAGAATAATCACAGTTAAACACTGAAAAGAAATAAAACTTTACTGATTTTTTGTCAGATTGGTCAGAAAAATATTACTGAGTTCTCTTCATTGCTTGTCAAATCTTAATGCCTGTCCAAAGGGGAAGGCTTATCAAATCAAAGCATGCCCAGGGTTAAGTAACAAACTTAGAAAAGTTGCAGCCCAGAAGCAGGAAAGAGCATAATTACAAATGTGCTTCATAAAATTAGTGGGAGGCCTTGCTATTCCAACATTATTTATGACCTCTAAACCAACTTACCAAAAGGATTGAAAATTATGGGGAATGACCTTTTAGCAAAGATTGTGCTTCTTGCCTTTAGCCTGTCTGATGATCACACCATCTTGATTGGGATAGTTTGCAAGGCTGAAATAAGCAGAAGGTAATCACTGAGTTGAAGGTCACCTGTGTGTAATGAACATGATAAAGCTTCTGATTGCACATGATAAATGAGTTCTGCATAGAACCAAATAGTTTAGGAAGACTTTCTGGAAAGGGAGAGAAGAAGGAAATAGGGAAAAAAGGGTACCTATCAAACAGGGTCAAGGAGCAGCTTGTATTGAGTATGTGGCCTCTCCTTCTGTTACATACAGGTTATACAAACCTCAGGTCATACAACTTGTATTAGTGTGTTGCCTCTCCTGCTGTTACATACAGGTTATACAAACCTCACCTAGCAGAAACTTAACTGGTTTCCAGCAGACATGCACTTAATATGATGTGTTCTGCAGTGGTTTAGATGGAGTTTCACCTGAGGTGACATAGTGTGTCACTGTGCTCCGAAGGTATATGTTAAGCTGGCAGAGCCATTTTAAGTTCCAGCTAGTAACTAAAACCAGACTCTTGAGTAGCAGAGCAAGCCAGCTTTTTGCAAGCAGCCACGCCTGGGTTCAGCCAGGGCCCCTGCTTGCCCAGAGCGCTGATGGCAGGGCTGTTCTGGACTGGTGTGCAGTCTTTGCTCTTGGATGGACACTGTGCAGCCCACACTTGTGAATAATGGGGAAACCACTAACCTACCTTTGCATGCAGTGAATTTCTTACCCAGGAAACAAAAATCTGTGAGGGAATAAATAAATCCTGTGTAGTGCCTTGTTAGTTTACCTTCCCTTCCCCTCTTGCACCGTGATATCCCACTGATGCTTGGAGTCCCTTTATGTTTGCACCATTTAGAGCAGGAGTTACATCTCTCTAAACATAATGAATTCCCAAGTGGAAAATATATGCTCACTTCTCAAACCATCTGTACTCATGTATGTGAACAGAGATAGATTCAAGAGATTTGTAGCACATTCATGCATAAAAATGGAGAACAGCTAATTCTGATATGCTAGAGGAAACTGCTGGAGGATTAATACATTTATAAGAAAAATGATCACATTTGTGCAGTCTGTATTCAATATTTACAGAGATAATGGAGATGGAACATTTGTTTATCTGGCAGTGGACCAAAAACATTCCTCCCAGACCTGTGAGGTAGGATATCTTGAAGACAATGAAAAGAAGTCAGAAGCTTGCAGGAGGGGATACAGTCAGTTCTGTCTCCAAACACATTAATAAAAGTCATAAGAAAATATAACAATCAGGGAAAACTGACTGGGTTTTTTTTTTCAGGTAGTCCAGTTGAAATGGAATCATAAGACTGTTGGTTAAAAAATAAAGATACAGATGAAGAAAAGCCTCTTGACGTGTTTTAGTAGCTAGGCAAGGTTTGCAAGTAACCATGAATCTGTTTGGAGAAGAATAACAAAAGGTGGTCTGTGTGATGGGTGGGGAACTGGCTGGCAGACAGCACCCACAGAGAAGGGGAAAGTGGCTCCTTTTCAAACTGGCAGCCTGTCAGGTTGGGGGTCCCTAGCTATTGATAGGGATATTGGGCCCAATGCTGTTCAATATCTTAATGAGCAGTTTGGATGGTGTGGTCAAGTGTATGCTGACCAAGTTTGTCCATGGGCCCAAATTGGGTGAGGAAATGGAGACTTCAGAAGTGAGAGCCACCCTGCGGGAAGACCTGGAGAGACTAAAAGAGTGGGCTAACAAGAATCTTAACCTTAAAATCAACAATGACAAGCATAAGGTCAGGTACCTGGGAAAACATAATAAATAAAGGATTATTTATTCAGGAGGTCCTGTTGGGCAAGCAGCTCAGTAAGAGAGAGCACCAGGCTGCTGTGGTGCAGAGAACCAAGAAAATGCTGGGCTGCATCAACAACAGCATCGCTAGCAGATGATGGTCATCAAAGATGTCATCATCACTCCCTATTCCATGCTTGTCAGGCCACACCTGGAATAGTGTTTTCAGTGTTGGTTCAAATTATACAAAAATGTGCACAGGCTGGAAAGAGTCCAGAGAAGGGCCATAAGACGGATCTGATGACTGGAAATCTGGAGGAAAGTTTGAGAAAATTGGATTTGTTCAGCCTTGAGAAAAGAAAGCTTAGATAAGACATTATCACCATGCTTCTGTATTTAAAGGGTGACTACAAAGAAGATGCAGACTCCCTTTTCACAAGGAGTCACATGGAAAAGTGAGGGATAATGGGCTCTTATTAATCCTGGGGAGATTCCAATTGGACACAAAGGGAAACATTTTCTCAATGAGAGCAATCACCCATTAGAATAATCTTCCCATTGATCAATTCCCCAGTGTTGGACACCTTTAAAATCCAGAAAGACAAGGTACTAGGCCATCTTTTCAAGACCAAAAAGGGTTGGATCAGATGATCCTTGAGATCCCTTTCAACCTGGTATTCTAAGATTCTGTGAAAATAAAAAAAATCACAGAATTAAAAGTCAAGGACATGCAAAAAGTGTCAGATAGCAATGCAAAAAAACCCTCTGTGGAATGATAGATATGCAGAAGGCACTGTGTTTATATATAAAAAAAGAATAAGTGAAATAAAGTTCTAAATTGGGATTCAATTGATTCAGCCTGATTTATATGGTAAGATGTATTTGAGATAGCAAGGAAAAAATATGTGCACAGTTGTTCATAAAGAAACCTTTACACAGGGTTTGTTCCAAGATATATTTGACAATTAATTTTGCATAACGTTTTCCATTTTAATTATTGGTTTTCCTTATATTCTGACTGTAGCATAATGACTTGTAGGCTAATGAAAACTGCCAGGAAGAACAAAAATAAAAACTACAAAGGAGCTTGCTGCCTGTCTTTATCTCCAGCAGCTCTGACAACATTTGCATATAATTGTACTTCTGAAAAATACAGAGACTCTGTGATGGCAGTTTGAAGAGCTGCCTGAAAGATGGTTAATCACTAGTTGTTTTAGAATGGTGGGATTAACAGAAAAGAGTTTCAGTGATAGCAAAACCTACCTTTTTTCTAGCTCTTCCAGCATACCAGTGTTTTTTCCCTTTTCCATTTTATGATGGTATTTGGGGTCTTTGATAGGCTGGCTCAAAATGAACACAGGAAAGTGGAAAAGGCAATGTGTAAGGTGAGTTCTGAGAAAGAAACCAAGAAAACAGCCAGGCATTCATGCATGTTTATGGCTAGCACCGAGGACTGGACACTCTTAACCATTCCAGCAGTTCACAATTGAATTTGCCAGAGGTATTCTCTCTTCTGTGTCAGACTTCCCTCTATCTGTTACGTTAGGGTCTAAGAGAGGGAAAAAAAAAAAAAAAGAAAGGATTCAGCAATTCAGCCATTGTTTTGTCCTGCTGAAATTTAGGTAGGGTTTTAAAAATTGACAAAGTGTATTATTAGTCGTAATAAAGTCCTATTTGAGAAATAGCATATGCCAAAGCAATTAAAGTCATTAAAAGCACTCAAGATATTTTCCAACTTGGCCTTTGACATGCACCTCACGCAAGGTGGACAAGGTCAATTGGTCCTGTGCTGGCAGCACTTAGAGCTTCACTCTTTTCTGTCCTCTGCAGCTCTTGCTTTGTTTTTAAGCCACTTTCCAGAAATTAATTCATGCACTGGAGTAGAAGAGAATGGTCTGACATGCCTTTTCACTTCTAAGGCTAACTGTGCTTGATTTGTTCTTTAATGTTTTCTTAATTGCATTTGTTAATTTGCCTTTGGATGAAATAGATTGGGGGTGTAAACAGATCAACTCTGTCCATAATAAATTTAGAGTATCTCAAAAGAATTAATGACTGGAAATTGATATCAATGGCATATTTTTCTATTAAGAATATTGCTTTAATGATAAGATTCAAAAAATTTCAAAGGCCGAGCAAACTGCAACCTATAAATCTGTGTGTTATAAATATGTGTATCATATGCAAGAGCTTTGTTCTTCAGATTCCAAGATTAAAATTCAAATTTCCATCCTTTATGGCATTTATCTTATTGTAAACCACAGATTTATTTAATCTTTACAACCCTTCGTACAGGATGACGCAGCAATACCATTTAATATATGACATGAAAACTTATGACTGAAAATTACAGTGCATAAATATTTCTAATCAAGACATGAAAACTTCTAGCACAGTACATGGTACATAGTACAAAAATACAGATGGATAAGTAAAGCTGCAAATTAAACAGTGATGGTGGACTAACTTTATGTTTTCTTGTGAATGACAATTTGAACTGAAAGCCAAATATTACACATCAGCCAAGCTGATGAATTTAACAGACTGAAGAAAAAGATAGGAAGGGCAATGTTTACATTGATATGTCAATGTATTATCCAGCTGAACAAAACATGATTTTGTAAAGCATTTATAATTTCACCAAAATCCTTCTGTGTTTCTTTGAATGTGGAGGGGAAAAAATGTTTCTGGGATATTTCTTTAAAAAGGAAATTTTCTGTGTGTCTGTAACAGGAGATGTTATAAATTTGGTCTAGGATCAAGGCATACCTGTCTTTAGTCACTTTGCTTTGTGTTCTGCCCGTGTGGTCCAGCCATAGAGCCCTGGGCAGGCCTAGGGGATGCCCTAACCCTTGTGAAATAAAGTCCCAGATTATTGCATGTGGATCAGGCTGAGCTCATGGTGTGGAGGGAAAGATACAGCTGAATGACTTTATTTTATTTGAGACATGCTTGTGGTACCTTCTGGGTGAAAAATATCTTTTCTGACTTCACAATTTCCTTTCTCTCAATTATTTGCTTTTGTAGGTAATCACTTGTGGCCCCCTCAAAAGAACCTTTTTAACAGTCAAGACAGTGCTACCCTGACAGTTACAGTAAAACAGAAGGAGGGAGAACTTAAACACATTTCTGATACTATTTCATCTCGCTTACTATTTTCTGCATATGCAGCCAGATATCCACATATGTCAAACCTTGATTCATTATGGTCATATCAGCTGAAATTAAGTGACAATTAATATTTATAGGGAGATCTAAAACTTCATGATTTATCATCACAGAAAAGTATTATGGCAACTCCATGATTTCATGCAATAAAGCAACATCTGTCTTTTTATTTGGTTTAAACCAAGAAGTTTGTTCTGTCTGTGCTGTTGACCAGCTCACATGAAGTTGGCATTTAACCAGCAGAACACACTTACAGCCGACAAGGCACATTGGGATTAAACAACAATTTAATAATGTTTCTTGAGACTGACTCACTTGTTTAATCAAAATTCAAACTAAAATGCGTAAAATCCAGTGAATGAACACAATCAAATAACTAATTTCTGAAGCCATGACCTGCTTGCCAAAAACTGGGAGACTAAAACTGCAAAAAGTCAGGTAAATTTTTAATAGATTTGCAAAGGCATAACATGGGCTCCTTGTCACCTCTGGACCTTGTGGTAGCGTGGCTGTACCTTCCCAAACCTGATGGTGTCCAAGTGCAAGGTGCAGCAGCTGGGTCAGGGCAATCCCAAACAAGGATACAGGCTGGGAGAAGAGCTCATTGAGAGCAGTCCTTATTGGAGAAGTATTTTGGGGCTCTGGTGGATGAAAAGCTGAGTGTGCACTTGCAGCCCATGAAATCAATTGAATCCTGGACTGCATCAAAAGCAGTGTGACCAGCACTGGGTGAGGGACGTCCCTCTCCCACCTCTTCCCTGCTCTCTGGTGAGACCCCAGTGGGAATGCTGCATCCAGACTTGGAGGCCCCAGCATAAGAAGGATATGGACCTGTTGGAGAGAGTCCAGAGAGAGAAACAAAGATGATCAAGGGGCTGAAGCACCTCTCCTGTGTAGATAGGCTGAGAGAGCTGAGGTTGTTGGAGAAGACTCCAGAGAAAGATCTTTGCATCATTCCAGTACTAAAACGGGGCTTTTAAAAAGAGGCGCAGTGACTTTTATCATGAGCAGATAGTGGTAGGACAAAGAGGAATACTTTTAAAGTAAGATATGAGAGATTTAGTTTAGATGTTAGGAAGATATTCTTTACTGTGAGGCTGGTGAGGCGCTAGAACAGGTTGCCCAGAGAATTGGTGGATGCCCCATCTCTGGAAGTCTCCAGACCAGGCTGGATTTAGTGGGTGGCAGTCCTCCCAAGGCAGAGAGGTTGGAAATAAATGATCTTTAAGGTCCCTTCCAACCCAAAACATTCTATGATTCTATGATAATAAGTTCATCATTAATTCAACGAAAATGGGGCTTCCAGAGTTATGAAATGTGTAAATTGTTTAAAAAGCACATTTGAGTTGCTAAAGCTAATTTATATTAAAACAAGACTGACAAATTTGATCAGATGCCTCCATATTTTTACTTCACTTTCCACTGGTACCAGGTAGAGTCATAAATAACACATAATTATTAAAATATGCTGTCGAGAGCTTTCAGGAGCGTAGACCACCAAAGACTTATATATTCACATCTGCCAGTTTATTTTGCTTTGTGGTGCATAAATAAAGGTGTATAAATGTGCAAGGCATATAACATGAGTAAATGAAAAGAAGGATTCTCATACGTAAAGCCTCCTCCTTTGATCCTGAAGTGTTCTGTGCATCTCCTCTGGGCTGTATATATCAGTCTTACATAGGCATCTCATGTGGAATCATACCAAATGAGGCCTTCAGAGGGAAAAGTTTTATCCAGAGAAGAAGATTCCACAACAAATTGTTATTCTGATATGAATAGTTTTCAGCTACCTCCATTGTTGAATGTGCACACTTTATTTGGTATATTAAAATATTAATATCCATGAAAACCAACACCTAACAAACTGGAAAATTCTCTTTATGTTTATCTCATAATTTTCATCTAAGGGAATATGCAGGATTGCATCATGCTGGTAACTAAATCTAATAAGGGTGGTAGCAGAGACTAACTTCTGGGTAGGCAAATGTCAAAGGCATTGGAAGCTGCAGACTGAGTTACTTGTTTCTTGTGTGATATTTGGTGAGACAACTAAAATAGCAAAATATTTATTACAAATCAGAGAAAAGTATTTTCACTTGGCACATTCAGGGATGGACTTATAACTACTGGTAAAATACAGTTCTCACAATGCTAATTTTACTGCAAGTATGAGTAATGAGTAAAACTCAAATGCAGGTGTTAGGTTTGGTTTGCTTTGCTTTTACAATGAAATGTAAGTTCTGATATTTGGCTCATTAAGTTTTCAGACTTTCTATTGAAAAGGGTGATGGAGCACTACACAGTTCCAATTTCAAAGCTGTTATTCTCCTGTTGTACATTTTTAGCCTCTTCCTTGGTTCATGCTTCTCCTTCCATAGTTATCAGGAGTTGAGACAAACCTGGCTGAATACTTGGAGCTGAGTAGAGGTGATTTAAGGTCAGATTAGCTTGGGGGGAGCTGTGGTAATCACATATCCTCTGAACAGAGAGAGACACATAGCTGCCCCAGGATTTTCCTGGGAAGCTGTGAGAAAGCTCAGAGAAAGAACTAAAACAATTATTATCTCTCTTTCTGTAGCTGTTGTTTATAGATATGATTCTCCAGAGTGTGCTATTCATAGTTCACCAATAGTGTGAGAAAAGATTCCTAAAGGTCAATCAGGTCTTAGGTCTACCATTGTTTCTCTAAGAACTGTCGATTTCTAATAATAAAGTGCTTTTTCCTGCCTTCTGATAGTAGAGTCTCTGTATCACCTTTATCTTTCCCCAGTACCCCTTTGGTGGCAATTGGACACCCTGGCAGTGATGGGGAGCAGGGAGAAATACAGTAACTGAATAAACAGTTTCTGTTAAATATTTTTTCTAAATTTATTTTTAATGTTTTCAATACTAAATAAAAGTTTCCCAATTAAATTAGTAAATTGGCTTGGTAGAAAACAATATCTGCTTCTATGAGCTGCATCTATGCTGTTGTCTAGAGCTTTATGAGGAAAGTTATTTTTATTCTGGATCCTGCAGTGTGGTGGGAAATTCTTAAGCTTGCTTGGGTCTAGTTAGGGTGATGTTAGAAACCAGCTAGGCACAGCAACTCACAGCTTAGTGAAAGTGCTTTTAAATTGTGCACATCTGGCTGTATAAATGTTTCCCAGGTCTTGATCATCAGAGTATATCTTTACATTGTAAGGAAAGAATTTGAAAATACTGCAGATATTGCAAGGGTAGGTGGAAACTAAATTCATCAGAAACCTAGGTTGATTGATGCTAGCTAGGGCCAGATTTTGAGGACACACAGTAACCCCTGGTAAAGCAAAGGTCTCAGACAGTCAAAAATGGCAAAAGATTTGAGTAACAAAGGAAATCTTTAAAGGCTTTTATTTTAAAAATATCACTTACCCATCTTCTGTAGCTGCCAAAATTTTTACTAGGAATCTTCTCCTTTCTCCTTTACCATTTCAAGGTATTTTAATGATTGCAATGGCTATCCTTTTTGGAGGAAAACAAAGATTCCTTTTAAAGGGCTAGAAGAGTCTCTTATTTTTATATTTGACTAACTTTAACAGGACTCCATTTTCCCAAAGAAGGAAGGCAAGTGTGAAAGCAATTTTAGAAGGCAGCTGAAAAGATGAAAAGCAGCTTCTGCCTTTCTCAGTGATTTTTTTTCAAATTTTACTGTTAAGATGTCACAGGTATAGAACATTACTTTTTCATTCAGGCTGAAATGACGAAAACCTGTGCTCAGAAAAGTTATTTAAGCTGTTGTTTTCATTTGGCACATGTTTTTGAGAGGAAAGCTGCTAGATGTACAATACTGGCCAGTTCAATCAAGTCTTTAATAGAAGTTCTGGGGAAAAGCAGACAGAGATAAGGATGTATGGCAAGCAAGTCAGAAAGTCATTTTTGGGGAGAAAAGGGTCCAGTTTTACTTGCTTAGAAGGAGATTTAGTCAAAACCTGGACTGATGGTGAGATCATTTGATCTGACTCCTTTGCCTTGTCTGCCCAGGCCATCATGAGGGTGATAAAAGTTCACCAATGTTAAAGTGGCTGTGAGCTCTCACAGCAAGTTTGCTGTCAGCTGTCACAGAGGAACGAGTTCCTTTCAGCTCCTTTCTGGTGACAGTGTACAGCTATTATATCTCCTTCTTGCTGCCTGGTTAAACTAAGGAGCCTACCAAGCAGTTGTGGGTGGAACCACACATTTTCTTTGTGTTTTTTTTACCATGATGTTAAAATGACATCCCTTTGTACTTGTTGCTCATGTGTTTAACTGGAAAATATCTTGCAAAATTTCTTCTCAATATAGTTATGAGATTTTAGAGCATATTTAATGTTTTCCAAACAATGAAGAAATATAAAGATCTGGTTAGCAAGAGAAAAGTGGTTGCACCTTGGCACATACAATGAAGCATTCTATTAATATTCTTTGAAGTTAGGATAGGACATTTTATAATTTTTATTCCAAATAACAATGAACTTAGCAAAACTCAAATGAAGAGAGAATAACAGACTAAATAGATTACAAATAGAGAGCTAAATCAGAACCTTAAATTAATTTAACAAAACTCAGTAAGGTGGATTAAGAGGACTATCAATATCAAATCAATGTAAAAAGAAAGTAGTTTTACAATGCCTTTCATGGTATACTGTTTAAGATGTGATAACCATATTGAAAATTCATTAGTATGCAGAAAACCAAGAGAAGCATATGGAAATATATCCTTCAAAGGACTAGCACACAATAAATTGTACAAAAGGCATAAAATATCTTTAGGATGAATGATCACGATGAAAGTAATGTGCACTAAAATTGTAGGAGTGGTATTCACTCATTAGTTGTATGAAGCCATTAACTGCACAAAATCATTCTATTTTGCATAACCATTTGTCATATAAAATCATTAGCTCCCTCCTAAAATTGTTGGAAATGTGAAATGATTTTTCAAAAAAACCCATTAGTTACAGGGTATTACACTATAAAAATCAGTGGCATATTACTTCATCATTTTCTGCATAAAAATGTCTCGTTTATGCAAAACCATTTATGTTGATAAATAACTTTTTAAGTAGCCTTATTGTTCGATAGCTGGGCTGTTAGCTGTTCAGTTTCAATAGTAATTTTTATGGCAAAGACATTTATTAGTTATGAAAAACTCTGAAATGAACTAGAACAAACATTACTTTCTACCCTGCTAAAATTGACAGTTTTAAAAAGCAATCTTGTTTGCCATAAATGTGCTCTTAGAGTTTTAAATAGTGGCAGCTGTTTCCATTTATTTAGCATTATTTTTTTCACTATTTGAATTCTATTCACTGCATCTTTCAGGTTCTCATTCTCACATTCTAAGCTAAAATCAGGGTAAGGCTTTCATAGTAGTGTTTTTGATCATATCACAGATAGTTTTATATACTTGTACTAGGACAAGTAATTTACACATCAAAATGGAACACATTGTCCTGCTCTCTCGCACAATCATCAGAAAACTTTTAACCACATCAGGATCAGTTAATTTCCGGGAGTGAAATACTTGAAAATTCAAACTTGTGCTCTAGCACAAAGGGGTCTCTGTGAGAAACACATGAAGATGTCCAGTGCTGCGGAGGAATAGCCATGGATTTCTAACTCATAAGATCTCTGTTGAGGAAAGGAGCCCTCTTGAGCAATGTTTGTTAAAGGCAATGTTTATTTGTTATTTTTGCTATTGTATTATCCAGGTATATCTTCAAGCATTGTTGTGTACAGTTCTATAGAAGCAAGAAAACTATTTTTCTTCCAAGGAATAAAGAAAAGGCTAAGCCTTGCCTACTGTTGCCAACCTATGTAAAAGGGACAAGAGAGAAACAGAGAAGACCTCTCTGTTACAGAAGTAATCCATGTCTTGTCAAAACCAACAACATTCCTTGAATATCACTTGTGGTGTGTTTACACTGGTCAGAAACTTGCAGCCACCCTGCTGCTTGCACACTCCCTTCTCCAGTGGGGTGGGGGAGAAAATCAGATGACTGAAAGTGAGAAACAACTCGCAGGATGAGATAAAGACAGTGAAATTAAAGAAAGAAAGAGAGGAGAAAAGTGATAAAGAGGCAGTTGTCTACCATGGCACACAAGCAAGACCAATGCTCAGATGGTATCTGAGGAATGATGCTTTGGACAAGCTACATCCACAACTTCTGTTGCTGAGCATAACATGGCACGGTAGGGAAAATCCCCTTTGCCAGTTTGGGTCAGGTGTTCCAGCTTCTGGTCGTCCCTTCCCAAACCCTTGCCCACTTGCTGCCTACCCACTGAGGGGTTAGAGAAACAAACTTGGTCAGAGAGAGACTTGCCCTTGTGTAAGCACTGCTCAGCAATAGCTAAAATATTTGTATGCCATCAACACTTTCATTCACAAGTCCAAAACACACTAATATATGGGCTGTTATGAAATAAGCTAACTCCAGTCCAGCCAGCCAGAGTACATCACTACATCAGCTGTCTAGGAATACTGTGTTTAAAGAGACAGCACATAAACCAGTAAAGAAATAAAACACTCCTCAAACCCAGGAAAACCTGCCCCAAATCCCCACCCTCAAAGCTAGGTTGCAGCATTTTCAGGAGGTATGGCCATTGACTCAGTAATATGTTCTATTAATGGTAAAAATGAAGAGCTTAAGACAGTGGTTTGTTCCATATCATTTGGTGTGGCTTTAAAATAGAAAATAGTAATGTCATCTAAAAGTCTGTCATCTAAATGTTATCTAAAAACTCTTCCAGAAATGTTTAAAGTGAACACAGAAGTACTGGTATTTCGCTTTAGGTGGGTAATTTCTGATTAAGACTTAGGATGTGGATTGGCTTTAGTTTCTAAGGTTAAGAAAAGAGGAATTTAATTGGAGTGAAAAACTAAAGTGATTATTAAGCTGATCAGAAGAACATTTTCTTTTAAGCTCTAGTATATCCCAGTTTTTGCCAACAAATTTGTTCTCTTTAGGTCTTGATGCTGCCCCCATTTTCTAGGATTTCTGAACTGTTGAAATTAGTGTCAAAAGCCAAAATGGTGATAGAATATCACTTCATTGAGATCATCAATCTACACAAAAGAGGAGCAGAGATGGCCTTTAACCCTTCATACCTGTCTGTTTCGGTGTCTTTTCACTTCTGCATGCTCTTTTAAGTCCCCCAGCCCTGAAATGCGGGTCCTGTGGACAATCCAGCCATGTATTGTGAAGGCACTGAGTTACTTGTCACAGCATGGCTGTGGTCTATCCAGCTGTGCAAATTCTTGGTAACAAAAATGTCTGACCCTGAAGAGCAATCCCAAGGCAAAGCTTTCTTCTTATGATGGCAACTAACTGGAACTTAAGTTTTCTTTTTATTGCTACAGTTATTTCTGGTGTAAGAAGAATTTCAGTCACATACAGATATGTGCAACCTTGCTTACACAATTGCTTCAAAAAGTGGAGAGGAAAAGATGTGGGAGAGAGCAAGACAGAAAGCATGAGAGAGGCAGGCTGTTCCTCAGAGACCCTCAACAACTCATCCTGAACAGGCAAATGACTCTGGTGTGCAGAGCAGCTGAGCAATTCAAAGCAGAAAGCATAAAAATCAATATGCCTTCCCCAAGCTATTATAAGAACTGTAGTTATCTCCCTCTATGTAGCAAACAGGAATCACATTTTTCAATAAGAAACCTGTACCAAACAAACACGTTCCCTTCTTGCAGTGCTTGGAAAAATCTCTTACTTTTTTAACTTTTGTGGTATGTCTAGCCAAACTCCTGGCTCTTGGAATAAACAGACATGTTACTACATTCTCCAGATGAACTCAGTTTTTTCACCTTGGTATTGGTCTTGGTGATATATTTTACAATTTACATTGTCTCCTTCAGCCTCATTCCAGAGGTCTTTAAAGTCTTTCAAGTGACACTAATAATTGCAGTTTTTCTCCTCCAAGTGTCATCTATACTGCCTACAGTCTACTCCTAATTAAATGATTTTCCTCACTAAAACCTAAAGCTAATATTATAAATGTGATTTGATTAGTTCTTCAGCCTTCCCAAATTTTTGCAACCTGTAACTTTACCAGGTTATAACTTACACAGTTTCTGAGAGGCCCTAATTACATCCATGAGGACAGAAAACACTTTGAAAGAATACCTGAAATATGCTCCTCAGAAATACCAAATTATAAATAGTACAGAATAATCTCAGTTGTGATTTCATAAACAAAATAGGGTTACAAAAGATCTAGAAAGGACATTGGAATACATCCACTATATTGCTGATAAATGGTTGTAGGGTTTTGCCCTTAAAAGACTCCCTCTAAACAAATAAATATGTATTGTTTAAAAAAAAACCCAGAAAAAAATTATAATTTCAGTCATTCCCAGCATGACAATTTCAGCTCAAATTCTCACAGACTGGGAGAATTTCAAGCAGCTAAATATGGGTGCCTATAAAGAGAAACTGATGTACAACTTAAGTACTAAATAACAAGTCTCCACCGCTATTTTGAACATGGTATTTTAAAGAAGAAAGTTTTTCCAAATCAAAAGAAAACCAAATATCTGTCCTCCCCTTCCAACCAATAAAATAATCAGAACATGTAACATTATATTTTAAATGTATTCTTCCACATCCTGTTCAGGTTATCCACTGAGTCCTGGATTATTCCCAGTAGTTTAGGTTGAAATTAATGTTTGTCTAATTTTGCTATGCTTGAACGCCCTGGGGTCATATCTGTGTGTGTGGTAGAAGCTCTGATGAACAAGTTATATTTTTACTGTCCCATGTGTCAATGTTCTATGTGCATTTTTAATGGCTGAAGAGGGTTCTGCAATGAGTCTAGAGTGCAAAACTTGGCTCTGCCAGGCTTCCCATCCTGCCCAGAGGAGAGGCCCATCAATCACATCTGATAGCATTCAGTGTCAATAGCTCCTGGCTTATATATTAGTAGTATCCTAAGAGTTATATTTAAAAATAAATCCCAAGAGCTTTTCAGTCACTTTTTTTTGGGGGGAATTGGTCTGTGTTAATAATCAGCCTAGTATGCACCATGACCTTCATTTAAAATGTTCTGACATCCTACAGGAATGTACTGGTTAATGATTGATTTAGGTAAAATGCAAATCCTCCCCTCAAATCCAGATTTTGGTAAATTAACTGTGTTTGCATGGGAAAGCCAGACCATTCTGCAGTACACTCAGATTTTCTCTAAATCATAGGGTGTAGATATGGTCACATGCATTACACATGCATTTTAAGGATTCTGTAGAACCTGGCTGTATTCATGTTCTACACATTTTTTCTACAGCTTTTCTCTGGTTAAACTTTAACTTTTAATTCCAGCAATCCTAGATCTATAATGCACAAAACCAGAAAACTGAAGTTCTTCTTTTATGCATCCTAGTGCCATTGATCCACAAAGTACAGAGGCATGAATGGCATCTTTATAATTAAGAAATTTTATCCTCATGGGCTTTAAAGGGATTTCATCCCTTGCTTTGGTAGTCTAACATTTGTTTCTAAATGTTTCTAGAGCTAGGTTAATACTACTCAGGTAGGGATTTGGTTATTAGTTTGCATGAGTGGAATAAAAATTTTTTGCCACACTTTAGGAATCCGTATCAAAGAATAAATCCAATGACTGTTCTCATAAGCTGTAATTCTTGTAATTCTTTCCTCTTGCTGAAGTAGATGATGATGAAATCACTGTGAAAAGACATGAGAAGCTCCCTGCCTGTAAAATCAAGTTTCCTGGGGCAATACTTTTGGTTATAGGTCCTCAGTTGCATGTCTCATGTAAGTTTTTTGTGTTTATGCAATGATGCTCTGTACATTTAGATTCTAGGGGTCGGTGTCCCAGGTTCTTGAGATTTGAGTGCTTTTACAGACATCAGATACAAAACATTAAAATAGATTTCCATTCAGTCAAAGTTCAGTCTCATCTCAAGGCAGCTTGACAGTTTTTGGGTAATGTGGTTTGAAGGTAGTGAAGGTCAGTCTGGCAGAGAGCAGAAATGGCATGTTTGAGAAAGATAAGCAGTACTATTCATGAGACAGTCAATTGAAATGTTAAGAAAGGGAAGGTCAATCAAGGTTCAATGAGACTCAAAGTTTTGCTTCTTCAGTATGAGAGAGATGTGAATATTTACATTTGTTGGCCCAGTTACACACAGATAGCAATTTAGAATTTTTTTTTCAGAATGTGTAGTCCTTCAGTGAACAGCTTAGACATCATTGTGGTTATACAGGCAGCATTGAAAAGTTTGGAATTCTTAGCAAATGATGGTGTGCTTAAAATAAAATAGTGTTTTAGAGCTCCATGTTATATAACCAAGTTCTAATCCAGCCTGTAGTCTGATGGGAGGCTCTTATGTCAGTCATGTTAATTGGATCCTGGTACCTGCTTGTTTACTTTTAAATCCAAGTGGGTTAAAGATAGTCAGTAAAAGACAAAGGCCATGAATATCTCTTCCATATATTTCAGTTATTTATCTCTGCTTGGCTTCTAATGCAGATCTGTATTTCCCTGACATCTGATTAAGCTTCTTAACTTGCAGACCATGTCCTGCAAGAGCTGGCCATTTATCTGTAGACAATTCCAGTGTGGCCAAATGCAGATGCTGATATTTGGTTTGGAGATGTGAGCGCATTCAATGGCTGGTAGTGTCAACATGCAGTCATGGATAATAGCTTTGTTGTCATGTAAATCAAGGGTTGCCAAATGCCCCACTTTGGCCTGTGTGAGTTGGCTGCCAGAAAGATGTGGAAAATATATTAGCAAAGGTTTGTAGACTTAATAAGTGATTAGAGACATTTATTACAAATATGTTCATCCAGGGTCCCTGCTCAGCTATTATGTTTACTTTTGTTCCTAGTGTAAAGCAAGAAGCCCATAGGTAACATCTCTAAATAAGTTTTTTGAAAATGCTTCTGCTGCCAGAGATGAAGGAGTAGGGAAACATTAGCTCCTGTCAGCCCACCTCAAAATTTGCAAAATAAATATCCTTGTTTCAGGGCAGTAAGGTTTAACAGTGTGAACAATATGTTTCACATTTGGAAGCATATACTTGCTTTATATGTGCCTTTACCATACTGTAAATATACATGAAGTCACTATATATAATTGCAGAAATAATCTGTAAAAGTTGTCTGTACAAGCCAAGAGGATTTCAAATGTGAATGTTGATTGCTGTGGTTTGTTTACAAGTGCATAGTGTCAGCAATTAGTTTAATACTCTTGATGTTTAGCCTTTCTCTGTCATGGGATTCTTGACTCATACAGTAAAAACCTGTCAATTCAAGATCTATGAGCTCCATTTGGGACCAGAATGCTGGATAATGATATTTGTTCTTAGTGCTTGTCACTGTTTGTGAGCCTGCTTGAGCAATTTCTCTGGGAATACAAATTATATTGGTTGTGCAGTTTGCCAGCAGCATCCTGTGCATGGTAATGATTTGCAAAAAAGTTAGCAGAAGCACAAACCAAAGACGTACATGGCCTGCAAAACACTTTCTCTGTATCAGGGCGCTAGCAGTCCTATGTGTACCAATCAAGGCATGCATTTTCTAGCCTTCTCTGTGAAGTGCAAAACACACTATTTTATTCATTAAAAAAATCTTTTGGGTAAAACAGTGCTATCTTAAAGAAAAACTTCACAAAGTTTGGGTACAAATACATAATTACATAGAAAGCAATATATTAACACATTGTCAAATGGCTGGTGGGAGGACAATGATTTCTTGGTGATATTAACAAAGAGAAGAACCAGTACCTAAAAATAAAAAAAGAACAATTTAAACATTACTGGTTTGTGAGCTTTAATGACACTAAACATTGGTACTGGAATATTCATTCTAATAATGGATATATACAGTGACAAGCCAAGGGCTCTGTATATTGGTGGTGATTCCAGCTTCTTCCAGGTCTTTCTTACATTATATTACGCCGTCTTTCACAGAAGAAGTGTTAAAAAACTGCTGCTGAACAGCCTCAGGAGGACTAAAAAGGATAGAAAGGTTTAGACAACAGTCAAAAACATGACAGGATATTGCAATTTTTGTAATTATTATTTTCTTCCTTTAAAAGATTAATTGAATTCTGTTACTCCTATTCATAACAACAAATGCTGACTGTTTAGCTCAGCCCTACTTTTCAAGTCCATATTAATGGCATTTCATGTAGCTGGTTTAGACAATTGGCAGAGGTTAACTTGGTTAAGTGACACACTCTCTGCAATTAATAATGGTGATCAAAGTGTTTTCATCTGCAGTTTGGTCTATGAGGTTCATTAGCAGAACTATTTTTCTAGTTTACTTAGATGCTATAGCTATGGATAAGAATTTGGCTGTAGTTTATGTCCTCCCCCCACAAACAGGGACTGGTGATGAAAATTATTAGAGACTGGAAATACTTCTGCATGAGGAAATTGAAAATTGTGGCACTCTTCCTTAAGAAAATAAATGAGAGAGTATAGAAAGCAATAAATTAAAAGGTGCATTGCTGCTCTTCATGGGGAATTCCCATTATCTCACCAGATAAGCCCACCACACTGGTGGCTGTGGAGGTTAGAGTCTATAGAGGTGATTACAACCTGTATTTCTATGAATTAAATTAGTGCATGTACAGATTTCCAGAATAATTTCCAGGGAAACTGCCTGGTTTTATCCCTGTGTACTTCTATACTCTTTCACTGTAAGGAGTGTGTATAGCTAATATACACAATAATAATTGTTTGCATGTACAATT
Organism: Ammospiza caudacuta; assembly: GCF_027887145.1. Lineage (NCBI taxonomy): Eukaryota > Metazoa > Chordata > Aves > Passeriformes > Passerellidae > Ammospiza > Ammospiza caudacuta. Next base: position 47,922,419 of record NC_080598.1, on the reverse strand, counting down.
TTGTATGTGTGTACCTACTGTATTGAATCAGAACTGCCATCAGCTGGATTCATAATGACCTGAATCTGACATAATCAGGCAGTGGTAATTTTTGCCTATATATTTTACAACATTCAATTGATTGCCTTGCACAAAGGAAGTTGTAAGGTTCTGCTATTCACACAGAAATGTAATGCAGTCTTTTCATTGCTTCCTGAACCCTGCTTTTCATGCTTTTCCCTACTATTCTTTCCCTTACATTGATCAAACTTGGAGCGCACTGAAGTTTCCTGCCTGCCTTAATCATCTTTTTTAGCTCAGTGCAAAAAACTCCAATGCAGATCTTTGCTACTAGTGGTTGATAAAAAGAAGGTTTGGTCATGCCCATACCTAGGAACTGTGACATGCAGGTCAGGCAATAAATCTCTATGCAAGATTAAATTTCATATAATGCTTTGTGGCAGCACAAAATGGGCTGGGGGCAAGCGAGCTCAAAACATATATAATTTCAGATAGAATATATTTGAGTATAATAGTTACATTCAATTAATCATAGAGAATTTTCCAAGTCTTTTTCTACCTTTTCTACTGAAAAATTTCAGAAGGAATTAGTGTGCTATCAAATACATTAAATACTTATTAAGTAAAATGTGATCAGACCTTCCTGTAACACATTTTGGCTGCCTATATAGATCCAACTTACCTGTTCCCAACCTGCTGAATGTTCTTGCTGTTACTGTCTTCTCTACCTATTATCTGAATAGCTAAGCCTGAAGTTTTCCCAGTGTGTGACTGGACCATTGCTATGATACCTGTGTAGTGTCTGGAACCACCTGAGGGGGAAGGCAGGGAAGAGCAAGGGGCTGGACATGGGCTGTCAGAAGACAAAGGAGCCCCAGCCAGCTTTCAGCTGTCCCCGTTGAGTCTCTCCAGAATTAAGCAGCATATGAGCCAGCTCCTGGCAGGGTGGAGGACTGAAATTCAACCCCCAGATTAACAACATGATAAATGCGTATAACCCTCGGTGCTCATTTTTCATATTTTTTTGTCTGATAGTGAAAAATTTCTTTTAATTTTGGTTAAAAAAAAACAAAAAAAAAAAAGGGAAGGAGGCTGCCATGTTGGTTTGAAAAAGAAAAATGTTTACTTACTAGTTTGGAAACAAAAATATAGTAAATATTAAGTTGAAGTTCTGTTTCTCTTTTCAGATGAGATGCTAAAGATTATTTCTTTCCTTTGTTGCTCCCTCTCTTGGAATCTCCTGTCTTTTTCTCATTTTCCTCTTCTGCTCTTCAATTTTTCTTGCCTCTTTCTCTCATCTTTCTCTGAATCATGTTCTTTCAGCAGATTAGGGTCAGTTTTTTCTGTCTCTGAGGCATTGCTTTTGTAGGTATAATAGAGGTATGGAGTCTGCAGCTGTTCTTCATTCTCTTTTTAACTCAGCCATATTAATCTTCAGTCTCAGACTCAAACGTGCCTAGGGAAAGTAAAAAATTCTAAAATAAACAAACTTTTATACGACAAACCCAAACAAATTTGCATTAGTTGCAAACAACTTGTGCCCCAGAATAAAAAACCAGCCAACTAAGAAAGGAAATACTAATAACAAACAAGTTCATCAAACAGAACAAGAAAGGCAAAAATACCTGGAAATAATGATCAGTTTTTGAAGAGCTTTGATCACTCTGTCTCCATCTTCAGCTTGCAACATAAACAGTCTTCATGTTTATGAACATGATGCATAAAAGGCAAAACTCTCACCTAGATGTATTGACTTGCTCTCTCAGTGGTCCAAAATGCCAAGATACTCTCTCGTCCACATAGGTCACAACATCTGTGGACCTCATAAGGTTTTTAAAATTTCTTTTAAATTTTGTAGTGTCTAGATGTTTGATTTTTTTAAGCTTTTCCTTGGGATTAAAGCAGCTGTTCGACAGTTTTTTATGTTTCTTTTGGAATTGACCAGATTGTATTTAAAAAGCTAAGTTAAAATCTTTAGAGCTGTTCTTAATCACATTTCTTAATACTCCAAGAAAAGAGATCAGTGATTTTGAAACATTTTACATTATAGATTCCTGCATTATTTACAGCAAACTCATGCCTTACAGCAGAAATATATGAGAAAAATTACATTAAATATTTTTATGAAAATAAGCTGAACTCAGAGATCTTGATGGGAATCTCAAATGTAGGATGGATAATAACAGAACAGATATTTATGAATTCATTCCATATTTAAACATAAATATTGTGTAAGAAGCCATTTCTTTTAGGCACTTACCAGCCTGGGATATTTATATGGATGAATGAATCTGCATAAATGTTAACCTGCGTTCTATTGCCTCAGTAGCCTAAAGATTGTCTTTGGTTGCCTTACCAAGCAGGGGAGCATCTCTTAACACCCCACATTCTGTTTCTCTGGTGGAAACATAGACAAAATGAACAGTTCTAAGGTCTGGGTTGAACCTGAAAATTTTGGATCTGGAACTTTATTTTTGATTGTCATGGAGACCGTGGGTAAACCAGCCCTAATTAGCTGAGCTCTCTCCAAACCCTGCAGAGCAGCAGGATAGCTGCATGAAAAGCTTCTATTTGGAAGAAAAAATTTAAATTAATCTCTAAAAGAGGAACAATTTATTAATAACATGATTTTTATTTTATTTTTTAATACAGTTTACTCATACAATCAGTGTGGAAGCAGTAAGTCTAATTTAAAACAAAGCCCAGTAACCTGTTATCTTAGGCATTCAGTTTAAGGTATAGTGACTGCTATTAGTGGCTTGCAAGCTAAATGAATAGAACAGAATAAGGGAGGCTGAAAAGACCCAAATATACTGAGTTTTATTGATGGGAAGTGTACAGACATTAAAGTATTTGCCTAAGGACATATTAGGAAAGGATGATTGTTAGTTTAATGAATGCTTTTGCTTTTGTGTAACTCAGTCTCTTTATATATTTCAGTCTGCTTTGATCAGTTGATATCAACATTACTTTTAAAGACATTTGAAAATAACGCATACAGGAAATTTTCTGAGAACATCAGGCAGGTCTGATGGAGGTGCACAAAAGTCCTAGCTTAAAGTGTGCCAGAGTACACAGTGCTAAGAATAACATCTTCAGCTTCTTTCCTTTTGCCTTAAACCATTGCAATCATTACTGTGATACCTAGGAAGAAGGGTATATTTTGTATTTATGTATTTTGGCTCCTGGTCTATCTAAACAATAGCTCCTAACAGATATTTCCTATAGAACTTGGTCTGTTAAGCCTGGAGAAAGGGAGGCTGAGGGGAGACCTCACTGCACATACAACTTCCTCATGAGCACACGAGGAGCACTAGACACTGATCTCTCCTCTTTGGTGGCCAGTGACAAGACCTGAGGGAATGGCCTGAAGTTGTGTCAGAGGGGTGGGCTGGGTATTAGGAAAAGTCTCTTCAGCTAGAGGGTGGTTGGGCGCTGGAACAGACTCCCCAGGGAAGTGGCCACAGCACCAGCCTGCCAGAATTTAAGAAGTGTCTGGACTCTGGTGTGACTCTTGGGGCTGTTTTGTGCAGAACAGAGAGTGAGACTCAATGATTCTGATGGGTCTCTTCCACCTCACTCTGTAATTCTATGATTCTATAATTTTTTGTTCAAGAAGAACTGAGATTAAGTCCTCAGGTATTTCTTTCATATTCTTTTGGCATAGGAGGATATGGCAGGGAAAAGAAGCCAGACCTGCAGCAGCCAGGGGTAAGGCAGATCTGGTTACTTTGAGGTTTGGCTTCATAAGATGTAAACGCACCATGAGGGCATATACTGGCCTGTCCCAGCAAGGAGATCATGAATTTACCTTCTCCCTGGGATCCTGCGCCTGCCTCTCACTCCCTTCGTGCTGCCCCATGCTGCCCATGGAATATGATTTGTGTTTCTTTTACAGATTCTACTAAAGCTGATCTTCTTTTCTTCTCACCACCTCTTCTCTATTACTACAACAGCTAAAGAGTGGCTTTTGAAGGGAAGAAAAAAATGGTCTTAATTTTCAAATAGCCAATTGTTCACGCTTGGGAAATAGTCAGGGATTCAGATGCTGCACATGTGCAGAACTGTTGCAGTGATAACTGTACAAAATTCATTGACAAATATATGTCATCTTACAAAAGATTCTGTTGACTGTCAGCTGCAAATGACTTTTTCCAGCTTTAAAACTTTGCATCCATACTTTTGCAATCTTGTGATTTGACAGCAATGGCTGCAATGGCCAGGTATTTCAGGTGATCAGGGATAGTGAGTAGTGATTTGAAGAATGTTAGACTCGTGGAAGAGGCAGATGTAGACAGTCCTATCCTAACCAGGATCCTGCTCGACTCATGAGCCTTCTGTATTATCCATACATATTTTTACAGAGAAAAATTTTCCTTGAAATGTGTTGTTTCTTGAAAGAAAAGGAGAAAATGCAAACCAGAAGGGTCATCAGTGGCCACAATAAATTAATTGTAGCTGACATAGAATAAGCTGCTTTTTTAGTCCTGAAGGAAACGAAGGAAAATTCAAAATTTCTGAAATATTCTTTTCCCATCTGTAGGAGTAGAAAAAAATAGTAGTTCAAAATTCTTGTTAAAATATACTCATCTTTGCACATTTCACAAGGAGACATGCCTGCTGAAAGGAATTGCAGTTATCTGCTTTATCATAGTTTGTGGGAAGAAAGATTGCAGTGAAGGGACTTCATGTTTTCACTGGATTTCAGGACACCAAGAAGCCAATAAATTTGGGCTTTTTTGGGGGCTAGAGTAAGCTATTTCCACAGAGATAGTAGTTCTACAAACCAAAAATAATTTTTCCAGCCTACTGTAGAAGTTATTTGAAGAGCTTACATCTGCCAGATGGAAATATTCAGCCTTTAGTAGATCATGGGAATATATTTTTGTTTTGCACCAGAAATATCTACTTTTGGAAATGCCTCACTAACAGGAATTTGTGAATAGTTTGGCTATATTGGTACTGATTTCTGCAGTCAAATACAGGAAAAAGATTTTTCAAGGAGTTGTCCAAACCTTAAAAATTCCCTTCCATTTTAGAAGCAAAAGCATAGCAGAGAGTTGCAAAGAAGAAACATCTCAAAAAGGCTTAGCAGACCTCTAAGAGCCTCAGGCAGTTCAACACCAGCAGCTTGTGAAGTTGTCTTATTACTCAGTGGCAAATGATGACATTTCTGCTCTAGGTCTGGTGTCAAACTGTCAGCAGCCTGACATCTTAACTTCACAACAAAAATAAAGGTAAAAAAATCATTCTAACTTTTTCCTGTAGATTTTACAGACTCACCGGTTACAAAACTGATTAACAATAAAATGAAGAAAAAACTACAAAACTACAGTATTCAATCAATTTGACATAAAATCAACTTGATAACAAAATAAGTGATAGGAATTATTTTAGATGAGAGGTTTTTGTAAGGCTATCAGAGACTTAACCTGTGTAAGAAAATTTTACAGTGAATAAGACAGATGAGTTTTCTGCATTTCAGTTTGTTATATAAGTGTTTTTGACTAAGAATGCTGATGAGAAAGCAAAGCAGTCTGATCTACATTTGGAGATAATTAACAGACATAAATACCAGAGATGGAGAGCTATTGTCTAACTGGAAAAAGTGATATAATAAGCACAGTTTGTTGAATTTGACAGATAAAAGTGAAACCTGGGTTGCAATAGTAGTCAGTGAGGTAAGGCTGTGAAAGAGAATGGCTTTTGTTTGTTTGGTTGGGTTTTTTTTTTGATGGAACTGGAGATTCTTAGGACATCAGAGACCCATTTCCATCTCTTAAGCAAATTTGCTTGGAAAAGGACTAAATTTTGTCAGGATATAGTTTCCTTTCTGTATTGGGCTTTTGTACTTATCTCTTCACCACAAAAGCAATCTTTTGCAATGCACACCTCGAAAGAACCCATAAACTCCCTTTTCCTTATCCTGCTGTTTTTATTTATCTTGAAACAGAAGTAATAACAAGCACTGTGCCAAAACTCTGTTTTTGAGAAAGTTCTAGGAGGTGTCATTGTTTGGTCTGTGAAAATTAACACCAAGGCAGAGTAAGAAATAATTACCTCCTCTTGTCTTTTATGTAATTCCCTGCAGCTTTAGACCCACAAATTTTAGACTTTTTCTTCTGAATTGTAGCAGGTGGGTCACTTTTTTATCTGTCACACTGAATGACCTATTGCTCAAAAAAAAATTACTGTTTTGAACAGAACAGACTGAATCAAGGACATGCACAATGTAGAGGTGAATTATGATCTAATAAATATTCAGACATATTTAAATAGTACACATGAGGGTCTTGTTGAAAGTCTATCAAGCCTAAATCTTAATTTGATCAAAACATCCTCTTTTGCAATATAAAGAGGAAAATGGCTTGTACCAGTAGTACTGATTCCAATCTCATTTGTAATTGTTAGGTTGATCTAAAATGTCATTAATTTTCCAGATTTATGCTAATAAAAACAGAGGAGAAGTGAGATCAGAACTGACCCTAGCTGGTGCTCAGTACATCCTAGCAATAGTATTTGGATTCATAAGTGCATTTGTATCTTTTACATTATTCTTTCTCTACAAAAGAAATATTTAAAATTATCTGTTTATGTTTATTTATAAATAGATTATTTCTCTCCCTCACCTTACAGAAACACAGTGGGGGAAAAACAAAACCTACCACAGAATTGCAGAAACCTACTGCAGAATTGCAGACCATGTCTTGACTGTTTTTGAATATCTGCAGAGAGGGATACTCTGCAATGTCTCTTGAAAACCTTTGCCAGTGCTCCTTATGTTTGACAGAGCTTTCTGTGTTTTAGTTTGTCCCCTTGTCCTGTCACTGGAAATTGGAAAGAACCTGATCCCATCCTGCTTGCACCTTTCCTTAAGCATTGACTTCAACTGTCCTCTAAGATAAAACAATATTTAATTTTGATATATTTGATAAACTGTGGAGAAAAAATTGGTCATAATTTGGGATATGTTTTTCAGTCTTGAAGTCTAGCATTCTTAGAAAATAGCATTGCTTTTTAAAATATTCCATCCAGGGCAATAAGAGGAATCTCAGAGGGGTGTGTGTGTCAAGTTTCTTTCTTCTCCTTCTCCTTCTCCTTCTCCTTCTCCTTCTCCTTCTCCTTCTCCTTCTCCTTCTCCTTCTCCTTCTCCTTCTCCTGTCCTCCTCCCCCTCCTCCTTTATTTTTATTATTATTCCTATTTCTCCCATTACTTTTCACCATGATTTTATTGTATTGACCATTAATTCATAGATTTTTTTTGGATAAATCAGCATTACAAAATACAGAGACATATTTGAGTGTCTATATCCAGATAGTACTGTGGGAAAGATGAAGAATGTGAAAGGGTAGACATCTCAGTAGTGGGAAGGATTAAAAAGATTTCTTATATATGTGTAGTAGGAGCCCAGATTTCTAAATGACAGCCTGCTCTAAAGTCTGCTGCTTTGCTTATAGTCCTGACTAGCTATTTATCCTCATTCCTTCCACAGTGGGAATAGGGAAGTCTACTCAGTGTCCACTGTCACCCAAAACTGGGAAATAAACTCTCCAGCCAATTTACTAGATCAGAAAGCCAACATTACTTTATTAGCAGCGTTAGATGCACGGACAATTCTCCTCATGCATGCCCAGTATCCTAAACAGACCCAGTTATATTCCTGAAATTCATAAATACTCATCATATTTCCTGAATACACACATATTTAATAATTATTTCCATAGATTTTTTTGGATATGGTTCTAAATCTTCTAAATAATCTTTTCTCCTTGAGAATAGTTCAAACATGCCATCAGGTCATAATGTAGTTTTCTTATCATTCTTCTGACACACAATCCTTGTTCTCAAAACAAAGATATCTGCTAGTACATATTAATCACGAACATAAATAAATAAGGAGACATTATCTGGCACAAGAGCTATTAATTACAGGTGTAGGGCATTAACACAAGGCCACATTAAACCCTGGTGTTTGCACTGAGCACTGTAGGGTACAAAACTAAGCACTAACCATGAATATAGGGATCATACACTACTGCATCAAAATGAAAAGATTTTTCTGACATTTTCCCTCACTTCTGCATAAACTTCTTACATAAATATAATTTTTTCAGTAACCCTATCATCAGAATCTGGTTTAAGTAGTAGACCATGCTCCTTCTCAGGACTGAATTGACAGCAGATACTATAAAAGCATATTGAGGAAAGGAGAATCCAATGATAGAATCTTCTCTTGTATTTTCTTTGGTAACAGACATGTTGCAGTTACCATTCTCTTCCATTCTGATATCTTCCATCAGCACTGATGTTACCTGTTTTGAAAAGTGCATGGCCAGAGTATGAGCAGTAGTGTGGTTACTATGAATTCTTTCAATGAGAAGAACTGAGAATAAAAAAACCTTTATATACACTAAATATTTCTTCCTAAATGTGTCACATTGTTGTAAAACATCATTGGATTTTAAAAACAGTCTAATCACCTTAAATACAAATACCATATCAAGTTGTGATATTAACTGTCTCTTTATATAAATGTCAAACTGGATTTCCATTAGCAAATTGAAACTTGATTGCAGAGGTAGTGAACAATCTGTCTCTCTGACTTATAAATAAAAGAGAGTAATTAATTCTTATTTTTTATAGGAATCATTATGGAAGAATGGAAAAAAAGGCTTTAAAATTAGCAAAATAGAAACTAAAAGTTGTTGTATAAATACATAAGTGACACATTAATATTGTTAAAGGAATACATGAATAAATCTAATTCACAAGGGAGATGTGAAAGGATGACATGTTACCATTTCTTTCTGCAATGATCATTAAGAAAGATGATTGTCTTTCACAGTTCAGAGAAAGGATACCAATTCAGTGGCCAATTTAAATTATAAATCAAATCTCTGTCCTATAGTTTCAGTGGAAAGAAGTCAAAACACTCGTTGATGAAGTACTTAAGAGTTGTGAAGTAGAATTCTGGAAGAAGAACTTAATCATATCAGAAATACATTGCTTAACAGGTTTCTTTTGCAGCCCATTAACAAAAAAGAAATTAAAAAACATGTTCAACCTGAGGCTACAAAGAAAAACCAATCTTCACAGGAAAACAAAACAATGCCTAATGCACAATACACAACAGGGGATTCAGAAATGTTCCATGTTACCTAAGCCTGCCATCTCTAAAGGAATGGGCAGTCCTTGGTTTAGAGCTTCTGGCTCAATTTGTGGAGGTTTTGTTTTCTTTACAAATCCTTAAGTTTCTTTCTTTTAAAAGTGAAGGGCATGTTTAAAGCCAAGATAAAAACTGTTGCCTATGGGAAGACTGAGCCATACTTTAGGATACTGCCGGAAGGGTGGATAGTTGTCAGTGAGCCCAAGGATCTTTTTTTTTACTTTCTGCAGTTACTCTTAAAAACCTGTGTACTCCTTAGCCACTCCTTGTGGTCTTTCCATGAGACATCACTGATACGGAAAGGCAGAAGAGAAGGACAGCTTTTTGGTCAAGTGTCCTAGTAAGAGTTTAGGGTTCTATAAAATCTAAAAAGAACCATACAAATCACAGGCAGCGTCTATTGGAAGCCTTGTAGCAAGGGACAGTTCCTTTCTTTTAAAAGGACTTTGTGTTGTATTTTTATTGAAGAATTCAAATTGAACTTTTTCTTTAGAAGGAGATGAAAACTTCACTTGACATCATTCAATCCTATGGCTTTTGAGGCTGTTAATTCAGGCAAGTGTACTGCATCAGCTTCAGGCACAAAAAAAATAAATTGTGAGGGGGTGTGTTTTTGCCGTTTGGTTGGGATTTTTCTTAAGGTGTTTGTTTGTTTGTTTGGGTTTTTTGGTTTTGTGGGGTTTTTTTTCCTCCTTGTATTTTGCCTTTTGAATAGCAGTTAGAGGTTGAGGGCTACAGCAAGTCTTCTCTGAACTTCTTTAAATGTTCACCAGTAACAGGACCTGTTATCACAAATGGCAGATAATAACATGCTCCAATTTTATCACTCAGGATTTTCTGTTTTGTTCTATTGTTTATTTATGGAAACTTGTCAACCTTAGAACAACCTCACAATGCTGTGACAACATCTATGTTTTATGTTTTTTGGTTAATTTAATGTTGAGTTACCTGTTTCCAGAGAAAAAACACAGTTGTAGGAGAAAGTGCTTTGTTTGTTCAACATTGCTAGTCTGAAATTTAGTCAAAGTTTAAGATTTAGGCTACAATTCTGGGCCAGTATTTCTGTCTTGTATAACATACTGATTTCTTTTTTCATTAGTGAATTGCTGCTTTCTCTGGTGTCCTGAGCAGCAGATGTCTCATTAGCACCTGAGCTATGCCAGCTTCTGTGGAAGGCTACAAACTGATTAAACACATGCTCCATTTTTATCTCTTTATGAGTCATTACTTAAAGGTTTTATCACCAGATTGCCACACTTAATTACATGTACCCATAATTAAATATGAATATCTGCAGATCAGGATTGTTATTTTTGCTATAAGTTCAATAAAATATTTTCCTCTTTTCTAATTAAATGCTTTAGAGAAGGAGAGAAATAAAAAGGGAAAGAAGAACCCAGCCAGAATTATCAAGTATATTTAAAATATCTATCAATTATCCTTGTGTACTACTTAGAAAAAGCACTTTTCTAAACAAGGGTGAAATCATGTGATAAAGATATAGGATAAAAAGCATTGTTTTGATATTTAAAAGTGTCATCTGTTATCCAACTGATATAATCATTCAGAAATCACTCCAGTCCTTACAAAATTCACAGACTGAGTTCTTTTGGAACATGGTTTTGGGTACATAAAGAAGAAGTCTTTGGGAACTGTCAGGATGTATTTATCCACTATAAGCAATGCCTAACCAATGTCTTTATCTTCAATGACAAAATGACTCGGTGGATGGTTAGAGAGCAATTTACCTTGACTTCTGCAAGACTTTTGATGCTGTCTTCCCCTATGTTTTCATATTAGAGCTGAGATGCTGCGGATTGGCTGAGTAGAGAACTCATTGGGTAGAAAAATTACTGAGAAAAAATTAATGATTTGCATTAGAGATTTAATTGGGCATCCTGAACCTGGCTGTGTGTGACAGATGCAGTACCAGAATCTGGGGACTGTCCGGGGACCTGTTCATTCCACAGCTTAATCAGTGACATGGGGAAAGTAAGGGAATGTTGGTTCATAAAGTTTTCAAATGACACCAAACTGGGGACAATCAGTACATCCAAGGATGGGACTGCCATCCAGAGATACGTGTGTGGGTTGCATGAAAGGGGTCAGCAGGAATCAAGGACATATACAAGACTTGTGCACAAAGTCACTTGTGCAGTTTAGATGGAGGAAATCCTCGAAGCCACGTAAGCTGGGAAAGAGCTTTCCTGAAAAGATCCTTGATTCATGGCTATGAGCCATGAATGGTCCTTGATTCATGGCTCATGAACCATGTCTTGGTTCATAGTGAGCTAGCAGGTAGCCACCAGTGTCCACAGGCAATGAAGAAAGACCTGGGCTGTGTTAACAGGATGCTGGCAGTAGGTAAAGACAAGTGATTATCTGCCTCTGCTCGGCACTCATCAGACTCCTTGGAGATATTGAGTGCAGTTTATGCCCTCCTGAAACAGGTGTACATGATAAACTGGATTGTACTGAGCAGAGAGCTACAAAAATGGACATGAGCAGGAGCACTTGACCTGTGAGGTGAAGGGACTGAGTTCCCTCAGCCTGGAGAAGACTCCTGGGAGCAGCCCTGCACCCAGTACCTTGGAGGAGCTTGCTGTGAAGATGAAACCTGTGAAGATGGATGGAGAACAAGAGAAAAAAGACATACAGTGAAACAGGAGACTTTCGCATTGTGTATCAGGAAAAATATTTTGACTATGAATACAGCTGAGCTGTGGCACAGCTTGTCCAGGGATTTTGTGCACCTTCCATTCTTGTAGGTTTTCAAGACAGGAGTGGATAAAGTCCTGAACAGCCTGGTCTGATCCTATAGCTGACCCTTTTAGAAACAAGAAATTGAGCTAGAGACTTCCTGAAGTTCCTTTCAACATGAACTGTAACATGATCCTGAACTTCCACCATTTTGGAACCTGCCAGAATCTGTACTGATACAAGATTTTGCCCATAGGAAGCTATGAAACTATTTGTTGCCTTAAAAATGTTAGTCACAGTGGACTGTGAGGTAAAAACAAGAAATTCTGGTTAGATTTTGGGGTATGAAAAATGATTCAATTCAAATGTGTTGACTTAGGTACATTATGGGCACATAATGATTCCTAACTATTTAAAAAATTGTTTCTTTAAAGTATAATGAAGACAGGAAGGCATATAAAGGATGTTTCCAGTTTTCATAAGTTCCACAGGTAAATAGGTTCCACCTAAAAACAATTTTTGAATTTTTAAAGTAAGAGCACATTATTTTGTTGAGTTTATTTAATGAAAATCATTCATAAGGCAAGAGTGCTACTGTTTTATGAATGCTTATAGGCTCAGAAGGCACAACCTGAGCTGAGTATTATACAGGTCATTAGATGTGCCCTGCTGTCTTTTCTAGCAGGGCTGACTCCTGAGTAGTTCCCATACATACTGATAACGTTGCTATTTTTTCCAAATCAGACTCTTTTTCTAGCTGATAGCACCTCTTTTGGTAATATAATATGCCTATTGTTAGTCATTTGTTGCCCTTATTCCTTATTTTTTATGTAGGCCAAGGTCTGAGAAACTGTCTCTCTGAATTTCAGACTAACTTCTGCTCCTTAAAGCTGAAGTAAGTTTATAGATAAAACAGCTTCTTCTTTTTCAAATTCTACTCCTAGTCCATGAAAGCTGTCATTCTAATCACAGTGCACTCCTTTTCCCATCTCCTCTTGTTATGTGGGTTAAAATAAATCATCAGTCTCAGAATTGTGTATTAGCTTTGAATTGCCTCATTATAGCAATGCTAAAACGGAATATTCAAAAAAGTAGAAGAGAAAAAAACCCTGAAAACCTTTCCATCACTGTTCAGTCATGATTTAGACAGACCTTTAATCTAAACCCTCTAGAGAAACTCTAAACTACAGGAGGGTTCTGCAGTGGATGGAATAATATGATAATGCATGATGGAATGTCATAGTGTGAAAAAGCTGGAGTTTGGGGGGAGCTAAAGTTAAAATTTCACTAAATCTCTGCCTGTTGAAAGCAACAGAGAAATTGTCCTCTGAGGTTTCATTCATTGTGGGTTACTATTTTTTTACCCTTTTCAGTTAGTTGGTGGCTTTGACTTGATATTTTGAGTGCAGGAATGTATCCAGGTCCCCGTGGCCCGGGAAGGCTGCAGTCTGGTGGTAGGTGCAGGGCTGGGTTAGGAGTGCTGGGAAACTGGCCTGTGTCACGAGAGGGGAGCACAGTATCAGGCACACTGACTCGGAGCTCATGCCCACACTGAAGCATGAAAACGTTTGTTTCTTGGCTCTTATTAGCAGCAGGGATGCTCACTGGTGTGGCTTTGAATGTAGGAAACTTACCCTGGAAAGTACAAATTGTTGAACCCAGTGCTAAAACTCTCCATTAATATATTTAAGAAAAAAAGCAAAATATCCTTTCCATTATTTCACAAGAGATCTGAGACCTGATGCTGATTAATTCATGTTAATTTTGTGGAAGATAACAAGGATATGCTAAAACCTGTCATGGTCTTCCAAAATAATTTCAGTACTATATAAATAAAAATAATTCTTCTGCAGTAGGCAGATGAAAATACTGTTAAGAATGAAATGGTTTAACATAGTCTCATTTTCAAATCCTACAAAAAATAGAAAATAGGATTTATTTTTAGTGTAATAATTTTCATGATACACTTTTCCACATAATGGCTTTGAGTTCACCAGTCCAGAATTGTATCTTTTAAATGACAGTGGTAATTAATGTGGGCAAATTAATGTATAAACTAGTGTTTTCTAGGGAGCTCTTAAATAAATATCTTTGACATCTTTGCAAGTTCTTTAAACTTTCCCTGGAAAACATCAGTATTTCAGATGACATTGACAGAGGCTGTTAAAGACAGGCTGAGTATAATTAAGGACACCTGACAGCATTTCCTTTTTAAGTGTTTGAAGTTGGGAAGGAAAGAGCTGATTCAAAACGTCTGGGAAAGAGGAAGGGCAAGAAGAAAAAACAGAGAAAGTGAAAAGCAAGCCACATCACACCATCACTCTTCATGGAGACTGACTATTGGAATGGTAGCACGTCCTCCCATGGAGCCTGGGAATTGCAGGGTTCCCCTGCTCCCTGTGGGGAGCTCAGATTTCAGAAGGTGAGGGGAGTTGTGCTTGTTTCCTGGATCTTTGCCTTTCTCTGCATGTAAAGCATTTTTCTTCTCTAAACCACAAAATCAGGAGGGATGTCTCCAAAAGGAGGGTTAAGAGTTTTCCCCATTTTTATTACGCTGGGACTTCTTAGCACAGTGCATTGATTTTATTTAGCACCTCTCTGGGCACAGATAGTGGCTTTATGCTGAAACTCTTGGAGCTTCATAGCTCTGCCTCAGTGTCTAAGTAACTTCTATTGGCACTAACACCATGGCAGTTATGCAAGTGAGATGAGTAGAGCATAAAGTACATAATGAAACTAATGAATAAATGGTGGATAATATTTTAAAGCATTTATAAAACTGCAAGGCTTGACAGCATAGATATATAAATGCTAGAATTCCAGATATAATTTCTGAGAGTGCTTTCTCACCGCTGTGGGTGGGAAGTGATTCTGAATCTGAATCCTGCAGTTCAAATTATAGAGGGAAAAGCCTTGCAGCTTAGAAAATATGTGGTTATCATATTGGGTTAAGTGAAAATATCCATTAAAAATCAGAGAAAATACACTTCAAGAGATATACAAAATTAAGAAAAAAAATTTAGGAGGTTGGAGAACATAAATTCCATGTTTTCATACCTGGGAGTAAATCAAGACTTTTCAGAGGTCACATAAATAGACATTTTAGACATATTTAACCACATCCTAGGTGACTGCAGGAACAACTTCATATGCTCATAGAAAACTACTCTCTCATCATGCGGTTCTAAGCTGGTCTAGGTAGACTCAACATCACATTTAACTTGGCAGGATCTCCAGCCTTCCCCAGACAGACTGCTTCTAGTACCTGAAGTAGATTAAGCAGAACTACAGCAGCTTTGATGGATTTCAGGCTCTCTGCCTCTGGGTAAGACTATGCAGCATTTATGAGGTTATGATGATGATCAATTGGTTATGCGACCATTGAACAACAAGGAAAACATTGGTGCATGAAATACAGAAAACATGTCCAAGAGATGCTTCAAAGGCCTTTTCCCTCTAGCACTGTAAAACCCAAGCCAGTGAATTGTCACTCTCCTATCAAAGTAAAGTATTCCTGCTTTTTGAAATCCATTAATGTGAACATATTTTACAGATATGTTTCTAAATGAATGCTTGTGTTGCAGACAAATTTCCTTCCAAGAGCTGAGGAAATTGAATGGTGTTCTGTAGTTAAAACAATTCCTTTTCTTGTGTTATCAGTGTTATCAGTTCAGAAAAATGCCCAGCATTTAAAAAAAACTGTTTTCTTTGAGGGGATCATTGATTTACAAGTATGCAATAAATACAGATTTCCCAAATAGAAAAAAAATGGAGATTTTAAAAAGCATTTGAAAAAAATGCTCTGCTTTTAAAGCTGTGCCATCAATCTGAGGATGTCTTTATTTATGTACATTTCATAAAATATTGGTGTTCAGGATGGCTTGGTTTTGGGGAAAAGCTTTTATTGTCTTGTCATATTTGTTCTTGTCCCACAGTTTTCATTTTGAATAATTTTGAAGCAGTCTTTCACAGAATGGTCAGGTATGCTGAAATGAAGGGAAAAATGATAGTCATGCTCACCTGTTCTTCCTGGTATAAATATTAATAGTGTTGAGATTGTCCCACTGGAGCACAAAGAACACCTTTAATAGTGACATTTACAAAGCAGATCAAGTGTCAGCTAGGGTGAGCTGGTACAGAGTTGAACAAAGGAAAAGTGGAAGAGCAAACTCAGTGTTAACCAGGAGCAGAGACACACTGAGGTTACATTCCCAGATGTAGGCAGTATGACTCTTTTTTTGCCACTTACACCAGTGTTTTGAAGTTAATTTTCCTTTTCATGGAAATTCAGTGGTGTACAGAGGAAATAAGGATATTATAACTCCTCCATCAGTCAGAGAGAACTGGCATTTTACTCCTGTGACTTGGTATCAGTTAGAACCATCAAAGTAAATGGATCAAGCCCTATTCTGTGTTTGCACACCACACTTTGCACTAGGTCACACCCTCTTTTTCACAGATGATACTGGAACCAATGTACTGGGGAAAAGTCCCTTTCCTTCAGTTTGTGTCAATTCTGTTGATAGGAAACTGTTCCTTCACAAGGGAGCCATCAGAATGCAGTTCTGTCCAGTACTGTTGCTGTTTTAGGTTATAAATTATGATGGAAAAACTGATGATAACCGAACCCTCCACAAGACAGGGTAACTGCTGGGGTTTACTGATGTTGGTCCCAACCAGAACCAGTGGGGGCACAGAAACAACATTATGAACTGATAGTTAATTAAGAATATCTAGCTAACATATGTAGAAAGAACTGAGCTAGAGATGATTTTAACCCATAGATCAAAATCTGTAACTCCACAGCTGAAATGTGCAGACAAATGTGTGTCCTTTGAAGGCCTTTTAACAAATACCTACTTTATTCCTTAAACACTCTCTAGCCTCTGTTTCAGGTAGCCTCTCAAGGCATCAATACAATTTATGAATTACCCTAATGAGACTTAAGAAAAAACCTAATGAAAGATTAAAAATATTGGAAGTCACGACTAGCAAAGTAAAGGATTAAATTATTTGTTAAATATTTCTGAGTCAGAGGAGAACACTGA
Organism: Ammospiza caudacuta; assembly: GCF_027887145.1. Lineage (NCBI taxonomy): Eukaryota > Metazoa > Chordata > Aves > Passeriformes > Passerellidae > Ammospiza > Ammospiza caudacuta. The sequence continues at coordinate 47,905,504 of NC_080598.1, read as the reverse complement.
TCCAGAAGTATAACATCCAGTAACTGCTCATTGTTCAGTCAAAGGCAAAATTTTACAGGAATATTCCCTGCTCATCACTTCCAGTAGCTGGTTTCTTCAAGGCAATGACAAATATGCAAGTGAACATGCAGTATTGCATTTTTGCACAAAATTATTTCATGGTTGTAGGAAAACTTAAAGAAAAATGCTGTGGCATAATTATTTGATTTTGTACGAAGCATTCACAAAGATTTCTGCAAAAGGAAGAAACTGAGTCATTATGATAAGAATGTGAGAAGAAACTTCAAAGAAGCTGTGTTAATACCAAGCATCTCAGTGTCCAAAGGTATTAAATAAAAATAACAACATTACCTTCCTTTGTGAATACAGTGAGATCTACTGATTAGAAGAACACATTAAGCTAATAGTAAGGATATCAGTACTATGAGTTCTGAACCTGTGGTCATGGCAGTAGTGGATGCAAACAACTACATTCATGCTTCTTCAGATACTATGGTAAATAGTGCTTTACATATTGTTATAGATTGGCAAATGCACTAGTAATTTTTATAGGAGTGGTATTGTTTCATTATTTGTTCAAAAACTATTCCGAGTGATTAACTGACCATTCACAATCAAACACTTGTTTGATTCTGTTCATTAAAAAAACGCCCAAATATAAAGACACTTTTCATATTGATTCAAATACCCAACACATTCAACAACAATTTCTTGTGCCTCCGGCTGTTTGGCAACACAGTACAGGAATAAACAGATTATTCAATGTATTATTCAATAAGCATTTTTCAGCTCTAAGGAAAATTTATTGAAAAAGTTACAACTGTATAAATTTGAAGCAAGAATGATGTTGAAATACGTAGGAAAAAATACATTTTTTGTTTATGAAGCAGAAGGAAAAATATATTTTCAGTAGTTTGCAAATTAGGCCCAAGATTGACCACTTTTTTACCCAACTGTAGGGCACAGGGGCAAAACCTATGTAAAGGATGTCTTCCTACTCTATCACAATTAGTGATAAAAAGGCAAAAAAATAATAGCAAGGTTGCCAATTTACTCCTTTACTTTGGTCATTCAGGCTTTTTTGATTGTAAGGAAAAGAAACTGAATGATTTTGGAACATGGATTCCTGCTATTAATTTACTTTTTCTTTATTTAACCTCAGTGAAGCACAAAATGAAAAAAACCCCAAAACAATAAAAATGTTAGAATATTTAAAATGAATACTAAGAGATATAAATGTTTTGGGACCAGTGTGGTAAGGATCCAGACATAACGGTTTAGAGTTTTACAAAAATTGTTAAATGTTATTGTTATAAAAATTGTCATAAAAATTAAGCCTTTTCTTAAAATCACAGTGCTCAGTGCACTGTGATTATGTGAGGATCCTAGCTTTTCTTGTTTTGACATTGTATTTACCAGATAAAAATCTTAATACATATGCATGTTATACACCAGATGACTAAGCATTCAAAACCCAAAAAAATAAACAAGCAGATATAGAATTTTAAAGCTTATCTTTAAAAAAATCTGATAATTAATTGAAAACCGTAGCTTAACATTAATTTAAATCCTAACTGAAATTTACCTATTTCTATTTTATAAACTTTAGGACTTTATTTTATGTGGCCCAAGGATACAGAATTTCTGAGTGCATCACATTAACTAAATCCAAAGTGTATGGGGGGGTAACATGCAATGGAATAGGTGAAAATGTTTTTTTAAATTGACTACGTTTAACACTGTCTTAAGTAGCCTCTTAATTCTCTTGTTATGAAGTTTCATTTTTCTCTGAAAAACCTTTACGTAAACAACTGGAGTTAATTTGACTCAAAACAATAGTTCTTTTGTACAGTGAAGAAGACTCTAAGGAAGCAGAAACAGTAAAACAAAGTTCTCCTCACACATATTTTCAACAATCTCCACATCTGCATAACTACAGTAGGAGAATTTCAGACCTTTTGGGGACTTAAATTTTCATAACAGATGGTCCTATAACAAGCAGCAATTCACATCAATACCTTAATTTTTTCTTCTTTTTGTACTCTGATATCATTTGGGATTGAGTTAACATCTTCCTAGTAGCTGGTACAGAGCTGTATTTTGAAATTAGGATGAGAATAATGTTGATAACACGCTGATAGTTATGTTGTGCTGTGCAGTGTTTACTCTTCAGGGTTTTTCATCTTCTCATGCTGCCCTGACAGTAAGGAAGGTGGCAGGGCTCAAGAGATGGGGAGGGGACACAGCCAGGATAGTTGACCCCAATTGATTTAAGGGATGTTTTGTATAATATAGCACCATGCCTAACAATGAAATTGTGAGGAGTTAGCTGTAGGGGCATGGTACGGGTCAGAGGATGGTGAGCAGTTGCACTGTGCATCATTTTGTGGTTGCTTTTATCATAATTACTAATTTTCTTTATTTTCTGCACTATTGTTTTTAACTCCACACACAAATTCTACCTTTTTTTCCAGCTCTCTCCCATATCCCTCTGTTTGCTGGGGAGTGGGCAAACAGCTGTGTGGTGTTTAGCTGCCTACCAGGTTAAACCACAACACCTGCACTGTGATTTCCTCAAACATAATCATTGTCTCAAGAGTTGGCATTTTTATATTTCAAGAAGACACCAAAGTTCATTAGCATTGCATTGCTGGATTCGTGTCTGAACTGTGCTCTTTTGCTGTTGACTGAACCAAGCCATACAACACCTCTTTTTGGATTTGAATGAGCACACATATTTTTACTGTTGTGGATGGATAGAATAAGTATCTTAGATATCTGTTCTCTGAATTTGAATGCACTAAAACTTCATCCCTTCTGTATGCATATATAACTTTGCAGAAGTCATAGGAAAAAACAAAACAAACAAAATCACAGCACACTGTCCTAAATCCTTTTAATTTACTTTGTTTATGATTTTGAAGCCTTATGTCTGGGTGCAGTATTTTTTGGTGTTCTTAGCAGAGAAGCAGACATAAAGCAGATCTAGAATGTGATGGTACTCAACACATGATTCATCAAGAATAGACAGGGGCAGATGGAAGCTCGTACACAAACTCCCATTGCCTATAAGCTGCCTGGTCTCACATATCCACTGGGAGTCATGCAGGAAGGTTACAGGGAGTTCAAATTCCCAAAGATGTACATATCCATGAGAGATGAGAGAGAATCTGCTCTGGCCAAGGCTAGCAACTGGTGCTTTCTGTAGGATTGTACAGTGAATCTCATATATCTATGACATTTTTATAATAGGGCTACATTGTTTTAACAGGATTCCTTCATTCTTGGGTTGATTAACCTGATCCTAAGATTGTGTGGGTTATAAGAAAATGCTCCTTGACATTGTGGTACTGCTCTAATTATGCCATGATGAAAGATCTTGCTAGACTGATTTCTGTCCCTTTGCATGACTGTGGTACTCTGGTACTGAGCAGGTGAGCTCAGAGCAGCCTCCAGGGCAGCTGCTTGGCTCTTGGAGCAGCTGTGCAAGATAAACCACTTCGTGTCTCTAAAGGCCTTTAGATTCCAGACAACAGGAATCCCCCTCTGGATCAGGTCCAATACCCAAATCCTGCAGTTCCCATTCAGGCTAATGTCATAAATGGAATGACACACCTGAGTAAAAGTAGCAGGCTCAGAGCCCCAAACTGTGTAATTTAAACTGTGCCAAAACCTCCCCTCATGAAACAATGAAAAGAAATCTCCAAATAACCAAACCAGATGCTGCAGCTTGTCTTTGGATTCATTTATTATCCTGCTTTTCTGTAGGAGGATTTGGATTCACCCTTTTTAGTGTCATTTAATACAGCAGAGATTGTATTTAGTCAGTAAATTTAATCATAATCTACACATGTTTATGACAAGTTGAGATCCAATCTTATAAGATATAAAAAATTCATTACATTTAAATATTCATTGTTAGAAGAAGCTGTATTTCTATCTGTGATAACAGAAGTCAGTATGAGCAGGCAGACAAAATATATTAGGAAGCTAATTCAGATGAAAAAAGATAAACAATGCAAAGTCTTTACATGTATCTCATTTACTAAAAAATGCATAAGGACAAGGATATGAATCTGGCTTTCAGAAAAAGTGCTAGTTCACTGTAGAAGTCAGTCATACCTAATTAGAAACACCTCCCTTCCAAGCACAAAGGTCACCACCTTGTAAATGGATCCTTGGTGGTGTTTCCTTGAGGAGCCCTCACCTGCCATTTTCCTCTGCAGTGCTCCTCAAAGGCTGCACCCGTGCTCTGGGCCAGCTGCACTCCCTGCAGCATCCCTCGTTCCTGCCTAACACAGATCCCTCCTCTTCAGACACCTGAGTTTCTTTTCATGGAAAATCAGGGCAAATGGGGGATGGGGAATGTTCCTATTTCTCCCCCTTATGCAGGTGGGTGGGACACAGGTAAGAGGCACATCTGGGTGCCAGAACCACTGAGAAAACTGAGCCTGCAGTACTGACAAGCTGTAATCGTTAATTAGGAAGCAGCATTAACATTCTCTAATATTATCTTAAGAAAAAAGTTGGGTTAAAATGCCTGGAAACAAGATAATAAAGATATCATTTATGTCATGAAGGAAGGTTGAAATCCAGAGGCTCAGGTTGTGGGAATGAAACATAGAGACTTTCACTGTCCTGCACTCAAATTTATGCTTATTGAGAAAGCCAAACGTCTTAGTAACTGATGGTTGTGGAGTGACATCAGTTCAGACTCCAGCAGAAGCACCAGAATATCCTCTAGCCTTCTCAAGGTTCAGAACCTGGGGTAGTCTCAAAAGTGAGAATTACAGGATGGAGAGAGGCATGAAAAATAAGATGTATTTCTAATGATGAGCCTCCAGAGCAATACTGAGCTGTACTTGGAGGACAATTTGAGAAATTGTGTTCAGCTCCAATTTCTATAATTTTTAGATAGAACCACAGCACTTGTTTGGCATTTTTCAGCAGTGTTGGTGATAATAAATAATAAACATTTTACCTACTTTTACTCTGTCTCACAATCTTTCTTTCACCAGCTTAATTCCACCGCTGCTCTCTCCCTTGGATGATACCATGGACATGGGCTTATGGAAGATATGGCATGAGTCACTACACATCTGCTGAGCATTAGTCCTTGAGAACACAACCAGTGTGGACTAATTATGCTTGGTGGAGTCCACTTTCACTGTGAGATAAATTAATTTTAATCATAGTTGCCTTTTGGGTTAAAATCACCATTGTTCAGGCAGTATTGCCTACAGATTCAAGCAGGCTGATCACTTTTCCAAGTGTACTGGTGCTTTTTAGTATGCAGATTAAGTTTAATGTAATGTCTGCCATTTAATTTTGGATTTATGATGAGACTTTGCTATTTATGTTTCAACCACTGTAAATACCATATTTTAATGAACAGTCTTGATGCACAATGGATGCTGTTTCAGAATATAGTCTAAACTGAACCAAAATATGACTGGACGGATAAATGTGTTTCTAGGAACATAAATGAAACATGGAAGAATTTGCCCTTCCTTCTTAAAGGAATTAATGCACAAGTGCTGAGCCATCATTATCTTTTAGCCTAGAAGTTTAATGGACAAAAAATGAAGGAAAAATTTAGTCTATGACTATAAGAGGGACACAGAGTTAACCAGTGAAATGCTGCTATATTGCAGCTGTAATGGAAAATCAGTGCCACTAATCAATGACGACATGTAAAAGAATTCTCTCTGCCAAGAAAATCCAATCGTCTCACTTGGCTAACATTCATCCTTTTGTCTTTTGACAAAATTAATTCCTAGGCAGTAGATGAAAAAAATGTTGATGGACTTCTTTTAACCCCAGAAAAAAGAAAGACGAAAAGATTGCCAGCTAAAATATAAAAAAAAAAAATGTTTTTCTTATTTTTTTTCAACGAGACAATGTTTTCTTAGAACATCTGAATATCAAAACCATTTATTTGTATATTGATAATTTGAAAGATTTACCACCATGCTGAGACACCAGAAAAGGCTGCACAGAGAAGCTGTGGATACCCAATCCCTAGAAGTGTAAAAGACCATGCTAGGTGAGGTTTGAGCAACCTGGTCTAGCAGAAGGTGTCTCTGTCCATCACGGGTGTTTGGAACTAGGTGTTTTTAGGGTCTCTTCCAACTCCTTAACATTCTGTGATTCTATAACGATGCATAGCATGATGTTATGATATGATCTTGGTATTGAAAAGCAGTATAAAGGTCTCAAGGCAAGAAGAAGGAGTTTGTTACACTGAACATACAGAGGTGTGTGTTAGAGATATCTGAAGGAGAAGGGCTGAAGGTCTAGGCAAATACCTAAGGCAAAAGAGCAAATGTTAATTCACTGGAATTTTGTCTTTCAGCAAATCTCCACAGCTGGTGTTTAGAGGTATCTCTTTGTTTAATGGGTCAGTTGTGTGAGGGCTTTCCAGTTTTGTTTGTTTGTTTTTTCCTGTTTCATATTTTTTTTAAATAACTTTACATAGATCTGAGTCTTATGGAAGTTTTGGGATGGTGTTTTTGTTTGTTTGGGTTGGTTGGTTGGTTGGTTGGCTGGTTGGTTGGGGTTTTTTGTTTAGTTTTATTCTGCTGGGTTTTTTCCCAAGCAACACGGGTATCATTTCTTCCCGTGTTGAATGAAAGCAGGTGGAACATCATCCATATGTGCAGAACCCATACTGATGGGTGAAGTTACTGGTGCAACACAGCAAAGCAACTCGTGAGTGCATATGGAACCCAAGGCCATGCCACGGAGCCCAGCTGCTCTCAAGGTCACATACACCAGCAGCAGAGATGGCAACACTTGGGTTTTTGATGTATGCAGGTTGTCATCACTAATATGACCAATACCTGCTTTCTAAAGCAGCTACTTCATGAATAATCAATGAGGGAGCTGTGAATCAGCAGATGGATTGTAGCTGATCAGTTCCCTCTGGGCAGGCAGAACACAGCTAGCAAGCAACATACAATACAGGAATCCCACACTACAGACAGCACTAAAAAAAAGGACATGGCCAAGGACAGCTCTGCATGGGTTAGCATATAAAAAAGAAGGGTGACTCAGAAATGTGAAATCCAGATGTGACTTTACGTGTGCTTCTGTATGTGTATTTTAAAGAAATAATGCACCATGCATAGAAAGGGGATAAATCCCTCCCTTGCCCCATCCTCCCCCTACCCCAGAAGGAATCACAAAACACATTGCAATATATTTATAAAGAAACAGGCAATTGCTAGTTTTCTGCAAGGATTGCAGGTATTAACATGACTAATATCTATTTTTTGGACAAGCTTTTCAAATTAAAAAGGCAAAATGAAAAAAACAGTGGTGAGTTGTTTCATTCATTTTATCTTCATCAGACAATATGCATATAAATAACATTTTAATCATTTTTGTGCCACAGTAGCCAGAATAACCCTACAAATTTTAATGAACTACTTAATTAGTCTTTTCTAACAGTGATACAATCAACAAGATAAATGTATAAGTAGAAATACTTCCAGGATCTAAAAAAGTTCATTGGAATTGATTTACTCTCCTCATCTTTTGCTGAAGTAGATGGAGAATGTATCAGACCAAATAAAAATGGCTGCTGAAGAGTCATGGCTTGAGAAGAAGGCAGAAATGGTTTGAGAACATTTATTATAAATTACTTCAGGAATAAAAAGTCAAAGCTAGTTCACCCAAATTGAAAGAGAAAGAAATTCTACGCAGACAGTAATTAAATAAGGTGGACTTTAGCAAAGATCAACTTTTAAAGAAAAGCACAACAAAACTTAAAATAATTAGAACTGATTAAGAAGGGAAGTTTAGAATTGATGGAGTACCACTTGAGAGAATGCCATTCCTGGATGCAGAGAGCTGATCAAGAGCTAGCTTTCTAGTTATGGGCAATTTCATTTTTCAAAAATGCTGTAAAAAATTATGAACAGTATCCTCTAGTGAACAATATTTTCTGTGACATGATTTTATTCATCATGGCTTTCTCAGTGACCAGATCCAATTTTATAAAATACAAAATGCCTCCCAAGATATAGTGTGTTCTGTAGTCATCATGTACTTCACAGGTACTATGGCATATTTTTCATCTTGTAATAGTAAGAAATCATGACACTACTATATCACAATGATGACACTACTAACTCACAAATATAATCTCCTTACATGTCTTTGGTGGGGTGGGCGATAAATTTTTTTTGCAATGGGTTAGACATCATAAGTCTAAGAATGAGACTAAAAATAATTATGAAATTCTAGAGTAATGCCAAGGATTATCTATTTAAAAAAACCCCAATTCTTATACAATTACCATCTTCTGTAAACTCATGCTGGATTTTATTATTTACATCTAACATTGGTTATGGTTTACATTTTTGATTTCTGCATTATCATTGGAAACATATAATACCAAATGACCCAGCCTGGCTACTCACTACCCCTATCTCTTCTATATAAAGCTGATATATTAAATGCTATCCCTGAAGGCGACTCAAAAATCTTGCCAGTAAAAAGTGCTATATAGCCTAAATGTGCCTTAACATGACCATCTCAAGTGAAGGCACATTTAAATTTTTTTTCCAGCACTGCTGCTGGCTTAAGTGCTCTATTCCTCTGATGCTATATGTGCAGGACTAGCAAGAGAGTCCATCCTTCCCGAACAGAGGCCACAGATGAAAGCTGCTTTCATCTTCCCTTCTGACTCCCTTCATCCTAGAGCGCAAGGCAAATGTAGGTTTTGGAAAATTCTGTAGATTGGATGCAGTGAGGTACTGTATGTCATCTTCACTGAAAAAAATAAAGAGAAATGTAAATCCAGTTGTTATTGCTCAGATGAGTGGGAAATTATCTGGGTCAGAAGCCATTGTGTGTTTAGAGTCCTTACTTACCCTTAAACAAAGAATTCCAGCAAGGAAATTGCTGCTGAATGCAGCAAAAGGGAAGAATAAATATGCAGTGAAGAACCCTGGAAATAAGTGCCCATAGATGGAACTTCTGAACAAGTTAATAATCACTCTGACTTTTACCTTTAAACACAGAGTTCTTTTATTTATTGGAGGAAATGCTACCTGGGAGATAGTGTGATAATAAGAATTATCCAAATATTTCCAGGAGATGGTATAGATACTATCTGACATGCTAAAAATTGATACAAAGTGCTGCAGTCACAATTTTAATTTTTAAGGTACTGCCTCGCTGACCCTTCCCCGTTCCTCATTCCATTTTCTCATACATTTTGAATAGTTTATAAATACAAGAACAACACTGAGGTCTCTGTGGGAAATGTAATTGCTGGTAAATAGCTGTCTCTGTCACTGTCTCTATAAATAAAGCACATAGCCAGACACACAGAAGAATGAATGAATTTTTTTACACAAACACAAGTTTGGGCTTCAAGAGACATCATCTCCTCACTTTTTGCTGTACCATTTTTCACGTTTTGTCAAAAATTTGTTCTCTAGCCACGAGGCTGATTTGTTATTACTAAATTGTTTTAACAAATGGAGCAAAGAGGCTTTAAGGCTAGCTTCAGAAACCTTTCTCATACTCTTCACATTTTAACATAGTGCAATTAAAGGTCACATGCTTGAACTAGAATGCACTTATTATAAATCAGATACAGTCCTGAGTGACATTAATCAGAGACATTTTTTTTTGCCCACATTATATGCAGAATAAGCCATTGTTCACTGTATTGTCTTAAAAAGCTGGTTTTTTGTAGCTTGAGTTGTTTGTGTAAAACGGAAAACTAAACTTAGTTTCCCAGTACTTTATTTTTAACTTCTGTTTCTCAATACTTTTGATCTGTGATAGCTTAAAACTCATTTTATTTGCAGCTAAAATATCATTTGCATGGGGTTTGACACAGGAAATTTAATCCTTAAAATGTGAAATTCTTTCCTTCAAGTATGATACATTGCTCTAATACTTTAAGAAATTCTCTATTGAACTGTTGTTGAACACATTGAGAATCTGACTTTTTTGGTGTGATAGACATGCAAACGACACAGATGGTGATGTCTTTCAGTTTTGAAGATGAATTTAAAATGCACCTTGACTTCAAAATCATTATCAGTTGCTGCACATATTAAATGTTTCAATGTGTGACCATTCCTTTTTGTTCACCTAAGGCATATGAGCAAGTCTTGTGAATCAGTAATCATAGAATGGACATTCCTTGAGTCAGTGTTTCTCTTTACATTGATGAAGTTTCTTTTGCCCCTGAAAGCTTTCCATAATGATTTATAATATCTGGATTTAAAATCATATTTACTCCTAAGTACAGCTGATAAGATACACAATGATAAATGAGACAGTCCTTTCCCACAGCAGAGCCCATCCCTCACCCGGGCAGCCCTGACACGGGTATGGCACCACCACTGTCCACAGTGGGACATCTGGGTTTGTGCCTCTGCTGGGATTGGCCTTCACACACCCAGGTGCTGAGGAAATCATCGCCATCCATGGGAACCCTCCCAGAGCCCTGCCCTCCTCAGCCCAGCACCATTGCAAAAGAGGAAAACTGTCTTTGTGCTTTCCCGCCTAAAACAGATGAGGCAAATTTAGCCCTAAATGCCGACAGGGAAAGAGTGGCAATTAGCCTTTTTAATGGATTTTAAAAATTGACTATTTATTTTAGTTGTAAAAGGCTACCTTTTATAGGATTTAGAGAGAAGCAACAAAGTAAACAGACAATCCATTTGAGGCCAATCATTCCTGTGTCTGAAGTAGATGTGTTAATCTCACAGCTTTCAGGGAGTAATGCATCACTTTTAAGCATCCCTGCACAAGCTCTGCTGACCACTTGTCATTTCTTTGTGCAGCTATTCATGGGAGTGACATTACAGATTATGAGAAATCAAATTACAAGACAGTGAGGAAATTAATACGTCAGCACTTTATTATAGGAGAAAACAGCCTACACATTTTTAAATTAGTTATTCACCTGGATCTATTTCATGTCTCAGAACAGTGTGTGATGTTGCTGATAATTTTATTTGAAACAAACCAAAATAGAGGAATTTCCCTGAAAAAAAAATGTTGAAAAACTCTAAAAATGTTTAATGGCTGACTTTTAGAAGTAGAAATGCTGTAAAAGTTCAGATAGAAGATATTGTATTGGATTTACTAGATGTCTAACAGAGCAGCAGATTCACTGCTTGAGCAGAAGAGGTCATTAAAATATTATAAATGCCTTCACTGGAAGTTAAGGAGGAGCAGAGCAGTGCAGCCAGGTTCATGTGCAGGAGACAAAGCAGCGGTTAAACACAGATGAAAGTGATTGCCTTTGGTGTGCTCAGATGTTTGAGGCTTGTTGGAAGAGGGAACATCCTGGTGCTCAGAGCAGAAGGGCAGCAGCTGATTAGCCTGAGGGAGGAGGGTGGTTTTGGAGAAGGCATGATGGGAGGATTTGGGGAATTTAAAATAGTAATAGAATTTAAAATGAAGGTACAGCAACAGTGAAGAATTGAATGTTGTTTTCATGTTACCTGCCTTATAGCAGAATGAAATTACGGTAGTGTCAGAAGAGAAATAAACAGATACCATAAAGAAAGAGAATGGTTGAACTCCTTTCCCAAAGAAAAAAATATATCAGCTAAAGTTCCATAAAGAACTGGACATTTACTTTTGAATGCAAAATAAGACAGGGCATTGAGCTGTTTCATTTGAAAAGAGAACAGTGTGTCACTACCTGTTCTGTTTAAATAGGAGAGAAGAGAGATGCAAATTGGACATGGCACTATAATACTATTTAGGGAAGATTGCAGAATGTACAAGGAAGTTAGATTTTATTAGGTTTCTTCAACTTCACTTTGCAGGTAATGGCTTTCCTCATTGCAGCCATCAGGATGATTATACTGATATCACATCATTTAGTCATGCTCAGCTTCTCTTCGTATGGACATGACCAGAAGTTATGCCTGTGTCTTTTTGTGGCATTTTTTCTTCCACCCCAAAGGTTGACATATATTTCTATACATATTACATTGCTTCTAGCATATGGGTTTATTTTTTCTGATGGTAAGCAGAATTTTACAGTTATAATTTATTGTTTGTGTAACAGAAAACACTTATACCAGCCCTATTTTCATCACCAGAACCATCATCATTGTTTCTTGCCATCAAATAATCTGTCTAAGGAAGAGCCATGATCAGGTGCTTAAAATGAGCTCCCTATTGTGTGAAAAGATACTTTATTTAAAGATAACTCTGAACATTTGTCTCCAAGATATGACATTGATGTGACTTAAAGAGAATATACAACAAAACCAGAACAAAATATCTGCTGTGTGGTTCTGGAAGCCTTCCAACTCAATTCATGGAGGCATTTTTGCTATAGTTGCTGCTATCAGGTAAATATTTCATTATACTTACAGAGTATCAGGTAGAAAATAATCAAAAATATATATCTATACATATGTATGTGTATATATCAGCTAAATATTTAATATTTACAAGAACCTATATGAGGGCTTTATAGCTTTCTCATGTTTTTATTTCACTTGGAAACATTTTCAGTCCTGATGATCCAAAATCCATCATGATTGTGGTGTCAAGAGAGCTGAGGTCCCACTGTTAGATGTAGTGTGGTGTGGTATGGTATAGAGGGATACTTTCTATTGGGAGGGGCAGACTTTGGAGCTCCAGCTGAGCAATGGGGTTCCTCAAGAAACACAACATTTCTTCCTGTACTTTTGTGTTAAAAATATTAAACTAAAAGAATGATCATGTTTCAGAGAAAAAGTGTCACCTCTTTTCTATAGATGGGGATCTACAACCTGAATTGCTGACTGTAATTCTAAAATAAATGGAAAGAACTCGAGTTTATTCAGAACCTCTTGCACAGTTGTATTCAAAGCTGATCTAAGGAAAGACATTGAATTTCCTGGTTTCTTCATAAGCTGCTTTAGCTTGAGTCTATTTTTAGGAGTCAATAGTGTATCCCCACTTAGACATGAGCTTTAATGATTAGGATGAAGAGACCCAATATACATCCAGTCGTGTCATCATGTATAATTTTTAAATTTAGAATGGAGTGATTACTTTATTCATTTATCCAGAAACTTTTCAGTAAGTATCATCTATAAAGAAGGTTGTCAGCTGTTATTTTTTATGAAAATCTCAAAGACATTTCTAATACTGTACTTTGGAGATATTATAAGCCACTGTGTTTTCAGTAAGGAAACTAAAGCTTATGCAGATTTTTTGTTCTTTCCAAAAATTTTCTATTCTTCTTCTGCTCTGTTCTTTAAATATTTTTCCCATTTAGACAGCTTTGGGAACATAGCCCTTTCCTTGCAGTGCTAATTAAGTTCACTCATTCATTGTAACAATAGCAGCATAGAAAGATGAAAAAGCTGAAATAAATTGTCCCCTGGCAGAGAAACTAAAGTGTTGCTGTGCTTAAAAATAACTCTTCTCCTCATCTCTCCCATTCTTTCTTATTGTAAGAACCTAAATTTACTTTCTGAAAGAAATACAATTCTATCAATACTACAATCTGGACAGCATGTAGACCATTAATATCATTGTGTCGTATATTCTAATGTTAAATTCAGATTCACAAAAGCTTTCCCTGAGTTAATAATTAGATTAAAATTATACCAGCAAAGCCCCTCTATTTACCTATTAATACATGAAATTTTATTTTTCTGCTGGAAATCCATCAGTTCCAGGACATAGCCCTTATATACCTTTTGACAGTAAAATTAAAGACATGGAAAATTGCTGCAACTTTACTTCTTGCTACTTGAAAGACTACCATAATTCATGAAAACGTCAGTTTTGCAATCCATTTATGGTGAGCTGCATGGTTAATGGATTATTGTCTCAGGGACTAGGGGTAGTTTGAAAAAATAGCACTCCCCAATTCCATTTTATGTACCAATGGAGACAGGAGAATGAATTTATTCTGAAATAATAAAACTTATTTTTCTTCCTATTTCTATATAAATTACTTGGTTTGAAATTGGAAAATAAGCATGCTGGCTTATCTTATCACTAGAAAATTGTTACTCTCTTAAGACCATATTTTCTACCAGAGACAGTATTTTAGGTAAGTTTGAAGGTTTTTTTCATTCTGCATATAAAGTAATATAAGAATAATAATTTGAGATTGACCAGCAGATGACCATACAAGTCATACTCCAGATTTTTCTGTAACATGTCAGAAGGCAATAATCTGACGTGTTAAAGTCAGACTTTCACCAGTTCATCCTGCTAATACACAGCTATCAGTAGTACATTTTCTTTACTCCAGGTGCTTTTACAAGTCTTGTAACATAAGTGCAGATATTTAACAGGATTCCACTCCTCTGCTCATGCAGCACTCTTTAGGTGTTGTGTACTCCTAGATGTTGGGTAATCCATATCAATGTTGGGTTTGATTTTCCATGGAGACTCCTTATTGGTTTCCCTGAACACCTTTGTGTCATGAAGAACTCTGTCTGCTTAAATGCTTCTCCCTTATCTAAGTGCAACTAAAATAACATGCATTGATGTGGATGCACAAATTTTTCAAATTTCATTTACCAAGCTATATAAAGATTGTTCTACTTCACTGATATCTGCACTTTCCTGTGATCATTCCAGTAGTGAGGGAACAAAATAGCTTGAATGGAATCTGAGTGGGTATCACTGATAAACATCATAGGTACATAAAATACTCCAAGGGACACTCCAATACTGCTTTTCTTGCAATGATAGTCTCTCCAAATGACTGAACTGAGTCTAGTTTTGCAGTGAAAATTTTACCTGAGTCCTGAATAAATGGCTAGGATCTTTCTCATCAACTATGGAAGACACAAACAGGAAAAAAAAAAAAAACAAACCTGATTAGTTTGCCTTAAAAATAGTTTTCTTTTTTCTAAAGGGAAAAAATACAACAATATTGTTTTACTCCGAACTTTGACTTAAACCAGATGTCTTGGAGGTGGCGATGGCTAATAGTGTCTCCAGTTGAAAACAGACCAAAGAAGGGTTAAGAGACAGAACAGACAAAAGGGACACAAAAATTCAGACAATTTAAAGATCTGAAAATCAGCCTACTCTGTAGTTGTCTGTGTTCAGACACAATATCATAGTGAACCTGAGTGAACTAACACCCTGCAATGTGATATCTGTAAAGCCATCTGTAGAATTAAAATATATACCAGTCTTTTGGTTTAAAAACTCCTTGAAAGGAGGAGGTAGGAAAGTCTTTCCTGTGCCCTCCTTTCAAAGAGTTACAGTATAATTGACACTCAGCTATGAATTGTCCTTCACTTACTCCACGCAGTGATTTACATTATAAAGGTGGCTCAAGGAGTTTGCATCAGAACTGT
Source organism: Ammospiza caudacuta (assembly GCF_027887145.1). Lineage (NCBI taxonomy): Eukaryota > Metazoa > Chordata > Aves > Passeriformes > Passerellidae > Ammospiza > Ammospiza caudacuta. Next base: position 47,890,190 of record NC_080598.1, on the reverse strand, counting down.
TCCTGTAGAGTTATATTTGAGATAGATATAAGCTAGAAATTTAGACCTAGCAGTCCAAGGGCAGCTTTCAATGGGTGATGATAGGTATTTAGGATAAGCAATGTGAGACTGATTTGCTATTGATATCTGAACAAAAGCAGGCCAGAGTGAAACAACACATCCAGTTTGTGTCCATTAGCTGTGTGTTTTGCTGATCAGAGGCTTCAAGCAGAAATAAAGAAGCAGAAAGATGGAGCATGTATGCTAATACTAATTTTTGTAGCAAAAATGCTGGTTCCAATCCCATAAGAAGCTCAGCACAAATAGACTTTTGCATAGATGGAAACATCTACCAAAGTGAATGAAATAGCCAGGGGAACCTTCCTCTCAGGATCAGGGCCAGAATGAGCTGCTGGTAAGAACAGGTGGCATAAAAACAAGCATGCGGAATATGGAAAAAAGGAGAATCAATGATGCCAATTTATCATACAGAAGGTACTGTCAAATTTGTGACTGCAATTAATACTATCAATGTGCCAGCTACAGCACCTTTGCAGTTTAATTCAGAATTGTTATTTAAATAGAAGAAAAAAATCTTTGAGTTATGACCAGTGGCAGCGCTGGAGAATTTGTGAGCATGAGTCAGATGTGGAAGCGGAGAGGAATATTATGTGCTGCAGGGAAAGATGCTCTTGGGGCTAGATGTATGCAGACTGTTTTTGTGGGGTTTTTTTACTCAATTCTGCCAAATGCAGAGTGCATTACAACAACTTGCAGTTGGGAATCTTCTGTGTTATTGCTGTCTGGTTTTTGTCACAGTAGAAAGCAGTGGCTTTGGCAAGCCCACAGCACTCATCAGTGAAGGATGGCCATGCTGTGTGCTACTCATCTATCCAGAACTCAGGACAAGCATTGCTTCTGCTTTTCTTTCAGCACAATAAACCACTGCAGTCGTGCCTCTGTGGTATTGAATTTATAGCCCTCCTGTGACATAGGCTATATTTTATGTAGCAAGGTGACCACTGTCAGGCACAGTTTCCAAAAGAGGTACATTTCTGCTATTTCAGTGCTCCTCTCTCTGCTTACAGGCAACACCTCTGCAATAAAGCTCAACCAACGGGGAACCCTGCTGAGCCACACTGACACCTACACATGCTTCTTTAGAAGGGGCACATTTCTTCTCACATTATTATTTTTTCTGTGTCTAGAAGGACTGTCTTGAGTCCCCATGACAGGGGGGACACTGAAGGCACAGCCTGCCCCTCGCCTGCTGCTGGGAGGGAGCAGGGCCAGAGGCGGCCGAGATCAAACTCAAACAGACTCTGACACTATCCTGAGAGGATTTGATGCACCTCTGAGAAATGTCTGTGTCTGAGGCTCTGTTCTTTGAGATGCTTTGGCATGTGCTGCATCAGGGTCTGGTTTAAATGCTTCTTCTCCAGTGCAGTTCAGCCCTCTGAGCAGTGAATTTCCAGCTCTGGCTACAGGAAAATAGGAGGAAGAGTGGAAAAGCATGGAAGAAATCATCAGGCTCTCTCTCATTCCCTCTTCTTCTACCAGTAGGTGAAAGGGCCAGAAGGAGATGGATACAGCCAAGATGATTTCAGCATGGAGCATGATGTTCAGTTGGGGTAATTGAAGCAGATCAGTCACCACTTTGTTTTCTGACACCAACACTGCTAGGTGTGCATGTGAGACTGATGAAAGAGGAGAAAAAGAGTAGGATATAGCTTTTCAACTTTACTGCTTTCCACTGAGGGAAAAGAAAGAGCAACAGGCAAGTAGAGTGCAAGCATCCTCATTGATGCTGATTCCTCCCTATTACAGGATACAGAATGATATCTCCACAAAAAGATAACTTTAATTTTAAAATAAAATAGGATGCAGAGTCTTACATTCTTGCAAGGATTCTTTGCAAGACAAGACAAAGCAAGAGAAAATGCCATTCAGGCCTTTTTGATGAGTTTATTTACACAGAAACCCCTTTATTTAAACTCGAGGCAATTCTATTTTTGTGATTAGTTTATGCAGTGTGCCAGCATCAGGACAGGAGTACCATTTGTGGTTAGAGGGTATGAACAGCTGGAAGGTGGTGATATTTGCTGAAACTCCCAGGATACTGGGATTATTTCTTTTAAATGGAAGAGAAGAAAAATACGAACAAGCAGAAAACAATGGTAAAAGGAATGGTTTCACACAGAATGTTGTCTAGTACTTTTTCTAGAAACACTAATCACTTCACTGGAGTCACATGTTCTGGAACAGATTATGCAACTCAGTGAAGTGAAGTTTCAAGATGCCTATTACTAGTGGGTTGACAGCTTGTAATTATTATCACAGAAGAGAAATTAAATAAATTTCAAAGACCAGAGTAGTCTGGAGCAGTACAAAGTTCAACAAGCAGCCAAGGATTGTGTCTCCTGGGATTTTGGTCCAAGTATGAGATGCTGCTTTTCCTCAGATGTATTTTATGTTTGCTTACTCAGTGTATCTCTGCAGCAAAAAACAAAAACAAAACAAAACAATACATTGTGGTCTAACTTACAAATAAAATAATTTTCCAAAATATATGAAGACTTACAAGGCTTATCTACCTTATCAATAACTTCTGGATTCCTTGGTGTATGAATGATGTCAAAATGAGGTCCCCAAACAGTCTCTATGTAGCAGATATTTGGCCTTTTTTAAAATTAATTTTCAAGGGATAGAAACCATTGATTATGTATAAAGTCCATGATGTCCTATCTGAAATGCATGGCTGCAATAATCTTCTGTAAGATATTTTAAGGTTCACTAATGTCTAATAGATTAATTTGGAATATAAGGGGAAAATAAGTAAAAAGTATTAATAAATGAGTTTGGTTGTCATGGGAACCAATTGTCTCAGGTGCTCTGTTCCAATCCAGCTATTAACCCCTAGTCCATATTTATTATTCAAGGGAAATAACTGACTTGAAAAAGGAAGATTGGTTGTCACAAAAAAGAGAAGCCAGTGTGCTAAAGTTGAGTCATTTGCATGCAATAAAAATGAATTAAAGAGGATGAATCTTCTTCAGCCCTAAAATGATTTGCATTTGGGTTATTGCTCTATTTTTCTCAGTTCTCAATATTATAGGATGTCAAAAAGAACTAGGAACAGCAGATCTGGAATGAAATACAGTACCCTACAGCTACTGTGTTCTGACTTAGATCTTTATCACGGTCTTTAATACTTTCATCCTACCATTACAGCTTGTTCTAGTACATATCTGGTGGCAAAATTCATAGGAAGTGCTCACATTATTAATAATCTGATGATTTTTTTTTTTGGTAGCAGCCACTATTATTCAAGTTTGTAATTGTGATCATACCCCACTCAACTGGACTGAACAGACCGTCAGGGATTTCTCAATGGGCATTTAAACTGAATTTACACAAAGGCGGTTTCTTGATGCACTAATATGTTTCCAAGGAATCTACACATACAAATATGATATTTTTAAAATATCAGAAATCCAAGACTGAGAAGCATTTTTTAAAAATCATTCTAGCTATTATTTGTTGAAATTTGTCATGTATTATCTCACGAATGTACTATAAGAAATCTTCTCTGGAAAGTGTTTGCCTTCCTTTGCTTTTCTGTTTTGCAGTACCCAATATGTTCTAACACCAAATCCCACATCTACAGTTACCAATTTTGTTCCCTTACTGAATCCACATCTATTCAGACTGGCATGGGATTTATATTTTGGATTATGGCTCTTACTCTGCTGCCTTTTCTTTTTTTCTTCAAAATAGTAATAATAAAAAGGAACTTTAGGAACTGTTAATGAAAAGGAAAAAATAAAAAAGCCCAAAATCTCCAGAAAGTCTCTGTGTTGTTTTTTTTCTCTAACCTTAGACTGAAGATCTTTCACTTGCCAGTTTCAGTTTGATGTTTTACCGATCACAAAGTAGCCATAAGAATGCTTTTATGCAGGTTATCAGAAGCTGGGATGAAATGATCTCCTGGTAGCATGAAATAGAGGATTTTGAAGTAATTAGTCAGAAGCCTCATTTTGTTGGTTTTAATTCTTGCTAATGGGATTCTTTAGTGGATTAAAAGTAAGACTTGATTATAAATCATGCTTATAAATATTGATAACTCTGAGTATTGTGGTTATTTTTAAGATGTTTTTAAACTTGTCATGTCAGAAACTTTCTAATCAGAAAATAACTACAATTTATAATAAATGAAACCTAAGAATCCTTATTTTTCAAAGTCCTCTGATGCACTTGAAATCTTGGGATTATATAAGTAAAAATGCTGGCTAAAGGAAGATGAAGAAGAATTTGGCACATAGCTTTTGTTATCACATTCTCTATTCTGTCCTGTTCTCTTTTGCTGTCCCCAGTTAATAATGCATGTGTGTTGGATAACCTTTAATGTGAACTTGCTGTTTCTGAGAGAGAAAACAAAAATCACATCCCCAAAACATGACCTCCTCTCTTTTTTCTGTTTTCACTTACTCTTTGCCTGTTGCACATTATCACTCCTTCTCCCTAGTGGTTCCTACCACTGACATGGCAGGCAGATTCATTTATCACCCTGAGAACTGATAACACTTGGTACAGTGTTCCCACTTGTGCAGTCAGCCACTAATTTTTCTGCCACAGAAGGTCCCTATAGCAGCAGTACTGCTCCCCTGGCAATCTTTTTCAAATGCTGCATCACATCTGCTTGCAAAAATTATGATTTATCTATAGGTGGCAGCAGACTTACACTGTAAGGCAGAGCAAGACCTGTCAATTACTTTCAATTATTTGTGCATAATCATTTTATCTCTTTGTAAAGGCAAATACATGGGGGGATTAGGCCATAATTTTAGCAGCTGAGAAAAATATAGAAAAAGAGTAAGATGGAAAAATATTTGAAAGGAGGAAGAATGTTCATTCAATAATAAAGTTTACTTTGCAGATGATAATAATTTACTGTCTCCTTTGTACAAAGCTATCATTTTGGAATTAACCTACATTCTTGAATACCATGCCTTTCAGCAGGACTCAACAAGACATTCAGCAGGGTTCTGCTGTTGATAATCTATACTGTTTTTTCATTGTATTGTAATTGTGGCAAAGCTTTTCTTAATCCTACAACTAGGAAACCACCTGAGAATATTTATGATGGAATATCTTGTGTGTATATCATAGGTAGGTGAGCTTGCTTCAAGGGACTAGTTAGCCTCTGTATTAAGTTTCACTGTCTGAAAATGATCAGTGACTGTTCTATTCTCATGGTCTTATTATCTTCTGGTCCTTCCTAAGAATCATAAAGGACATTAAATTCAATTGTTCAAATGGCAGACCATTAAACCCTTGATATGTGCTGCGTTGCATGCATTAAATATCACAGTGGAAAATGGATTTCTTATGGGAGATAATAGAAGCTAATGAAGGTAAAAAGAATTATAAAAAAGTAGGGCCCAGTGATTATCAGCACCATCAATATTTGCATATTAGGCCCTAAGGACTAATTCACAGCACATCTGGTTTATTAGTGAACTTAAATGAGCCAAAGAGTTTTGCTATGCATTTGTCATTGTTTTTAAAACCTATGTGAAAGAAGAAAATGCACCTTGAAATTTTTAGGCTTCTTGCAATTCAATCAAAACTCATACTAAATGTCTGGCAGGGTGAAAAAGACCAATATACCATAAAATGATCTGAGACAGAAACAGCATAAGAATAACATATTCACCTTTTATTTCTCAGGTGATTTATTGACAGTGAAATTGACACCAAAGAATTGGAAAGCCTTGGTTTTCTAGCCACGTGTGCATGCATAAGGAAAAGGTCAGAGGCATAATCAGCCTAATTTGCATTTTCAAAACAGTTTATGTGGGGGACGGGACAGGTATAAGTCCAATGGTGTCAGGAACCCACGCCTTAAAAAAGGAACCCACTAGGCCGCGGCAAAATATCCAAATATGGATAACATTGTAACCAGACCAGTGAAGAGATTTTTGCTTTTATTTCCAGCACATCAGTCTCAAAATACAAAATGGAGACATGACAGCTCACTGATCCACACCAAAAAATTTCTCTTCCAACAGCGCTGGTACAGCAATACATAAAATCATCTCAGACTAGAATTCAGCCAATCAGACACAGAAAACACATATTGACAAGCATTCTATCCAATCTTATAAAACATACGTAATCGTAGTTAAAACAAAGACTAGTTCATAAGAGACAAAGAACAGAGTTCTATTCATGCTAACCTTCTAAAGATATACATTAAATAACCTTGTTGCCATCCTAAAGCCAATTCCTCAAAGACCTATTGTTATTTGTCACGTCTACTGCTTGGGAAACTTTTCTGCTTGCATGGGAAACTTTTCTGCTTGCATGGGAAACTTTTCTGCTGTATTTGCAATGCTAACAAAACTTCAGTCTGAGGCCTATACTTTTTTAACCATTTCCTAAAAACCCTCTAACCTTAAGGATTCCAACAGTTTACACTTATTTTTCTCTGCCAAAGTAAGACTCACCTTTCAAAATCTCAGTCACCTTAGTATTCATTTCTCCTGAAAATTGCCATCTCCTTTTTCTCATGGTTCACGTGGAGAAGCCCAGTTTGCAGGAACAAACACACCCAGTGGCGGGTTCATTCTGTGCTCCTGACCTGCTCTTGTTTTCTGTTCTCCTGCTTGTACCAGCAGGTCAGGCCTGTCCTCCATGGAACCACGGGGACAGGGAACAATAGGGCAAGAGCATGTGAGAATTGCCACCTCTCTGATAACTGACATACCCCATGGGCACACAGAAGCAAAATCTCAAGGTGCTGAGAGCCCTGAGGGTCACAACCAAAAGGCGACAGCTGAGGGTCATGACTCCATGTGTAATCAACAAAACTCCCAATTTAGGACCTAAACCAATTTGTGTATGTGATCCTAGGTTACCTAACTGACATTAGAATTGCGAGGATTGAGTTCTTCTGTTTGATCTAAGTGAAGAATTCTTTTACCAGATTGAAAGTTTTTGTTTGGACATTTAAGTATTTATGTGGAGCAGGTATAAAATATTATATAGCCTATCAAATATGTTGTGCTCTAACAATAGCAACAGGAGATTTGTAGGCTATGACTCTGCCATTAAATAAAAGTGTGTAGAGGTACAAAGGTATTTTTGTTCCTTTTTTTGAACAAGTTCCCTCCTGAATTTCATAACCAGAGCAGGAGTAAGGTAGCTTGTAGGTTAACACAAAGAATTGAAGATGGAAAGGGGGTAGGTCAGATCAGCTAAAAAGATCCACAGGTCTTGGTGGACTCCTGTTTCCACTCTTTACCTTCTGCTGTATTTCTGTGTCGTCCTGTGTGCTAGTTCTTAACTTGTCCAAAAAAAAAAAACAAAACATGATCTACTTCCAATGCCACTTTTTCCATGATTTGTTATGACATTCACCCAATTTAAACTACAGTGATAGGACAGATACACTTTTCACATCCTCCACTGGAAAGAAATTTTTTGAGAAAGCTGAGAAATGTCATGGTCTGCAGAGATTAAACTTCTTAGAGCAATGCACTTCATTTCATTTTATGTCTGTTATGTAAGAAAAAATGTATGAAGCTTCATCTGAGAGCATGAGTCCATTGAAAACTTCTGCTTTACCCTGAGAAGTGTCTTGGTTCGATGGCTGAAGCCCCTGCAGAAAACCAGTGAATAAATCATTGTCATTGAGATAGTAATGGAATTTTAATAGTTTGATATTTATAAAACCTACACCTTTATGGCATAGGCAAAATGCCTGTAGTGGTTAGAGGGGGGTTCTGAGTAGTCATTAACACTGGGAAATGCTGTCTGTAGCCAGTAGGATGTAGCTTCTTTAGATGAAGTTATGTGTTTACCACATAGCATATGTCTTGCAGACATAACATATGCTTGCAAGATTGTGCCCTTTCTCTTCTGATATCTTTCTCTCTCCATTTCATTTCTCTTTGGGAATATCCAGAAACTTCTGAGGAATAAAAAATTAGGGATTAAAAAAACAAATACAGTAAAGATATTAAGCTCCTAGAATTTAGCTGCTGGGGTACCTTACCTGTAGGTGTTTTGAGCTCAAGGTCCTGTGAAGAATCACAAGCCTAGTTATGCATTTTCTTTACAATATAAAAGTGATCCAGCTTACCTGCTGTCTATGAGTCCCAGAAGACTATTAGAGAGGGAAAAATCAAGTTCAGTTCTCTGCTTAGGCTGAAAATTTTTAACTCACTACTGTCACTTCTAAAAGAGTGTTTTAACTACCATACTAGGTTTTCAGTTGTCTTCTTCACAAGCCATGCACAAAGCCCTGGCCCTGCTGGGAGTAAGCTTCCACTTAAAGCCAGAAGACAGAGATGACATCTTCTGCATCCCCGTTGAAATGCTGCAAATTCCTCTGGAATTTCCTTGCTTCTTTCCAGCTGGATGTCAGCTCAGCAAGTTCATTTAAAGCATCAATTCAAATGAACAATCTACCACAGCTTATTTTAATTGAAGACACTCGTGAAAATTTGCTTGCAACAAGCTCTGTGGGGGATAACATTTTAAGACAGGAAATACAACAAATTAGTGGCAGACTGTAATGTCATAAAGTTGCACAGCTGTTTACTAGGTGAATGTCTAGTTTAAATCTTAATCTTCCTCTCCTAACACAGAGAGGACTTCAGCAGATTCATAGGCAGATTCAGCTTCCTTGCACTGCTGTGATCCAATTAGACTGACAAATATCACCTGCCATCCTCAAGGCAATCAGCTTCTCCTTGCAAAATCTGGTAGTTCTAGTTGATTGATCTAAACTCGAATACCAGAACTAGATGAGGGTGTCTAAAAAGAAAAAGGTGAAAAAAATTGCTCAGCAGCAGGGAAAAAACCTAACATTGGAATAGAGCGGATAAAATGAAAGACAATGCGCATTACTGTAACTTTTTGTAAAAGGAGGTTTATCGGGTGATTTTTTTTTTGGCAAATTTGAAATTTGTGATATTCACATGTTATAAAAAACCATTTCTTTTAGGGATTTTATCTGTTTCAAAATAATAAAATAAAGAGTACTTTACAGGCAGAAATGATTTAGCACATTAAGTGACAAAATGTTCCTCAGTCATCTCTCCCTGTGTGAAATCCACAGGATATGTTTCTTTCATGGCTTTGTTACTTCAGAACAGCTAGTAGCATGTAAGGCAAAATCTTAAAAAAGACACAGTATTTTTTTTTATACTATTGCCTTAATAAAAATCCTTTAGTAATATTTTCATATTTCATTGAAACTGACTTTTTGGTAACTCTTCATCTCCAAAGAAGAACAGAAGAAAGTTTTTCCAGAGACAGAGATATGGACATTTTTTGTACTTACAGGGAGATTAAAAAGAAAGGTTAAGTCCTCATTTCTTCTATCAGGCTTTAAATTCCATACCATTTGGGGGAGAAAAAACCCCCAAAACTATGGTAAGATAATCTGTAGTCTTGGGAGAAGAAGAATTAGAAGATTTGATTTCATTATTCAAAAGATACTTCTTTCTTTAAATATTCAAACAAGCTTTGGAAAGCTGTTACCAGGGTGAAGAGTAAAGGCTATAAAACATCAGGAAAAAATAGGGTGAAACAAGGTAAATGTATTAAATCAGACCGTAATTTTTAATGTTACCTCAGATAATCAGTTCCTTCTTTCTCCAAGTACAGCATGGAAGGAGATTCCAGTGAAACAGAAAAGCTGCATTTATATGCAGATCAGGCAGCTCAGGTGTCAGAGGGGATTCAGAGATTCCAGACCCCACTCTAATCATCGCAGCCTCTTGTCTAGTGGGGCTGTCCCACCACCTGTCAGTGTACTGGTTGGAGTTTATCTCCACAATTTAACAAAGTGCTCTTTTTGTCTGCTGCAGCACACTGATGAAAAACAATTGTAAAGGCAGGGAGCTGTAGGATCATAAGTACTCACTTTTCTTAAAGAGTGCGTGTTGGAGTAATTGCAATAACTCTGATGTAAAGATCATAAAAGTGAGAACAGAGACACTCTGATTAGCAAAGCCTCTCCTATGGCCAACTCAGTGCTTCTGTAACATGCACAGAATTTCACAAGCATTGGGGTTTTTTTATCAGAAGCAATGCAGAAATTTGAGGTCCAGGCTGTAAAGAAGTGGTGAACAATCCCAGAGAAATTAGTGCAGCTAAGCCTTCCCCCAGACCTTCTGGATTAGGGTGATAATAGCAAAAAATGTGTTTCTTATAATCCATGGAGGCTCTTAAAATCAGAAATATTTTTGAAACCTTTATGAGATCTAAACCCCATTTTTAAGATGCCATCTAGATTTCATCTAACAAGGAAATCTTGTTTTATCGATTAAATCACATTTTTTGCTGTTAAACAGTTACTATTAAAATTCATTAGCTTTGATAGTGTGCATGCTAAAAGGATTTTCTGATTTTTTAAAAACATGCTAAAGCAAAAAATCCTCTAGATAAGCAATTCATAGAACGAAACTTGCAACATATTCTGAACCAGCCACAATTACTCGATAGAAACTGAAATCTTACTGAGCATTTCTTCCAGTGGTTGTTGGAATCTTAAACATTTTTTGAAATGTTCTAAATATTTTCATACTTGAAATGAGACACACAGACTACTGGACTTTGAGCTAGGCTCATTGCCTTTCCCCTCTGTCTTAATTTCATCTTGTCAAGGACTGTAATAATTGCCAGAGTAACTGTGAAAGACAGATATGCTGCATAGGATTTTAATCTCTTAGAATCTGAACTCTATCCACAAAATACTGTTCTCTATCCTCTTATGTATCTCCTTATAAAACCTTTCTTAACTATCAAATTTGTTCTCTCTCTAAAAAGCTGCTTCTAATTCATCTATATCACACAGAATCCCTGACCTTTCCACGTCCCAAGCCACAATCTTGTAAAAAATATCCTTTAGTTTTGTTTCATTAGGAAAATGAACTTTTATTCTTTGATATGCCTGGAGTGATCTATTTTGGAAAACTAATTTTAAAGCAGTAGATAGAAATCCTCTACCTCACTGATAATCCAGAGTATGAATTACTCTTATGCCAAAAATACAGAATGTTGCTTAAACTAATTGTACTCCTCTTTAAAAAAGACTGAGAAAGTCCAGGTCCTGTAAAATGACCAGAATGTTTTTTGAGAGATTTGTTTGAAGATACAGTATTTTAGTTTTCCTTTGAAAACTTTTTGAGAGCTCTCTAAAATGAATCATATGTAACTGGGAATTGGAGCTCTAAATTACATATTTGTTAGAGGAAGACAGAAAATCTCAAATAATAATGGGTTTCACCCTCTTCCTTTTCATTAAAAAACCAGAATGAAAACATAAAAACTGGAAGAATAATCCATATGTCCTGTATCAGACAAAACAAACAATCAGAAAAACTATTCCAAAGCCACCACAAAAAAGGATCCAGTTTAGTTATCCTGAAAAACAACTAAAGTAAATGGCTGGAGAAAAGTACAGACCCAGCACTCAGAGATGCTCCATCCATTTAATATTTTCCAGACTCCAGGTAATTTCAGTTCTGGGGCTCTCTGACCTCTAGCGTGGCTATTGTGCTCAAAACCCTTTAACAAAGGAGATATGCTTGCCATGGTTACCAAAACAGACCTTTAGCTCCCAACATTTTTTTTGGAAAGGAGCTAGATAGCTCAATGACCTGCTATATCAAGAATCATTTCTATTGGAAATTGCCTTCCATCAGCTTCATCCAATGCTCCATTGCTCCAAATTTGCAAGAGAGTACAAAGAGTTGATGACCATCTATTGTGTCATTCATGATTTTGAAGACCTACACAATTTCCCTTTCCATTATTTAATTTTAGAAATGGAATCTTTACTTTTTTATGGTGAACACTTTTTTTACTGTCACTACTGTTCTGCTTCAACTTTTTTCAATTCTACTCTCCTCTTTATGAGGAGAGTATTCAAAGTGCCGTGAATTGACGCATTAGTGAAGTAAAGGCACAAGCAAACATTGTTAGATATGCCAGAAGTTATTAGAAAGTTTTTATTATCTTAGCACTATATCTTTATGCCTTTCTCATATGTGGGTGTATCTCTTCAGTGTCCAAAAACCAAAACATTTGGATTACTTTCTCTGTCAGTCAAGATGCTAAACCAAGCCTTTGAACATTTTTTTTTATTATTATTTTATTCATTAACAGGACTGAGATTATTTTCTCTGCCTCAGAGGTCGTACAAAATTGCTTCCTTTGCATGCCATCTGTGGAGGTGTGATTTCTGGAGTAGTCACGCATGTAACAAGCTGTACCTCCCTCCCACTGGCCATTTCCTCAATGCTTCCTCCTGCACGGCCTGCTGAGAGGTCATTTAGGTGTGCTCAGCTACACAAATGATATGTAAACAGAGACAAAGCATTTTAAAATACAGTGGTTTCAGTACTAATGGCCAAGAAAATGTGTATGACTTTGTGTCAAAAAAGAAACAACAGTATTAGTTGATGGTGTGTGTGCCTCCTATCTAAAGATTAACTGGATATTTTTTTCTCACTGAAACTATTCCTGAAAGATGAACTGAATAAAGATAAATATGACTGTTCTTTCTTCTGCAGTTTCTCTATATGGGAAAACATTTGCCTAGTGTTTTAGCATTGGCATCTTTGCTGGTTTAGACATATATCCTCTTGTAGGCTTGATGAATAGAAATGTCTGAAAGTGGTGTCATATGGCCTAAAAGCAGAGTAACATCAGGCTGTAAACAATAGCATAAAGTGCTATTAAGTTGAGTAAAAGCACTCAACATGACAAAATGACCCAACTGATGATATTTCACGGATTTCTGCTCGCTGAAGTGAACTGCTCCTTCTCCAAACTCATTCAATCACAGTTCTCTTCAGAGCACTTTATAACTTTACTAAGTTCTAGCCAAATAAGGATAAAAGTCTGATTTATGTTTTCAAGTAGATAGTTTCTTTAAAATGAAATTGAAATAGAGTAACTAGCATATATTTTAAAAACAAAACTTATAATGAGCTTTGAAAGTAAACTTTCCATTATAATACATAGTTTTATGGTGATTGTAGGTATATCCCTATTGTGTCAAAAATAATTGCAAAATATAATGTAGGAGCTTTTAATTGTAAAACACTTATTGGCAAGTTGAAGGTATTTACATATAGTGATGGTCATAGAAATGCTTTATATTCTTTGCAGCATACAGTCTGGTAAGTTCCTGTTATATTAAATTATAAACAGGAGATATATTTTTAGTATTTGTCATCCTATTATTTGATTACAAGAAACGTGTTTTATATGAAAGACAAATGCAGTAATCCTTAGAGAAAAATCTACATGAAGGAAGAAGTGATTGTGATTTTTTCTTTTAGAGAGAATTGGGTCATTATGATCATTTTATGGAGAAACTAGGCCATAACTCGCTAAACCAAGGAACGGTGCCTTACTTATTAGTGTGATTTGATTTTCTAAAAACTTCCTGAAGTGTAAATGTTCATGAATGTGCAGAAGTATAAACTGAACAATTTTTGCTTCAATGACTATAAATATGGACTGGCTATTATGATAACTGGGGCAGAGAATTTAATCTAAAAGTCACTTATTAATATAACTTGATCTCAGAGTGAAGTATTTGTTTAAATTCATCCTTCTGAAGGAAAGTTTTTGCGACTGCCTAAGATAGCAATCACATTGGTCCTTCTATTTAGTGTAAATGTCTAGGACCTCCTAATACTCAGATGATCAGAGGATTCATCTCAATAAGATGAGAAAGAAAAAAAGTGAGCTATTAAATACATTTTTGTTTATTTGCCATTCTTAAGCAAACTGGGGAAACATACAAAAAACAGAAGAAGATACTTAAAAAAATTAAATACTATAGTGGTCTAATAGTGTATATATTAATAAAATGTTTACCCACATGAAACATTTTCATTGAAGGACATAGATCATCCTGCCAACTGGTAATGATAAAAGCTCAGCTTGTCCTGAAAACAGTGTTGGATTGCAGGAAGAATTTACATTCACTCTGTTAAATGCAGCAGTATTTTCCAGCATATTCTAAAGCATTGTCACCTCAAATACAGTTTGAAATGATCCTTACTTCAGTAAAGAATATTAAAGCATTAAAGACTGGTGGAACTCTGAGACCAACATTTTCCCAGTAGAATGCTGTGAGACTTCAAATTTTGGCGCAGTAAAATTAGGCATTTACTATTCTCATTCTATTTTCTTGGCTCTCTTTTTAATTATGTGACCTCTGAACATACCATTAATGATGGATTAATAACTCTGCCAAATCTGCTTAGAAGTGAAAGATGGGTGGGTGGAGCTACTAGAATTTGATTTTTCTTTTTTTACCTTTTGAGGAAAAACTTAGGTTTTCATTAAAACATTGACATGCAGGCTTAGTTTTTTCACACTTTTATTTTTAAAAATCAATATGGTTTTACAATTTCTCTACAGGAAAAGAAAAAAAATAATTTAAAAATTAGTTTTCATTATTATTCGTCACCATTCTTCTTCTGTTAATCCACCTATTTCTATGGGACAAGATCTGAATGTCTTCTTGCTATCTCATCCACAAAAACTTAACATTGTTTCTATCAGCTGCTGATAAGTGCTGTCATAATATAATATTTTTTCTCATGCACAGAGTAGTTTTTTCATCCTTAAGGACGGCGGGACTTAATTTAATTTACTTTACTTTAATTTAATGTAATTAATTTAATTTCTACTGTGGTGTCTTCTGCTTTGTTTTGGGGTTTATAGATAAGTCCCAACTCAGAATACCAGCCAGTAGACTTGAAATCTTTTAAGCGTATATATATATATAAAATGTGATTCAAATCCTATGGGAGAGTAAATTGCCCCTTGTAGGTATCTGTGTGATTTCAGTATAAAGATAAAAGTGAGGGCAAGTAAGTTCTGAATTCATACATTGCTTTACACCAAATTAGACTCAATTTTTATAAGCTAACTTTAGGCTGTGCATGTCATCACATGATTGAAGAAATTTACTTCTGATGCAAGTTAAATTTTAAGCACTTAATGGTATTGGATTTGGTCTTAGGTCAGCTATGGGAAAACTACTTCTAAGGTATTCTGGAAAATTGGGTTAATTTGTTTTTTCAGTAAACATTTATGAGCGTCTGAGCCAAATATTTCACTGTGGCAGTCAGTTCAGTGTGGAATGAATGGCAATCAGCGCTGTTTCTTCCCTACTCTCTGATACCTCAAGCCAAGCACACTTGACTTTCATACCTCATGCCTCCAACACCTGGCTCTGTTATTGCAAACACATTTCACATACCAAGAAATGCATGATTTTCACATTACACTATTGTATTTTGTTGCTTCCCTTTTTCTGTTCTTTGTTTGGAAGCTCATCCTGTATTTTTAAGACATTTATTAAGATCTTTAAAAGATGAGACATGGGAGGCATTGGGATAAGTACTGTCGACTTCATGGCCAGAAATGCAATGAGGCTCTTGAGAGCATTTCAGGGCATTACTTTATTCATGAGTTAAAGACAGTGACTGCTGAGCGAACAGTGATCATCATAGTATACCCAATGGGTTTGAAGCTTCTTACAAGGATATGCTAAAAGCTTTTAATATTCTCTCAGCTTGTAGCAAATCCCTCCATTATTTTGTGTGTTAAATGAATGCAAAGTGCACTCATCTAAAAATCTGTCTCTCTAAAAATAATATTTTTTGGACGAGCTACTTGGAGAATAGAAAAGAGGAAGAAAAAAGACTTCTCATGCTTTGACAGAAAGTTATTTTATTTTATGTGCATTAGCAAAACTGGAGTCAGCATAGGGTTTGGGGCATTTTTTCTTTCTTCTTTTTTAGCATAAGGGAATAGTGTTGAAGTTAGAGATGCTGCCAGATAATACGGTGAAAGAGAAGTAGAAGAGCAGTTACCATAGTACAACATCTTTGAATGAAAGGAAACTGCTGAAAATGATGTCCTGCAGTAACCCTTGTCTGGTGTGGGCTGCCAACACAAAGTTGGATACCATCTGAAAATTTATGCAATTTAAAATACATTTATGTCGGAAGTCCCTTCAGCTGATCTCAAAGGACTTTACTACATCACTGTAATGCAGACAAAATGAAAAGTAAACTGAAGAGAAGAATGGTTCCTTTGCTTTCGAAAGATCATTAAATGGCAATCAGGTTAGTGGGGTAAATCTAGATATGTGGTCTGATTTTCAAAATCAGCCAGGAGACCTTAGCTGTAGTTTACTTTTTCTGGATGCAAAGGACATTTGTTGCAATTCATCTGTGCAGTGGATTTGAGTGCAGATGTAGGTCCCTTTGCCCTGCTGAGCCCCTTCAGTGGGCCAGCGTGTGAGGCAAAGTGAGTGTGTGAGGCAAAGTGAAAATTTTCCAGGATAGAAATCCATTTTAATTTAGGTGAAGTGTACATTTTTGAGTTGAGTCGGTGGCTAGAAACCAAAGTTATTTAGCCAGAGTGCAAGGCCTAAGCTCAGTGAAGTTACTTCAGTGAAGGACAGAGATAAAGGGGGGGGAGACAGAAGATGATAGAGAGAGACAGGGACTGCTGTAAGGGCAAGTCAGCCTGACCTTGGAATTCTTTCTGATAAAAAGGAACTAGTGGTAAATGTCACATGAAACCCATAAAAACGAATATGTATGAACCTATTGTGAAACTGTATGCATATGTGTTTGAGAGAGAGATAAAAAGAGACCTGAAGTTCTCAGAGGTACGCATGCCTTTTTTAGGAGAGCAACCTCCACATGCGTCCAGCGCTGTAATAAACGTACCAAGCTTTACAACTTTTACAAAGTGGTGGGGTACTTTTTCTTTTCTCTGCAAAACAGTGCTGAGCACTGCCCTGCAGTGTGTCACTGCAGTGTGTCACTGTGCTGAGCACTGCCCTGCAGTGTGTCCGTGCAGCCTCTCTGCAGCTGGGACAGTGCCCAGGCAGAGCAGGGGCAGGCTCATGCATAGAACACAATCCTGACTTCTAGGTGATGTGCATTGCCCACTCTGATGCTAAACTTATTTCAGACTTGACAGCTGGGCTGTACACCAAGATACAAGACCTCACAATAACTTGCTACCAATCTCAGAAATTACATGGGGAAAGAGTGGTGCAAAAAGTTAGATTTCAGTCCAAGAAAAGAAGGAAGTATTAAGTCCTGTATCTATACATGGAAGGGGTCGTGGTTTTGTTCCAGAGTGCTTTGTGCCATCTGTAACACAGCTGTTGTCCTGGATGTTCCAGCATGTTCATTCATGTAGCCACATTACTAGGGTATAAGAAGTCCTTCAAAATCAGCACATGTGTATGAGTTTAGAACCAGACATCAAAAATATTCAAGTGGCTAATTCTGACTAATTCCCACCAAAATATTCTTTAGCTGAGTACCTCAGTGCCATTCCTACCTTTGATGCCCCTATGAGTTTCATTAAGAAGAGCATTTAAATATAATACTGATTTTCAATTTACGTTGCTTACAGGATAGGTCTTAATGCACCAGAAAATGATTAATGGCAGCTCTAGATATGCAATGTAAAGGATACTTATCTACAATGTCTTTATCCATCTGCTACAAAGAATGAAAGTAGGGGATGTTGTGAATTTCAGCTTGACCACATAATATATTAGTGCTGACTTCCAAGCCAAGCAACTAGAAAACTGGAGAGAAAGTCTGATATGCTTGTTTGAGGTCACTGAAGAATACAATTCTTATCTCTCAAGAAATTCTATAATTTACAAAAAAATTTGGTGTGAACTCAACTCAAAATCAAACCTTCACATTTCAGTAGCAGCAAAAATTGATTATTTCTGAGTCTAGAGGTACTTTTGAGTCTTTTAAATTTGTTATTGAGAAATACATTGTAAAATTAACCCATTGTCATCAAAAGGAAAGAATTTTTAATATTGATAAAATGGAGTATTTTTAGACTGTTCAGGAAGAATTTGATTTTCATATGGGACAATGATTAGGATCATGATTAGGCCTAAAATATTTTTCATCTCTGATGTTGTAATCTAACCCCACAGATTGAAAAAGAGATATCTTTAACTAGTTGCTATTAAAATAGACCTCTTCAGTCAGTCATCCTGTATTCCTTCAGGCCTGCATCCCTCAAGAATTTGATAGTGTTGGTTTGGGGTTTTTTTAAAGCATGGTAGATTTAATTTAAAGTAAGCCTTTAAAGGGAAGACAAACCTTTCAGTGACTTACACCCCTAAGCACTTTTTAAATCGGAGTTTTCTGAGATGACAATTGCCTCTAGAAATGTCAACTCATGCCATTAATGTTGGACCATTACAAACCATTACAAATGCAGACATACCAATGTTAGATAAGACTTGAACATTTGTTATTGGCCAAAACATAAATGAAGACTTGGCCAAAAAAATGTTGCTCCATGAGTGACAAACATAAATCTAGATATTATTGACTTCCTCATGATAGCAGAAGTTAAGGAGTGTGGAAATGATAGTTTAAAATATATGAAGTCAACGGTGCATCTTTGAAGAAACCACTTGATTTTTCATTTTCTCCTGTAATTACCTAGTGCGCATCTAGGAGAAACCATCTCTTCTTTCTAAAACTTCCAGAGGACATCCATATTTTATTATAACAGATTTGTCACTGGTTAAACAAACTAGCCTAAAGCAAGTCTCTGTGTTCTTAGCCTCTACTAATATGAGGGAAGTATAAAATATTAAATGCACCCCACTATTAATCTGCGAGTGAATGAGTATTTCCAACTGATGTTAAAATGTTAAAAACATGCATTAAACAAACTATGATTAGTTACTAAAATTTCCACACATTCTTTACTTAGTAAAATACTTTTCTGCATCAGTCAATGTGTTCAAAATGTCTCTTAAATAAGTAATAACAGCATCTAGTTTGATGAACTTAAAGGATAACTTTCAAGAGCAGTGTTCCCATTAGCCACCAACATTTGCTTTAGGCTTAGGAGTAAGCTGTGTTGGTTGAGATATTGTATATAAGGAAACAAGAATAAGTGTTTTTATAAGCTTACTGAAAAGTAAAGGGTCTCTTGGCATTACAGGCAAAAATATAAATGCAATAAATATTAAAACAAATATTAAAGACCAAGCTAGATTTATTTACACCAGTTTGGATACAAATTTGATATTTGCAAAAATGAATATGGAGGTTTTAGAAGACTGATGGGATTCAAAGAAATTCTAAAACCTTTATGGTGAAGAAGCCTTGGAGAAAGATAAGGGTTTCTACACCCTAGCTGAGGAATGGAGGTAACCACCAAAATTTTTATTGATTCTTTCACAAGCAAGTCTCTTGTGAGTCAAAATTCCACAAAGAGCTTCAGGTTAATATCACAATATTGTGGAAAATACAGAACTGCTTCTAATTCTTAAGAAAACTCTCACAGACTTCTATGTTGCCATATCAGAATCTGAATCTGTATACCTACAAGCCATCAGCTCTTGCTCCTTGATGTCGAGTGGAAAATTCTGGGCAGGAATATACTATTTCTACAATACTTAAATTACTGTATTATTGCCCTCATGCCTCAGTTATTCTTATAAATGGATATTTTTACCTTTTTCTGTCCTGAAAATTGTCCCTACAGGCTTGTTAACTGAGAGTGGATGGAAGATTTCCATTACAATATTTTTGATGTACCTACCCCAGAAATATGGCAATTTAAAGTAGCACTTGTGCAGGTGTCAGCTGAATTGAATATTCCAATATACTAAAGAGCTTGAATTTGTGAATATCCAAATAATGTTGGGAAAATGAAAAAAAGCTTTTGCTGCCAACCTTGCGTTGCTGCTGCCTGCCTGTACAGCAGAAAATGTTTCCTATTACACTGTTCATTTTTCAAATGATCAGGTTTCTAGGAATAAAAATAGAAAAAGTGTCAGAGTGACAGGGTGCAAGTAGAGATCAATTAAAAGTATTTTGAATTCATCTTAACTTACTTTGGGTCTGCAAAGGGAAGCAATTATAGCAAGAAGATACTTTGCTTAGAAGCATGTTAGACAAAGATGGTGGGGTTTAACTGCTGAAATGAGGGAGTGCACATGTGAGTAACCACATTTAAAGTTTGATTCATCCTTCATTATATGCCCGCTTTCGACAAAGGAGTAATTCCTTAAACTCCTCTGACTGTGTTAACTGGATCTTCTTGACTCTAATGTAGCCAGTGTAGCTATGGATAGACATGGCATTTTAGAGAACTTTAATGGGATTAACCCCTTCAGATCACAAAAACTTACACCTTCTAAACACTGTCTAGAGTGCAAATGTAGAGACTGGGGAATATACTAAAGATCTAACTGAAAACTCTTGTCCAAATGGGGGTTCATAATCAAAAGAGATTAAAAACCTAACTACTTTTAAAACTGGAGCTGGTACATATATATATATATGCACACACATAAAAGGAATTGCAGAACAGGAGAAAAGTAGTGAGAGAAAAGAACAGGACTTGACTGAAAATATCCTTTCCTGTCCTATATTGTATTAAGTAAACCTGGAGAAATTGGTTCAGAATTTCTGTATAAATATTCACATAAGCATAAGTTAAAGCCCTCTCCCATAGTTATACAAAACTTGCTATTTACACTGAAAACAAAATCCAGCAAATAAATTTAGAACAAGAATACGTTAATAATAAATATAATACTACAATGAAAACAGTGAATGCTATATTTTATCCTAGGTAATAAGCATGGTAAAATATTTTTTAAAGATATTAATGGTTATTTGAGGTGTGCATTAACTGGCAACCCTTATAATTTTAATCCTAACTGTTACTTTTCATTTCTTGTTAGAGCTTTTCTGATAGCACAAAAATCGCTCATGAATATTTTAATGAATAAATAGAGTTGCTGTGCTGTTACTCTGTATACCTTATTGTATATTCCTTTATAGTATTCTGACAACAGACACTTTTTTCATGAAAATGAGTGCAAATCCCACAATTGCAAACCAATATTGTTCATCCAAAAGCCCATACCAATGATATATTCTATGGCTTTCTCTAGCTGTCATTTGTTATGTGCCTATTTAAAAAGAATTAAATATCCATTGGACTCCAAAAACACTACTATAAGACTTAAGTAAAAGATTAAATATGATGAAGGAGTGCTCCAAATGAACTGATTGTTCTGCCATGTGGAAGGCTGCAATTCATTTAAATAATCTGATCAATGATTAGGTATTTACAGTGTAAATAATTAGGGCTACAATCAAACCAGAAAAAATCATTAAAGCCATAAAAGATTTTGCATGGTTAGAGAAAAGCACACTTTTAAACTCTTTGCTGGTTTGTAATAAAACTTGTTTGCAGATTGTGGTGTTGGTTGTCAAGATGCTAGAATTAACAAACAAGGGAGAGGGAAGAGGAGAGAAGCTGACAATTGTTTTGTTTTGCTCTGGTTTAACATAGATGCCACCTCTACTGATTGTGCTGGGCCATGATGGGAGTAAACTCTCTACTAAATGTAATAACCACAACCACAAAAAAATCAACAAATCCAAGTATTTGAACAAACACATAAATACAAAAAATCCTGTGATCTTATTTAGGAGACTGGATAAAAATATATGCTGGTAAGACCTAACCTTCTATTTTATCTCCTGTCCCTGCTTGTGGTGATTTTCCTTCACCTTGAAAACATATCTCTAGCTTTTCCCTTTGACTAATAGTTCATGTTCCAGCTTCCATTTTCTGATTGATACAGCTCATAGTTGTGATAGTTCCTTGCTTTAAATATTTCAGATTTATTTGCCTTTGAGAAATGAAATTTCTAAGGTTTCTTTGTTCTCTAATTCCTTAATTTTTGAGAGAACAGTCTCTTTAATATCTGTTTATTCATCTTTAAATTTTAGGGTTGGGCTTTTATTTGATTTAAACTCGATTAAAACTTTACAACCCTTGCATGGATATCCTTGATGTTCCTTTGCATCCAATGAATATACATTCAGCTTTTTCAGTCTTGTTCATAATACAAATTGTTATGGTTTAACATATATTTTTTTGGTTCAGTATGATGTACTCAATCAGCAGCAATTATGCTGGTACCAAGATGTAGTGTCAAGGCAGGGTGAATACACATCCAACTAATTCCAATCCCAAACCCCAAGGAACATGCTTGGTTTTTTTTGAAGACTGAAACAAAAAAATAGTTGCTAAAAATATTAAACAATTTACTGGTTTTTTTTAGTAATTAGAGGTGAACTAGGCTTTTAACTATTTATTTGAGATACATATATCTCTAAAAAAAATTATATATATATATAATGAGTCATTGAACAACTCATCTTGAGAAGAGTTAAATTTGGTCATACTCACAATCTGTCTTTACACCTTCACTAAGTTTAGGCTTCCTTCTAAGGATTATAGTATAAAGAGAAAGTGTCACATGCAAACTGAAAAGTTCCTGCAGGATCCTATTTTCTCTCCATTGTTAGGCTGCTTAGTGATCTTTCCTACCAACTTCTCCTTTTCATGTTTAAGTTAGGTGCTGGAAATTGATCCAGGAGCATGAAAGCTGAGTTATATACCAAGAAAGTGACAAAATTATGCCAAATTATACCACCTGAGGATTTTTCTTTTTTTTAATATAAATTATTCCTTTTCTATATTAGTTAGTCATGGTATTAAAAATACATGGGCATATAAGAGAAATCTTTAACAGCTGTACCTCATGCCCAACTGTTCTGAATATTAACAGAATTTAACCCTATTGTCAGTATGAAATTTTCATGATCATGAATATTCATTTTATCAGGATGGGAGTGAAGACTAGTCCCATCAGCTTCTACTCTAGAAATCCCTGGAGGATCATGAGATACATGATGAATTTAAATCTGATCATGGCCTTAATCTGTCTCCTAAATATGATGGTGTCTCTTCTTAAGAGTTTACACAGATAAAACAAAAATTGCTTTATATATTAGAAAAAACAAGACATCCTGTCTCTTAAGTTTATAAAAAATTTACAGAATAACAGAATGAAAAATGTATATTCTGTAATTTTTCAATATTTCTCCCAGCTTCGGAAAAAATGCAGACTCCAGGTGCACAAATACACTAGTCAAAAGAAACAGTGGAATATAAATAAACAAATAAACAGTGGAATATAAATAAAATATGATTAAGAAGAAAATTAAAATAACTTAAATTTTTTATTTTTCATTAAAAAGAAACAAACAAAAAAATCCCCACCATTAATTATTAATAATAAAAAATACAGTACTTTCCTTTTACAGTATTAATAGCAGAAGCAGAAAAGGAGAAGATTCAGGGGAAAAACTATTGGAGTAATTGTTGGTTGGAGATGTTCTAATTGACTGAAGCTTCTCCTGAGTGTTTACAAATTTGGTGGGTAGCTACCAGACAAAACTACAGTCTCCAACCTCCAGGTTCTCCCACGAGAGAGAGAAAACACAGAAGGCAGCTGCAGATTAAGTCCCAGTTCTGCAAATGAAAAGAAAGAAACTGCTGCACATGGTACCTTCTGTACCTGCCTGTGCATACCTCTGGCCTTGGGCATAAATGCAGATTTAAGTACATTAAAATATATGACAGTATGTAGACCTTTTTTAACATAGCAATGCTACCAATACCAGAAGCAGCAATAAACATTTTTAAACACAGCTAAATATGGAGGTGGTATATAACTGCAAGCAAACAAATGGA
Source organism: Ammospiza caudacuta (assembly GCF_027887145.1). Lineage (NCBI taxonomy): Eukaryota > Metazoa > Chordata > Aves > Passeriformes > Passerellidae > Ammospiza > Ammospiza caudacuta. The sequence continues at coordinate 47,866,523 of NC_080598.1, read as the reverse complement.
GATATGTGGTATATTTCCTCCAACATGGTGTTTTCTGGAAGTAGCAAAATCTACAAGATAAGAACAAAGAAAGTACAGTGAGAGATGTCTGCTAGAGTAACTCTGTGGAACAAGCAGGGAAGATGTTTGGTGAAAACAGAGAATGTCCTGTCCATCCCCAAATCAAAAAACTATGTCAAAAGCAGGTGAGATCATCCCCTTTATTTTGTAGAAAGCATTGAGCAGAACAAAAAATGTGTAAGGAAAATGAAGGAAAAAAGAATATCCATACTTGGGCCACAGTTTTCTCCATCAAAATACTCTGAACCCTGGCCACCTCCATCTCGGTGACTGGGTACCTTGGTCATCAGCCCCAGCTTGCCTTAACTGGAGGTGTGTGGGATTGTTCCCCTGCAGCTGATTTAACATAGAAGTGTTAAGGATAACTGTTTTCATAGGTACTACTAATGATTATACCGTCCATGTGTACTGTCAATGAATGCCAGTCCAGCAAATTCTAGGACTGAAACAGAATTCTTAGTTTTTTAAGCACTTCTATCTGAATGTTTTTAACAAAATGCAATATACTAATACATTCAGTCTGTGGCACAGGTAGTCTGTCTTGTCAGTTTACTCTGTAGTGGGAAAATTTTTTCTTGATGTCCATTCATAGCGTGGAAAAAGCTTTTCTCTGATCATGCTTTTCAGTGCTACTGTAGTATTATTCAATAAAAGTCATTTATTATTGTATTAAAAAAATACTGGAATCTCACCCAAGGAAATTATTTTGTAGATTTGAATTTTATTATAAAAACAAATAAATAGCTCCTGTAAAACTCACCTACAATGACCTAAATAGTTCATTAAAAGAAGTCTTGAAGATGGGGCTTTATTCCTCTTCTGGCTTTTTTTGTTTTCCTTTTTTCCTTTCTCTTTTCATTATATATTTTGTTCTGTCAACAGCAATAAAGTACATGGATGTGTTTTAACTGTGCTGCAGATACCAGCATATGGGTATATTTAGCAAATCCAATAACACTTCACCACTCATTCTCAGAACATTTAAAAGTGTACAAAAGTGTGAAGATAAACCCCCTTAGAGAGCCTCTTGTCTCTAGTGGCACATAGTAGCAGTTCTTTAGCAGTCACAGGAAGAATGGTCCTTGTAGTTCTCAGGTCAATTTGTCCCATAAAATCCAGAAAACGATAGATTTTAAAAAAGTGAATTGTAAAAGAGTGAAAAGCTCAAGATCATTTTCAATTTTTTAATCATAACTTTATATATGTACTATAATGATTTAATCATAGCTATATTTATGTACAGAAGGTGAAATCAGTGCTAAACCCTTTGAGATCCATTGTGTTCAAGTAGGAGAGAGCTTCATCTATATGGTTCCCCTGGGAAAGAGCAGTCAGCAAGTCAGGTGTTGATGGAGACTGTGTGTGGAAGAGCCTGGCACCTCTGTAGATGTGTCTTCTGAGATTGCAGAGTGCAGAGTGGGTGAAAGGAGATGTAAAAAAGGGGCTGGTGAGTCGCCAGTGCAATCCCACCTCCTCCTGAGCCCTTGCTTGCCAGTGCTGGCAGCACAGTGCTGTTGAAAGAGCATTAGCTGAACACAGATGGTCTCTGAGAAGGCTGTCCAGCCCTCTCTGATCTGAGTGGAAGATGCATGATGTTAATTGGACCTTCCAGAATCAGTCAAATCTCTGATGTGATGGTTTTTTTAACCAGTCTCTGGTTATATAATGTCACAGATTTTTGATTCAGAGATACAGGGACTAAGTTACAGACAGCCAAGTAACACCCAAAGGTCTCATTCAAGGAAAATACATAGGTACAGCTTTAAATAAAACACATAGTTGGGATGAAACTCCAAAACATGACACTTCCTATGTCTGTGTCTAAAACAAACAAGTGCTTAAATATTTTGCCAATAGATGGATTATTTGCGTTGGCATGATGAAGAACTTTGCTGCAAAAGCACTTGTAGTAAGAAAAGACAAAGATATTATTTCCCACACAGCTAATGTGCCATGATTTGCTTTTGAGAATATTTGTCCTGAAGGTAGGAAAAGCCTTTTTAAGTCTACTGATAAATGAAACAAATATCTCTGTTCTAGTAAGGATTAGAGTTTATCATTATGAAAGACCATAGGAATTAGAGAAATGCCTAGAGAGCACATGCTTGACTAGAGATCTCTATATGCTGAATTCAGTTAGACCCCTTCTGTTTCCTCTGGCAGTTCTTGTCTTACCCTATGTCCTTTTCCTTCTATTTCTTCATTTTTATCTGTGTAAGCCCCCTTATTATGTCCTTTCCAATCTTACAATTGGTAGCTACTTTTTCCTTAATTTCTTTCCCTCACCTTTCACTGTAATTTTTCTCTGATTCTGTGCCAAATTACTTACACTCGCCACTCCATAATTCATTTCTCTCCTTGTCATTTGCAACCAATGTCTGACCTACTTTTGCTCAGCAATTCTGCCTGCCCACACTAACAAACCAAAAAACCCCACATGTTGTGAGCCTAAAAACTGATCCACAATCCTCAGAACTGCTTAACAGACACCAAGCTCCCAAAATGAGGTTTTTTGATCATCCCTGCTCTTTCTGTTGAGGGCAGTATGCAGGCATGGTTCAAGGCACAGCAAATGTCAAGGATATTCTCCACATGTAAAAAACCAAGGTCACAGCAGTTTGATTCTCATGTCCTACATGAGAATGTGGACAGGAATCCAGGACTTTGACCCCCTCAAACACCTCCATGCGTCCTCACAACAGAGAGTGGGGAATGCTCATTGGTCACTGTACAGATGATACATGATTTCAGGTCTGAACTGTGCAAAACATGTATTTTTATTTCACAGTACCTCAGGGTTTTGGCAGTATATGGGTCTGAGAGAAGGCCCAGGAGCCAGCTGTTTGTCATGTGTATTTGAATCCTCTGCTTTAGAAAGTTCATTGCTGTGTGAGCTTGTGGCTATGCCACTCGGTCTCACATAAGAAATCGTCCTCAATTTATTTTATATACTGCTGTATAGCTATCCAAAGAACAGACAAGGACTGGCTTTGGAAATAACTTTAGTTTCCTCAGCTGCATTCCTTATTCTGGCATCCTTGGCAGGAGGGATTTGCAAAGACCTTCCAGAGGAGAAAGTGGCCTGGAGGAAGCTGCCCCTCTGGCGCCTTGAACTAGAAGTTCCTCACGGTGGTCATAACTAGTCACCCTGATGTGAAACTTCACTAATGTAGGTAGATCTTTCACTGAATAGGCCCTGACATGTGAATGTGGGGTTTCAGACAGACCTACCAGAGCACACTCTGCAATAGGCACAGAAAAACAACAGTGACACTGCAGTGATGCTTATTTAAGGGTGTGAAACTGATTGTTGGTGGAAACTTCATCTATGTAGAGATTGCCTTTTTTTTTGTGTCCAAAGAAGAGCCAATCGTCCAAAGGTCCTCAAATTTCATTATTTTTCAGTATCTGTTTTCAGTATCTGTTTCAGTACAGACTACCTGAAATAGCAGAATTGGTTGTCAAGGAGCCTCTATTTACTACATTTTAAGATAGAAGTTATTTAGCCTAATAAGAATATCTGTCATTAGCAGTCACCACACACACACACACACACACTGGGGATTTTGAAGCCCTTTAAGTCCCTGCTGAACTATGTCATTGTTATGACTCTCTCTAACTTGTCTTTATTTTATCAGTTTACTTATTATTGCTATGAATTTTCACAGGTGAAACATGGTTGCCCCATTGTCCTAATGTTTCACCTTAAATCTGCAATCACAAAGGCAAAATTCACCAGTTTTGTTTGAATGAACAGCCTCATAGATTCACTACTCCTTCATCTTGTTCCCAAATGCCTTAAAGTGGTACCTAAAGGTATAAAAAGCACCAGTAGATGGCTCTGTAGTTCCTGAATAACAAGCAAGGAAACAAGGGAGGCTTTGATAGCTTTGACTTTTGCGAGTAAATTTGATTTGGTGACACCAATGACGGGAATAAACTCCATGCCGACTTGCTGAAATGGGACACTTCCATTTGTTATGCCGCACCGTTTCAGAAGGGGTCTGTCCCCGGCTCACATCGACCTTGACGGCTTCTGAGGGAGCGGCAGGAGCTGCGGCCCTGTGCAGGCAATGGCTCCGGATAAACCAGCGGCAGCATGACAGCCGGCCTTTGGCAGAGGGCAGAATTGCTGGGCACTGCCGTGTGCTGCTCGGGGCTGAGCGATGGACGGGAAGGGTGGAGGCTGCTGCAGATGCCTGAGCCCAGTGGTGATGTCCCCTGGTAAATGGGATTAAAAATGAGCATGCTGAACATATGCTTGCGCTGAAATTAACTACCAGGCACTCGGAAAAGGTTGCTTCTGTTTTACTTCAAAATAAAACTCACGAGAAAGGGAATGATAAAAGCAGGAAAGAAATACACTATGAAAAAAAAAATAAAAAAGCTGCTTGTATAAATCAAGGAATTCAATAATTTCTTAGAGGCAATTTAGAGGAAGTAGTAGGATTTCCTCTCTGCACAACACTCATTCTTGAGCACAGGGCCTGGGTGGGCTTTCAGAGGCAAGGGAGATTTTAAGCACGCCTGAGTGCTCTGGCACAGGTCAGCAGGGTCCCCTTGGTGTATTCCTCCACAGCCTAAACTCCTTTGAATATGTGCAGAAATTACTGCAGGAAAAGGGGATTTTGAAAATTTATATGGGGGCCTCTGCACCAAGTATAAATGTTGGCTGTATCTAAATGTGAATTTATCTAAGCTAAAAGCATGGGAATAGTGTAACACTCTCTAGAGCTGAAAATGAGCAGGGAGCAATACAATTTCTAACATAGCAAAGCAGTTGCATCAGTACCGACTGAGATGACTGTCTGTATGCTTTAACTAAATCCAAACCCATATGAGAACAATATAAGAAGTTTGGGTGACAGGACACACAGAAGTGGCATGTTGAGACTCAGTAAACCAAAATAAGTTAAATTTACATATGTTAGTTTTCCCCCTAAAGTAGATTTTCTACCTGAATAATATTTAATTTCATACTTCATAATGAATAATATTATTAGTAAACTTCCAGAAAAATTGTCCTAACTGTTTTTCTGAAGGAAATGCATTTTACAGACATTTTCCAGATAGTCTTAGTATGTTTCAATGGCACATTGATAATGTCTCTACTACTTAACTGCTTTAAAAACAGATGCAAGCTGTTTTAAAAAGAGATCTATCCATTTAATGTAAATGGCAAAAAATTGCAAGGATGTTGATATTCAAGCATTAAAATGAAAAATAAAAATTAAACATTATGTGTTTATGTTAACAAATCACCCTCCTACATAAAGTATTCTAGGTTTCTGTAAGCAAAATAATGATCTGCTTTTTTATAAATACAAGACACACTCTAAGCACCTTAATAGCTTCTCTTGCCATTGGCAATGATTTTCAGAGTAAGGAAAGTAAAATTACAATGGAGAAAATTCAGCTAGCACTATTCTTTATGTCACTGCAGAGAAGCTGCATATGGAGAGATCATTGCATTTGTATAATGCAGTAAATTTTTGTGACCTTTCCCTTCCTTAGAAACGGCTAAAACATCTCACAGAATTCAGCATGAAGCACTGGTATTTTCTTGGAAACAATGCTATTTAAGTAGTCTGAGAAATTAATATTAATATATTTTATAATGTACATATGCAGTCATATTTGCCTGGGTAAAAGACAAATCTGAGTTTAAGGCAGCCCATACCTGCTAAATTTATAAAACCAAAAACATATTTTAAATTTCCCTTATTAATGACAATTAAATATATTTTGCTTCTATTGAGAATAATAATCTTAGGGTAAGATAGCTTGAATTACATTACATTCACTAGCTAAGTGAGACAAGGCAGTGCTAGCAGAATACCTGATATGTGGCAAAGTGCTTCCCTGACAGCTATATTCAACTTCTACCCTATGGTAAGTCTGAGATAATTCAATTGCAATATGTGAATACAACATGAGCCTTGGATTCAAATGCCTAAAGAACTGTGAAGGGAAAGTCCTCTCAGGTTCAATTAAATACAATATATGTACCTGTTTTGCTGCCTGTGGTGGTGATCTTATTATTTGGTAATACCAACTTATTAGCAAAATTTGATTTCACCAACCTTTGAGGTTTTTGTCCTTGTTTTGTCACATGCCAGATTGGGATCTCTCTGAACCAGACTCCTCTGAACTCCCAGCTTTAACTGGCATCACAGAACTGACTGAGGCCAATGGGGAAATGCTCCTTCATTTCATATTTACAGAATTATCCTTATCCCCTTTCCTCTCTGGGATCAGAAGCATGTTTGAACACTGCAGACATCTTATACTTCAAAATCAGAATTCAAAGTTTTATCTAAAAATTGTTAAAACTCAGGATGCTACAGCAAGAGAGCAGAAAAAGCTATTTATATATAGTACAGAAAAAAAAAAATATTACTCTAGACTCACTCTATGGTTTGTTTTGGTTTTTCCCCCTGTCTATCTACTGTTGGGAAGTGCTTGTATATATTCAGTCTTCATTTTAACCACTGACAGATTACCACAATGTGAACTATACAATTCACATTATGTGGGATAAATGCAATAATTTTACAGGAGCAGAGAGAAAAACTCCAGCATACTGAATTTGCGGTAAATGGTTGAAAATAGCATCCATTCTTCTCTGCAAGATACAGTATTAAGACCAGATTTTTTAAGGTTCTGAATGATTGCACTTAAAGACACTTAACCATATTGATAAAATAACTGCTAGAGAAGTCAAAGCATGGATGCTTTTAACTTTATATGGTGTATACTTCATATAAAATATGTGCAGTATATATCTGATTCAAACTAATATACAATTTCCAATATGGATATAGAAAAATGAGAAAAAAATTATATGGTCTCAATGGAGACTTCCCAAAAGATTTTGGAAGTGTTTATAGATACAAAAAAGAACATTGGTAAGAACTGCTGTCAAAAAACACCCCAAGCCCCGTGTGCATGGAGGCACTCATGCACAAGCCAGATGTAATACGTTAGGGGACTGCTTGCTCTCACTGGTCTGGGGTTTTGGTGTGGGCTTTTTTTTTAACATAGGAAAGATTTGGGGGTTGACATTTTCCTCCTTCCAAAAGTGGCTACACCCTTGTCCTCTATCAAGCAAGACTGGAAAGAACTGAAAGCAGATGGTATAATGTAACCAGAGTGAGAGATGAAGCAAATACTTTAGAAAGAATAGTGAGAAAGCCGCTCTATCTGCATCATGCCAGGACACTTCTCAGCCCACGTCCACACTATAATTAGCTAGCACATGGGAGCCATGGCTAGTAATGCCTTCACACAACAAGCTCAGAATGATTTAGTACAAAATTTAGAAAATGTGCAGGTTGAAAATGACAATTTTAATTTTTGACATATTAGGGAGTTTTTATTTGAAAAATGTTTTGATATATATTTTTAAAAGCTCTTAAATATATAAACATAAAATAGCATAAATTTATACATATCTAGTAATTTTCCCTAAAATGTATCTATTTTTCACTGCTATGTCCATGTGCTCCACTTTAAATAAAAGCAAGTTCGTGTGATATACATCTCTTAAGACCATTCTTGATGGCAATATGGGGGAAGACATCAGCCTTTTCCATACAAATTCTCTGTGGAAATTCTTCAGGGAACACACCTATTTATGTAAGTGAAAACTAAGTTTCTCTAGGGAACTGATTGTGCCACTGACTAAATGAAGACAGCCACAGAATCCACAAACCCTGCTAATGACAACATATCCCTTTATGAGCCAGAAGGAATTATATTCTCTATCCAGAGCTCTCCAATGAGGATTATTTTATTGATTTCAGAAAGCTGAGTGAATTGAATGTCACAAATAAATATGTTCTTAACATGTAACAGCCTCAAAAAATATAGGCTTAGATCAGGTCTCCAATATTTGCTCAGCTGAAGGATGCATTGGCACCTTACCAAGAGCCCGGAGGTCGCATTTAATTTCCATAAAGGAGATCAGATCTCCTTCCCTCTCATCTGTTTAAAGGCAGGATGAGATTCACAGATTCATTTATTCAAGCAGATGTTGGTTAGACAAATATATACAGGGAAGTCCTTGGGTGATTGATAATGGACTACTCTAACAATTCAAAATAATGTGACCTTGAAATACAGGGATTTTGCCTTTCCTCAGAAACAGGTATCTGAACAGTGATTAGATGCATTGCTTTCATTTAATTTCCTATTGCCTATTTAAAATACTGTTATCTTTCTTTCTCTATGGAAAAATCAATGAATCTAGAACCTCTAAATTAGGAATGGAAAACCTCTCATACATTAATCAAGCACTCCAGTTCTCCAGTGGCCACCTTTACTAGAGACTCTTCCTCTTGTCCAGCTGGGCTTGGGTGGAGAGACATGATTATGAAGATTATCAATCCATCTGACAGCAACAAGGATATTGAAACTCACCATAAATTGTCACCAGTGTGAATTAAGGAAAGACATAAGGAAAGCAAGGCCAGAAATTCATTAACAGTATAAGAGTTAAAAATAATAAGTGCAATTTTTAGATGAACTTCTGATGAATGGTAACTGATTTGGAAGTTTAACTGGTAACTTTTAATAACTGACCATTTTGAAATGGGGTATGAAAAAAGTGATATTGTAGAAAATAGTTATTTTAAAAATGTTTGGTTTGATTGTTCCTAACTCCTAATATAAACAACACAGTTACTTGAAAACACATTATTTTATATTTATTCATGGATTAAATTCTCAAAATATAAGAAAGACAGATTGCATTCCGTGTACTAAACTAAATGATTGAATTCTTGCTATAAGTAAACTGCTGAACACAACATTAATTATTAATGAATCAGCTGAACCTAGGATTAATTATAGAACAGCTGCTGTTGCAGACCCATGATCAAGTGTCTGTTCTTGAGTGAGCAAGGATACTTGCTTTGGGAATTCAGGGTGAGAAATTCTTCTGTGTTACTGAGGTGAATCATCCGAAGATCTGCCCAGAAAATACTTTAGAAAATGTCAAATGACAGCTCTAGTAGGAGCCCATTGCTGCTAACCCAGGTTCAATGAAGGGATTGAGAGGCAGATGAGGAGCTGGTGCAACAGTAAGAGCACGAATCTTCGCAAGGACAAAAACAGCCCTTGACTGCTCTAGTGCAATTTATCCAGCCATGCTGAAAGAGACAAGAAATGCTTCCTAGTAGCAGGCAACAGTTATTTGAAGTAATTGCATGTCCAGAACAACTTCTCTCCAAAACCGCACGAGCACTATGGGCTTTTTTTTGCATCTTAAGGTTTACCAAAGCGGTGTCGAATAACCAACCACAATTCACTACAGGAGAATGTCAACAGCTTGTAAAGCTCCACAGGAGGAAATCACAGACTCATAGACAGCTACCCTATCTTAAAAGCAGCAGAGACAGCACTTAAAAATAAGTGCAGTCTTTAGGAAAAAAAAAATCTCCATGTCTACGCCTGCTAAACATTGCACAATATAAAAGTGTGCTTAAAGTTCCTACAACTGGAGATTTTATTAAGGATTTTATTTCTTAAATCTGTCTTCCTTCTTCATCATGTTTTTGATGAGGAGATTATAAGACCAATTTGGTAAAGTTCATGCTAAACTTTAAAAATTGAAGTTATTGGAAAAAGAGAATCACGGCAGCCTCTGCTTTGGTACCTGTAAAGGCTTGTGTTTAAAACTCACAAAATATGCATCTTTTATTTTACTTTCAGAAGAGGCATGCAAACCCAGAACAGTTAAAAATCAAATGTAATTAAGAATTGTTTTCTTACTGTAGAATTGAGAGTTTTGACTACCACAGAAACAACTAGGACCACAACAGAAACCAATAGATTTGGCTACTGTGTGGGTTTCAGTGTACATTTCAAACGAACACCAGTGCTCAGTTGAAACCTACTACATGAGTGACAACTGAAACAAAATAAGATGCATATTCCAAAGTGGCTGCAAGTGCAATGCAGGTAGTATGTAGCTAAATTTAGTGAGTGAAGGTTAGACAAAATGCCTGCAAAGAAGGGGGCAAAATGAATTGTGAGCTCCTCCTTATACGTTTACAACATCCAGGGTTCTTTCCTTACTGTCTTTGCAGAAATCTATACAATTTATCACCTTGGTGCTCTGCATAGAAAAGAATCTTAAAATTCAAGACGAGATTTATTACACTCGTGATCTCTGCATAAAAGAGTATCAGTTTTGGGTGAGGTGATATCATCCTCTACTCTCTGTATAGCTGCTCCCTGTTAAAACCAGATCCTGTTTTAAGAGCAGATCAAAGCATTCCAACTACACCTAGCATATCTCTTGGGAATGAGGAAAAATTTTGGAGACTACCAAAGCAATCAGATAAGTGAATGCTACTCTAGCAGGAGGACACATACTGCTAACCCAAGACTGGAAAACTTCATGAAAATATATTCTTGGTGCCACAAAATCCCTTTATAGGCTTATTTGTTTGTTTGCAATGGTAGCTACTATATAGTACTTCATAAAATTACATCTGTTGTATGATTTCTCATCTCAATAGCTTACTTTTATCAGTAGTGGGACTGCTGCTGTGTATCTAAATAAGAATATCTTTTAAGCCCTGATGACTTAAATATTCTTTCTCTAAGAAGAAAGACATTCAAAGGCTCTTTCAGTTCCTTTCCAAAGAACAATCTGAACAGCACTGAGGTGATGGATCATTGAAAAGTCTCTCACAGCTCTGGGACCCAGAGCCTCTTCTGTCATGAAGTACCATAGCCCTGTGAGGAGCTTCTCTCTGGAATTCAGGGGAGTCAAGATTTCACTCGTGGAGACCAATGACATAAAGCCCCAATGGAAAATGATCTTGCCTGACATATTACAGTTTATTTCAGCATTTTGCAAAAATTGTTATTCAGACTGCTAGTATAATTTATAGGTTTAGATTATTCAGTATAGCAAATGGTTTGGTGTTATGCAATACATTTGTCACTGCATTTATTTCTGTGTGCTTTATTACTTTCTCATATAATCCATGCATTGTGTCAATAATTTAGAGTATAATATGTCTGTCTTTGAAGAAAGAGAGAGTGTATATGAAAGTTTGCACTAAAATGTGTGCATTTATGCAAGGTATCTGTGGTAATTTTGAACTGTAAAATCATATATAATATTGGATGAAAAAGATTTTATCATTTCAATTTGAAACTTACACTGTCTCCAAACATTTGCTGGCTTATCTTTCATTAAATTACATATCTCTATCTAATTCCAGAATGAAAACCACTTCCTTAGGATAAACCTGTTAGAGGTTAATAAATACATCATCTCAAAGCAGTTTCAAAATAAAGTTTCACTTGCTGTGATTTCAAAGCAAGAAAGAATGTGGTAAAAAAAAAATGTAGCAATAGTAACATAGAAATGTTAATAACCAAAACAAGTATCATGATGAAAATATTTACTTTCACTCCAGTAGAAGATATGCATTCCAATAAGAACTCATGAAGTACTGAATTAGACAGTATTTGAATACAGCAGGACAATATCTCAACACAATTAGATAAGATTCAATTTCTCAAGTATCCATAGCTAACAGCAACCAAAAACTGGACAGTTGCATATAATAGGGCTGAAATGGTGTTTAAGGGTCAAAGCCTTCTGCATACTTGCTGTCTATTGCTGGAGGATCCTAAGTTTCCTAGACCTGCTATTTTTCAATCAGGAAGTAAAAGAGAGACCTATTTTCATTTCCTTTGCTTTCATACACAGAAGCACATCAACTGTGGCAGCAGAGACAGGTGGTGTAGCTTGTGCTTCAAAGTGAAATAGACATGCATTTGTCTTTATAGCAACTTGATACTATAGGTACTTTATGAACATATTTCTGATCAATTTCTGAATTTACAGACAAAACTCTGTAAGGAGGAACCTAAAACTTGTTAGTAGCTTTTGCTTTAAAGTGGTGTTAATATTGATACGTCTTTGAGAATTGATTCTAGAAATTTGCACAGGCTCCAGGGTAGCAGAGCTCAGTTTTCCCATCAAAATTTAGAAGACTGAAGTTGTATTTCTTCAGCTTCCACAATAATGCTGTAAAACAACAATAAATGGATTAGTTAATGTTCTCTGTCATAAATGAACCAAGAATTGTTCTTTTGAAGCTACCCCAGCACACAGACTCACCTCTGCCCCAACACTGAAAACTGAACATCAGAAATAGAGAGTCAAATGTTCTTGGTTTGTGTTTAGGGCACAAACCGAGGAGAAGGAGCATCTGAATTCTGTTTTCTGTGAGGATGGCTTATGCATTTCCAAAGAACACATACCTTTGACAAAAGACATAAATGCCCTGAGCTGGGAGAAGGGCACAAATATCTGCTTCCGAGTACTCCCAGTAGCACATAGAAACATCATCTCAACTATCATACTGTTTTGTATTTTCACAGAAATCTTGATTTAATTTCTTCACTGTGATACACCTTTGACTGAAATGGAGGATAACTTGATTATATTCCCATAGCCAATGATGAAAGCACACACATTCTATTGCTCTTTACAGCTATGGTGTTCTTAATTGGATACAAGCATTTGAGTCTCTGGCTTCCAGATCTCTTTAAAAGGCTTTAAACTCCAGATGACTAGGATAGGAATTGAGTCTCTGAATTATAAGTTCTTCTAAGAACTAAATAATATTCCTAATTTCTAGCTTTGCATTTAAAAATCTCATTTCCATGCAAAATATTAAAAACCGTGCAATGAAATATCATGCTTTCTTTCCCCTTTGGTGCAAAAATTCAGTAAAAGGAAAAAGAGACCAATGCACTGAACTAATAAGCTTAGCAGATAAAAAATTAGTAGGCATGGAATTGGGAATAAAGTGGAACTTTAAAAATTAATTTCTTTATCAGAAACATTTTGTTTTATTTTTTCCTTCTGTTTCAGACTTATCTGGCTGGAAAACTGAAGATTTTGGATTCCTTCTGTAAGTGAATAAATTACTGCTGAGCTCTCAAGGAGCTGTGGCTTCTGAAAGGGTGGAAATCTGGTGGACCAGCTGCCAGAAAGCAGTCTCAACAAAGGTGAATTGGCAAGTACTCAGAGAAATTTTGAGAATTTAATCAAAAGTGACTTATCTCTATGAAAATCCCCTAATTTGATGAATAAGCAGAGTCCAGTGACCCTCAAACCCAGTTACTTCCTTTCTCCATGGCACTTTCCTTGTACAAGTGGTTCTGTGACAAGTAGCTGCTAAGAGCACTCGTTCCACATCCTTGCCAGGTATGTGAGAAAGCATGTTGCTCTGCTGCATGGGGGATATTGGAAACAGAAATTCTCTCACCCTCCTGGCCAGAATCAGGCTCTAACCCCAGCTTTCACAACATGAACCACACACTTACTTGCTTTGTGAGAATGTGTCAAGAAAAAAAAAGAATGTTAAATATCTCAGACAAGCAGTACATCTGGCTTTTATCCTGCTCACTGCCTCACTCAGGAAGGAGTATGGTTATTTTTAAATCTAAGGTCCATGTGTTGAGCCAAAGGAACATAATTCTCCAGCTGATTCAAAGATGATAGGAAAAGATTTTAAATGCTTTAAATTCTATACGCTCATTTATCATCTGCTAAATCCTCTCCCACTCTCAAAAAATCAAAGGCTTCATTTTTTCTTTAAGCACTCATTACAGCATCGGTCCCCATATAAATCTTCAAAAGAACCCCCCCAAAACATGTACTGTAATACAAATAGCAAATTTAAAAAAAAAAATCTTCATTAGTAGCTCATCAACCCTTTATGAAAACTAATTTATTAATTTGATTGGGACTTTACAAGGAGCTGTCACATTCAAACCATTGAATACAATTCCCACCACAATGGTGTTACTAAATCACAACCAAAATTCCCAAACCTGCAGTTTATCAGTTGTCCAGTGGCTCTGTGTCCATAGTTTCATTCACTTTTTATCTCTTCTACTCAAATATTTTGGGTGTGGGTTTTTTCAAGCTACAGTTACTGTTGAAAATTATTTCTTAAACTGCATAGGGTAATTGATAGAATAGTTCCAGAGTATTTTAGTGGATACTCTGGAACCACAATTGCCAGGGCTTTTTCACACGTGTGGCAGCCAAGTCACTCCTAACCCCACGTCCTTCAGCTTCTATAAATACTACTTCCCCATGAATTGACTGTGAATGACTAATTTTCAGCCAATTACAAGTGATTCACTTGGATGTATGTTAATATACTTTTATGTTTATGCACTTCTTTGCCAGTCTATGTAGTGATTGACACTCAACGAATAAATGACATTTACAATCTTCTTCTTTAAACAGATAAAAGAGTTTATCAAGGAATATTTTGTACTTTTACAAAATAAGGCTCGGTCAGTACTTTGAATAGCTAAAACAATTTTGACTATTTTAAATATGTCCACTTTAGAGGAAATCAGTACGTAAGTATAGAAAGCTGTAGTGATTCAATTGTTCCTTCTTATTTCTTGACAATTTTGGTTAGTGTTCTGTTTTTTATCTAGCCTCAACAGTGTTATTAACTATAGCAGGTATAATAGAGAGACCTCATAGCAGACTAAGTAAAGATATTCTTTAAACATAATTTTAGCAAAATAAACCCAGACAATTATATTCATGCTCTTTAAATGGTTGTGACATTTAATGTGTTTAACAATTCTTTCCGGATCTGCCCAGATGAGATTTTCAAGTTTAAAAAACAGATGAAATCAAAATGCAATATAAGAATGGGAGGCTAATGGTAAAGTCAACACTCAAAAATAGGAGCTCTATTTATACTTTTTATTGTACAGAAAGTATGTTCCTGCTAACTTTATCACTGTTTGAAAACTCCACATTGGGGAAAGAGTTTTCATTTTTTTTATTTTTCCTTTTTTTTTCCCTGTGAAATTATAAACATGGTCAAAGGCATGTAAAATGCTTTGACCTCTATTAATCTGAGATGGAATCTGTGGCAGTTTGCCTGCTCAATGGTATAGAGATTTACACT
The DNA here is from genome assembly GCF_027887145.1 of Ammospiza caudacuta. NCBI lineage: Eukaryota > Metazoa > Chordata > Aves > Passeriformes > Passerellidae > Ammospiza > Ammospiza caudacuta. The sequence continues at coordinate 47,851,482 of NC_080598.1, read as the reverse complement.
ATATCTTGTAAATCCCATTAACTTGTCATTAAATAGCTAGCCACATCTGCATCAGACGTATCTGATGCTGGTTATCAAATTTTTTTTATTAAATTCAGACTTTTTATTCCCCTCTTCACTTTCTGCTCCTTGTTGAATTATTGATTATGTCTTTGTTATGTTATTGTTTCCATGTACATCAGAAGGCTAGGACATATATTCTCATGCTGCATATTATTCCTTATGGTTTTCAACAGTGGTTCCAGTTATTTAAGTGAAAACAGGTGAACCCTTTCTTGGGAAAGAAGAGGAAAAAACAGTGAGGTAAACAGCTAAGGAACATTTTTTTTCTTTGTTTGAATATGTTATTTATTTCTGAGATCCTAATGATAAGACCCTCAGCTCAAGTTAAATCCCCTTCTGCTACTCTAGTTGTACACAGGGTGCATGAGCCTCACCTGAAAGAGCAATTGGAGTTTTTTCTTCTCATCCAAGTCCCCTTTCCACCTGACATTAACACAGAGTGCCTACTGTCCCATAGTATGGGACAGTTTTGGCTCCAGGCCAGGATGAACCTTTGGGTCCCCTTCACTTCTGTTCCTCCCCTTCACTTCTGTTCCTCCCCTTCACTTCTGTTCCTCCCCTTCACTTCTGCTCCTCCCCTTCACTTCTGCTCCTCCTTGCTCCCTCTCCTGTTTGGAGCACAAGCCCTGCAGTGCTGTGTGCTGGGCTCTCAAAGCTCAGTAACGGAAGGGATACCCTTGTCCTGCGGAGAAGAAGCATTTTTGTACATGTACTGGTTTCTCATGTGCATCTATATTTGAAGTATCTTCACAAAAGTAGTGAAAGTCACCTACCATGCTCACACGCTGCTACAAGGGAAAGATTTTCATTGATAACACCTAGGTGAGCCCTAATTATTTAATGAATTAATAATAATAATAATAATAATAATAATAATAATAATAGTAAATGCAGAATGTGCAGAAGAATGGGGTTGCTTCTGAGTCTGTGAATGCTGCATAGCAAGCTCAGAAGGGATTCATATGCTTAAGTTTTTGGAGATATTTAGTATTTTAGGTGGGAAATAAAACGAATTAGAGACTACAGTCTACTACATGAGGCACCTGCTTTAGTTAATGGGATTATTTTTATATATCAAGAAAGCAGTAACCACTACATTAAAAAGCCTTATAAAAGTCCTGAGATAGTCTAGGTAAAAGACATTAGATAAATAAAAAAATAAAAAAATATTCTCAAACTTTGTGAATCTATGCTCTAGAGAGCTGAATGTTCTCATTGCAAGGAAATCCCAGGCTCTAGTCCAGAAGAAACTGAATTTTTCTACAGATTCCTGGCAAAAATTAAGCATATTTTTTTGTGGTGTTTTTCAGTGAAGATCTGCTTTTGGAATGTGAAAGGAAGTGATGGAGGTAAAAGTTGATTATCAGAATCTGCATGAAATACTGAGAAAGTCATAAAGCAATTCATCATGTGCATCTCTCTGACATATGATCTTTATTTATACATGAGTATCTATCATACCACATCATTTCCAAATCTCAGTACTCTTTGTAGACACAGATTTTATACAGATGCTTCTTGTGCTCATTGCCTTTTCACAAAGCATGAATGCCTTGCTCTTTTAAACACTTATCTCTTTTTTACAGCTGTAGTCAGTACTACAATTTAAAGGACTGGACTATGTCAAATGAGAAACCATATACTCTAAAAGAATTAGTAGAACCCTCTTCCACTGCCTTCCTCAAACACATACTAGTCTATGGTCAGTGGTAACTTAAAATATTTGCACTGTTTCTCTGCTTGTACAGCATGATAGTAATAACTTAACAATAATACTTGTAACAATATTTTCCTGTTATTGATGAGGTATAGAATCCAACCCTACGTCTCTGGTAGGGTTCCCATTTGCTTTATGATGGGTCCAGATGTAGCTAAAGAAGGCTACAATCTGGTAGACTTTGAAAATAAAGTCTGAACCTCATTCTTCTGCTGTCAGGGCAGGCTTTTCCACTCAGCAGCCTACACAGTGATGAAGGGAGGCTTTGTCAAGCCAGCTGGCTCTGCCTGAAAATTGCCTGTGGTGCTGAGAGAAAGCTTGTCTCCATGTCTCAGAGGGATAGTAGTCTTCTCACTTTTAAACAGCCTTTTTTCTTCATGGATTTAAGTGTGTTTACATTTCTTTGTCCAAGTGCTGATTCTGTTTCATTGCTGGGTTTCCTATCTCTGGCTCATAGATGTTGTGCATACTTATAACTTGTGGACAACAACTTCATCAAGCCTCATACTATGAGCATTCCTTGGCAGAGCTTTCTGACAGGTGATTTTTCCATTAGGGGATTTTTCTTCAGTTTGACTTTGCTCCTAAACCCTCCACTCAGTCTATCTGGATGCTGGGAGCCCAGGTCAGACTAATTGCAACAAAATCCTCAAATTTGTGCTCCTCAGTGAGATACTCATAAATATAGTAATGTTTTCTAATGTAAACTCATAGTAAATTTCACACATTTCTTCAGTAAGATTGAAGGAAGGTGTAAAGCAAAACTTAGTATGAATGTATGCATGAGATATTAGAAAGGAGATAAATCTTGCTGTGAAATTGTGTTTTTACATTACAAGGAGGCTCAAAGGTCTTCTCAGTTCCAAAATTATTATTTAATTTCTTTTCAAAAACAACAATGTGTGGCAAAATGAAAGATTCAATTTTTTTTTTCTGCCTGATTTTTTGACTAATCTGAAAATCATCTCAATTTTTTTTATTTTTTTTACTGCCTGATCATTCAAGGATTTGTATTTTATTTGTACCTTACCAAATGCATTGTTGAAATCAATTTTATCTTAGGATAATAAACAAATCCTCAGACAGTGAAATGAAGTGTTTTAAATACTTTTACTAATTCACAGAAATAAATTGGGCTGTAAACAGAACTCTAATGTCACTTGGGTACAAAACCAACACGGTTTTGATTCATTTTCTTCTGGAGGAAGACCAAAACCTGCTTTTGAGCATTAGTTAGGGCACTAATCCAGAATGACATAAATAATGTCATCTCCCTGGGCTTGAACACCTAGTTCTTATGTTTAATGCTCTTATTCTAATCCCTGGGATAGGTGCCTTGTTAGATGCCAGGCAAGGGTAAGAAGTGATTGTTTTTCTACTTTCAATCTAAAATTGCATTCCAGACCAAAGTCTTTCAGAAACTGATATATCTGAGAAGATAGAAAAATGGATTTTTGATGCATCATCACTTTCTGAGAGAAAAAAATGAAACTTTGATTTTAAATTCTTCACTACAGAATGTTCCAAAATTCAATAGTAATTACAAATTACCGAAAGAATTGGTGCCCATAGAATGAGTTGTAAGACAGACAAAAAGACTGAAATACAGTATGAGAACAACTTCATGTTCACTGTGTTATCTTCCATGAAAACAATTCAGTTTCAGTAATCATTCTCAATATGAGTATGTCTGTTCCATAATAATTTATGAACACAATATCAAATTATTGAGATACTTGCTATATGAAGATATACATGGAGGGTAAATGAAATGTGAAGACAAGCTTTATCTTGACTTTGTGAATGCTTTTGGACTGGAATAAGATGATGTCTGAGTTACTAAAATGAAGGTTTTGCTCTTAGCCTTCTGCGACCTAATAAACTACTTGCTTTAAAATCAAGCAACAGAGAACCAGCAGAACTAAAGAACTATAGCACTTACAAGAGAGGATACTTCAAAAAAATCGAATCATATAGATGAATCCAATTTTTCTCATATAAGAAGCTTCCAGATCTGCTTGGTCTGTATAGACGAGTAGAGTATGTGTTTTATCCTTTAAAGTGAAGCAATATGTTTAGAAACTTATGTTGACAAGTAATTCACCTCTGGTCACAGACTACTTAAGGGAAGAACTACCAAATAACATTGCTTTTGTTGGTAAACAATAAAATCACACAGAGTACTGTGGACAAGAGCCTATTCTAAAAGTGAGAAAATCACGTAATTGTTCCCCAGGACAGGTGAAAGTATTTTTGGATAAGAACCAGATGAAGAATGATACAATTTTCCTTTTAATCCTGAGGGAAGTATTACCTCATTTTTTGAAAAAAAGTAATGCCAGACAGAGCAATTTAAATCAAATAACCCTTGCTCCACTGAAAACCTGAAGCAAACCTCAATTAAATTGTCAAAATACCCCATATATTCTGTTTTCAGTATCTCCAGTCTGACTCATCTAGAACTGTGGAAAAAGGTTAATGATTTTTTCCAACCCACCTGTGTAGAGTCAAAAAGCTTCATTTGCCTCTTTTACCTTAATCAAATGGAAGCCATATTGCAACCATTGAAATCTTGTTCAAAGGGTTGAAACAATTTTGGCTCCTTCTGCTTCTTAATTCCAGTAAAACACACTGTGTGTCCTACTTAGGAAGAGAAAATTGCACCTTAGCACTCCACATAGCTACTGCTAATTGTCACAGGTTTGTTATCTGTTGTATACTGCTTTAGATAGATTTTTGTGCTTAAAACTCTACTGCTGCTTCATAAAGAATGCATCTATTATTTTCAAGATCTCTGGATGCTGCTTCTAAATCATTCGAGTGAAACTGAAGTCATTTACACTTGAAGTGGAATATGAAATGTCAGATGTCAGATTAAAGCCCTCCATCTAAACATTATTTATTTTTAGTAAACCACTACTTCAGCTTATAAGCTAATTATTACTTGTAATGATAGAAGTACTGCAGGAATTCTCTGCCAAAGTTCATTTAATTTGCATTTTAATATACTAAATCTTCTTTTCATTAATAGTGCTGATACAGGAGTTTAAGAGACACAATAAAAATGTGGGTGTATTTGTGGATAACTCTGAAATCCACTGTGGCATATAAAAGAAAATGAGAGTCCTCTCTTTGCCACCATTACTGAAATTCTTCACCTCTTTTTTGTGTGAGCTGAAAGCTGTGCAGATGGTTTGGCATAATTCACTCAACAAAATGGTTCAGAGGCAGGGAGGTAAAGCCCATGTTACCTGAAACTTCATCTCTTTTTTTTTTTTTTTTTTTTTTTTTTTTTAGCGTAGTGCAGAAATTTACTACCTGGAAGACTTCTTTGTTAGAAATTTAACAACTTAGTCTAATAGGATGCCATATTTTTCCAGCAAGCATATAGATTTGCTTCTTCAAACGCCTTTCAGAGAACACTGTAGCATAGTTATCATACTTGCATTTTGAGAGCTGCAATACAAGTGTTAAAATGTCATTGACAGCAGCAGATTTGTAAAATTTTGTATGTGCCACTTTAGTATTAAAGCCATCTAATGAAAGCACAAATGAAAGTAGAGTTACCAGAAGGCAATAGCTACCTCCATTAGGAGGCTTGTTTGAATCCTTTGTGAGATATATTTCCTAAAAAGTCATAATTGGAGATGAAAATCAATTGTCACAGTCTCCTTTTTCACTCTTTTCACTCTTTCCTTAAGTGCTATCCCTTTATCTGTCTTTTCTGATAAAGACAGCTTACCCAGCTGTTTTCTTGTGTATCCTAGATAAAATGACCATATCTTCAAACAGCCGCCAAACAGAACAATTTTCTGATGGCATTTTTATAGAGTTACAACGGATCTTCACAAAATGTATGGTGCTGTGCTTTTAAAGTTTACCTTAGCCTCAGTATTATCAGCTTATGTTTCAGAAGTGACTTATGTGCATTCCTCACAGGAACTGAGGAACTGAGCAGTAGGAGATTTTTTTATTAGAAACTTTGGATTTTGAGCAGTAATCTCACATTTTACAGAAAGCTTTGAGATCCACCCTGAGCAAAAGAACAACTTTCATAATGAGTCTCTTTTCTTACAAGCCAGTGTTCTGCCTCATTTATTTCTTTGAATTGTTTTACTCTGCAAGTAGTGCCATTAAAAACAACGTTAGGGACAATCTGAATCTTAAAAAGAGAAGGGAAAATATATTGTAGTTTTTAGGAAACACAGCAGAGAGTTCAGACAAAAAAACCCAAATGCTTGAGAGCTCAAAATCTGCCATCAGTCCTTTGTATAATGTATTATATAGCTCGGGACAAATTTTGTTTCGATCATACACTTCTTCCAGCTATCTTTATATATTCCTTGATCCCACCCAGATGTGTCTACCTGATGATTTTTAGTGTTTCTATTGCTTTATAAGGTACTGTTTTAAACCCAGATGGTTTAAAGTTAGGTCTCAGATGGAGAACTGAGGCACAGAGAAAGTTATGACCTAGGAGAACTAAAACCAGCACATTCACAGCCTCTAAGTAATATTACATTGGTTTAATTAATTTTTTTCCCTCACATTGGTATGCATCAACACCTGAGTTGTCCTTGGGTACTGTACTTAACCTCCTTTTGTCACTCCTTTGAAGGGGACTAGCTCTTCTACAGGTTCCATAACTGTTCTGTCATAGAAACCCCAAGAATATGTCCTAGACACTTCAGGAGGTGTCAAGTGGCTCTGGACACCAAGCTGTACACAGGAGAATCAAGCCCTAGAAGTTTAAGTTTGGTCACAGCATCAGACCTGCCAGGATCAATTGATAGCTAATCAGCATCAAGATTGCAGTTTGTCTTCCCAAATGTTCAGCCTACAAATCTGCTTTAAGATGAGGTATATGGCAGTGCAAACCACAATGAATTCACTGACTTTGCATTCCCTGACTAAGATGAAATCTTGGGTCACAATGGAGACATAGATGAGGTGAATGCTGACATGAAGACCTTGATTGCTGATCTCTGTATCTCGACTGGTTTGCACTTAGTAATTTATTCCTTTTTATTTTTTCAGTATGCTTCATAAAAATATGTATAGTCTGCTGTAATCAGTGGAATTTAATGTTGTTTCTATTAGCATTTTGAACACAAAAGCTCATCTGCTTTTTAACGAGATAAAAAATCTAAGCCTGACTGTTACAGGCAGACAGATTATCAGTGAATTCAGGGTTGAATGTGGTGGTTAGTGAAGGCAAGTTTCACCTCCATTATCTCACAAAGTCTTTTTTCAGTTTATATTATCACTGATAAATGTGTGGCTGTGTTGTAGTCAAGATGTGCTATGGACCAGTGGGGAGCTGCCTTATCATCCCCTGGCCAAACTGAGAAAGGGAAACATGATTCTAAAGCAGTACTGTGGAGTTGTAGTTAGGAGGACAAAAAGTGAGAAAGAGAAAGGTGTTTCAAAGTATATATGTGTCCACAGTACATGATCAAGGGAAACCATTAGCTGTTCCTGTTTGTCAGAAAGGGAATGGGGAGTCTGAAGGGCCAAGTCACTGAGCCAAGCACATCTCATTTTGTTCCCTAATATTTTTACCTGTCTTTTGTGAGCTTCCCCCAAATGACTCACTTTTCCAATCAGGATCAGTTACTAATGATTCAAAGTCCCTCAAAACTATGCTAGTTATTTCAGATGAATCTTCATATACATGACCATGCAAATTCTTCTTGTTGTTCTTGTGAAAAATTGCCTCATAAATAGTTCTGGTAAGCGAGGCAGCAGACAACTTAAGTAAAACATATCATGACAAGTATGCAAATAATGTCATCAGGCCCAGCCAATATAGTGTCAGATTATGAACCAGATCCAGCATCTTTGCTGCCACATGGTGATTCAATGTTTCTGGACTTTGTCAGCAAAAAATAAATCATGAGTCAGAAAAACTTGATGCTATTTTTCAGACATGGCAAGCAGATATGTACAAAAAATGTCTTCAGATCTGATTTATTAAGATCACCTTTTTGTCTCCAGAGAATAACTGGAACACATGCATTTTTATTTTTTCCTCCAAAATGCTCATTTATGGAAGAACATGTTTCAGCCCCTCAATGATTATTCTATGCTTGTCAGTTTTAGATTGCAGCACCAGGTCTGTTAATGGTTTCTGAGGTGATGCTGATGCCTCTGAGGCTGCCTGGCAGAATTGCTAGCATAAAACTAATGAGTATCCTGGCACGACCCTGCACTGCTAGGACACGAAGGCAAAGGGGGAAATAAATTAGAAACCTGGGTGTGTAGAAAGAATATCTGTAAAGGCACTTAATGGAGTCTAGAATAGAAAATTAATCACCCATAATAATTAGGGTTTGTGAGACTATTTAATTTAATTCCATTTACACATATTTCCTACCCAATGATTAACGAACTCTGGGATAGCTTGTAGGCAAAATCTGAACCTGATATAAGCCTCAGAAGTGTGCAGAGTAGAGCATTATTAGACCACAACAGCTTTAATCTGCTGTTTTCATTCTATATCTAACAGGTTTCACATAATCTTTGGGTACAAAATAACGTGGCACCAGTTTTAAAGTGCTTTTGGAACGTACATAACCTGAAAGTGCTTGATATAATCTAAGTGAAAAATGGTAAATTGAACAACATCAGTGTGAAGCAGACTATTATTAAACTATTAAAAGCTGAAGCCAGTAGAGTTTATTGTTTCTAATTCCTCAGCCTCTAAATTCTTATTTAGCATTTCACTTTTTCCAGGTCAGTAATATGTTCATTTTTTTTAATACAGTCATTAACTTCCAGGTCTTTTTGTGAGGATAATTTACCATACCTTAAAACCCTGGAAATGTTTGTGTTAAAAGCTACTGTCACACAAACAACAAAAAAGAGGCATTAAAGATTTTGTCTGCTTTGACTTCTGAGTGCACAAGTTATTGACAAGTCATTTTTGTAATTTGAAATTTCTGAAATTCGGTGTAGTAGGGTATGCAGTCAGTGAAACCTCATGGTCATACTCGTTCCTTCTGGCATTCATGCCAGTGCGTGTGTGAAATGGTTTCAGAAGAAAGATGACAGCATTGTTCCAAAGATGGAAATAAATTCCTAATAATATAAATAGGATAAACTCAAACATCTTGGGTAGCATTTCAGAGTTGGACCTCAGGCTGAATAAAGGGGCTGCCAAAAGCCTCATGAAGCTCAGCAAAAGAAATTGTCAAATTCTACATCAGAGGAGGAGGAACCCCATGCACCAGCACATGTTGGGAGCCACCTTGATGGAAACAGCCCTGGCAGAAAAGGCCCAGGGTGCTGGTAGACACCAAACTGAACATGAGGAAGCATGAGGGTGAGTGCTTTAAAACATGAAACTATTTTGAAAATTTCATCAGTTTTCTGTCCAGTACCAAAACTGGATTAAGCTCTGCTGTTTCCACCAGCTACTGAAGAGTTAGTTACCAATGCACACACATTTAGATATGTGATGATTTACTTATGATTTTTCACACTCTGCCAACTGATAACTTTACCTTGCAGTTCTTATCCAGCCCTGTCACAGTTCAATGCAGCCATCTGTAAGCTTATGTGGAGGAAAGAGTCTTAGCAGAATAAAGAAAGGGAGCTCAAACACAGTCCCACCTAAAAAGCGATTGGAAAAGTAAAGCTGGTAATGCTCTGAATGGATAAAGGGAGCTTACCTTGAATTTCAGTTACTTCAACCCTTCCTTATATAATGATAAAATCAGTGTTTATGCTTTGGCTTGACAGCTGAGTGAAAGTGTGTCAGATATGGCAAATACATAAAAAGTTTTCTGCAACAGAGAAAGTTTTCTGTCTTGCAAGTAGCAGGGTCTTTTGAAATTCAATCCTGACAGGAATGCATGTAAATATTCCTATACAAAACATATTGTATCTCTGAATACTCCTTAGCTGAAAGTAATTCTGCTAAGTAAACTCTATTTGCTTTTATTAAGTAGACTAGAAGCTTAAATTTTTTTTTTAGGTATATTTTAAAATTCAAATAGTGGGGACACAACCTTTCACGGATTGTCAAAAGGTACTTGCAACATCCTGTTGAAAGTTATCAAAATAGAATTGCACGGTGAGAGGTCACTTTCCAGTGTCTAATCTTAATTTATTGTTTTTGAAATGTAATTGTTTATTAATAATCACTAGGAATAATGCACTTTTGAAAAGCAAAGTTCTTGTATATTACATCTTAGAACCCTTGCTGAGCTAGAAATTATCACTGGTACAGATAGCATTTGAGAGCATTGGCTAGGTCAGATATTAAATAATGTCAAGAACAAAGAATCTGTGCCCGACAAGGTATGCTAAAATTATTAACAAATAAAATGAGAATTCCTCAGAGAAAAAAATATAATCCTAATGATTTATATTATTAAAAGTTAGTTGCTTCAGATGAATGTTTTGGTTTATTTAAAAACATATAAAAATTGCTCTGGCTTCTTTAAATATATATATATATATGTATAAATATATATGTATATAAATATTTATATATATATATTATGTGTGTGTGTGTCTGTGTGTCTGTGTGTCTGTATGTCTGTGTCCCAGTCTAGTAAAGAATGTAAATATTGGTTCCGCCCTAATCCAGCAAAGTTATGTCCTAATTTCCTAAGACATTGGAAACTCCACAGTAAGTCATGTTATCAAAAACTGGCATCACCTTGTCAGAAAACAAACCTGTGAACTTTTGCTTAATAAAGAAAGGGGAATGTAGAGCTACTGAAAAAAAGATATGCTAATCTACAACTGAAACTGTATGATAGCAGAATGGTAGGTAGAGTCAATCTAAGACAAATTTCAGTACCAGTAAATGTGGCACTGAATGGTAATGTGTTTGATCTAGGTCATATTTTCCTTTTAATTAACAGAGAGCACAGTAGAAGTAATTAAAAACTAGTTTTATGCAAATATATTTATTCTCTTCTTTAAAAATGCTCCCTAAAATGTTGATTTGCGGTTAGAGAGTTCATTTTCTTCAGGGTAGCTAGTGCCATTCTATGTTGTGAATTTGTGCAGTAAACTGTTGAAAATTCATGAATGTTTTAGCTGTCACTGAGCAGGATTTGCAGTGTTAAGGCTTTTCTCCACACCCCTCCACCAGTGAGCAGGCTGGGGGTGCTCAGTGTGCCAGGAGGGAGCGCAGCCAAGGCAGCAGACCCCCAACTGACCCAAGAGATATTCCATACCATTATGAGGGGTGGAATCCCGCTTCCCTGGGGATGGTTGAACATCTGCCTGCCCAGGGGAAGTATTTAATGAATTCTTTTGTTATGCTTTGCTTGTGTGCCCAGCTTTTGCTTTGGTTGTTAAGCTGCCTTTATCTCAACCCATGATTTTTCCCACTTTTATCTTCTGATTTTTTCCCCCATCCCACCCAGGGATAGTGGGTGAGCAGCTGTGGGATTTGGTTGCTGGCTGGGGTTAAACCACCTAGGAAGAAAGTGGGCATAGGAATTATTCAGTGTTCATACTGTCCTGCTGTCTTTAAAGCAAGATTCCTTGTACCTTTAAATTTTTCCCACAGCTCTGAATCACTAAATTCTTTTTTGTTGTTGTTCTACTGCTTTTGCATATACTGGACGGTTACATATGCAATGTGATTTTGGAATTCAGAACTGAAGAGTATAGTGATGTGAATATCTCCCTTTTCATACACACTGTTATCTAAATTTCCTGAGAGTTAAGTCCTGTGTTTTCAAACAATAATAATTGTGTGACAAATGAATGGTTGAAGATGAGAGAGCACCATGAATGACGAGAAGAATGCGTAAAAAATCCTATACAATAATTCTCTCAATGCAAAAACCAGGAAAATAAAATTCACTGGAAAGTATTAAACAAGGACAAGCACACTATTGGTTGGATAGCTGAGGAGTGAAACTCACTTTTTAAATATAATGATCCAAAAAGTCACTAAAACCTAAAAAAATAGGATGCATTTAAATGATGTATAATATCCAGCACTTTATAGGTTAAAAAATAAGCAGCAAATTCTTCTTTAACTGTCAGCAAAAGATTCCTTCAGAATCCTCTAAAGCATCTTTACTCAACTGTGGTCAGAAAATATGAGAGTAAATGGACCATGTTGCCTATTCTAAGTGCTTCAGTGAAATTATAGTTTGTTATTTGGGATTTCTGGTTTTGGAAATTACCTAGCACAACATATTTCTTCTGCAGCTTCCTTGTTTTTCAAAACTCCATGCAAAAGGGCCATCAACTATGCTTTCTAAATTTAAAATAATGACAGTCACCTTACATTAGGTGTTAGAGAAAACACTGTGATTTGAAAAAAAAGAAAAATTGCAGTGTCTTATATCCCATTATTTCAGTATGTTTTTGCTTAAGCAGCAATCTGATATGCCCAAGGGTAACTTTTTCTGACCTCAGTGAAATATGCTCCCAGACTGTTACCTTTTAGCAAACATACATTACAGACATGCATCAACACAAGAGTTTCAATCTAAAGCCCACAAAAATAGCTGGAAAAGCATCTAATTCACCATAAAGTTTCAAATCAGTTCCCACATCTCAATTTCCTCCTAATCAAAGTGAAGGATTTTTTTCCATATTCATACTGCAATTTGTCAGAATATACCTACTAGCAAGAAGTAGTCTTTTTTTAATTCACTAATCCAAAGCATTAGCAACTTTAAAACTTCTTTGGAAAGACAGTGCATATTTTTTTAAAAAGCCTGGTCATGATTAGTCAAATAGTCTGAGTTTTGTGCTAGCCTCTAGGAGGATAAGATCACTGGATTAGTCACTGGATCACCAGCTCAGCTACTTGTCCTGAAAATCTCTCTTTACCTACTCTGCCTGGTCTCATTTGGCTTTGCCATGGCCCAAGACAATATTTGTCCTTGGAATTTTTATAAGGAAGAAAGGAATTACTCATAGAAGACTCCCTGAGTATACTCAGCTCTGAAAAATGGGAGCAGAGAAGGAGTCATCCTTACAATTATGCACAGATTTTCTTTTACTTCAGTCTGTAATGCCTGACTTGGATTTCATCTGTATGGAATAGTGGCTTAGAACATATATCTAGAAATGCCTAGAGCATTCTGTCTGACCTCGTAGTTAAAAGCAAATCATAAGAGGGTCATATAATGGAAAAAAGGATTTCTCATTCCAAAATAATTCCGATAATTTTCAGTCTCATAATTTCACCCATGCTGGCCAGTTTATGCAGACATATGTGGATACATATTAATATGCATACACAAAATTTTCTGTTTCATCTCAACAAACTCCTGCCATGCACGTTGCTGTATGTTATGCTCAAGGAGCAGAGGACAGAAGGGGAGAGATGGTTGAGTGTCCAGCAAGTGGCAGGTGCTGCCCAAGAGAGCTCTCTGCACCTCTGTCAAGCTTTGCAGGTGTAAGCCCATGCAAGCAACAATATGAGGAAAAAGGCATGAGAACAGTGAAGAAAAATTACAGCCAAAGTGGAAAACACTGCCTCAGTGACCAGCCTGGGAGGGTGCCAGTGCTGTAAATAGCAAGTCCTTAGCCCTGTGAAGGCATGCTGAGGCACCGGGGCACGCAGGGTGCTGTGAAATGACTTCCACCAATAAAGTGGCAACAAAAGCTTTGCTCCACTGTTGTTGAAACCTCACAGCAAAGACTTTATCAGGGATAGTAGGGAATTAGAATTTTTTAAACTTATTAGCTCCATTTCAGACAAACCACACAGACCCCCAGAGATTTACAGGTCTGTAGCTTTTCCACTTCCATCAAAAGTCTCATGGAATGTCAACAATGGCCCATGAGCCGACAAAGAACATGTGTTTCTGTCCACTGAGGGAACTTGTTTTCTTAGTGAGATTTCAGATAATCAATTCCTGTGTATCCCAGAGGAGAGAAAAGCTCTTATTGCTAGGATCACAACAAATTAACCATGGAACAAATGTATTATATTGCAAAGGAAGGCCCTTGCACTTGTTGACCAGCATTGGGAAAAAAGAGACTATATGGTAAAATCTTTAATAGTTGAGATACTGCTGTTATGTTAAGGACTTTCTTAAAAATCTTTTCACCCTGGTGCCTTGTCTCTGTCCCAGAACCATCCCAAAAGCAAATAAATTCAAGAATACCTTTTTTTTCTTGAAAGGCCCTAAAACCAGAAGTCAAGCAAAGCAAACACAAGGATTCTTTTTCATATATTATGCATAAAATTTAGAGGAATATTAAAAAGTAGAAAACATGTACCTTCATTCTTGCTTCCACAAAAAGACCATATTCCCCCATGAATTTATTTTCTTTTGTTATCCTTAGAGTCTGACAACTAATGTCACTGTTTGCCAAGTTAATCTATTTCTAAAATGTCAAACAATCAGCAATAGCAAAAAAAATATCATATAGAGAGTGACAAAACTACAAAAGAGACAGCTACTGCTGATTAATTTTTCCCTAGATTTTTCCAAAGGTAGTGTGTGAGAAAAGAGGAAAAAAGGTTCAAGGTCTTTCTATCATTCCTATAGAAACCAAAAGAGTTAATAAATGGGTAAATAGAAATCAATAAATTTAATTATTTCTTGTATTGGTTTGCAAAATATGCTATAGTTTTCACTACCTGATTATCGTTGATCTGTTAGGGAATAGGGGAAGGGAAGTAATCAACCAAGACAGTTCCAGGCACAGTTTCTTTTATTTTTCCAATCTGGAATTGCAGTTTCTGTGTGTCAAAAGATCATGCTTAGGAGTTATACATTAGCAGTCTGATCTTGAAAGTCTTAAATAAATATTATAGAAGAGAATATTTTGTGCTCAAATAAGGTTTGTTTACCTTTGCAGCATGCCTGGAGTCATTAGCAGCCTGTAGTATTAATCTTATAGATCACATCTGAGACCTTAATGCTATTCTCAGAGAAATTGCTTTCTGAATGCTATTTGGAACAAACTTCAGCTCCTAATTGTTTAGGAGGAGCTCTCAATCCAAGTATCCATTCATTTGCATGTCCCAAATGATGAATATGCTAATGAAAAACAAAGAGAGAATTGAGCATAACTTGTCCTTACACAGATTTCATGCTGTCTTCACAAGCCTGTGCAGTGATAGAATAATGCTGATGTTCAGAAGTAGCTAGCCTGTTTTGGTTTTTTAATTCTCCCCTTTTACTATTTTAGCATTTCTTGGATTCTTCACAAAGCAAGCTGTCTTGTCCCTGAATTTACCCACAGCAGTTTATATTTAAATAGTCACATTTTGAAAGAGGAAAGATAAAAATTTATATTGCTACAAAGAACTGAGACTTAAAACTTTCTTTAAATTTCTAGAAAAGCATTCCAGGAATTCTACTACTTCCTGGTTATGGTGGCCTACTACATGTTGTAGGTTGCCTGACCTGTTAGCACATATTCAGTACATGTAAATGGGGGCAAGTAACTTAATATCTCATATAAATTATCATCTGTGTTTCCAACACTAATGAAGGCACTGTTAAGTCACCTCTGATGGTGTTTATTTGGGTATGTTGTGCTGTGATAAGAGGTGCACTGTCATTCTGATATGACCAAAGAGGGTGGGTAAAGGTACAAAACAAAATATATTTGCATTCATTCACAAGCTCCACATTGGTAGAGTTTGTCATACAATCTGATTAAACTGCCAATGTGACCGTGTTCACAGGGGTTTTCAGGTGAGGGAAGAGATGAGAATGTTGACTCCATGTTCAGAAGGCTTGATTTATTATTTTATGATATATATTACATTAAAACTATACTAAAAAGAATAGAAGGAAAAGTTTCATCTCAGAAGGTTAGCTAAGAATAGAAAGAAAAAGAATGATAACAAAGGCAAGTGCCGCAGACTCTCTGTCCGAGTCAGCTCTGCTGTGATTGGCCATTAATTACAAACAAGCAGATGAGACCAATCACAGATCCACCTGTTGCATTCCACAGCAGCAGATAATCATTGTTTATATTTTGTTCTGAGGCCTCTCAGCTTCTCAGGAAGAAAAAAATCCCAAGAAAAGGATTTTCACAAAAAGATGTCTGCGACATGCCAGGAACTGGACTACCTCAACACTCAGTTCTTCCCCAGAAAATATTCTGAGGAGAACAAGGCAGATTTCTGTACAAATTCTGAGCTATTTCCAAACTGATGTATCAAGTCAGCTTAGCAAATCTCTCAGGTCAAAGCCCTTTTGAAGTTCTAAACATACTTGCCATTTTGTGTGTCTTCCCTAAGAAATGTAGTTCACTGAGTTAAAGGAACAGAAGTACTTGACATTTCTCCAAAGAGCTGTAGATACATAGTTAGAGATACTAATTTGAGTTCTCCTACACAGGGAAGTGTTCACACTCCTGCTACAAAAATCAGTTTTCAACTATAATCACTAAAATTAGGGAGCTGTTCATGAAGTATGTTTAGAAACAAAAGAAATCAGGAATCAAAAAATAACATTAAGTCCTAGAGGGAGATGTGCTAACAAAAAACTTCAGGAATTAAAGAAAAACAGTATGTAGTGGGAATGAAATCTTCGCCTTCATTAAAAGACTCCCTGTAGTGTGGCAAAATTTGTTTGATCTTGATAACAGGAGTAAAAAAAGATTTTTTAAAATATAAAAGGAAGTTATATCTAGAACTACAATAGACATCAGAAGAAATGAGTGACCATTTCACTCAAAATTGTTCAGAAAAAACCTGAATAATTCTACTGTAGTTCTTCACTTTTTTTAAAAAAAGTGGAATTTAGACTATTACTAAATATATGTACTTTATTGAGGAAATTGCATCTGTTGGTGAGGACGTCAAATAATGTTAAAAATGCAGGAGGATGTGCAACAGAAATTGAGTTGAGTTTCTAAATTTAGCAAGCTATTTAAAGTCTTATCAAGTAATCATGTCTTCTTAATTCATTTCATACATTCCTGTCACAAAATGGTGTTTTTTCCCAAATGATCTTGTCAGTACAGAGTAAAATTTACTAAGAGTACTAAAATGATGAATGTTTTGAATACTGATCATCGCTTAATACTGAAGTGCTTTCTGTTATGATAATGATTTAACAAGAGTCACGAAATCTTGTTAAGGGTCTCAGTGGTTTGCAAAGGAAAAAGACTTAGAAGGTCACTGGAAACACTTTAATTATACATGGACATCTTCATTCCACTTAGACTTGAAGGTAATATCTTCAGAAACTAAATAGAGCCTTAGGATCATATTGAGTTTAATATTAAAAACTCTGCTTTAAAAGCCCAATTCTAAATTTAACTTTCACACTAATCAAATAGTACACCTTAATGCAACTTTTAAGCTTTTTCTTTTGAATTATATTCAGTAGTCGCCATACAATTAAAACAATAATTCAAACTCTTTTTACACAGTAGAGGTAATATCAATTGTCAGGGTCACAGACTGGAAGAGATGGGAACACAGGTCTGAAGGTCATCTTTTCTCACCCTCCTGCTCAAGCAGGGCACTCAGAACAGGCTGCCCAGGGGCACATTTGGATGGCTTTTGAAAAATATAATTACCTCTCTGGGGAAAATAATTTCAGTGTTTGACCATCCTTGGAGTTAAAAGGCTGTTTCCTGATGTTCAGATGGAACATCCTGTGTTTCATTTTGTGCCCATTGGCTCTCATTTTATCACCAGGCATTAAGGGAAAGAGCCTGGCTCATTTTCTGCAGTATATTTTCAGGCGTCTATATAGAATGAAAAAATCATCCTGAGCCTGTCCTTCTTTGGGAAGAAGTCTCAGCTCTCTTTAACTGTTCCTCATATACTCTTGGTACTTAACCATCTTCATGGTCCTGTGCTGGACTCTCTTGAATATCTTCATGTCCTGCTCTGAGGTGTCTGGAAGTGGACCTGGTGCTGCAGGTGTGACATCCCCAGTGCTGAGGCAGGAAAAGGATCACCTCCTTCAACCTGTTGGCAGCACTTGTAATACAGCCTCCAATACAATAGCTGCAGATCTCTGGCAGGGGCACATTATGGATCCCCTTCAGTTTCTATGTTATCTTTGAGCATCTGCCTAAAATCTTTAACACTTAATTGCAGGTGAATATATAAAGATATTAATAAAATTATTTTGACATAGTGTCCATGTTGAATAAACATTAGAATTGTGATCAAATTATTATTAGAAGTAACATTTTAAAACAGAGATAAAATCTGTAGTTTGCAGGAAGTGCAGTTTCCAATGCTGCTGAGGTTTTTTAATCAGAATAAGTGTGTGAGAAAAGTTTTAAGCTATTGCTGTGCTTATATTTTAATTTTCAAACTTTTTAATTTGACATGATGCTATTATTTTACCCTTTACTCTATAGCAGTGACATTCTTATGTTTTCTGTAATAATGGCTTACTGATAATTTAGAAATGCCTTTCAATGAATTTAGAAAAATAAAATCAAAATCAAAGCAAACAGCTGTCTAGTCTACTACTCTACTTCATAACAACTTTTAATACATTTAGTGGCATTTTCCTTCTTGGATATAAACAATGTTATTTTTTGTTTTTTTTTCTTTTTTTTACTGAGTATGCAGATTTACTAATTGTTACTGTCTCTCTCAAACTTTTGTTTCATCTAACTTGTATTTGAACTGGGTAAAGATTTCCTATTAAGAGTATTTTTTGCAAGTATTTTTCTTTGTACGGAGAAAACAAATTAGGGTAAATTCTCTTGATCATGAATTTAACAAGCAGAATTCATCTAAAACCTTTTCTCCCCATTCCTTCCTTTTGTAGACAAGCTCAAGTTACTCGTTACTAGAAAGTGGGATCAAAAAAAAAGACAGGTGGAGAAAAATGGAAGTTAAATTTTAAAAAAAGGGTTTACAAAAAAAAATATCAGATTTTCAAATATTCCAATATTTAATTGAATATTTTAACTTTGAACAGTAAACAGGAACTTCGGACTACTTACAGAATAATCTATAGTGGAAAAAGTAATGTTGCCAGATACGTTATTTTTCTTTCTTTAAAAGCCCTTTGGGGATTAAAAAATATTTTTTTAATGTCGTTGATGTGTTGTCCACAATGAAAACACTGCAGTCAATTTTAAATCTTCTTTTATTATGTGTATTGCTGTCTGTGATATCAAGTAAAAAAGCTGTTGCAAAAGCAAAACCTGTTGGCCATGCTTGTGTTAAGCTTTTGTGTTTAAAGGGATTTTTGTAGCATTTTTTTGTCAAAGGCAAGTGAATTGATACAGATCACCCAACACAACAGGATCTTTCTACTTCCATACTAAACTTGGGGAAAATATGAAAAAATTGCTACCTGATGGTTGATGCATCAAATGAAGGCACGTGAAATTGTGTGTAATGCTTGGCAGTGACTTGCTTGGGAACCACAGTGCTCTACAGCCTGGTTTATCTGCCTGTCAAAAAGGATTATTATTTAGTTCATCAAAGGCTCTCTAAGGCTTAATGAATACATACAATGAGTCCTAGGAGATCTGAACATCCTTTTATAGAAGAGAGAAGTGTTATTATGGATGAGACTTTGTGAAGTGTGAGAAGGCCGTGTGCCAGAGCAGAGGAGCTGCACCAGGAACAGACAAAGAAGACTGAAAGCTAAAGTCAGCTGTCACTTGATATTTTGGACTTCACTCTCAGATACCTGCTTCCCTGCTTTACAAGGATTACAGCTCTCTACCTTCCCCCCTCAGTCTCAGACCTCCTCGATCCTTCAGGTGTTGTCCCCACACGAAATGACAGCAGATAGCAGCTGATGACATTCTCCCTCTGGGTTAAAACCCTTATCATATTCTGTTAGGCAGAAAATATTCTCTCAAGAAAAATTTTAATCTGATTTCCATAAAAGGATTTCAATGATATTTTGTCTAAATCTGTTGTTCTCAGGTCAAGTTGCTCCTGTTCCATTCCTTCTCCCACTGCATGGAATAAAGCTCATTTGCCAAGGACCTATTGTGCCTTCTGCCCTTTGTGAGAGATTTAAGCTTGTGCTCCATTTGCAATAAAAAGGGCTGTGTAGGAGCAGAAAGTGCCATCTTTGAAGAAGGATGAGCTATTTCTGCAGTCAGTGAGGGATATTAAAGGATTTCTGTGTAGGGATCTTCACATAATTTTTTTCTTTTTCACCCGCAGACATGCTCATTTCCAGTGAGTTAGCATTTCATTGTTGTGCAGATGTTTAATGTTGCTTTCCTTTGACAAATGGTACCTTTTCAACTAAATAAAACAAGCTAAAAATGAACTGTGCAATTCATTAGCTAATATCCATGCAAAATCTACAAACCTGTGTCTATTAATAAATCTAAAGTAATAGAAAATAACACAGGCAAGCTAAATAAATGAAGCTGAAATTTACAGCAAGAGTTGTGTTGAAGGTGTCAGTTTATCATTACTGATATACTATATAAGTGTGTTTATTTAAATTGCTTCTGCTCTATAATTCATTTGACGTGAGAGTCAAATCTTTGGGAGAGCAAAGGTCAAATCCTGTCTTCAGAAAGGCATGTTCAGTTCTTGCTTGTTTAATGAGAGCTGAACTTTCAGGGCAGTGCTGCTTCCCTAGTGTTGTCAGTACAGCTGAAGTCGTGAAGTAATAGAGTCTCAGTGGAGGCTTTGTTCTTCTGAAAATTTCACATAAAATTCAGCTGGGGTGATTCAGAAGCTAAATCAAGCTTATAAAAGATATATATTTTATATATAAAACTATAATAAAATATGTATCTACATAAAAATACATATTTTAAAGCTGACAGGCTTACTCTTATCTTTTTGTTTGTTTTGAATAGTGGGCCACAAGGATATTTTCAATATTGCTGAACTGTGTGGCTATTTTAGGTTTTATAAATATAAGGAAAGGTTCAGGCCTCAAACTAGAAAAAAAATGATAATAGGTTGAGCTATAAAAAATCAGGATAGTAAGATATTATGTTTTTCATCATAACCCTCCTTTTTGTTTTTAAATGTTGTACTTTGGACTGAAAGTGTTACTGTCAGAAGAGGTAGAACTGTATTTGAGTGGGAAAAAGTACTTTTAAGATTTTTGGGAAACTCTTTTGTTCACCATGGGTAGTAGTGTCCGAAGTATCATTTGATAGACATGTAATGCTGGGGGATTTTCTCCTGTCTAAATTGTACGACTGGAAGAAACCTTTAAATGTGAAGTTAACAAACACTCAGTGAGACCACATTAGTATTGAAGATTATTACTCTGTCCAGAGACACCCTCACCAAGTGCCCTCAAGTCCTGCACAGCTCCTTTGTGACAACCTGTCAGCAGGACTTTGTATTCTGCATCCCAAGGCAGCAAGCAGGAGGCTTGGATCTCCTTCACTGTCTCATTCTGCCAGAATGGTCGGGGGGCAAGAGGTTTCTTCCACACTCTGAGTAACCTACTGCTGGCAGTAGATGCTTAAGGGAGGAAACTGCTTTTTGGCATGAGAGACAGAAAGGTGACGATGGGGGAGACAAGAATGTGTTGAGATGGACAGAACTAGGCTTGGGCATTGAGGCTGGAATGTTGGGAAGCAATGCATAGCTAGCAAGGTCTGCAGAGGTAAAAGATGACAGCAGAAAAGGGAGAAACACTGGAACAAATTGGATATTCTTTATCTCCTCAGAAATAATTGTAAAACGTACAGATTTCATCAAATTGTTATGGTTATGGTCTTAAAAAACCAGGAAGTGGCACAGTTCTTTCCTGATTGAGTGATCATGAAATAAACATTCCTTGGAGGAAAAAAGTATGTAGTAGTCTTAGAGTCTTGTTTTACTATGATTTCAGGTGAATCTTCAAGGTTAATACATTCTTCTAATGAGAGATTGAGACTCAAAAATTGGTAAAACCTTTTTTTCCTTTTTCCATTTTTTTAAAGGACAGCCATCTCCCTAATCCCTTTATAATTATAAAGAAGTTGTATGTCAAAGGCTGACAATTTCACCATGAAGAGCATCTACTTTAAATCCTCTCACATCACTCTTGGAGGATGTTTCAAAAACAATTCCTTAATCTCTAAGAGCTCTTTTCAAATCAAAACATCATTTCTTGGACATTTATAACTGTGCAGATCCTTGTAAGATGAAGATCTTCTGCCACCTTATTCACTAGTGCATCTTCATGACCTTTTGTACCAGGCAGAAAACCATAATTTTGCCAACCTAAGTGTTGTGAACATGGAAAGAGTTTGACATCTGGAGAATTGTTTCAGCTGTTTATAGATTTGCTCAGATTAGGAAAAAATATTTCTAATCTGCCAATTGCTCAGAAAATGTTGAATAAAGAGGAAAAAACAAAACCCAGGCAGGCATTTACCGACCAAATAATAACATGCCGAACCAGTTATTTTGGATAATTTATTTTTCATTTGACCTTTCAGTCTATTTATTTTTGTGTGTAATAGGTAGGGTAAAACTAGTAATAACTATAAGCAGGACATATTTTTTATTGAACTTGAAACTTGGATTTTTCAGCAATTTCAAGACTCTAGCCGGCTGTAAATTGCAATAATAAAGTAAGAACATAGATTTTTAAAAGGTTGCATTATTTCAAATTTAACCTCATATTCAAATCCATTTTCACTAAAAAAGGAATTATTTGTCCATTTTGATGCTCAAACATATTCCTACCTTACCCTTATTCATGGTAATTCCCTGCCTGACTAAAGCAATTTAGATAAATGCAGAATTGAGTTAGAATTTATTGAGTTTTTAAAGAAATGATTTGACAAGTTAATATTTGAGGGTTTTTTTAATCACAATTCTATTGTGAATAAAAAAATAAAACAAATATCTTATATGTTTTTTTTTTTTTAGGTTTGCTATTAGTCTCAGACTAGCCATAGGAATCTCAACATATCTCCTGTGCTCATTCACAACAAGGGCATGAAAGGGTGCCAACCAAACTCCTTGAAGAAAAGGCAAGATTGTAATAAAACAGCAAATGAAAAAGAGAAATAAAAGAATAGGAAGGCATGGTGTCCAACAAGCACTTATGAATCATTCACCACAAATACTATGTTATATTTCTTTTAGGTTTTCATTCTCCAAAAGGAATGAAAAGTGTGGTGCCAACCAGTAGCTTCATCACTTCAGCTCCTGAAAAACAGTCAGGCATTTAAGAAATCTTTACTCCCATAAAATATGGCCCCTTCATCAGGTGTCACTGACCACCTAAATATTAACAGTTAATTAATTCAAGTCACTTGTCACTTCTACACATATAGATGGCATGTCATTTATAGGGGATTGTAAAAGTAGGAAGGCAGAAGAAGCCTGAAAGCTCATAAACAGCCCTTTTGGAGAACTTCATATGTTCAATGAATGTTCTCAAATGCTGAATTAAAAAATGGCATTAGTAAGGAGAGAGAGAGTCATTTGTAAAAAATGCATGTCCCTTTTTCTTTCCCTTGACATTTATAACGTACAAAGTAATTGAAACCACAGTTGGGGTAGTTAGGGTAGCTTCACAAACAGCAGTAGTTCAGCAGGTGGTAACAGTAGTAATTTGGAAATGAACAATACTGACCTCTTCACTTTTTCTTTTCTAAGGAGGGATTTTATTTTAATTTGTTTCAGAAAACTTCAAAGAGAAGATTGTAAAAAAAGCCTTTATATACTTTGTGAAATATAAAATTAATTCTCTTATCACTCAGATGCAGCCTTGATAAGAGAGTAATGAATGCTTTAGAAATACAAAGAGATTAAAATTTCTTTATGTTTCTAATCAGAGACACTTTGTTTAGGTAGTTTACATCCATAGTTGTGGATTTGCAAAAAACAAACAGCTTATGTATTCAGAAAGATCTCATAAAAACAAAACTCAAATGAGGTTTTCTTTTGACTCAGAAATGTAGGAGGTCTCAATCTCAAACATTATATATCTCAGAAAACACCAGCAGCTCATTTTACCTTATTTTACAGCACACACAGCTGCACTTAGGTGCATGAAGCACTTTTCAAGACATAACAGAAATATATCACCAGAAGGTAGGAGTACAGATTTTCTTCAATTCTGTAAAAATAAAGCAGATGTTTGTGAGAAAATTTATTTAACATCAAAATTCTAGTATTATTTTGAAAACTTAAATCTGTAATTTTGAGTCTGAATCATAGTCTTGGTTTATATGACATCTTTATAGCACAAATCACTCTGAGTACCTCTCCCTAAATTCAGCGTCATTCAGCAAGTCATAAGAAATTTGTTATTACCACCATATTAGAGATTTGAAGACCAAACACAAGGAAGTCAGGAGACCCTTTGTTCACAAAGACTAAAAAAATTATGACCAGTGGAAAGATTGCTCAAAATTTTGTAATCCCTGCCTGCTTAGCTGTAAACCTAGACGTAAAGCATTGTAATAGGTCTACATCCATGCAACGTTCATACTTCAACCCCACTTACACTATCTGTACAGATTGGCAGGAAGTAACTTAATATGCGGAGGTAGTGGTCTTGCCAATAATTTCAAATAGGTTTTTTTGGTTGAATGTTGCTTGGGCTTTTTTTTCTTCTTTTTTTTTTTCTTTTTAAATTTTTATTGTCACTACCATTAAAGTGCTATCGAAGTATTTTTCTCCTGTTATGATTTTTTGTTTTGTTTTGTTTTGTTTTGTTTTTTGAGACCTCTTTCTCTTCTGATGTTATCTATATTTTCAGTGGGTTTTTTCCTCTCTTCTTCCAGAAGAGAACTATGTTTATCACTGATACAAATAATAAATCTATGTATGGGCATATAATCATCTGGTTTTGACATTTCTGCATCTGGGTGTTCATGATCTAATTGCCCTGGATTGAGATATATATCCTAAATTAATTGAACATAAAGTGAACAACAGTCTACACTTATACCCAGTTTTGATATTTCTACTTACATGGTTAATTTGCAGCTGCAATTGTAAGCTCTTGCTGTAATGTAATTTTGTTATTGTAATTGCTTCTTCAGAAATCAATGTTTCTGCCATGATAAATAATCAAACCCTAACAAAGGCAATAAAAGTCCAGGGCATTTCCTCAGATTACAGGTTTCTCAGGTGAATATTACCCTCTCCCTGTGTTTGCCTCAACAAATGTCATGAGTGATAGAATAAGTGAATTTCAATGAGATTTAGCTCTAGGAGTGTGAGGGAGGGGAGAATATTACCAAATGTTTTACAACAACATATGTTCACTACTAATGGTGTTACTCAAAATCATAAATAACGAAAGAAATGGATACCATGAGTGCAGTTTGTCTAGCATGTCTCAATTATACAAGCACAGGGTATGTATCAAGTTTATAGTATTGTGTAAATCTTTATTAAACACTATAAAAGGTTTACACTTCTGTAACAATATGCAAATAGACCATTTAATTTACTTACAGACCTATCAAAATAAAGTCCCCATAGGGTATCTAGGCAGCAATAAACAAAATCCTTTCAGGAGTTTGCTGCTGACCTTTTTATAACTGCTAAGCTTTCAGGTACTTCAGGGAATAAAAAAACTTGCTGCTGTAGCTTCTCTACAGCAGCAGCAAAGGACAGCCGATGTTTTGGAGTACTGTGTTCTTTCTTATAGTATGGGTTAACTCATGATGGACATATTGTAGATGGGAACATATTTTTTCTGAACTGACAAGTGGGATAGAAGTTGTTCTAAAAAAGCATCAGACACTGAAGGTACAGATTGCTCTCCAAATCTTCCACTGCAGTGTCATAGGTTCAGTTGAAGCCGAATTTCATAGATTATTCCCTCTTTGTTTGGTGAACCAACTGATAAAATAACTTTTTGTCCTCACAAGGAGCTTTGGGCAATTAAGCACCTACTCTGTGAGATATGCCACAGAATATTATCTGCCTTCCTTCTGACAGGGGATTGAAAAACCAATCAAGAACTGAATTCAAGAAAAGCTAAGGCATTTCATATCAGAAAACGAATTAACGTTTGACTGAAAACAATCTAAATCAGGACAGCATCAGAAAGACTGTGCTAATAATTTGCAATGCGTTTACATTTTATACAATGACTGTTAATAATTTTTTCTTTCAGAGAAGCATCCTAACCCAAAGTACACAGACATTACTGTTTCCTCTGTCTATATGTTAGACTGGTTCAATTAAATATTTGCACTGGTTTTAAGGGATGCTATGAAGAAGGCAGACTGCAGATACCTACTACTCAGCACTGCTTGTGGTGGTTGTAGAGAAGTTAAGTACAAAGTGAGAGAGTGCATGGCTATGAATTTCAAATAGGAGCATCTTGGATCCTGAGAGAGTAGTTAATCTGAATCATTCATTTCTAGACTGAGAACTGTTTCCTCTAGGCAAGCTGTTGTGAAATAGAAATTGAAATGCTGAAGGCCAGGATAGTGTTTTGTGTTGGATGTCTTGTGAAGAGTGTAACACCTTTGAGAAACTCTGATTCAGGTGCCTGAACCCCAGAGAGAAATGGGGTCTAAAACGGTTTCCTCTTGGACTAGTTAATGTATTGGACAGCACTGTATGTTTTTTTATTTCTTTCTGGAGCACCACAGAAGTACCTGTGTTTCACCTGAGTTATCATTATTCTGTTTCTAATCCAAGTCTAGTCAACTGAAACCAATCTCCACTGCAATCGTCATTGTTATCATGAATCAAAACTAAACAACATTATCCATGCCAGGTGTCTCAGTTTGTTACTCCAAGATGACCATCACTCTATCCCTCCTCCAGCTAAAAACTAGAGATGTGTAGTAGTGCTGGACTAATGTTTCGAGTCACATAGAGGTCCAAATTCTGAAGTGATTCCAGAATTGGTTCATAAAGCACTTCAAGATGGAAGTGCTACAGAAATGGACAGAATTACATCTATTGCCATTGAACTAATAAATTCTGTTCCATTTATTAATGTATTTATGGTTATAATTTTTAATTAAGTTTTCCTCAATTATCTTATTCATGTGAGAGAAATGTTTGTGCAAATAGATAGCAGACTGAAAAGTACTGCATTATGTATTAATTAACATTCATAAAGTCTACCCCCGGACTTTTAAAGAACATATAATTATAAAAAGCAATTTGTTAATGGATAACTTTGCTTTCTCCTCTAAATATATCCAGGAACTATTATACCTTTGTTATTTGCAATCCATTGGTAATACATAATTTATGCAACAGCATTTCTTTTAACACTGCTTATAGCACATTGTTTCTCCTTTGCTGAACAGAGGTCCATTTTGCATTTCAGGTTCTATGTCTTAATTTTAAATCACTCATGGCCTTTTTTACTCATGTGTGTGAGCCTGTGTTTGTGAGTGCATGTTTATACACACAACAACATGAAGAATTTTTTTCAGATTTTTTTTTTCATTGGCTGTAGAAAATAACTTTTGGTCTCTGTGCAATACAGACATTTTACTTTCTTTAAATGCAATTAAAGCAGACTTGTAAGCAACTCTGGAACAAAGGTTTATTGTGGGATAAGAATGGCAATAATGTTTTACATTTAGATGAGATTTGTCAAAGCTTATCACAAGTTAAGTATTTATAAAATTAGTGATGAATTGCAGCTCTCTCTGAGCCGTGTGCTTAAGGAAGATGGTTGGCAAGGAGTAGAGACTCATGTCAAAAACATCTCATATTTAAGTAGTTTTGGTTTTTTTTTAATTACTTTTTTTGATAGACTGTGTATTATTTTCTTTTCATTATTACTCAGATACATAGATGCTGGACTAACACTTCTCTGTTTTCTGCCATTAAAATTTTTTCATTCTTTTTCCAGCCGGAATATCTGGAATGCAGAAGCTATAAACAAATTGGTTGTGTTTAATGGGTTGTAGCTGAAATTTGGACCTTTAAACCTGGATTTTAATTATTCTTCACTCCAATTCAGTCTTAACCTAGCATCTACTAACTTTCTCAAATGTCTTCAAATTTGTCTCACCAAATGTAGGTATTTTGTCTGCATTTTGTCTAGGCTTGCTACAGAGTCTGTTGAAAAAAAACAAAACTTCTATGTCACATTTTTCTGTTGTAAGTCTGGTGTTTAAAATAGATCAGATGGTTCTGACTCCAGGCAGGTCCATTTCTCTACATTGATTATAAAAGGAGCCTTAATGTCTAATGTTAAGAAAAATGGAGTCTTTGCCTCAGGTTCTTGGAGTAAAGGGTGGTGCCATGCAGACATCACTCAGCAGGCTCTGGGTTATTTCCTTTGCCACCAAAGCAGATTCTAACAGTTCTGAAAACCAAGAGATCATATTATTGTAATCTCCTGACTACACTCTTTTACTTGCTGCTCTTCCCACATTCGGAGCTAATGTTTGGCCGTGTCTTGGTCCCCACCTGTAACTGCAGCGTTGGCAGGGAAATAGCCACCAGTTTTCCCTTGCAGGTTCTCCAGCTGTTGGAAGAAAGCTGCCATTCATCCTGGACTAATTTTGGCTTCTGCTTTGCAGGTTCATATCTAGACAGTCAGTGTAAGCTTTCAGGCTTCTTCCATATGGGCCTTAGGCACTAAAGCACTTTCCATGCCAAGTAAGCTATCAGAGGGTCAGAAATCACCTGCACACCAAACTTAGGCATCAAAGACACATTGAAGGTAAATTTCAGAAAGACCATTTTCCAAAGCAAACAGAGCTGCTGGCATAAATGCTCCGTAGAGCACATGCTCAGAAACCATTGCAGAATAAGCACAGCAGCACAACTGTCTCAGGACAGGATGAAAACAACTGCATGGTTAGAATGAAAGAGCTGCAGATGGAAAAGGTGAGAGAGAAAAAAAATGGATCTGTATTTACATTCAGACATGCCAGACTCCCTTCTCCACTGCTGGCCACAAAACATACCTAAAGAATTTATAGCAGTCCAGCACGCACGAGCATGTCCTGCATCTCTCTTAAGTGGTGATTACACATTTGTTCCTGGAATTGATCAAATATCTCTGAATTACAAAATCTCACAAGCAAAGATACCTAGAAGCTGTGTCCCAGCATTTATTTATCTCCAACTCCATAAGACTCTTCAGAACCTATAAGGACATTATTTGGAAGTGATGAAAATTTATAAAATAGAACTATTTAAAATGAAATGTTTAGAATTTTGTGAGTCAATATTTTTGTCTCGATGTGCCTGTGGTGAGGGGTTTACTCTTCAAGCACATTTACTCATTCACCTTCACATTAATATTTCTGGAAGAAACAAAGTCTGAATTGTATTTTCCATTCTTTGAGATGCTTATTATTTTCTTCCGTACTTTGGAAGTATATTATGAAATTTGGACTATGGCAAACTATTATCTGCAACTGCATTTCAAGGAAAATTCAAACTAGGGCAAAAAGACAAAACAATGTTTATTTTTAAATACATTGATTTTAAATTGATTCTTCGTAGGTACAAGTAGTTTCTCTTAGTACAAAACTCCAAGGCATAGTTTACTCTACTTTTTCCTGAAGGAGAATACTTTTACCCTAATTTATCAAACTGTTTGTTCAAATGCTAATACAAAAGATACTTCCATATAAAACATTAGAGTCTAATATTAGTAGTGCATACCTGAATAATATAGAAGGATTTAATTTTGCTTATCTAAAATTAGGTGACAATTAAACAAAGTGTTAATGTGTAACATGACTTCAACAACGTTCTCTGACTTGGCAAAAAGAATGGACATAGTACCAACATGTTTCAGGAAAAGTTTTAAAAAGCCTCACTGCAAAAAGCATCAATCAGTTGATGCAGTAACTGCAGCGGTACAGAATGAGATGAAAGACAGACTCCAGAAAGTTAATAGATGCATTTTTATACAAAGTGTTAGATCAGTTTCTGCTGGAAAAATTCATGTGAGAATACAGCCATCTTTCTTGAATGCTTATGAAATAACAAATGAAAAAGTGACAGTAGTTCCTGCAAAATGCTTTTTTGGCTTTTTTGACCACATTTGGATTTGGTAAGTTAATACTTGTCTGCCTTTTCTAATAGACTTGCCTGTCTAATAATAAAATCTATGACTTCTTACATTACCTGCCAGTTTTGAAGAAAATAATTTTGAGATGGAGCAACTATTCTTTTTAGAACAACTGGTTAAATCTACCTTTGGTTGTCTGAATTTTTCTGATTTAATAATCACTGCTTCTTTGCTGTCTTGCTGAAGGTACATTTTCCTTGCCTAGAAGTTCTCTTTTGTAATTATTTTTGAGAATTTATACACATGTAGTTGTTACACTTTTAGTCCACAGAATAATTTTGTGACTCCTGTGTTTGCTCTTCCACTTTTAAATACCTGATAAAGGCCACCAACAGGAATATTCTTCTGAACACATTAGCTGTGATTAATTCACCATCTCCTTGCTTTTCAGTATGATAATTTCAGATGCTTTTTGGCCGTAGCACCTTTTCACTTTGAGCTGAATTTCCATTACTGCCTGCATAGTCTTTTGGCCTCAGGGCTTTTCAGACCACCTTTATGCAGCACTAGAGAATGGGGCAGTGGCATGAATCCCTTGTTAGAGACTCACAGCTTTGCCATTCGAGTAACCCCAGGCTCCTCTGTCCTACATCTCTAGTGTAAGCCTGTCCCTCTCTGTTATCTGCAATTTTTCTTGCCTCTTATATACTTTTTTCAGCAGCAATTTCATATTTATTCCTAGATCCTGGATAAAGAAAAAATTATTGAGTAGTGTCAGATTGAATATCAGCTCCTCTGACAACATTCTTATTCAGTGATGAGTCTTTACTGACAGCTACTTTTGGATATCCATCAATTTTTATTCTGTTTGGCATGTGCTTTATTGTGATTGAGTCTAAAGGTAATTTTAAAAAATTTGAATGTCAGATGGTTAAAGTAAATTTTTTACAGAAATCTAAATATATTCAGTTTTCAGCAATATCTTCATCTGCTAAATATATAAGCCCATAAAAAATTGCATTTGTCTGACAAGTTTTATTTTCATAAAGCCATTTTGACTAGTATTAATTATACTTATATTCTCTCATTCTTTATTAACTGGTTAATATATTATCTCTTCTATTATTTTATCCAGATAGGCATCAGACTAAGAAGCCTGTTAATACCCTGGTTATTCTGCCAGCCCTTACTGCAGCCTGTCACTGCCATATCATTACTCCTTTATTCTGGAATATTCCAAATACCTGAAGAATATTAAAAATTAACATGACTCAGATATTTTAAAGTTGAGTCTCATGTTTATGCTTAGCAGCTGTTAAAATCTCTTCACTTTCTAACAGGCTGGAATATAGTTCATCATCTCCTTAAGGTTTTTTTCATGTGGTGCAGATGTATTTATCAAATACACCTGCCAGCTCTGCATCAATTTTTTAACAAACTTACCCTTTCTATTTAGTACACCTACAGCAATACAGGATTATTATTTATCTATTCTTCTTTAAACAGCAGCTTTAATTTGTGATTAATTATCAGCAATGTTTTGAATTTTTTAATCAGCTTTCTACACTTCATGACTTTTAAAGTTTTCTTCCTTCTACTTCCCAGTTGTTCCTTTCTATAAATTGCACTCTTTTAATTGCTTATAAATTCCTTAGCATCATCAAATTAAGTTAAAATGTACAAGAAGATGGCCCTTCTTTGTCATTGTGCTTCTGTATTTCTGGTTGCATTCAGTGTGGCTCCACAGGGACTGCTACTTGGGAAGTATCATTTAGCAAATGGCAGAGAACAGGATGAAGATGTGTCAGGACTGATTTTGTGGAAAACATGATATCACTCAGATTTTTTAACCCATCAGCTAATTAAAATTAGGATCTTTTGTCAGTCTAAGCCAATCATGTCATAACTTTTCTTATTTAAAAGACAATGTGCAAAAACTAGAAAAAGTCATTCTTGATAGAATACTATGAGTACTTAGTTCAAACTGGGTTTTGTAATATATATTTCCCTATGATCTGGAATCTGAGAATCTTTGATCCTTCAAATAGTTATGATTAAATAATTAATTTACTGATTATTATTATTATCAATAATGTTACTATTATTGTTGTTGTTACTCTTATTACTATTATAATTGCTGCTACTATTACTATTATTATTTAGGTCCTTGTGTTTGAATGGCTGTAGAATTATCACCAAAGAAAGAATCACACTTTCAACAGATTATGTGTCAATACTATTGTAGAGAACCTAGAAAAGATGATATTGAAATTATCTTCCTTATCTGCTCTGAAAAACTCAAATTCTGTGTACCCTGGGGTAATTTAAAGGAACAGTTAAACTTAATTTAAGATGAAACACCAGCTGGATTCAAATTTAAAATTCAATTGCCATTTTACAGTGAAATAAATATAAAAAAAACCCAAACATACATCATTAAAACCTCTCAGTAATTGCATTTCAGAGCAGCTCCTATTAAAACCTTTGTTTTCCTTACCTGAAATCTCTGATTTCATTTGGAGGGAAGACATTCTCCAATTTAAACCTTCTCGTCTATTTATTCATGAGTTTTTTTTATGTTGCAAAGGCTACCAAATTGTTTCTGAACTATGACATTTTCAAATTTAAATTCCTGGTACAAACCATCAATGAGAATATCTCATCTGCTCTTTTTACTTATATTTTGAAGTTTCTCACCTGCTTCTGTTAGAAGTCCATAGAAATACAAACAGAATACAAATGCACACAAATGCAAACATTATGTATATTCATTAAAAGTACTCCAGACATATTAAGACAATTTCTCAAGTCCTGGCATACAAGCTACCACTCCAGGACCTTTCACATCAGCTTCTCTTTCCTGGATCATTCTGGCCTTTTCTTACCAAAAGCCTTATTTCACAAACAAATGTGGCTTTTTTTTTCAGTTCAGGGACTCATTAAACACCACAAAAACATAGTTTAGATATAAAATCTCATTGTTTAGAATTAAAAAGTTTCCATTTACAGAGCCAATTTCATCCAGATTGATTCCAAATCTCTAAAAATTTTGCATATTGGTGAGAACAATGGTTCAGCTCTTGGTAACAATTTAAATTACATAGTAAATTACAGAGATGCAAAATCATGCATAACTTTTGTGAAAATAGGTGTTTAAAAAGCCAAGAAGTTTAATTCAAACAGCAGAACTTGTACACGGGCACCTTATATTTATAAAAATTTCAAACATCCAAGAAGTCACCTGGGATAAAAATGTGTCAGTCTGTACTTCTCTTACCACACATTTGAATCTCCCCCTGGGAACTTCTGCCATTTATCAAAACAAACCTGATCATGTATAGAGGTTTATCGTTCACTGTGTAAGAAGCTGTAATTTTTCTCAGACTCATGAGCCTTCCCAAAAAGTGCAGGAAAGCCTGATTTGACAAGAGTTTAAGTCTCTGTACTGGTTGCATGTGTTCCTACTTCTGTCACGTACCCCAGAATTGTCACAAATGCTCATTTTTACCCAGGCTAAACTTCTGCAGAAAGTAGACTCTGATAATTTTCATTGTGTTATACCAGACTTGTAGGGAAACCAGTCCTCAGGATGTGCTCAGATATTTGCACTACAGTAATGACTAATATACAGAAGCAAATCCCTTTGTGGTTAGCAAATGAAACTGTAAAATATAACTGCAAAATAAGTAGGCCTTTCCTTGTCAATGTTACATCATTGATAGTTGCTAGTAATTCCATTAATTTTTCACTACAGGAAGGATCTATTCAATATATATTATCA
Organism: Ammospiza caudacuta; assembly: GCF_027887145.1. NCBI lineage: Eukaryota > Metazoa > Chordata > Aves > Passeriformes > Passerellidae > Ammospiza > Ammospiza caudacuta. The sequence continues at coordinate 47,818,130 of NC_080598.1, read as the reverse complement.
AACAGGAAGCATCATTAGTCTTAGCAAAGTGAGAAATGAGGATGTATAAAACACTTATTGCACAGTTTCAAAAGTTATTATAGTGAATGACTATGATGGAAAATAAAAGCAATTTTTTAAAAAAAGTAACTTTGAAAGAGGAGACAAGCTATGTTCATGTGGAACAAATAATTGCTCATGTCTATAAAGCAAATTTCCTGACTGAAAGCTGTATAGCTGTCAGTTGCTAAATAATATTTATTTAGTATATGGGCAACTGCAGCAAGTTTCTGCTTTGGATACAAGAAATCTTACCAAGACTTAGAACTTGTACCTGATAGCTTTAATGATGGTTTCAAGAGAGAAACGCTTGGTAGTGCAGACCAAAGGGACATTAATCTAATACTGTTTCTTTTCAAACAGCATTTAAGCATTGTGGAAAAGTATAAAATTTGCATTTTCAGTTCCATCAGTAAAAGAAGACTTCATCTTTATGACAAAGATTCTTGAATTTGTCACTCCTCTAAATTTGTTAAACTTGGGAGTTCAGCTTCTTTATTCCTCATAAACACCAGAACTCCTACACAGAGACATGTGTGTATGCATACTCAGAAATTCTGAAATGATCATAGACAAAGGAGACAGCAGAAATCAGCTTTTTATGAAAAAAATGATGGTACAGACAATTTTGCACAAAAAACAAGCTATGAGTGTCCTGAAGAAGTCCTGAAACAGCAAGGGTAATACAATTGATTTGGTAGGAATGTCTGCTTAATTTTTCACAAGGCGTAGAGTCCTCAGAAATCAATAACTTTCTGCTGTGTCTTTATTCTTCTGAATAAACTGTGTCTGTCTAAGAAACTTGATTCCTAAGCACAGTTAGGTTCATAAAACATTCACAGACACACACAGCAGAAAAGAAACACAAGCTTTTCCAAGCAGCAGTGAGCATTTAACCCCAAGGTAGGACAAAGTGAATTATTCTTCTTTGATAGAGTATCGTCTTTGCATATATGTGATTTCTCTTTTTCTCTTCAGTGCTATAATTTTCTTTGTTTTGTTTGCAATACATAGGCATCTACCCAGAAATTATTTTAAAATTTCCATTTTCCCTATGAATATTACATTTAGTCTATCAAATTTTAAATTTTTAAAGCATTCAAAAGAAAGATGACTACTCTTACAAATGATATAAGCATGGATGCACACAGCATTTCTGCTACAGTAGGATAGCAAATACTCTTTGAAGAAAGGATGACACAGACAGAAGAATAACAAAACACAGAAACTCTAGAGATCAATATAAAACCAAGGACTTTTACCTAGAGGAGACTGGAGCAAACTCCACCTTGAATAACACACTGTGAAACCTAGCTGTGCTATGTTAGCAACTAACTTAATCTTTCTGCATCTGATCTATTTAGGTCCATTGATTATAAAACATCTAGGGAAATACATCTCTTGAAATAAGTGCCTTTATTTACCTGTCTGAAACTAAACCATGTAAATATCTTTCTTCAAAAAGCTACTGACCATGACTACACAACCATATTACTCCCCTCAATTACAATTTTCCAAGAGTTTTAAATGTGCCTTTGCATCATACAGTTTATTCTGTGCTAAGCTGGACTCCAGGAAGATTTTACATCATACCAGATGGGCATCCAAAATAATCGAAACATATCCTGAGCAGGAATCTCTTCAGCCTATGTGAAAGTCCATAGTCCAGAGTTGCATCCTAGGCAGGAACCTTTAAAAATGAAAATCAGTTAGGCAGCAGTCATAGCCACTCCTGTTCTTAGAGACAGGTAATTAAATGACTTCTGAACGGGCTGGATGACCTGGAAGAAAAACCATTCTGAGGCTGGCTTTGAGCAACAACAGGCCCTTGAGCAGATCAAACAGGAGATAGCTCCTGCAGTGGCTCTTGAGCCTGTTCAGGCAGGACTGGCTGTACAAAATATACCCCACACTGCAGCTGGGGAGCATTGCAGGGCAAAATCCTGGGAGGAGACACTAGCAGGCCAGCTGACCCAAATAAACCATAGGGATATTCCATACCTGGTGATGACAGCTCAGATATAAAAGCTAAGGGAGCAAGGAGGAATAGGGATGAGGGTTATTTGTTTTTTTGTAGTGCTTGCTTTCTGAAGCCACTGTTAGTGTGCTGGGGCCCTCCTTCCTGGGAAGTGTGTGAGCATTGGTCAATGACAGAAAGTAAAGATTAATTTTCCCCCTCTGCTCCCGCAGGCAGATTTTGCTTTTCTTATTTTTTTCACTTTAGCAAACTGTCTTAGCCTACTGGTTGTTTTCCATCTTATTTTCTTTCCTCTGTCCCAGTGGAGACTGATACAGTGGCTTTGTTGGCACATTGTTGGCACATTGCTGTCCACCCAAGGTCAATCCACTACAGCAGTGCTCACCTCTCCTCCTCAATCCTCCTGTCCTTTCTCCTCAGAGTCTGTCAATTACAGGCAATGAGTGAAAATGCTGGCAGATGCGACAACTTCACTCAAAATAAACCCATTTTCTATAATAATTTTGATATCTTCCCTCTTCAAAATTTATATCTTAAGTGTTTTGCAGACATTCATGCATATTTGCCTACTTTTGTTATAGAAAGACTATTTAGAAGGTCTGTAACCACTTTGTTTGACAATAAGTAGGGAAGGAGAATTAGTTAATTAGAACTAAAATAGCAACTACTCCTCCAGACACTGCAATGAAGTACATGATTGGGATGCCAGCCTGCAGTAGTGGATGTCACCTTGAGTACTGTTATTTAACTGTCATGTCTTCACAGGCACAAACACATCCTTACAGGTAGATGCAAGTCATATTGCAGCACACATTGAAGTTCGGATGTGGAGTCAAAGCTCTATGCAGGTGCTGCAAACTTGGAGAATGCAAAACATTTGTAAACTTCCGTGGATTATTTTTTTTCAAAGAATCAATGACCAAGAGGGTGTAAAAACCTGGATTCATCCACAAACTTTCCTGTCATAAAATTATTTCTGTTGAAACAATGCAGCAGTGAAGACAAGTAACCTTAGCAGCAGAATTTACTCTGGTTACAGAAATTTCCATTATTGTAGGCCACTGGCCAGAATGTTGGTCAGAAATTTTTTTTAGAAAATAAACCTTTAGATTCTAAAACAATGTAGTTTTATTTTTTCTTATTAATTCAGTGTAGTACCATTTGAGGTTTGGTGGGGTTTTTTTGTTTGTTTTTCTTTTTTTTTCAGGAAACTTATAGAAGCGTGCAGAACAAAAAGAAAAAAAATACCATTAATTTTGCTTTGACTTGTATATCTCTTTTTCCTGGATCCTGGGTTTTCAAAATTTTCTTCACAGACTTTAATGATCTTTTAAAAAATTCTCTGTGTATGTGGTACAGAGAAATATAGCCTTATTGCTCATCACATCCAATACATGCAGTTATTCTTCTGAGGCAGTGTCTCAAGGGCAGACTGTAATTGTTTGGGAGTAGGAGCATGCATGAGCACTGAAGTATGTCAGTATCTGACTGGAGTACTTTGGTATATAAGTAGATTCTATAGGACTGCAAAGGTTGCCTGAAATCTCACAATAGGTTTTCTTATGAGTTATCTCATCTAAATCACCTAGCAATCACCTAAACATGTTATAATTTGAGTTACACTGGGAGACATCCTTTCCCAAAGTTGCACAGGGTTCCAATCCATATCCATGCACAGGACAGTGAACTGACTTTGCATTCTGCGGCAATCGTTAGAGAAGAGCTCTCCTACATATAAGCCATTGTGACAAATTTTTATTTCATCTTACAGGAACTAACATTCCATAAAAGTTCCCAATTCTGATGCTTCAGACAAGTGTAAGATATTTTACTGATTGTGGAAAAAAATTTGAATTCTTTCTTTTGAATAGGAGAATTATGGAAGTAGCTTGATAGTCACTCCCCGTGGAATTAAATGAATAATATCCTAGTTATCTAATTTCTCCAAGATCCCTGGCGTCCACAGACCTGCAATAGGGATGAATTTGTGTTTAGGATTAGATTCGTCCATCAGTTTCTAGATGGAATGAAACCAAGGCTGGTCAATACCTACAGATTTCCCTTGGTTTAATGTCAAGTCGTTAAACTATCTGTGGTTTTTATGAGAGCACACACATTACCCTGGGATTAGCAAAAAGTGCTCCTGCTTTTTTGCCCCTTTACACTTTCTGCTGCATTTTATTATTAGAGCAAAATTCATGTTATGCTAAGGTTACATTGCAAGAATTTTGCAGTAATCTACTGAAAATAACCAAAGTATATACATATATAAAAGCATAGTAAGGTACTTTTATAACTATATGTATTTTTTCCTATGCTTTTTTTCCAAGTAGCATTTGAAATTTCTTGCTGCATGAAAAACTGTCTTGGAATTTCAAATACAAGACAAGAATGTATTTTTAAACTCTAATTTGTCCATAACCATTGTCATTGAACAAGGACAATGCTAGTTTTGAAACCATGTTCTATAATAACAAGAGAAATGATAATAACATATGCTGAATGCAGAAGTAAAATGCCAACAACTGGAAGATTAAGGCTTTCTCTTGACTTCATGGAACACATTTCACAGCTGGTATTTCAGCAGAAGCACACTTTGTGCAAGTACTTGTTGCCAAGGAAAATATTTCATTTTAAAAGCTTTTTTTCCTTTATCCGTTGTTTGTTTCAGAGTACTGGAGGGCTTATGGAGAATATTTTGGTTTAAAGCATATAAAAATGAAATTGATTCCTTTAACAGACTTGCTCAATTAATCCTTTTCTTTCCTCAAATAAATAGATTTTATTTTCTAAAAGCACGTTGGGTGTAGAAGTTGAAGGACATGAAAAAGTTCAGCTTCTGTTGCTCATGCCCAGATTCATCCAAGTTCAGCACATCCTGGACCTGGAAATCAATAGTCTCTCCTTCTTCCTCTTCCATCTTGCCTTCCATTGTTGCTCTCCTTTTCAAGTGCTCTACAGTCCTGTAACTCTTATCTCCTATTTGCCCATAAAAGTAAATGCAAATTATTCTTTGAATCTTTCCCAACTGGAAGCTAAGTGATGCTTCAGAATGGTGGATGGGATGAGATTTTAGAAAGTTTTCACCCAAATTAACCTTTAGCCAGTGCTCCAACGTAGCAGCTCCAGCTTTCAGAGCACCAAGTCTTGGCCCCATGGAGGCCAGGGTTAGAACTTTATTATGTTCTATAGGGTCAGTATTTATTCTTGAGTTTATGGCCAAATAGGTAATATACCAAAACTCTTTTAACCTACACATGCAGAGGATTTCTCAAGCTTTTTTGTAGAAAAATCAAAACAGTGTTTTTCGATGAACTCCTTCACATAGCATACGTTATTCATTTCAAGAAACTTGAAAAATTACAGCTTCTGCAAGGGTTTGCAGGCTGGTTTTTACCTAGTTAAGGGTCCTCTGCAAGCCAAGTGGCATATAAACTCAAGATGAGAAATAACAGTAGTGGGAACTTGCTATAGTTCTCCCTGTTGCCCTTTGTGATCCACCATGAATAATTTTTTGACTGATGTAAAGCACCTTGCTGGACTGCAGAGGGACATTCAGTACTTCACTGCTGCAGTTTTGACCAGTGGATCTTTTCTGCAAGTTCCAAAAAATCATTTATTCACAGAAGGATCAGAAAAGTGAGGGAGTAACTGACAAACCAGTTACTTGTTGACAGTGTCAGTTTATACATTTTTTATTCCTTTTAGCTGAATGCAATGTTGGAGGGTCTCTCAGGAAAAACAGTACCAGTGACATTCAAGGTACTGATTTGGAGGCAATTGCTTTAAAAACTCAGCCTCTGGGAATTCCTGAAGTTATATTCAGGAAATGGATCAACTGATATTCATAAATGGATCAACTCTATCATTTAGATGTTTCCAGATGAAGTGAGAGTAAATGTGACTGCAAAGGACAACTACATTAATTATTGTCTGAAGAACAATAGAAAAAACTCATGGGGGTGAAAAAGTTGGTACAAGGAGATTAGATTTGAGCTAAATTATGAGACAAAAAGAAAGGAGAAATAAACTCCAAACCCACTCTGTGATGCATAAAACACTGACCAAGAACATAACACTAAAAATGGGTTGGATTATTACCTCTGATAAATCAAGCTGGTCTTCATGTTTATGAGCCTCAACTCTCTACAGCTTTCATAAAAAATACTGAATAAACTCTACAAGCATATTAGTTTACTATTGTTATTGCAATGTCTCTAAAATGCAACCTACTGTTGTTTTTATTACACCTTTAGATCAGAAAAAGTGAAAAGTTTTCGCTTAAAAGAAGTGAAAGAAGTGCAGCACCCAGTCTCATAAGAGAGAAGCTACTACAACTCCCAATCATCATATATATATATTAATATATTATAGTTAATAACTATAGTGAGAAAAATTGTGTTCACAAAGCTAAGGCCTGAATATTAGCCTTATTGTGCAGAGAGAGGTCATTCAGAGTTCTCAATAGCTCCTTTCACTGCACCTTAATCCCCACTTAATCCCCTGGCTATTATGAGCCCACAGTTTTCACACATTGCTTTGCCAACATACATCAATCCTGGTCTGTGAAGTATCCCCTGATATTCCTGTTCCACGTCTTTCTTTAGGAGAAAAATATATGTCATTCTTAATGGTACAGTGAAATCTGTGATATGGATAAACTGAACCCAGGGGATCAGAATGAAGCCATTAAAATTATTTTCACTATGGGTCCTGACGCAGAATTGGAACACTAATCTCCAGAGATAAAGGGCATCTAGCTGATTTACCACTTCAGTCCCCACTTTTAGCTTTGATTTTATTATTTGTTTGCTCTGTAACTTTCATCTATATTCTAGACCCTCGAGCATTCAGAAGATCTTGGAATCATAACTGTATCAAACATACTGTGTCTGACTGATAGCTCTGAAGTGTTCAGAGCATACCTTCATTATCCAAAATGGAATTAGCTGACTTTTTGTAGCTCAGATTATATTGATATGAAATAGGCTATTATACAGTAGGAATACAGCATTTTAAATACTTGTGGAAGGGACACAATGCTTACTAGCTTTGTATTGATTTATCCAAGAAGGAATTATGATCAAAAACTAATTTCAAGCTGGGTTAGGTGTCTCTAAGATTGAATAAAAATTTCTATTAGTTCAATTACTACACACCAAAGAGTGAGATAGCATTCAAAGAATAGCAGCTTTTTCAGAGTGATTTCTAGATCACTGAGATTCTCTTAAGAACAGTTTTTAGGATTTACAACATGCATTCCAAAAAAACTCAATGCATCACTTTAAAATTATTCCTTTTCTCCTTATAGTGAGCAACTTTGATTTTCATTTCTTCTTGTCAGTGGAATAGTTGGAAGAATACAAATATTTACACACTTTTCTTTGCATGTCTGTATGGTTTCTTCTACATAAAAATAAAGGGATTTTAAACATTTGGAATATCTAAATTAGAGAGGCAATTAAAAGAAAAAATGTGTCATTTTTCATATGGTTGAAGTCTGGCAATGAATTCAATGACTTCACTATATCCTAAAGGGATACTGAGGGTGAAGAACAACACTTCTGGAGACAGGTTTTGAAACATTGCATAAATCATGGTCTCTTGAAACAGTGGATGTAAACTGTTTTGATGGTTCACTGAAAAATCTTTCAGTGGCCATTTGGTATAAGAAATGCTGTTTTCCTCCCTTCCTCTTTGTCTTGGATGAAACATGTAAGGACTGAGACATTGATTAGTGATTTGGGAGAACTTGCAAGAAGAAAGCAAAAAGGAGAAAAGGTATAGCAAAGGAACTGCAGTTTCTAACAAACACCTCAAGAGACAAACTATGATCCATTTGTCTTTGTCATTTTCCAATCAGTTATTTTCAGATATCTGCCATAGCATGATCTTATTGTCAACAAATATCAGTACATAAAGTATTGCATGTGGTTACAGGGCACAAACCTCTGTAATGACTAAAAAAGTTGCTTCTGGTACAGAAATGTTTGGGACAAATTCTAAAATTTTGTGCTTGTAATTGTATCAAAAATGATGCACTGAATGTAAAATATTTCCTCAATACATTTCTCCTTTGGACAAAATTAATTAATTCTTCTGAGGCGTACATATCATACCCAGAGTTTTGATTCCTACTGTAAACAAGGCTACTGCTAGTCAGAACATGTCAATCTTTTATCAATAGCATTTTAATTCTACAGGTTGCAACAAGTCATAGCTCTTTTCCAGTCTTTGGATGAATTAAAGTTGAATCTACAGAAAGATAATTATAGGCATCTAAATCCTACATATGAAAATGCTCATGCTCTTAACTATACTTAAGATCTGTTGTTCCCTAGGGTTTCCTGAAGAGGGGAAGTGCAGAGGGAGGTGCAGATCATCACTCTGGGATCCAGGGATGAGACCTATGGGAATGGTTCAAAGTGTCACAGTTGAAACTCCAACTGGACATAAGGAAGTATTCCTTTACCAAGAGGGTGATCAAACCCAGGATTCATAGAGGGGTGACAAGCCTGTCAGTGTTCAAGACATGTGGATGATGCCCTTAACAGCACTTTTAACTTTTGGTCAGCCCTGAATTAGTCAGGCAGCTTGATTAAATGATGGCTACAAGACCCTTTCAGTTGAAATAGTCTAGTCTAGGCTGTTCTAGCTTGGTTTAGCCTTTTCTATAGATCTGTTGGAGATGTTCATAATTAACCCATATTTCTTTAAGTATTAAAAACATGTAAATGTGAATTAAATTCTTTATGTATATTACTAGAGGACTGAAGTCCTCTAGTTAACTTACATACATAAAAGTTACAGACTCAAGAAGAATCAAAGCAAGTGTTTTATATCACCTGTCAGACAACTCATTCTTTCTTTCCTAGGGACATAAGACGCATCTTCAGCTGGACAATGCCTGGGTTTTTGTTGTGTTCCTTTGAAGAAAACTTAATGGATGAAAGCTGAACAAGAGAAATGAAAATACTTGAAAAACCCAAGCCAGATAACCTAAAAACATCCCCAACTAATAAAAACATCAGAAAAGCTTCACCCCACACCAAGCCAAGAAACCAAGCGTCAATTTATAAAAATCACTGTGATGGGGGACAGGTATTGTGCCAGCTAACTGAGAAGCTGTTACCACAGCTCCTTGTGCTATTTCAAGTCTACTTTCTGTACAATTGCTGCTACTGAACTGATCCAAGGGAAAAGTGAAAACAGGCCAGAAGATACCACTGCAGAATCTAATTGGATTAATTCTCCACTCAGTATGCAGTTCTGCATTGGTATTCTTTGTCACCCTTGTGCACTGTTTACTGAAGTGAGAGGAGAGTAGCATTAATCTAAGGACCTGGAAATTTTAGGAGGGACTGAATTTAAGATATTTAAGATACTAATTAGGAGTTGTTTGTAGTCACAAAAGAATAGGAAAGAATAGTGAGAATAAACCCCTCCCCCAAGCCATCTGTAGGCAATGTGATGTGACATTATAAATTCCATGTATAAGACATTATGAAACAATTACCTGTTTTTATGACAATTGAATTCACTGACCTTAGAGGTCCTTGTGAGTCTATATTTCATGTCTGCCTTTTTGATCACAACAGTGGGAAGGGTGTTCCTGCCTTTGGCCCTTGTCTGAAACCAAAACTCAATTTATCTTCATTACACAATCATCTAACCCTATTTGATTTTTTTATTTCTTTCTCTTTTTTTCTTCATTATTTTTAAATTTGTGATTTTAAAAATGTTTTATAACAATTCCATGTTTTTTCACACAAGATTTTCATGTTTTTCACATCAAAGTAAAATTTAATTTTACTTGAGTCAAGTCTAAACCCATAGAACAAGGAGACTCAGAATCAGATATAAGATATTTCTTCATCTCCATTTTAACACAGGATATTATCATAATATGTGGGCACTTTGCAAATGTAGATATTTTTTTGTACAACTGTGCATTTTAACCAAGTTTGAGACACAAAAGTAATACAGTATGACAGAAGGGTTTCCCATAATAACTTTGCTATGTCATGATGGTAGAATGGTAGCAGCTAAGTAAATATGGATGCTTAATGGAGTATACTGCTAGAGCATTGTATATCAAATGAATGGCCCTATTTATAACTTCCATTAAATTTTCCATCATTTTGTCTTAGGACCAGAGGCTTTTTTTTAACTTGATATGAGGTGCTCTTTTTTTTACCTTCCTCTCTCTGTACCAAGATTAAGCATCACATTCTGAGCTGGCATAAATTGATATCACTTTTCTGAAGGCAATGAAGCAATTCAAATTTACACTAACTCAAGATTTTTCCAAATAAAATTAAGATCATGATTTCTAAAGGGAAGTAAGTGCACAGTTTCTCTGACTACAGCTAGAGCTGGGAGTGTGAGAACAGTTTAGGATTTATGTGAAGATGACTTATTTGTACAGCTAATTTCTGTAATTGGGAAATTTTATTTCCTTGTTAAGGGAAACAATTCCTGTTGGATCATACACAGATTGCTAGGCTGTAAAAGATAGGATACAAGTAATTATAAATAGGCCACTTTTGTACACTGATAGTAAAAACGAAAAGAAAGCAAAACCAAAAAGTGACCAGCCAAAAAAACCAAAAAAAAAAACCACAAAAAGAGCACCACAAAAAACCCAAAGCAACAAAAAAACCAAAAAAACAAAAAAACCCCAAAAAAACAACAACAACAAAAAAAAAACCAAAAAACCCACACACAAAAATTCTCAGTTTTATGTTCAAGAATCGTGTCTATTCATGTGCAGTATTCATATTATGTATCAACTGAAATAGCCATGCCTAGGTCAAATACAATTTAATAATTCATTATATCATATTGTGACATTACTATGCAATGTTCTGCATAGTTCCCAACTGCAAAGTGCTAAGCCTCAGCACTGGAAATACAATGCGCTGTCAATGATCAATTCTATTCCTGAAGTAACAAAAAAAAGTGTATGGGAGCAGCTCTGGACTCTTACTTGACTTCGTATAGTTTCTCCTTTTACAGAACAACTTTACTAAATAATAAAGATGGGTTTATAAGCCCTGAATGATGACATGAAATCCCAGAGTCATTTGTCTGCAATCAAACAATGTGACCTTTGCATCAACTTGAAGTCCTGACAGTCACAGAGACTGCAGATCAGTTTATGGCATCACTGCGCTGCAGTAGCAGATGTTTGCAATTGTTCTTGTTCCACCACCTCTCTAATGATGTGCAACTGTCTTGGGGGAAAAACGAAAAGCCAACCTAATTTAAAGATCGAAAAAGTGTTTGTTTGAACAAATTAAAAGAAGATAGACAAAGCAGACAGTATGAGATCTCTAAATAAGGCAAACCTTTAGGGATGAATTAGTTTGACTATATCGTTCATTAAGCTTACAGAAAAATAGAGTTGCCAAAAGTACATAATAATATGAATGAGTATATCTCTTCAGGTTATGCTGTTTCATCTCAATCAATATTAACTCAATATTAACTCAACATAAATCTAGCTGTTCCTAAATGTGTTTCAGATTCACTTCCCTGCAATGAAAGATGCCTTCATTTTCTGCTTCACATAGCACAAAGGGATGCATTTGCATCATACCTTCCTCATTTCACCTCACCTTCCAACACTGCTATTATTTTGGAGACATCTTATCCTCTTTCCAGTGATTCACAAGCTCGTAATTGTGTTCATGGGCCAGAAGGAAAGGAAAATACATCAAGTGAACAGCAATTTTGTTACTGACTTTTAAGAAACAAAAGAAATGAGGGCAAATGAAAAAAGAAAACCTTCTTAAAATACTTTCATTAGTATTTTTTTAAATTTATTATTTTTGAAAGGTTGTTCCATCAGGAGTTAATTTGCTGTATGGTATGGTAAAACATCTCTTTATAGAGTTATATTTTGAAATAATTTAAATGTAGTGCTTTTAGAGTTGTATTTAATTTCTCCCCTTTTCTCCTTACTTCCCTCTACTCTCTGTAGTATGAGGACTATTTGGGAGGCAAATTAACAGCTTAATGCATCCTCATATTTTGATCTCTTGTCAGGGTGTAACCCAGCATTTATTAGTATCAATGTTAAAAAAAAAGACTTATTACACATAGATGTTTCTTTTTCACAAAGTCTTAGAACCACAGCAGAAACAAACTCAATTAACAAATGAGAACATTGAAAACCATCTATTTTTCAAGCCTCACAAATCCAAGAGCCCTCTCTACCTTCTCTTTACTGTGGAGCATAAACCTGCTAAGTAGCAAATGCTGTATATTGCACACAGTAGCATTTCACATACTTGGGTTTCTGAGGACTGGGAATTCCACATGAATCTTTCTAATACTCAGAAATATTTCCTTCTGCAATTCCTTGCATGGGAACTTTCTGTAAACTTTTGTTTTGTTTTGTTTTTTATCTATACAAAAAAGTCGAGCCAATGTTTAAGGAAGACAAGGTGTTAAGATTTTCGAATCCAAAAATTGTTGGCACACTGTCTGAGCTTGTACCTCAAAAGTGAAACATCCTTGTACCAAGTGGTCTGCATAACTCCTTCCTATCCCCACCTTCAAGACATTAATACACTCAACAGTGTGCGTGCACACACAGACAGACACACAGTCACATGCAAATCTATAATGTTTCAATTATCATTCTTTACATCTCTTTTAGATGTTATGTTCCAGGTAGAAAAAGCTATGAAACAGTAGTCTAGCTAGGCCCCTCTGGACACTGAATTAGCATCAGGCCACCAAGCAAAAACATCATCTCCTCTGTTTCACTTACATATCTCTACAATAACTAAATCACTCCTTCAAAAGACTCTTTTATGCTAAATACATTTCACAAATGAGCAAAAAATTTTAATAACTTAACATGCCCCTGAACATAATGTTGGCAATGGAGCAGCAGACACTGACAGAAAATGCCACAGTTATACCAGGAAGTGGACTTCACAGTCTAAAATGAAGGGCAAAAGTCTATAATGCCATTGCCATTCTAACCATGGAAAGGGAAAATGGTAAGATGGGATTTCTTCCTAACTGTAAATCTGCAAAATGGGGTCCAACTCTGACATATTATTGGCTTAACAAAAGTTGACTTAACCATAGTATATTATAACATAACAAGCAAATCACACAAATCAGTCCAGCTAAAAATTTTCATTACTAGTAAATTCACAGAAGTCTCTTACCAATGGGCTGACTGGCATCCTTGAAACTCTTACAGCACAGTGTTTAAGACTCAGGGTAAACTATTCTTGCACTTTAGCTCATTTACAAAAACAGCCTTCCCCAGCAATAATAAGTCATCAAGGACATCAGTTTCTTGTTTCAGTGGCGAAACAGAGTCCATCTTCCAGTAACACATAATTCAATACATTGATAAAGCTGATCCAATGTGTTTGATTATTCACCTGTGCCAAACTTGAACAGATCATTTATAAAGCAAGCCTATGGTTGCAAGAAAGGACACCACATTCTCATTTGTCTTTACCGTGTTTGAACATTTGGGTGTTGTACTGATTTCGTGAACAGCCCAGCATTTCCTCACAATGTACATTGTGTGTGTTAAGGTATTAAACCAGTACAATGCATGTATGACTGAACATGTCAATTAACTCTTTGATGACATGTTAAGCAGGACTGGTCGGGGAACAAAGTTTTCTATGACATTTACAGCTCTGGTGTACTACCAGACATATCAATAAGAAAAGAAGGCCCCACAGCTGCATGAAATGCTGTTGTTCTTGATGGGTATTTAACTTTGTTCATATTTAAGGGCAACAAATTACTCAAAATCCATATTCTTATCAGACTGGTCTAATCTCAGCAATTTAGACTTGTGGATACTGATATGCAAAAAGGGAAAAAAATCCTCATTTGGCTCAAGGTGCTCATCTACCATCTGGAGCAGCTTCACCAGTCTCATCCATTATGTAAATGAGATGTAGTGTTCATTATGTTTCATCTACTGATACTAATACATTAATGTGGATCTTACAGCTTAAACCCCTGAGAAGGACTTGGCTTCACATCACTCACTGACTTGAGATCACATCCCATTATTTTTATTGGCCCTATGGCATTTAAAGCCACTTGATTTTTAATAAAGCAGACTTCTGTGATGTCAGTAAAATGTAGCTGCCCCTTTCATTTCCTTATCTTCCTTTTTCTCTTCACAAGAGATTATAGTATTTCAGACTATTACATATCGTATTTGTTCTATGAAAGTAGTTTCTTCATTTACCTTCATTTACCTTTTTACTGTTTTATAAAAAAATAGATGAAAAGGTTTTTTGTCTCTATCCTTAGGATAAAAAAGGGAGTGAAAAGGAGGTGAAAGTGTCAAGGAAATTTTTAACAGAATTAGTAAGGAGATATAGACAGGAGCTGAAAACCAGTTCTGCTCAACATTTCATTTGTCTTTGATTTTTGATATGTTAAATGAGACAAATTCAATCTGGTAATGTGATACCTGTGTCAACAGCCCTTAGTCACTCAAGTGAGTAAGTTGAAATCAATATGTAAATAAGCATTATAGCTGTGTCCTTGAAAGACACAGTATGAAACTGCTGCCAACGCAGTCAGTCATATTTATAGCTATGAAGCACCATCCAGGATAGAGCCCTGACAGACAAGAACAGCACCCTTTGATGGAAACAGTAAGCATATTCCATTCCAGTACCATTCACCTTTTAAATGAATACTCACTACATGCCAGGGATTTAACATGCTTGCTCAATATTCCAAATCACTACAGTGTAAAAGAGGAAAGAAAAGTATGAAGTGCAATTAAAATCTGTCATTTAGCATGGATAATTTAAATATGATTCTTTGGTATTAAAAAACTGCTTGCCAAAATCAGGGTGGAAATGAACTTTAAATGCTATATGAGCTTTCACTGAGCTTTATGAAGAGAACTATCTGACTAGAAAATATAACCAAATTGGTTTCTTAAGTTATGGAAATGCATTGCAATAAGTAAAAGTAAAAGTAAAAGTAAAAGTAAAAGTAAAAGTAAAAGTAAAAGTAAAAGTAAAAGTAGTAGAAGATGCAGTTGCATTGAATGAGGCAAACACGTATGTTAACAATAAATAATTTCAAAACTCTTTTTTTTTCTTACTCAGTCCTTCACTACTTAGTCAAACCCAAGGTCTTCAGCAGGACTGTTTAATTGAGAAAAGACAGCCACGCGTGATTCTAGAAACTCTTCCTTGAAGACTGTGGGTTTGATAGAACAAAACAGTTCATAATTTTTAGCATTACATGAGGATGCACCACTACATGTATTTAATAAAAATACACAAATAGCTTTCAAAGTGAAGAAATTAGTTGGATCTCAGTTTTTCCATGTTGAGGTTGGTTCATCAGATCATAAATGATAAGATGTAATAATATCCTTTTTGGTATTGAGACAGATATAACCACATTACTTTTCTCTTTTGGATTTTTCTTCCATTTTCTGTACTTACAATCTTGAAAGAAATCATAATGTTTTGCCTAAAAATTGAATTGAGAAAAAACCCCCTTTTTTTGCATTCTCCATTTTATAATAAACAATAATAGCAGACATTCATTTTCATTTGAAGTTTAAAGTCAAAATGACAATGATAGATAGAAATTATGTTTCTGAAGGAATTATCTCCTTTCACATCTTAGAAGAACAAATTCTCTTCACTGATATCAGGAGTTGTAAACACACTACATTATACTATTCTGTAGGACTACCTTTCATATGTCCTATAGCTGATTTAAGGATGATTTAATATGAAAAAATTTAATTTTTTTATATTCAACACAACCTTTTTTTTTTTACTATAGGAAATATGCTTTAGTTTAGGAGGGATAAGGAGATATTAGCAAATGGTATCTTTTCCTGTTTCATAAAGGAAGGTTTTCTTAAATTATAGGTGTGCTATTCTTTATCTGCTTTTTCACATTTCTGCTGCAGTTTTTTCCATGCTTTTTGAATTCAGTTACAGGGATGGTATTTAGCTTCTTGGCTAAACTATCAAATACAATATTGTTCTTTACTCCACATATCCTATTTGAAAATTATTTGTGTGGTAGTATATGATGTGCACTTTCTACCTTCAGCATTACCTAATTATAAACACAGTTTGCCTCCAACTGAGAGCTGGAGACTTTTGAACAAATTATGATGTAACACTGCCATTAAATAAGTTTGTAAAATTATAGCAGAATTGGGTTCAGAGTTTTGCAAGGGAAAAATAATGCTGGTTTTGTTGCTTCTGCTTCCTATATTGTTATTCACTAATGCTAAATGTAAGGTATGAAAAGTCACCAGTATCAATTAACTGTTTAATTAGAATTGCAAAGATATCTTATAATTGTGCTCTTATTTTAATCAGCTGCAAAAGTCTGCTACAGATCCAAATAAAACAAAAATAAAGTTAAGCCAAACAATTTGAAATACATTCTTTGAAGCTGTCATGTTGGAGTTAAAATATACTGATTAATTTTGACTGGAACGTTTTACAGAAAAATACAAGCATAGAAACAGATTATCAGACATCCTGGCACAGCTGGAAAGAAGCAGGCTAGTAACACACTGGTTTCAAAACAGGCTAATTTGATCAGAACTAACTAATAGCTTTGAATTTCTGCAGCAAGGGCAGTTTGCAAAGTCAGAATGATCTCACTGAATTCAAGCTTGTATTGTACTTGCTCACAAAGAGACACATTCACCAACTCAGATTCCACTTGTAAATTAGGAACAGAATCCACATAATTGAGACCTGGGACATTATTTTAGTTTTGTAAAAGGAGTTAGATTTTCATTCTGCAACATACTGTAAAAGATTGCACCCATGGCAATAAATATAGTGAACACAGGAAATAAAAGCTTCATTTTTTATATCTTAATTTTTTATATCTCCCTGTTTTCCATCTGCTCACAGTGCAGGATGGGCTATTTTGGTCTGTATTAATAGAGAACTGAGTATCAGCATGCTCCTAATCTTGAGCATTCTCCATGCCAAAATGTAATTTTTCTCCAAGCACTGTGGGTACTGAACAAGTCCCGCCTTGAGAATGGGCTTAGAGTTGTGCTCAAAAGCCTGGAAGGCAATCAGAAGTGAGCTGCTTTGGTTCCACAGGTAAGTGAATTAGTATAAATATTTTCTAATGTTTATCTATTATTTGTTCTGTCAGGTTATAAACATTACCCTGCAATGAGCCATGTGTGAGGCACTGCATATCTGTGCTTATCAGTGTTAACAGATTTGAACGAAGGACAATTTTTCAACTGTGGTTACAGACAAGAATTCTTTGTCTATGTAGGAAGGATTAATGAAAGATAATGTTACAGCAGGAACATGAAAGAGCTTGGCAATTCTAAAACAGGCTTAAAATTTTATAGAAATCCAGATTCTGTTTCTATATGCACAATCATGTATGACTGTTCAATTAAATAGAAGAAGTGCAATCAGATTATAAAAATCTCTGAATCATTGTTCTGAATTACTGTTTCTGTCTAAAGAAAGGGAAGATAATGAAAATGGTCTGTGAAAGAAGCAAATCCTGAAGAATGTCTTAACCCTCTGCTTGCAATCTGAGGAGACAAGTTTCCAATGAAACAAGGCTGCCTATCTGCAGAGCAACTTAGGGGCAGATTCTGAAAAACTCTCAGAGCACACACACTGAAGAAAACTCCCTGAAATTCATACTGAAGCATTACTGGATCGATGGGACAAGGCAGATTCTGTGTATGTCAGTCAGCTCAGAACAGTGCTGTACCAAAGCCCAATGTGTGATGAATGTGAAAAAGGGTCTCTACTCTCTTAGAAGATGGGTCTCTATCTTGTTTTGTGTCCTCATCTTGCTTTTCTATCTTAAGTACAGATCCTTAATGAGGTTGACATATGTTACATTTGCTGCATTTGCTCCTAGTAACAATTTTCAAATTTTTTTGGTCTTTTTCCAACAAACAAATTTTAAAGAAATTACTGGGAAACAGCTAATGGCTCATGGAGCAGAACTTTTATGTAGGGAAGGGAAGAGCTGCCTTTTCTTTTCAATGAAAACAGCCATTCAAAGTCATTTGTCCAAGAATCATCTGGGACTGGTAAGTCTCTTATTACAAAAACACAGATGTTGGGGCTAGAAATTAATTTACTGACTTTGTTTGTCACCTTCTGGAATGGAATTAAAACAGTGCCCTGAAGACTGCTCTCTGTAAAGACTAGTCTGTTTTCTATTTTGCTGGTTTGTTCTTTCCTCTTCAACATCCACACAGTGTGAAAATGAAAGACATCCTCCCTGCTTCTGTGATGCTGAAACCCACTGGTGCTCTTGCTTTCAGAGAGCAGGAGGAGGCAAAAATCTGCGTCTGTAGAAATCTTTGGCATACCAGTTTACTTGGTGCTACCTTTTGTTCAAACAAAGCCATGTACTGAACACAAAGGCAATTCCAAATGTCTGCAGTGTGTTAATCAGCATCAG
Source organism: Ammospiza caudacuta (assembly GCF_027887145.1). Lineage (NCBI taxonomy): Eukaryota > Metazoa > Chordata > Aves > Passeriformes > Passerellidae > Ammospiza > Ammospiza caudacuta. The sequence continues at coordinate 47,799,652 of NC_080598.1, read as the reverse complement.
TACACATCACAGCAGTTTCAGCAAATTGTTTATTTCGGTACATGACTCATTGCTGCAGGTGAGCAGTGCCTGAGAATGGACTGACAGGATTGCCCCTAGACAGAGAGTTGCACAGAATGTCCCTATTTTGGAAACACTTCATTCTCATTCTCTTTCTTTGCAAACAGTTCTAAATTGAAGATTATAAACTGTGTAAAATCCAGACAGGGAATTTCAAGCTGCTGACACTGTGGCATTGAATATACAGAGCTCAGCAGCAAGACGCCAGCAGCAATCTGAAATAACCTTCACTAGACCCCCCATCTAATAACTACAGATTCAGAATGTCATTGGATGTGCAGCCTCACAAGGTTATTGAATAACAATCCTATTTCTGCTAATAGTAGATGCTCCTGGTTCTCTTATAATTAGTCACTGTGGAGGTTTTATAAAGGGTATTGAATTGAAAGTTACCACTGTGACTGAAAATACAGATACACACACATAGAGCAGAGAGAATTATTCTTCTACCACTCATTAACAATAGTCACAGCTACCTCTGGCACTTTCTGTGTGCACTGAGGGCCTTTTATGCTCTGCATCCTCAGAGTGGTTATTGTTCTGGGAGAGGCTGGCACCTGAACATCTGCAGCTCCCCTACAGCTTGCTAAGTCAGTTCCCTCTGCATGACCTGCAGTGGCCACCTCACTGAAACAGAACAGATATTCCTGGTTCTAGCAGGGAGAACAAGAAATCTGTCCTCCAGCAGACAACATGACTGGGCTTCCCACTCTGGGTGACTGAGCCTGTTGTCTCTACAGTGTAAACTGCAAATGGCTGGAAAGCACAGAGAATCTCTTAATCAGGGATGATCTTTATAATTTATGCTGGGTAAAATAAAAGTTTCCCAACTTAGCTGGGTGATTCAACAACAATGTGGTCAGCAGGCTGGCATGGCATCAGACTGGTGCCATGAACATCAGTTTGTTCCAGACTTCCCCCTAAAGGTCAAAGGAATGAGGCGTGAATAGATAAACAGGCTCATCAATAATATCTTTTATTTTCCAGACTGATGAGCCGTAAGTTAGATTGTGAGCACATTGTGATGTGTGGATGCTGGCAGGTTTTAATACCCATAAAGACAGCTGTATCTGCAACATGGGAAACTTAAATTTTAGTGTAAATATTTGAGGGATGAATACTGAAATGACAGATTCCACAGCGTTTCCACCATAATAAGCACTGAATGCCCTAACCAAACTAGCAAAAACTGGGCTTGTGTCCCAGTGGGTCCTTTATTTCACTGCTGAAGAAAAGTAAAATCTAGTTGTGGTGCTCTGCAGAAATCTGACAAAAAAGGTGTTATCTGGGGAGAGTGCATGTGCATGTGCAGTGCTACAATAATGAGTGGTCTGCACAATCTTGGGGATATGTGCTTGCTTTGAATGCTCAGATCTGTGCAAACACATCAGCATCCGACTGCCACTGCCCTTGACTTCATCAGTGACTGCATTATTTACATTTTGTTGCAGAGGTTCTCAGTAGAGTTTGCCTAAGCAGCACATTTGTGAAAATGAGTTAAACTACTCTCTTTACTTGGTTATTCCAAAGTCTCAGAGAGAGCCATAACGTAAAATTTCTGGCTGAACATCAGGAAACACACAAGTTCTTTTTTTCCAGTCATGTAAGTCTTAGTGCTTTCAACATTTTCTGTTTGCAGGGCTCTGTGTTGTGTGAATAACCACAAAGCTATCCAAACACAAGGGATTCATTGCTCTGTAATAATATAATTTGTTTTCTAAAACAATTAGAAAGCTAACTCAGGCTTCTTTTCCTATAGTGTTTCATTTTGAACAAGATTTCTTCCCTAAACCACAGAAATTAAACTATTTGTATATTCTTCAAATTTCTCAGCTCATATTTTGCTAAAATAAACAAATATATTTATAAATCTTGTATGAAAAACCTCTTGAAGCCACTTTTACAACCTAAATATTTCTGTCACTTGAGACCCAAATTTCTTTTCTTGTTTTCTCATCTACATTTTCACTTCAAAGGCTGTTGTTTTGTATTCAGCACCAGCATGCTCACCTATTGTTTCCCCTATCACTCTGCTATCAGGGGTTCTGCAGGTAGACAGCTATTACCGTGGGCCAAGAGAAAATGAAGGCAGCACAGTTACATGTGCTTTTTCTGTGACTGCCATGCGTGATATCATCCTAATCAGTTATCATTCAGTGGTCTTCTCACCTCGTTTCCAGGCTTGATTTTGAAAGCACAAAATCAGCGGGTGTGACATTCTGTTCTTTATCTATTCCAGTACAGAAATAATTTTAAAAGTTACATATTGCTGAGGCTACCTGTGATTCATTAAGTTAATGTTCTGCTCCTGGCAAATGACCTGTGCTCTATGAAAGGATGTAAAACAAGAGGAAGTTAGACTTGAAAATTTATTTCTTTTTTAAGTAATACTGGAAAGATAAAATTTGTGTATGAAATGTGAGGAAAACTTATTGCTAATATGTAACAGTACTATGTTATTCATAAACATTTCTTTGTATTTCATCTCCTTAGACAAAGTCTCAAGATTTTTTCATCTTTCTTATACTCCTTTTTTTTTTGGTGATTTTTTTTTCACTGATATTGATATTAGAGTGTTCTGATATACCAATATGTAGACTTTAAAATTTAAATACAGTATTAAGTTTAAACAAAAATGGAAATCTCTTTTAAACTAGTAAAGATTTCTGAAAGGGAGCACTGAGAATTTACAATGTTGACATAGAAACTTCAAATATTTGAATTTTTTCCCATTTTTTGATGAAAGAGTCAATAATTATTTCTACAAGAATCTTTTCTTTTAGAAGGCTTTAGATTGAGTGCTACAGAACATAATTTTTTTAAGTTTTCAAATAACAAAATTTTGGCTTCAACTTATGCAAGTAAAGAAGTGAAAAATAAAGCCTTTTAGAGAGAAAAAAAAAAGAAGATGATTAATTAACTACCCTGTACTATCAGGTTTTATTCTAATGTCACTTAATAAAGAAATATGTCAACACGGAGTTTATACTTCTGAAAAAATATCAAAGAAAAACTGAACAGCCCCCTGACCTTGTGGCTAAAAAAGCAACAGATCTTCTGATGAACTGCGTTACATCTGCAGAAAATTGAACATCTTAATGAAGAAAAAAGATATATTCCTCACAGCAAGAAAAGCTGGAAAGTAAGAGGTGTTTACCCTGTTATTTATTTTACAGCTCATTTGATCTGGCTTCCAGCCCAAAGGTCAAACCCAACTTGTGGCCCATAAGGAGAGGCCTCCTTTGCAATGTACCAGGAATTCCAGGGCCTAGTTTCCTCTTCTTATCACAGATCAAATCATCACAGAAAACTCTAGCACCCCAAACATGTCTAAGAGAAGAACGATCACAACCTCACAGTCCATGTTCCCAGGCAAAGTAGGCTGGAAGATGGACAAGGGAGCCTCCTCTTCATCCCTGCTGCTGCCAGGGCCCTGGGGGTACCCAGGAAGCCTGACAGGCCTGGCCAGGGACCCAGGACCCCCCCAGCCCCTCTGCTCTGCCCGAGGGCTCCATTTCAGCTTCAGCAGAGGATGGTCGGCAATGTCTCAAGGGAGAGTGGCCTCAGCTGGATCCCGGCTCTCAGTTTGGGTGACACTACGTCAGCTGGGAAACACAAGGAAAGAGAATGGCCCAACGTGCTGGACCTTGAACTGTGAGCTTTGCCCTCAGGCCCAATGAAGGGGCTTCAGTCTGTTCCATTTATCAGAGTAACATTGGCCTCAGGACACTCAGGGACTTCTTCTCTTGGAATATTTCTGTAGGACACTAAAGGAAGTGAAGAGTGAAGTGTGGCAGTCAGACACTATCAGAGCACGATGACTTTCAAGACAACAGTGAAACACCTCACAAACCTCAGGTCTGAGGTGCCACTTCTGGGCCAGAGCATTAGCTTAATGAAATAAATGCCTCTTGCTGCTTAGAATTCATCAGACATGAAGTTTTCCCAATGTCATTTTTGGCATAGTGGTCAACATGCTGTTTTGTACTCCCTCATGTAGACTCCAGGTTGCTGTACTGGGCTGTATGCAAGGAGGGAACCAAAGACCACCACAGATCATTGCTTTGGCATGGAATTGGTCCAACAGAAACATTTATGAAAAGCCACAGACCTACTATGGGCAAGAGAGACTAAAAGAAGGAAAAACTGCATTTCTGGTATTTCATAGTTACTCTTATCAAATGCCCTTCCAAATGTGTACCCAAAGCAAACAACTTCTCCTATGATGCTCCCTGGAAAACACTTCAGAAACGAGCACAGTTTGCACATTTTAAAGCAAAGTACAACTTTGTAGGAGCTTGTCTATTAAACACTCAAGTGCTTGTCACCATTCTCCTACAAAACCACTTCTTATCTAATAATTGCAATATGAGAAAGCTGGTATTTTAGAATACAGCACTGCAGAGAGACAAAGACTGGATGTACTTAACTCACCAACATGATTTATTTTACTATTATTCTGCATTTGTTGACAATTAATCCTAAACTAGGTGATGTTTGCTAATGTTCTAAACTTACAGAAATCAATGTGATATGACAGTATTTGCTTGCCTCAGAACTTCAGAGAAGTTTTGCTGTTTGTTCCAAGGCATGTCTGCTACATTTGGGTAAAGAGGGCATAGAGAAAATGTGTATATATGACAGATTTTTTAATTACTTCATCTTTTCAGCCATGCAAATAAAAAGTTGGTACTGGTGTAAATTACATTTTCATATATTTACCATAAATTTGGTGCCTGCTATCCATTTTCCACTTCTCTCCTCAAACCAAGCCTCCTCAACCTTTACAAAATTTAGACCCTGTTTTATGTATTTCATCTGGCAGTTACAAATAGAGACAGGTAAAAAACATGAGGTTAAAAGTAGAGGTGTACTTCAACACACTGCTAAATATTCTGGGAAAAAAAAAAAAAAAGAGAAATTTCAATAATGGTATAAGTGGAATTTTTAAGACATCCCACAAAAAAAAAAAAAAAAAAAAAAAAAAAAAAAAAAATTGGCTTAAATAGTAGAAATGCTTCTGAGAGCACAGTTTCATGGCCCCAAGACCCAGAATAGTCCTGACAAATACTCTCTGTTTAACTATACTTTTTTACTTAAGCAAATTACCAGATTCTTGTAAGCAATCAGAAAAAATGGCACTTCTAGAGTTTGAAATGACCTTTGGAATCACTTTGTGCAAGGCTGTTAATCCATTGTTGGCTGGTGAAGGTGTGTTAAATGAGGTGCATTACTCACAGTCCTTTCTGCCAGACTAGTAGGCTACTTGGTTTAGCCTCACAGATTCCATGCATTGGATACGGGCCTAAAAACTCCTTTTAAGCACTTCTTTTCATACTACGTTTTCTAATTTCTTTGTTCGATAAAGAATTCAGTGCTGACATTTGCTGCATTGTGATCTGCGCTTCATGTCAAATTATTTAAGCCAGCTCTCAGTTCCTTTCTTGGCTCTGAGGAAGAAATGTAGAATATGTTTACCTACAGACACAGTCTGTCATAATGAGTTCATAAAATGGTTTTCAATGCCATTCTGGGGACATAGGTAGTTACTTAGTTATTTATCCTCTCTTACCAATGTAAGAACTGATAAGGGCATGCTTAGCTGAGGACTTTCACAATGCCTGTTGTTCTTGTGTAAGAGTAGTTTAACTTTTTTATGATCTCTAGCAGAAGCAACTGTTTTTGATTCTTTAAACCTCTGAACTGTTAACTACTCCATTTCTAACCTAATAAATTGAAAAGCATTTGAGACTCGCACCTTACTTAACACAGATGTTAATTCATCATATCTTTTTTACAAGGGGTCTTCAAAAATTATGTTTTGGGAAGTTTTTTCAAAGTTTAAATTAGATAACACTATAGTGAAATCTACAGTTGGAGCCAGTAAACAACAAATTAAAAATGCAGCTAAGTATGTATGACTGAACCATATTCTCTTTTTGTCTTAAAGCAAATACAGAAATAAAGGTAAATACAGCAATTCAGATTATGCAGGTGAGTTGATTAAAATGAGTGTATTCTCCTTCATTCTCAAAACACAGTCCCTGGCAGCATAAAGAGAATTAAGGAGTGCCAACTCTTTCTGTCATTGTGTAAATCACTTTGAGGGAATTAATTTCCTTGAACTTCCAGCAAACTGCATAGCTCTTAAAAGGCTAAACTAGTCATTCAAGTACCTTTAATAGGGGATAAAAATGACCATGTTCAAAGGCAATTACACATTTTCAAAGCCAGGTATGCAATGCTGTAGTTTTACAATCAGTTCAAACCAGATTAAGCTGTCAGGGTTCTGATTCTCCCTTGTGTCAGCACAAGCATTTATCTTCTGGTTAAAACTAAACAGTGGATTTTTTTGCTATGTTAGTTTTAAGCAAGATCAATTCACCAACGTGGTTCACTGTACAGCCAGACAAAGCTTTCCCAGGAGGGAAAAGATGGCAGGAGGTCAAAGGGGGGTGATAGAAACACTTCTCTGGGCATCAGTGCCAGATGCTGCTTCTGCGAATTGATTGTGAAGCTACAGCATTAGAGGCAAAAGGTTGCTGTCTCTATTCATTACAGATGGGACCTCCCTGGCTGACCTGGGCTACAGGGCAGTAGAAAACACCCTTAAGATACATGTGTAGAGTAGCTGAAAATACTAACTTGAAAGAATTCGATTTTTCATGTAAAATATATATTTCTTGATGAAATGGAAACGTATTTTCTTTTTTCTTTTCATCTTAGAACACTTCCAAACATTCTGTGTGCATAAAACTAAAGAGGGTAGTTTTTTACAGAACAAAACAAATTCATTTTCAGAATACTACATGAACAGATATTGTACTTATATTTTAATTTAACTAGGCACAGGGGAACTAAATACACAGTCTAAGTCAAATAGAAATATGGGAGAACTAGACCCACAATATATCTTGACTACAGTTTCTATCAAAGGCTGAAGTCCTTTGGGATTCATATGGATTGATACAAAAATTAAAAAGGAAAAAAACAATAAACTGTAATGGAAACCATGTTTCTGTTCTGTTGCCAGAAGGGGTTATAATATTCTTAGTGCTACATATCTCTCAGAATGAAAAGTGGGCACAAAAATAAAAGGGGAAGATGCAGAATAAGGGGAGGAAAACTAACTTACATTTGGTTTTGTATCTTACAGTGTTAATGATTTGAAGAGGGTCATTCGATGCGACAAATAGGTCTTTCATCTTTTAGCCCACCAAAAAGTGAAAAAAAGTCAGACCAGTGGCACAAGTTTTTTAGAAGAGAGTAACAGAGTAGAAGCTTCCACATAGTTTTGAAATGACATTTAAAGGCATTTTCCAAAGATAGAGGATGGTGTTTGTGAGACTGACTTGCTTCTCTGCCCTCTAAAACGTTGGCAGTAAATTCCCTCTGCCCATGACAAGTAGTCTATCCTTAAGTGCAGCAGACCTGATCCAGACCCAGGGACAGAATTTCTCCACTGTTTAAGGGACTGATGACTAAATTCTGCAGGAGCCTTTGGCTTCAGAAGTCTTTTCTGTTGCTGAGTTTTGTTATTGTTTGTAATTTAGCTACAATTTAAGGACTAAATCTGCTATGAGAAACTCCTGTCCTATGCATGGAATTCTGGTTTCCGTGGAACGTTGTCTTCAATATATCAGATCTCTAGTGAAATTCAAAGTTTGCTAGACATGTAAAACTCAAAGTTTTCTGAGCTCATATCTTAAATTTATCTGGGAGGTACAGATAAAGGCAAGCAGTTAGCTGGGCTAGCAGAAAGGCACTGAAAGATACAACAGTAGAGACAGTAGCAGTAGTGCTCTTTTCCTGATTAGAACCTAATTTTTAGGTTATCCTAAATCATGAGCTTCAGATGGCTGTCAGATATGAGATTCATTGAACTAGCTTGGATAAGATCTGAATTAATTAGTCTTTTTAGTCACTTTGCCCCATGCTGAAGTTGATCCTCCTCTGGTTGTAGGTACCAAAATTGTTCATGGTCTGTGGCTCTGCCCCTCTGCTCTGCTCTGCTCTGCTCTGGTGAGACCCCACTTGCAGAGCTACATCAGCTCTAGGCTCCCAGCGCAGCAAGGACATGGATCTGCTGGAACAAGTCCTGAGGAGCACAAGTCCAGATGAGCAGAGGGATGGAGCACCTCTCCTGTGAGGACAGGCTGAGAGAATTGGGATTGTTCAGCCTGGAACGAAGAATGCTTTGGGGTGATCCAATTGTGGCCTTCAGTGCCTGAAGGGAGCCTACAGGGAAACTGCGGCAGGACTGTCTACAAGAGCATGTAGCGACAGGACAAGAGGGAATGAGTTCAACTTGAAGGACAACATGACTGAAAAGATCACTCCTACTGCTTTTTGCATCCCTCACCCCTGCTCTGAACAATTTTCATTAGACAGGAGAGATACTATGACTGTTTTTGATTGCAATTTTACATTATGCTCTCTACATAAATGCAAAAGCATAGAGGATATCAAGTAGCAATGAATATTCATATTTGTTGAGCTGAATGAGAAATGGTAAAGAAATGCTGAAATATTCTTTTAAAGAGTAGCTGGTGCAATGACTGGAAAAAAGGGACTGTGTACATTCAAAATTTTATACTCTGATTAATTATCTTACAAGAGGAAGAAAACAACTATTATCATGTTAAAATAAGATATTATTCAGTGGGAAATTATATCAACAGAAGCTTCATGAAAAAGAAAAGAAAGCTTTTGTGTGGTCTGTGGCATGAAAACAAAACAAAATCTGGATCAAGTTATAGTTGATATAAACAATAGAATCTGAGATTTTTATGACATCATTTATGGAATTTTAATTAGTACAGAGACACATGAAGCTGTCAGACTACAGAGACTGAAGCAGAAAATTAGGAGTATGGAACTGTAATGCATACAACTCTGTTTTATGTCATTTATTTTGAATGCTATGACTTTCCTTTATATGTCAAAATAATACTATAAAATAATGTTTCATTGCTTCTATTGATAATCTTTCTTTACACAGTGATGCTTTGGTTTCCTAAATGTTGATTTAGAGTGCAATGTGTCCAGAAAAGATAAATATATTTAAAAAATGTTGAATTATCTAATGTTATTAGATTTTTTAAAAAATTATTATTGTAAACTGATATTGTGCAATTTGTTTTACCCTACAATTTGCACTTTTAAGGATCTTCAATGTCTGAAACACACTAAGATAGCCTCTGTGACTTTAAAAAGCAGGTGGAAAATAACTCCAAAAAGTCAGATCCAACTCTCATTTATGTTAATGTGAATTGAGCATACAATGAAACAATCAGGAAGGGAAAAAAAATGAAGCCCCAAGGAATAAAATCAAATACTGACATAAGATCAGGTAACTAATGAGATCAAATACTGATTTCTTTTTTTCTTATTTTCTTTCTAAACTGAGGATGTTCAGTCTGTGTAGTATCTCAGGCCCTCAGATAGAATCAGAGCCTGACATTAAAATGTATTTTTCCTGAAGAGCAGTTCTATCTCCTTTTCAAAGGCAGGAAACTACACAGTATTGTGTCTTCTCAACTTCAAAAGTAAATTTGAGGTTAAGGATGCACCTGAATGGAAACCAAGGTCCTCTGATCTAATCCTTAGTAAAGTGTAATCTTGACAGAAAAGGTGGCCTCTCCCCCCATCAATCAAGCTGCATTGTCTTCTGGCAGCAGGATATCTATCCTTAGTTAGGTATCTTTGGGAAATGCACTCCTACTCTTGAGAAACTAAATTACACCAGTCTGCCTGGGAGAAAGCCAGAAATACAGTTTATTTCTTGTCTTTTAATTACAGTTACTCCTTCTTATGTCAGAAAAGCCTAATGTACCTTATTTGCTCTTTAGCTAATTCTCCAATACCAACTCAATAGTTGTGGGAAATGACAGACAAATTAATTTTATTTTCTGCCTTGTAAATCTATGAACCTAGGAAAAAAATTCCAGTCTTATAATGGCATATGCAGTCTCTAAAGTAAAAGAAGATGGGAATGCAGTTTGAATCAAAATTAGTCAACTACCATGATGAAATTAACCAGCCAGAATATTTGTCTGGTGTAAGAAAATTAAGGACAATATTAAATTCTAAAAGGTGAAAAAAATAAAGGAAGAAATAACTATAAATAAAAAAGTGTATGGGGATTTTCTAAAAGAAAATTAAAAGGCAGAAACACACACTGAAAGGAAAATAAACGCAAGGCTTGAATCATGTGACATAGCACCCTGAAATTAGTGAGGTGAATATAGAAATTACAGGTCAAAAGTTCTGCTTTTGGTTGGTTAGTGTCATCACATGTGTTAGATTGCAGCACAAGTCGCTATCATAGGAGCACAATTTATCAGCACAGAAGAGGAAAATATTCAAAGGCACACAGTTTGAATGTAGATATATACAAAGCCAAAAGCCAGCAACAACAGAATTATGGACAGGAGAAAAAAAAGTTTAGGTATTTTTAGTATCTGTTTAATTTATTGCCAATTAAAGGGATAATATTTAGAGCAGAGGGCTTCTTTTTGAAGTCAGATGATGTGGCTTTTTACAAAGAGCATGCTTTCATCTATTTCTATCCAGTAAGCAGGACAGCTGAAACATCATTTGAAATAAGTAAGTGGCCAAAAGATGAATGGAGGTAGTATTCAATGAATAGGAATTAAAATAAACAACTTTAATAATTACAAACACAGAATAAAGGACCCAGAGCAAATAAGCAAAACCTGAAACTGCAAATTACAAAAACTGTGGAACTCGCCAGAGTTTTCTCAGTGATTCCAAATGTCATCCATAATTAACTCAGAAAAATCCCCTGTTCTATAAAAGAAAAATTTAAAGAGGAAAAGGTTTTTAGACAACTGAGCTAAATGAAAGTAATGGAAAGTGCTGTGGTAGAATAGGAATGGAAAAGTACAAGACTGAATGCAGATTAAACACAGATATGATAACTCATATACAGAACAAATTACAATGAGTTCTCAATTCTTTTGAAGACAGATCATGAAGGTACAGACACTTAAAAAAAAGAGATGGTGCTATTTATAATGCCACACAAATCGCATTCACAATTCACAGGGCAGAGAGCAGGAGATGCTAAAACAGGCAAAGGAGCATACTGGGAATTCAGACAGACATCTTGAAATGAACCATGTCAGAAGCAATAAAAATATTTCAGGTCTGGTTTGCTTTTCTTGTCCAACATGACAATAAAATGAAAAGCTTAGATTTTCAGAGATTGGAGAGAGCAACAAGGACTGTCAAGATGATAACGTCTCTTTAAAAATCTTTACTGCATCTTCTGCTTTTGAGTATGCTCTGGGTATGTTTTAGAGGTAATATGGACATTATGTAAATGAATGCTTGAATCTGCATGTTCAAAGGATGAGGATGCCTTAGAACACAAAACACCACTCCCATGTGTATAATTGCTTCATCTCTGCCACAGATACTTAACATCTGTTCTTGCTAACACTTGTGAAGTTGTCTGGGAGCTTTGACTCAGCTCATTAGGAGGTTTACTGCAGCCAAGAAGTCAATGGCCCACAGAGCAAACTGTCTTTTTCAGAGGCAAAAGGGAAACAGGCATGTGGAAATGGACTAATGGATGCACCACTAGAAAGGTTCACAGTGTCACTGCCCTATAACACCTGTACTGCTTGTCAATGTAGTAACGATGCATTCATGTGTTAATGAGGACCAAACATTAAGCTAAAAGTATGGTCTAATATTTTACAATATATTTTTCTTTTAAGTGCTGTTTAAAGACTGCCTTGACTTTTCAGAGTAAAATCTATTGCTTACCACCCCTGTCACATTCAACCAAAGAGAAAAAACATTGGGTAGGTTTCCTTCATCCAGAACCACAAAGAGTAGAGTCAATTAGAACATTTTCCTGGCAAAGCTGCCAGTGAGGTGCAGGGTAGAACTGAATCCATCTTGCTTTTGGGCAGGTGATGTGCATGTCTGAATGCTGGCAGCAGAACACCTTTCAAGTTGAAGGTGAACTAAAGAGCTCAAAAATGGATGCAGTAGATATGAAATAAGAAGAAATTGCTCTGGAATACTTCTATGAGAATATGCTTCAGCATTATGTGAGGCTAAATTATCCCTCCCCAGTATTTTATATTTAGAGCTCACCTGCTTCTAAGAATGGCATGAAACTCAGGTGCTTATCTTTAACTACTTTGTGCTAGAATCTGCCAAGATTAATTTCTGTGCGGTACATTTCACACAGCTGTATTTAACAATAACTTTCAGAAAGAGATCCCAGACATTGATATGGGTTAAAAAATAAGCATGCTCCTAGCTCTCATAGAAAGAGTGTGGGCCATACAACAGACAAATACTTGTCTTGGGAAACAGGTGGGGCTGCTGAACACTTTCAAGCTGGGTAGCTGTTTCTGTATTTTTTTCCTGATAGTTACATCTCCGATTAGTGCATCACTTTACAAGTACAGCTCTGTGTAATCTTCCAAAGCATCACTGTTTGGAGTGTGTACTGTAGGTAAGGAAAACTGAGTTTCCTCACCTTCCTTCCACAAAACCCCACCAGGCCTCTTTAATCCATGACCTAACAGTTGACTGGAATTCATGGTAAACACTTTGATGGCCATTTTAAAATTTATCAGAAGTTGCAGGATCTAATTACTGATTATAGAAAATTTATGTGTTTGACAAGTGCACAGAAAGCAGCCAAAACCCCCTCTTAAACAGAGTTGTTTTTTTTTTTTTTACTTTGTCTGAGAGATTGTCCTCATTTTATGTAATTTCTTTATTCAGAAATGTGCTAGTATGTTAACACATTATTCGATCCCACTTGGATATTTTCAGCATACATTATCACAGTATTCTGCGATTATTTTTTTAATCTCTGTATAGTTTGTAGTGGAAATCTGATACTGGAAATTTCTGTGCTAGTGCTTTATGGCATCTGAAGATTTTTTTTTGTAGCTATTTATAGCTATTTGCAGTTACAATGATTTGAAGCTACATAAGGTACTGCATTAAACAAACAGCTTACACAATTGTTTCCACAGCTGAATCTCAATGACATTTCAAATCAGCAATTTTGTATGCCTAATTGAAAACTTTTTTCCTGAACTTTCTTCTTGACAACAGATATATTTATCCTTGCAGTTTCCTCTGGGAGAGATGAATACTACACTTTCCCATTTTACACATGAGAAAATGCAGCATAAAATCACATCACTTGTCCAAGATCAGACAGACAGTCTTTGACAAAACTATGAACTCTAAATCCCAGGATACCAGTGCAGTCATTGGACCACTCTTCAGCTTTTAGAGAACTACCCTTTCTGTCAAACATCATCTTTAAGCTTGTTGACTTTTGAAATTACTTGTCCCTTGAAAATGGCAAAGTTGTGTTAAATGCTTTACAATATTGGGAAAATTGTATGTTATTCAATTTTCATCAAAGCTAAATGAAATCCCTGAAATATGAAAATGACAGCATTTCCCTCTAGTGGCTTTCTCAATATTTCATAGTGTCAGGAAGACAATTTTTTTTCTTTAGCTTTTTCCTTTTGACTTACTCCCTCCATACAGTCTTTTTTCTCTCACTGAATATCTCAGTTTTTAAATTTCTTTCAAATAAATCTTATTTCTTGAACCCTTAATTTGCACGAAAAATAAATTAAGAGAAAAAAGAAAGAAAAGCTTTATAAATTTTTTTACTCAACACTTTTGAGTAAATTCATTCTCATGCCATATACAGTTTAAAAAAAATAAAATATCCTCTCCTCTCCAACTTGGTGAAGAGTAGGGTTCTAACAACCCAAGGTCTTTCCATTCCTCTTCTGATTTAATTTTTTTCTCTGCTTGTTGTTAACCACTATACAAAAGCATTTGATCTTCTTTAATGCACCCTAACATTCAGGGAAAAAAATGTAATCAATTAACAGAATCAGACTTTTTCAAGAACGTAAAGTTGTAAAATAAAGAAATGAAGAATTTATATCCATATGTGTTGTTAAATCAAGCCTTCAGCTTTTGTTTTATGAAATAAGAAATATACCAATGAAAATGTAAAATTTGTTTGATTTTTTTTTCTAATACATATATAGGAAAAAGTAGAGGGCTCCTTTTTATATTTCAGGGTGCTGAAATGTAAAATTCTAAAAAAAAATTTTAAAAAGTTGATACTGTCAGTTGTTGCTGGATTTTTGGTTGGGTTTGTGTGTGTGAGATTTTTTTTCTAGTGTTACTAAAAAATTCCAAAATAATTAAAAATGGATGGCTTCTCAATCAATATTAAATTGGTAGGCATCAACAGTTAAAGATGATAACAACAAAATTCTTCCCAGGAACTTCATCTACCTTTACTCCTGTTAAATCCACAGATCTCTAACTCATCCTAATATTATCCTCTAAATGCATAGCACTGCTTTCTGATGCAGATCAGGCACCTACCAATGCTTTTTCCCTCTTATTTTTCAGTACACAGAGGAGGGCTGGGCTTAGCAATGACTGGATGCCTCCACGGGCTCTGCATACCAGTGCATTGTAACGCATTCCTTCCTCTTGCTATTTACTCTCAATAAAGTGTGCTGTTAGAGATAAAGAGCTTTAGTATGGCACTGAGCTTGGCTAGTTTTAGGGATCAGACAGGAATATCAGTAGCTTCAGAAGCATAAGATAAACAGTCAAATGCTTTTCCAGAAGGCCTGTGAGCAATTATGGCTACTGTGTATAGTTTTTAATACCTTTTCTACAGAGACCACACATATATTTGGCACATTGCAGAGTATGTAGGGGGAAGGGAGTTCAAGCTCTTTAGAATAAATGTAACTTCCGTATTTGTTTTTTTTTGACTTATTAACTGAAGCAAGAAATTAATCAGTTGCAAAAACAGAGATAGGAAATCATTCCACAGGTATCAGCCATGGGAATCATCTGATAATGACCATCCATATTTAAATATAGATGAGTGGTGGGATGAGAAACTGTCTGTATTTTCATGTTATTTCTTAACAGCACTATTCTCAGGAATATCAATGCATCTGCCACTAATTTCATGTAACATTCAATGTGACTCTGGGAAAAGTCAGATACAGGGATCAAGTGAATTATTGATATTGGTATAGCAGAGAGAACTATTCCAATAATCAACTATTCAATAAGTAAAAGTAATTTATTTATAGCACCTTGCACATTGCAATGCAGGCTAGTAACCAAAGTTTGTTCAAACCAGGCGTGGTTGAAAAAGGAACCTGGAAATGACCGAAGTGATCTGTACTCATTACCAACCTAAGTGGCTGTTTATTGAAAACAATGTTCTAAAGATAACAAAGCAGCTTTCTGTGGTTCATCATCTAAACAAAACATTGCCTAGGATATTATGGATGACGGCAACTAAATTATTTTAATGAGTGACTCCTTGGAGTTATTTGAACATTTCTTTACACAAACAGCTGCAATTTTGATTAGGTACAGTTATTATCCTAGATGGCCCAAAACATTTAAGGTTATATAAGAGAAGAAAAAATTTGGAATTATCTTTAATTCTGACATCTGTTTGCATTCCAATGTATTTCATATTTTGCAGCCTTGCGTGTTTTATAATTTTGTTCTCCTATCTAAAGGGAGAATACATAATCTTTTTTTTGTTGAGATTGTGTTCTTTCAATTAGCCTTTGGTGATAAGTTTCAAATTTAAAAGGTATTTGCTCATTTTCTGGGAATTTGCTCCTACTCCTTAAAGAAAAATGGAGAAAGACAGGATGAGATGAAGGTGCCTGAAGCTATTGCGGACTCCTGTTGGCTTGTTTGACAAGATCTTGCTAGTACAGATGGGAAATAGGCTATTGCAGAGATGGATATTAGTACAAGAATCAGAGAAGAAATACATTTTATACTGAGCCTGATCAAAGACCAAGAGCAAAGGTATGAAACAAGAATTGCCTTTAAAAAAATCATGCCAGCCTGGTTCTTATGAAATATACAGAAAAAAGGAGACAACTCACACTAGCCTGTTCTAAGATAAAGAATGAAAATATAAAGTAAGAATTGCCCTAAAAAATTTATTTGTACCAAGATAGTCAGGTCCTTATAAAACTATAAAAAACTACATAAATGGATATGAGTTTTTAAAATTTCAAATGAAAGTAAAACTTCTGTGCTAATGAAGTAGGTCTAGAAAGTCTTCAAGCTGCTGAAGGAGCTGGCCAAATAAATTAGAATAAAATTTCATGGTTCCTGCAACATGTCATTGAGAGGCTGGTGGTGCAATTCATATTTAACATTAAGGCTATGCAGAATAAAATCACTGACTGCATATCAATGGTCTACTCTTGCTAAAACTGCTTTGGGGGCAATGAACGATTACTTAAGCAAAAAAGTTGAAAGAATTTGCAATGAATTAGGCCATGCTGTCAGTAGTTAAAAAGTGAACAGCATTTTGAAGATTCCTAGGGGTAGAATGACACTATTTGCTGTCATTCTACTAAACCCTATCAGAGAAAAGGGGTTAGGCTAAACATCAAAGCAATTTCTGACCTGAAGAACTGTCTTTTCTAATGATTCAGTTTCTTAGCAATTAAAATTTATTTTCTTACATCCTATTTTCTGGGCAATATGATTGAAATTTGTAAGTAATTTTAGACAAACATTTGATAGACAAATGCTATTTTTCCTGTAGTCAACTGATATATATTGGATCTTGTGAGTGGTCCTAAGCACAGGTATCAGCACCTGAACCTACATGAGGAACAAATTCCTTGTTAAACCCAGATTTCCAAAGGTAACTGTATGTACTGGAGTATTTCCAACAGCTCATGTTTTATTCTGGTATTACTTAGAAACATTTAGGTAACATCAGTTGAACCAAACATTTTTCTACTCAGATTTAAAGGACCAGTTTGTAAGAGATGCAAATAATCACAAATCTTTGTTAGACATAGGTTTAGATATCTTCTTCGTGCTCTTTTTGTCTATCTTCATTGCATGAAATACATTTTTTCTTCCTATTTTATCAAGTTGTTTTGGGTCAAGGCTTGTACTGTATCAGAAAACAGCATATTGGAAAAGGGGGAGAGAAACAGATAAAATAAAGTTTTCATGAGGAGGCTCCTTGATGCATTTATGCAAGGAAGTAAATGAAATATTTACAAACTGGGGACTCAAGAGCATATTTGGTAGTGAGAAAACTCTTTATAAAATAGTTTGTTGCACTGTATTTTCTGATTCCAAAATGTCAAGTTTCTTATGATTCGTATCTTGATCTTCATTTGCTTCTGTACTGAAGGGAAAAATATTTCTTTATATCAGCTGTTAGAGAGAAAGTAAAAGGGAGATATTGAAAATTTCAAAAGGTTCATAGGGAAAAAGAGAACCTGAAGGTCTTTTTATACTAATGAAAGTCTAGAGTTCAGGTTAGTACAGAAAGCAGTTTGGAATGGGAATTGAAATAGTTTTGAATAAAGTCCTATCCTATCCTTCTATGTTTTAAAGGAGTTATTGTTACTTCATTTGGTCTAAAACATATTAATCACGTACTTCTTAGTCCTTTGGTTGTTTGGTGAGAGACCAAACAAAGTTCTTTCAAAGTACAAGGGTCTTCATGAGACTTCATATATTAAATTACCTTTTTAACCATTCAATTTTCTGTTTTCCTGTCATTTGCTTAGTAAATATTGTAGCAGCCCTTGTGATCAATCACCTATACCTCTAACTTCTTTGCTAAAGTGAAGAGGTTTTTTTTTACTCAGTTATTTTAGTATGGAGCACTTTAGGCCTCTTTGAGAACATATAAGGTAGTTGAGTGGAACAATTATCTTAATGAATTTCATAAATTCTTTTTAACCAGCTGTTTTCTCTGTGGCTGAGGAAGGTTGGGTTCTGCTGAGAATTCTCAGGTGTTTTCTATAGCCAATAGAATGGCGCTTTCTGTAGCAAATTTGTAAGGGGTAAATCTCTAATGTGGAAGCAGTCTTTCTGTTTCTTCCATTCTTTCTTTAAATTAAAATCAAATTAATGTTTGAGTACTTCTCACAGACAATGACAACTACAGAAGCATTAAATATCCTTAGGAAACAGCATGAGAGGGAAGTGTTTATGAGATCTACTTTTGTCATTTAGTAGCAGTGGTGAGTAAAGATGGTTTTCTCCCTGGAAACAGCACACAAAGATTCAGGGATAGCTAAGCAATGCTGAGGACAAACTTGAATTACCTTTTTTTATTGATGGACAGAAAATGGAACATGGAAGTGGTAACTTCAAATCAGTGAAACCTGCATTTCCATTTCCTAGTGCTGATACTTGATTCTAGTTTTAATGTTTATCAATACAGTGGAGAATGTTAAAAATGTAAGGACCCTTTATTGCCCGCAATTTATTTTATTTCAATTATTATTCCCTAATGGTATTTCAAATTTTAATTTTACAGTAATTCTGATATTTTTGATTGAGAACCAACAATGCAACTCTTCAAATTTTCAGATTTAAATGGAGATGTATTAGACAAGTATGATAAAATTGTTGCTTCATGATAAAGAATTCAGAGCTAACATTAAGTCAGCATAGTCAACACTTCCATCTGTTATTGTAATGAAATGTGTGTTTTTCCAATATCAGGGAAAATAAGTTTAATCTAAATATATCAGAGTTCAGGGAAGTACAGATGTCTGCACACATTGTACATGTGACTCAGGGCAACTGTGTATGGAAAAATGCATTAGCTTCTAGAAGGTTTTTTCACCAGAAATGTTCAATATTAATCAAGGTACTAGAAAAAGGCAGTGCTGGAGGCAATGAAAGTATAGCCGTCTAACCTTTCCATTTAATTATTGTCACCAGGGTCTTTCTGTAAGAAGGGTGTGAAGATTCACTGTCTGGCAGAAGAGTTGTGTCAGATCAGTAGCAATGCTGTGGAATTTTCAGAAACTGACCAAAGCTTCTGCTTTTTGCCTGCATCAGAGCCCCAAAGAGAGACCTTGACAAAACAAAAAAAAAAAAAAAAAAAAATCAGTTCATTATTGCCAAAATTGTGGGCCAAAGAGCAGTGACAGAAGGCAAATGCCTGTGTCTGTCTGAAATGCAGTGATAGGTTTATAACTACCACCGAAAAAAAATCTAAACAGAAACAAAGAAATGTAAGTGTTCCCACAACAGGAGGAAGATTACAATTTCCCTTGTTTGTTTACAAATAACCCTGACTCATGCTCCATATGGTCTTTGTCTGTCTGCATTTCAACACTGAATATTCACTCAGCCTCCCCATCTATAAGTTGTTATTGTTTTGAAATACTTTTGTTCGCTGTTTTGGTTTTTGTTAGAATTTGATTACAACTGCTGACTGAATTTATTCAACTTTTATTTTTGAAGAAAGCAATGCAGTTCTAAAACATACTCAAAATCTGCAATTAAATTGGCTTTTTCCTACTATCTAATGAACAAGCATGCAGAAAAACAAAAACACTTAGTAGGACCTAAATAATCTGTGAAGTCCTTTGTGATTCCTAAGAGACACAAGAGAGAAACAATAAGAGAAATAAAAGGGCAGCATCTAAGAGATAGACAGGGGGTGAATGGACAGAATTGAGAAAAAACAATTAGGACAAAAGCTAGAGATTTTGTATCTAAAAATAAATTTGTGCATGTCCCAACACGTGCCTGTATGTGTACAAAAAATTTGAGGGGGAAAAAAGAAAGCAATTTCTTATTTTTGGCTATTTCCAATGGAGGAGGGAAAGAAATGTTAGGATTAAAAAAAAAAATTAAAAAAAACAAAACAAAACAAAAAAAAACACCAAAAAATCTAACCCAGAACCTGCAATCAGTTTGCCCAAAAACATTTAAAAAAAATACAAACCGAACCAAGGAAATAGAAGCTTGTGCAACTTTTTGCTTTGTCCAGATGAACTATATTTGTCTGCTGCAAAATAAAGTTTCATTTTTTTCTTACTCTTTGATAGAAGCAAATGTCAGAAAGGTGTATGTTGTTTCAGCACAGTGAAGCTGAGGAGTGGGCAAAAGGGCTTTTTTGTCCTGCACTTGTTCTATATAAAAAAAATAAGAAGTTAAGAACAGTAACAAATAAGAGCATCTCTGTTTTTGTTATTATTTCCAGCTGTTCAGCAAAAAAACACAATGGAGAGGTTAGTACTTGCTCTTCAGACTGAGTTTGTGGTTGAGCATTGCCAGTGAAGCACCAGTGGCTAGAGAGCAGCTGCACAGAGCTTTGTGTGCAGCACACAGCCCACAGGCAGAGCACCCACATGCAAGAGCCAGGCTGACTCCACTGCTAGCTCATTGGATTTAAATCATTTTAAAGGCCACTACATTTTGAAATTATTCATTTAAACCATGATAGATTGCATCAGTTTATATTCAGAGAAGCAATAAAGAAGAAACCTACATTCACCTCTCAACAATGCATCCTCTCCCAATGCTGGGCCTCAGTGATAATAGGAATACTGTCCCTTATGGCTTTTCTGATAGTTAAAGGCCATTAGAGCTCAGCAGCATGCTATGCACTGGTAAACACTGTTTGACTGATGAGTCCACTTTTTTGAGGAGTGACTGTAGTAATATGAAATCAGGCAATAAAGAGTTCAGGCACTACAGGTTTGCACTTCAGTTTATTATATTCTAGGAGTGATTCAATAGTGTTGAAAAGATACAGTGTAATTCAAGTGCTCTCCTTTCAGCACACAGTCACTGCTACAAACTGCCTCTTTTTGCAGAGATAGAAAAATGGAAAGGCTTTTGGAGGTCAGGCAGTGTGACCTCCTGCTCAAAGTAGCGGTGACTTCAAATGTAGACCCAACACACTCAGATTCTTTTCTGGCCAAAGTTTTAGAAGCTCCAAGGGGAAAGATTTCATGATTTCTCTGAACAATCCTTTCTAGTGCTTAACCACTCCAGTTGTGAAGATTTTATTCTTTTGTTCAAAGGAAGGTTATCTGACTCAAGGCTAATCAGATTAAACAGAAGTAGTCAGTGAGGGTCAGAGGAACAAAGGTATAGTGAAAATAACCCTTGAATCTTAAAGTGCACCAGAGCTGGCTTAAGCAGTCTGGGAAGGAGAAATCTTCTGCCTCCATATTTCCACCAAATTTAGCTGTATGTAGTTTTCCATTATTGTAACTGGTTTTATCATATCCTTTCACTATAGACCTCCAGTTCTCTCACTTCCTAGGAAAAGGTTTTTCCTTCCTTCCCATCTTGTCTGCAACATTTCTGTAGTGTTGTCTTTTTATCCTGCTTACAAAAACCCAGTAACTCTAGCTCCTAAACATTTTATGACCCTCCACTTGATTGTCTATAGAATTCATGCAGAATTTGTTGGAAGACTAAGTAGAATTACCAGTGTGGAAGGCAAGCAGCAAGCCTATTAGGATGACAGCTTTTATTGGCAGATGACTGTTCCTAGGTCCTTTAACAGAAGATTTTTCTTGATGTTATTACTTGATTTCTCCTGTGGCCCTGGAATGGATTTATGAGATAGGCATGGCTCTTCTAGAGGCCTGCCCTGCCAGAGCTTGCTCTTTCACTGCTGGTGACAAAGGCCTATATTTTTTCAACATCTACAGACACAGAAAGAGTAATCTATTGGTCAGAACATACCATCTTTCAGCTTCCATCAATGAGGAAATCCACCTATGCTGACTGCAGCTTTTGTGACTCCCTACTCTTGTGTGAGGTAGAGCTTGGATTCCTTCTCTCCCTCCCCCATCTTGGAGTCTTTGCAAAAACCCACTTCATCTGCCATTCATGCCTCCTTTTCTATGCAGCCTGCTCCCTCCATCTCTCACCTGGTAACAGTGATTTAAGCAGATCACACTCCCATCACTGATGAGGCTGTCACTGCCACCAGCTAAAGCTTCAGGGAAGAGCTATGAAATCAAATTGCTGCTGAACAGTCACTTCTCAGCTAAGCTCTCCTCCCACTGATGTATCTTTTCAGCCCTTAAGTAGCTTTTGCTTTTTTATTCCCCCAAGTATACTAAGATGCACCACATGTAGGATATTGTTGTAGTATAAATGCACCATTAAACTAAGAGCAAGGAGATATTATTAGCTTTGCCTCTTCATTTCTAAACACATAAACAGGGAGAGAATATTTCCCTTTTACCCATTCAGGCTTATGGTGATTTGATTTTACTATGTCTCAGCACAGCTTCTAGCTCTCTGGCACTCCTTCGAGCTGAACTTCAACGTGCGACTGCCTCAAGCACGTGTTTATGAATGCAGCTAATTGCCACCTCTTTAATACTGATACATGACATCATTATCCAAAAACACAGTGAGGAATAAGTAACAGGATCTGTGGATGATCACCAGCCAGTTTACTTCAACATTCAGCTGATGAGTCTTTGAGTATGTTTCCCATCAGGGTAAGTCTCTAAAGGAAGGTCTGTGCAATTTCGTTATTGGTGACAGAAAAGACGGCACCTGCATTTCATTAAAAATTCATAGTAGCTTTAATTGTAGACAATCTCTGTTTTACTTTGTTGTATCTTTTGCCCCCAGGGTTCTTGACTAAATCCGAATTTATTAGGAAAGACCAAATGCAAATGGTGCAGCCATTTTCGCACGTGATGAGAATTATTTTTTTGTTGTTGTTGTAGAAATCTTATTCTGTCATGAAAATATTTTCTTGAACAGATATATAGCTGGAAAAGCTATTAATAGAAAACTGAGATTTTATTTGGCATCTGAATAGTCTATTTTGAGGAGACATGACTGTCTGTGTTCCAGTTTTAATTAAAATGGAACTGAATAATGGACATTTGACTGTAAACACATTTGTTCCTCACAAATAAGCTATTCTACATTTATGAAGTTTTATGTAAACAGTAGTTGTCTTTTATATCGAGGTATAACTTAGCTTGAAAATTGGAAGATGTAGTATGGGCTGAATAAATGCTAGTTGTTTGGGATATGGAGAACCTAAGAAATGGAAAGGTTTGAAGAAAAAAACCTCATTCTTATGCGGTCACACAAAGCAAAGAGTACTATAAAAAGAGATTTTTAAACTCAATATGAGGTTAAATAAAGTACAGAACAATCAGAAATTTTCTTTGTTAACAATATAAACGTAATCTGTAAAGAAGTATTTTATACTCCCATTCACTTCAAAGAGAGGATCCAGCACAGAATTGACTTTTCCATCTTTTTTTTCCTTTTTTTGATATCTTATGCTATCACTAGATAATATTTTATCTTTACACACACTCACTCTCCCCAAGAAAATAAAGACACTTCTTTGGAAACAAGGTTATTTGATATTCATCATGATCTTTATTCTCCTTCTGTATAAAGTTTACATAATCCACAATAAAAAGGTGGAAAAAATACAAGAGGAAAAAAAAAGAATTTTATGCCTTATGTTATCAGTTTATATATTTCATCCATTTTAAGTCTCTTCTTCAGCATCTTATGGGTCCCTCCTTCTTGGTTTTTGCTCAATAAAATTGCAGCCTGTAAGTCTCTCTTGAATAGAATGTGCAGTAAAGATACAATAAATTCACATTAGCAAACCCCAGCAAGTCTGAGCAGACAAGTCAAGGTCCAGAACTTGGAGATGAGTGTTTACTATACATTCCTCTGCACAGTGTGGATGCAACACTCAGCAACACTTAAAAGAAATCATTTCTCATTCAAAATTCATTATATTGTAACTACAGATTTAGTAACACACTGGCAGTTTCTATTGATTAACTCAGGGATATTGTGGAAACTTGAAGCATACTGAAAGTGCCTTTAAAAGGAAATACTGATTTTATCTGGGGAGGGCGGTACACAAGCCTGCTAAAAAGAGGTGAGCAGTGTAATTATTCTAGAGTAGTAACACCAGATGAGCTGGAAGTTTTGCCAGTGCGTGTGCTCTTCTATGTGAAAATCACTTCTGTTTCAAAGCCAATTTTTCCTTTATAACATCTAACAATTATAAAGATTTTAATTTGTGTTGATGGAGGTTGAAAAGAGAGAGATTCATATTTTTGACTGAACAACTAGAACTTGTGGAGAGCCCCATAAATCCAGAAGTTGGTCAGAGCACATTGTCAAGCATATACTTCCAAAAACCCCACCTTGAATTTGCCTGATACTTACTATTTGCTGAGTGTTTAAAACATATGGATTAAGCAAAAACTTGGTGACTTGATGCACTTCAAGGCACAAAAATGTTGTCAAACATATCAACTACATTTGAGATCTTGTAAAATAAATTCGTATTTTGGGACAAATTTCAATATTATTCCATCTAAAACAGGCTATCCAGAGATGTTTTGAATATCTCATCATTGGAAATGTTTAAAGTCATGTTGGATAGAACTTTGTGGGAACTGATCTACAGAAAGATGTTTCTGTCCATAGCTGTTGGATTGGATCATATGAGCTTAAAATGTCCCTTTTAACTGAAACAGTCGTATGATTTTGTAATTATTTTCTGCAACTTGCCTTATAATTTTTTTTCCTATCTCATTATCTGGTTTGACTTAGTAATAGATTTTCTTGAAATGACTTAAAAGCAAGAAACTTGAGAGACATTTTACAGAATTGAGCCACCATGACTTGATGATTTTTTTTCACATAATATATTGCAATATCCATCTTTGTTTTTGCTACACACCTGAAGTTTCTGTAATTTATAAGAAAAAGGTATAATTTAATTTATTGAGAATTTTCACAAGAAATTCAGATGGTGAAGACTTATACCAATGATGAGCACATTCAAATGAACCACAGTCATCATCATTGTAGTTTCTGTCACCAGTAAAATCAATGTATGACTACAGTCTTTCCTACATAACTTTGATATATGCACAATGCTTTGGTTGCAGCCAGGAGAGAGTTTATTTTTGCAACAGGCAGGAGGTGTGTAGCCAACACCCTGGGTTTTTCTATATCACCTGAGGACATAAAGAGGGGAGGGACTGGAGTAGGGACCTTCTGCTGTGGCAATTGATGGATTGTGTGGTCAGACAGCATCGTGTGAATCGCCCACCTGTATGCTCTGCTAGTAGTGTTAACTTTAGTTTTCTTATTTCATTTCTGTTTCTACTAAAATGTTCTTATCTCAGCCTGTGATCTTTACCTTATGTGCCTCCATTTCTCCCCTCCATTCCACCACAGGTGAAGGAGAGTGAGGAAAACCCACATGGTCTGGGGTGTTTCAGTGGGAATACTAGCTTGGGGAGCACCATTTTCAAACCATGACACATATATATATAGAGAGATTTGTGTATGTAAATATACTAACAAAGGTGAAAACAAAAGCTTAAAAATTAGGTTAATCACTAGAGACAAATGACCTTATTTCATAATGATTCTTCAGTGGTTTTAATTTACAAAATATTCACATGAATTTTTTTTTTTAAACAAGCACAGCTTTGAAATTTAAAGATAAGGAGTCAATTTTTTGGCCTATCTGATGTTATTTAACTAGATTCCTCCCTCCATCTACTGTCTTCTTAATGTGATTTGGTAATTTCGTGTCTCTGGAATGTCAGCAAGAGTAATAAAATAGCAATTTAAGAACATGTTAAAAGCCAATCTGAATGGCACTGTTCTTTTGAAGCTATTAAAATCAGGACTCACAGCAAGTTCTCCTACTAGACAGCTCTGAAACTTCATGCATAAAAAGAGTAGTTGTTTGGGCTCAGGGGATATGCTATAAAGTGAGGTGCCAAATCAGAATTTACAGACTAATGTCATCTCAATGCAGATTATGTATTTCACCTTTTTGCACTCCTCTAAAAAATGTCCTCCCTGTAACTACTCTTCATCTCACCTGGATTTCTTATAGCACAACTCATATTTTGTGATTCAAAAGTAAATATTACTGAAGAAGGAGAAAGCTTGCACAGTTCAGAATTCTGGCATAACACCCAAAGACACATGTGCTGATTTCAGGTTTTGGATCTGCTTAAGTGATTTCCAAGTCTTTAAAGACTGATATCTCTTGTTTTGTTTTTTTTTTTTTTCTTTTTTTTTTCTTTTTTTTTTTTTCCTTTAGTACCCAGAAGGCAAAGTAAAATGATGGAACAAAAAAAAAAAAAAAAAGGGAAAAGGAAGGGTATATTTAGGATCTTCCACCACTGAGAATCAGGTGAGGGGAAAAAAATAAGTCAAGAAATTAAGTTTGTTAATGTGTGTTACCCTTTCCTCCAGTTTGGAATTGTCAGCTGAGTAAGATTACTGAGAAATATGCATTTTCTACATAATTTGGTGAAATATTATTTCTTATTTCTCTGGATAAAAAAGATGTCCCTGAAAATAGATACTCTATCAAAACTTTATTGTGATTTGGTTTTTTGTGGTTGCACCTATAAAATAATTGACATATGAACTAAGTCTGCTGAAAGACCTCCTGACCAAAGGCTGTAGCTTTAACCCAGGGAGAATTTTACATCACAGACATACTGCACTCCAGGAGAAGAACATAACATGTTTTTTGTCTTGCCACCATCAGATCACCAATCATCCACAGCACCTGTCTTGTACACCCATCATAGCCAGTGCAGCATTGTTTGTCCAGGGCTCAGTGTCTCTATCCTTGTTTCATAAACACATCGCCCTGGGGCAGCATCTGGATCAAAGAGTTAGAAGCCAAGGCACAGACATGACATTAATGTAAGTGTTGTGTGCCTCAGGTGAGGATTTAGAGAGGCTCCCAGATTAAATGAAGCTTAAAAGCACGGGAGAAGAGTCCCGTCTTCCATCAGTTTTCTCACGTGGCTCTTCCCACCAGCTCTTCTTGTGTAGGCAGTTATACTTCTAAAGGAAGGAGAAAGGGCACCTCATGCCCTGACAATAGTTGTTTGAGCTGTATTGGGCTAGATATGAATTATATCCCCATCAGATCCTCTTTCCAGCAGGCCACCCACCACCAGGGGAAAGGAGAATACATGACTCCCCATCATCTGAGAGCCACTAGCTAGCCAAGTACCAAATCTGTCATTTTTAGATGGGTATCTTGTCCCCCTCTTCTAAAAAGAGTGATGTCCTATTCCTTTATTTCTTTTCCTTCTTGGATGACCAACTACTCATTAAAACTCTTTCTGCTATGCCAAATCTTTTCTAAAGAGAGCATTATATTAAACAAGGAATGACCTTACAACACATTTGAAATTTTGAATAGATTTTCAAGGGTTTGAAAAGATGGGACAATGTAGATGAAAAAGGGGAAAGAGTAGGATCAGTAAAGCCATTGTAGGCATTGGTTTGCTTGTACTTTGTAAGCAAATCTTCTGCTGGAAAGGTTACCGTTTAACTCTAAACAACAATTCCAACAAAGTAATTGTTTTTTTCCACAAAGATCCATTGTGTTGCATTCACAGTATGTGTAGCAGTTCTGAAATTTCTGCTACAGCAGTTGGTCTAATTAAGTAGCAGCTATGCTTGTGGTTGGGTATGGATGGGAAAGGTTGGGTTTGGGTTAGGAAAGGTCTGCACTCCAGGAGAGGCAAATACAAATACTCAGATTGCTTTTTCTGGTTTTGATGGTCACACAGAATCTACAGGTCTGTATCAAGCACAGAATAAATTTAACTTTTCCTGCTGGCCACTGCTACTGCCCAACAGCGTGGGACCTACCCTGCGTGCAACTCAGAGATCAGATCACAGGCTGTTCTGCTTTTGAAATTTGTTCCTTGTTCCAAAGTCTACATCTGGTGATGTTCTCTACTGCCAAAGACAGCATACATGGCACAAGTATGCATAAAACACCTGGTACTCAGCTTTTTACAGTCCCTTGGAGACTGATGTGGTCCAATTTATCTTTTCTTGTCTCAGTGGCCAAGACACTGAAATCTTACCCTGACTGAGAAATCTGAAATATTGGCGCTGACCTTAAAAGCCAGTAAAACACTAAGGGTGGGTAATTGCTTTCCATCTATACATTGTATCTATGATATTATTTATAATTGTGATATATGCAACAAGCAACCCTTGAACCATGTCTTTTGTCCATGGCACAGACATAGGAAGATTTTAGTCCAAGTTTAAGTTGGCACTGACTGCTGCTATAGCCTTTTGGAAATGTATAAAGCCCCAAATTTTCAACAGTACCTTATTAATCCCGTCTGAGTTCCTGCCAGGGTGGCAAGTACAGTGCTAAAATGTTTGGCATTTTCTCATATGAGGTTTTATCTACTGAGATGAAGGTAAGTGAAATGTCTCTCTGTTGATTTGTAGCTGTCAGAAAGTTATGAAGGAAAGATATAGGAAAAGTGAGTTGGAGTTAGAGCTGGCAGCATTTTGTCTGCATTGCATGGAAGGGGAGGATCCAAATAAGCAGTGGTTTTAACAGTTATGTCACAGGGTGGCAACACCAGACTGAGCTAAGAGGGCAGACCAGTATGTAAACCCGTGTAATAGGATGTCATGACACACCTACAAGTGTATTTATGTCTTCATTATGTCATGAAATAAGAAAATGTAAAATGACTTTTCAAACTGCTATTTCTGGACAGCATTTCCAGAGTAGGTTCCAAGTTATAATCCATATTCTGAAGAGAAAAATCTTCAGAACTCAAATTTGATGAAGACATGCAACTGAGAAGTCTGCAGGATTATTTTTGCAGGTACTTTCTACAATGAATGAGTTGCAATAATATCTGTATACAGGACTGTCAGTATTCAGCAACAGGATAAAATTTGGTTGATTTAATTTTTTTAACATGTATTTATTTCTTTCTTAAATTTAATTTAAAAAAAGTAAATACTTAAACTTCTGCACTACCTTCTATTTAGTGACACATTTCATCCAGCAGTTTCAATAAACTTTACATATTCAAATATTGGAAATGCATATACACAAGACAACCAATTAAACCAACTAACAGGAGTATTAAAATGGACAATAGATATGTTTGTAAGAATGTTTTATTAAATAGATCCCCACTAATAGAGGCAATTTTGCTTTCTTAATTTAATTGGTTTTGTGAAGCTTTGAAATGTATGAGTTTAAATAAATCTTACTTTTTTCAAGTAATGTAATTTTAATGAAGCTAAATATAAATGAAGTTATATAAAATAAATATAAATTCTTTTAGGACAGCTCTGAAAAAAAGGTCTTATTTGATTATGTAAAAAAAAAAAAAAAGTTTTTCTTTGAGTTCAATTTGCAATTGCATTTCCTTTTTCTTGTTCTGGTTTTTTTTTTTTCACTTTTCTGCTGTCCCTGTCTGCAGATGGATTTTTAGAAAAGTTTCAACTGACATACAAAGTCAATAAGCTACTCTTTATATAAACCAAAACTCTCCATTCTCTAGCCCAGGTGTTTAGAAATAAATGACAGTGTACATTTTAAACTGTAGCTCATAATTTTGTACAAATGCTGGTTGATACTAAGAGCGTATTCAACTTTCTCCTACAACCTCTCTTATTTCCCCCAGATCAATAAAGAAACCTACATATCTGTAGCAACATGAGCTTTGTCCTGTCCCAAAGGTACTACTTGCTTTAGTGCCAAATCTTGTGAACTGCATGGAGAGATAATGCCTGAGGAGGGTGGAAAAGGAGAAGAAAAGGAAAATGTATCAAGTCTACCTTATAGCTTAGTACCTTGACTATGTTAGAGCATAGAAAGGATTAATCAATTGAGTTCAAATATCTTATACTCAAAGGTTTCTTCCTTCTTTCATAAGTTATAACCTCTCTCATTTTAGTGGTGTGTCACAGACATTTTTTCATAGAAATCCTTTCTTTCAGATTTGTCCATCTTCTGGGGAGCTGGGGCCCCAGAGGGAGAATGTAGACAATTGTTATCAGCTGCTGTGAAATGCAATAGGATGCACCTGTGATTGGTTCATGTTCCATGTGTACAATTGAGAGCCAATCACAGGGCAAGCTCTCTGGAACACAGGGACAGAGAATTCTCTTGTTTTTGGATTCTTTCTATTCTTAGCTTAGCTTAGCAGCCTCTGCAACTTCTCTCTTTATTCCTATTAGTATAGTTATAATGTATTATATATCATATGTCAACAAATCCAGCCTTCTAATCAAGAAACAAGATTCTCGTCCTTCTCTCACCCTAGTGACCTCCTCACTAATGTAATGTTTGGTGAGAGCAGGAACATTATGTCACAGAGAGGTGGTGTCCATGGAAACATCAAGGTCATCCCCATCCATGGAAATATTCAAGGTCAAGCTGTTCAGGGCTCTGAACAGCCTGAGCCAGGTGAAGATGTCCCTGCTCATTGTAACAGGCTTTGGCTAGATGACCTCTAAAAGGTCACTTACAACTCAAACTATTCTATGCTTCTGTTTATTCAGCAGAAATACAGTTTCTGGACCTTTTTCATATTTTGATTTTTCCACAATCACTTCTTTATGCAGAAGAATACAGATAAATTTCAGTAAACAAGTGACTCCTTTAAATCTATGTGTCTTACAGATTCAAGAGTTAAAAAATGTGAGGCAACTCCATATCCAGAGAGAGATTTCAACAAGCAGAGTTTGCTAGATGGGAAAGTCTTAACAGCCCTCACATGCCACAACTACAACTCTCCAAGTCCAGTCACAGGAACTGACTCTGTGAATATTTGCACTGCTTAAGGTCTGCCGCTCATTCCTTTGCACCACACTGGTTGCCTGCCTGGGATCACATTAAACTCAGCTAAGCAGAACATGCAAAGTGACCCTGAAAGGTCCCTTTCAAGTGCCCCTCCCTCCTCTGCCTCATTTTAATCTGGCTGCCATACGGTTCAGGGGCCATTATAAACCCTGTGTTTATCTAGTCCTGCAGTAAATGTTTCATTTCTCCCAAGAAGATAAAACGACTGTTCCCCTATATTAAATGCAAAATTACCTTTTTTTGATCATAAATACCCAGCCCAAAGAATTGTGCTGGTTTCAGCTGGGCTACAGTTAATTTTCTTCACAGTGGCTGGTATGGGGCTATGTTTTGGATTTGTGCTGAACACAGGGTTGATAATCTAGAGGTGTTTTTGTTATTGCTGAGCAAGGCTTGCGCAGGGCCAAAGCTTTTCCTGCTTCTTAGGTTGGCAAGAATGTTGGGGATGCATGGGAGTTTGGGAGGAGACAGAGCCAGGACAGGTGACCCCAAGTGACCAAAGGGATATTCCAGACCATGTGGCGTCATACCCAGTGCATCAAGTGGGAGGGAGGAGGAAGGAGGGGACATTTGGAGTGACGGTGTTTGTCTTCCCAAGTCACCATTGCACTGCTCTCCCAGAGATGGATGAAAACCTGCCTTCCATGGGAAGCAGTGAATTAATTCCTTGGTTAGCTTTGCTTGTGTGTGCAGCTTTTGCTTTCGCTGTAAAATTTTAAATGGTCTTTTATCTCAACACAGGAATTTTCCATCTTTTACTTTTCTGATTCTCTCTCTGATTTCTGTGCTAGCTGGGGCTAAACAACAAGAATGAAGACAGTAACAATGCAAATAAGGTTTTATTTTTTGTTTTTTTGTTTGTTTGTTTCATTTTTTGGGTTTTTTTGGGGTGTTTTTTTTGGTGCCAACATGAGGCAAAACCACAAGGAAAAACAATGTTAAATAAGTAACGCTACTGTTTCGTATCAGTATGAAGCCACATTGATCAAATGCTCAGGTTCCAGAGCCAAATGGTGGGTGGGATAGTTTCTAAAAATATTTCTTCTTTCTGTTGAGCTTGGATACATTTGGAGGGGACTTCTATATGAAGTAATAAATACGTGCAAGTCACATATCTGCAGAAACATTATGCCGTATTATATGAATTTGTGGAAAACAAAGAATTAGCTCAAACAAGATACTAGAAAAGGGATTAGGGACTTGCCATCTTTCAACTATTTGCTTTAATTTGCATGCTCATTAACTATGTAATAGAATGGAAGGGCTTAATTACCTCATTTATAAAAACAACATCACTGGCAATTTAATTGCAATGATAGTTCTAAAAAAATTTTGGTTAACTTGCAGTGACAAATACATGATAAAATGAAGTTGCTGTACTGCCAGAAAGACAACATAAAATGTTGATATGTGGCAGTACTGAAATAACCTGATTATTATCTGTCTATGAAATAGATGAGAACTAAAAGCATGTCAAAGAAGGGAGTTATATCATGTTTTTCATCACCAACACAGAATTGTTAAAATTATGCATTTTGTATGGATCACAAACGTTAAACTTTGCTGCTAAGTGAAAATTCATTAAACTAACATTACTATAGTGGATTTGAAACAGTTTTATTAAAGGATATATATACTATAAGTGTATAGGTGATAGAAATAACTCTTTAAAACAGGTCCATAGAGCCATGTTTTTTTATTGTAGCCTCTCCATTTCTTGAAGGGCCTTTTTATGCAGCCTTTTGCAATGGATTTGAAAAGCATATTCAGAAAATAATATTTAAATGATGCCTACATTTCAGATTTCTTAATATGACACCTGGAGTACTTATGTCCAATTTGGTATACCACGGTTTAGGACTATATAAAAGGAGTAAAAAAACCAAGTAACAATTGCTAAAAGGAATTTGATTTGTTCCTGATAACTTAAAGTATGAGGAAGAGAATGATAATATTCAGCAGCTTGAGAAAGCAGTTGGGAAATCAGAGGATCTGATACCCAAGCCCTGTCACACAGGATAAATAATATGAGATTTAAAACTGAGAGAAGAAAAATGTAGGTTCATGATATGAATGTGGATGTCAATGTATTGGCAGTGGTATGGCTACAGGGTGACCTGCATGAGAAGAGTGCAGGGACTGCCCCATGACAGACGCTTGAAGCCCCAAAGCAGATAGCCTCCAAGAAACAATGAGTTAAAACATAGAATGTGAGGCATTTGAAGAAGACATAATATTAGGAAACACATAGAGCAATTAATCAGCTAAAGCATGAAACACAAGGACAGGAAGGAGATAGGGATAGGGGGAACTGATGGGCTAAGCATGTTCAGGGCCAACAATGTCAAACTGACCCTAAGAACTCTGCCAAGCTATAGAGACCAAGCCAAGTACACCGGGAATTAACCAAATTAGGAAAGAGGTTCAAAAGTTTAAAGAGGAAGACTCATCGGAAAGACCCCGTCTATGATGAAGGCAACAGGAACGACCACCTGAGAATTCCCCAAAAGAGATGTCTCCACCTACGCTCCGCCCACGCTCCGCCTACACCACGCCCCATATGAATATGCATGATTATGTATCTGATCTGATGTAATCCTATACACAAAATTGTATATAAGGCTTGCTTTTGCTATGTGAACTCAGAAATCCACTTCGTGATTTCTCCGACGCGTCGTAATAAAATACCTCCTGCTTATCTGACTTAGGCTGAGTCTCTTAAGCAGTTATTCTCGCCTTTTGGGGCAAAATTCGGCATCACGCTGCTCCCATCCACCCACTGCAGCAGAGCATGTCTGCACTGAACAACATCTGAAAGCAGGAAATACATGTCCTACAAAGGCTTACCAGAATTTTGGAATGAACCAGTGCATAATGTAGCATTCAGACATATCTATGCTTCACTGACAGATTACACACATCACAAAATACTCTTGCAGCGATAGTCTATGTCCATGTATGTGAATATAGAGGGTTCAGAGAGGAAGGGGAACCCAAAATGAAAGAAAGGGCATGTCACTGCAATCTACCACTTTGGGAGAAAGAGAGATTGGGTTGTGCTGTGATAGCACCACACCCTTGCCTTGATCAAAAGCTGAGAAACAGCACACAATGAACCACAGGGGTGCAAACAGGGAGTTTTATTAACAGACACCCAGCTATGACTCCCCAGGAACTGGATGGAACGTTGTTAGGCAGATATCTTCCAGGGTGCAGAAAAAGAGGACAGGTGTATGTCAAGTGACTGCACAGACCATGTCTGCCAGTCCCGTTTCTGCCCAAGGGTTATTTGGTGTTCCATCCCTTTGATGACAAGCTCCAGTCCCTGCTCTTGGCACTTTGCAGCTGATCTTAGCCATTGCTTAATATGGGCACACATTTTCCTCCATGTGTGTCCTTGCTGATTGTCAGCTGCTGGACCATTAAATGTTATTTTAAAAAAAAAGTCATTAGCTTTTTCTTTCCCACCTGAGACCCTTGTCTTTGAAGTGATTTATTTTCTTAGCCATTGGTAATTTTTGTATGATGCTTAACATGCCATCATCTGTTTTGCAGTATTGTTCATTTTAGATTGAAAACAAATCATCCTGTGTATTTTGATACCTTGGCTTGCATCTATATAGTTGATTACTGCTCCAGAAAGATGTCCTTCTTCTATCTTATTTGCTTTCTTCAAAGTAACTTCAATTATGACTGAATTCTTCAGAGACATTTTGAGGGCAATATTTTTAAAATATGTTTCAGGGTCATTACTCTTCAGCACTTCTCTATTTAGCAGCAACCTATTTTATTAGTTGATTCAGACAATTTATTTTTCTCCTATTTTTCTGAGCTGCATTTCAGCATCTATTACACTGGCTGCTTCAACTGATCATGGGCAGAAGTTCTGTGATGGCGGTCAAGCACAGGCCCTTGTGGCAAACTGCTGCAGACCAAAATAGACCATTTAAAGACTGCTGCTCTTGGATAAAGATAACAAGCACATGACAGATCTTCAGCAGTCCTTTACTTTTTAATAATGTATGCATATGCTTCAGCTGTGCAGATCTCTGGCCTTTATCTGATTGCAGAGACAGGAGGATTCCATTCTTCTGGATCTATACACTAAACAAATATGTGATCTTACTTGGATAAAGACCCTTTTTTAGTGGGTGGTCTGTTTCTGAATCTAACTTTTCTTTTCTTTCAAATATTTAAAATTTCTGACCATAAGTGACCTGCTTATCCTTCAATTTACTGGTTTCACAGTATATTAATGCAAAAGTACATTTACACTTCTCTTAGTAGGAATTGTTACTCCAAACTTTAATTATTTTCTTAAATAGACAAGCTCTTGCACCACTTAGGTTTTAAGTGCACATAGTTTAAGGTACTTTAAATTATTAAGTCACTGCTCATTCACAAAAATATTTCCTTTTCCTGTTTATTATATGGTGCCTGCAACTGTCTATAAGAAATTCTGTAAATCTGTAAGAGTAGAAATTTGAAAGGAGTAGAAATATGCATAATAATTAAAGAATATACAAAGTCTTTGCCCCGAAGAGGCTATAGTGCAAATTATATGAAACAGCAGATATGCAATACAGAATATTCGTATTTATGCATAGATCTTACCTCTTCTATTTCCAAGTTAGTATAAAAAACCTCATTCAAATGCTTTCACATTTTATTGTGCTAATTTTACTGCTGTAGTTGAGTTTGTACTGACATACGTGGATCAGTCTTATGAATTTTAACAGTTGAATTTTGGTCATTAAGAAGCAGAAGCAGAAGAGAAAATAAATGGAAGATGCTACTTAAAATTTGAAAAACCCTTATGTAACTAGTAATTAAGTACTACTAGAACTTCTACTTTTTTGATTATATTTTATCTTGGATCTTATTATTAATAAAATCAATCAATCTGCAGATTGGGAACAGGAATCAATGACAAGGAACCAATCTTATATTAAAAATAAAAATCTTAGAGATGTCTGCAAATTTTTTTATACATTTTTACCCTAATTAAAATTTTATTACTTCAGGGTGAAAAATATCAGAGTTATATGGGATAATAAAAAAAGTTGATCAAGCTTATATGGAAAGAAAAAAATAAGTGAAGGTATGAGTATCCAATAGAAAAAACCCTCTGCATGGCCATTCAGACGACAGCAAAGAAGAAAAGGACAAGAGGACACTTAGAAATAAGGAAGACCTTTATTACAGACAGAAGGTAAAGTGCTAGTCTTGCTATATATTAATATTTCAGGATGGAAATAACATTCCACAGGTTTTTGGGGGGGAGTTTTTTTGGGTTTTTTTGTTTGTTTTTTTTTTTTTTTTTTTCTTTTAATCATATAAAGGTGATTAATAGTATTAATGTTCTAATTAGCTGAGGCAACTTCAAATACCTACCAGTGGTACAGGTTTAACTCATCCAGCCTGTGCCTAACTTGTTATTGCTACAGAGCAGGGTCCCTCCAAGCCATCTGTGTTTCCTCTTTGCTTTATGCAAGCCTTCCAGAACATGCTAAGCGACTTTTTTCAATCTGATCTTGGGAGCACCCTGAAGAAGACAACCTGTCTGAGCACTCACAGGGCTGGCCAGAAATGGAATTGAAGATTAAAACAAATTGAAAATGCAATATAATAAAGCACAGTATCATAATTAATGATAATCAACACATGCTTTCTAAGAAACTGATAATGCATTCAACAGTTCTGGTTTCATGCTGGCCTGGGCTATGAGTTTAAATTATGAAAATTGTTAGTTGCACTATAGTTTTGGAACTTAATTTAGTACAGTTTTTTTTTTTCAGAAACTTATACTACACTAGGACCAGAACATGTATTCAACTGCAAAAATACTGTCTGAGGTGAAAAATAAGGACAGAAAGTCATACTAAGCAGTCAATATGATGCAATTATCCAAGTCAGACAAACTGCATTATTACATAGCTGAAGCATGATCACATAATGAAAAAGGTAAAATCCAGTAAATCCATTTCTTGTGGCAATCTGTATCCTAGGAAAAAGTCACCTTGAATAGATTTTTTGCTGTGTTTGGCAGGAAAGCTGCAAATCCCAGGCAATACAATAACTAAAATGTGCTAATATAAATCTTGTGTAAATCAGGAAGGTTCTAAGTGAGACTGATATAATTCTGTGTATAGAATTTTGTGTGTGAAAGATAGAAATGTCTAATTGTGAAATATTTTGGCTCTCAGATTTTTAAGGGGTGATGAAAACTTTCAGATGATACAGGACGAAATTTAAAAATCTGGGGAAAATTGCTTGTAATGAAGTACTGCAAAGAAACAGTCTGAACAACTAACAAAGGTGTTAGTTGATCAGACAGTAAATTTACATAACTGGAAAAAATGTGTTAAAAATAGTTACCCATAGCTGGAAAATAACCCCACAGAAATTCAGACAGGCAAAAAAATTACATTGCACAATAAGGATTAAAAATCCTATAATATGTTACCAATTGCAAGATAATAATTTTATTTTACCAATTGCAATACTAATTTTTCTTCTTTTATCCTCTAAACACAATATATTTTTAATACCACAGATTGTGTTTTAAACAAAGGCATTTTGATTTCTCAATTCTTGTTTTGTATGCTATGAATATTTTTTAAGTTTCATAGAAGTTTTCAAACAGAACAGAATTCCTAGCACTAGTCCTCAGGAATAAAATTTCTATGGAAAGGGTAATATACAACACGTGTCACTCTGCCTCTGCAAGCTGATATCTGTTCTTAGTTGCAGTCTCTAGATCAGACATTTGTTTGAGCAAGCCTAAGAAGCTAAAGAGCAGTTTTAAAGAATAAACAACACAGAGGCAATAAATAATCTGGAGTGAAATGTGCAAAAAAAGAAAAGTCAGATATCAGGATTAAATTTACTCTCCAATAAAGACTGAAGTAAGAGATGTAGTGGTAAATTGTGAAAGCTTTCTTGATTAGCTATAAAATAAAAAGTGTAAAATTACACTATCTTTTTTATATCAGTCTTAAAACTAAAAACCCTGAATTTAAAAATACCGCTGTATCTGCCTAGATGTTTTTAGAAGAAAAATCCAAAGTAACATAAAAGGTCAGATACTAATTACAATATCTTAGTAAAGTCTTACCCTTTTCTTCATGTCAGTAGATTTTTCAATTATAATGGCTTTTAATTTTTTTAAGCAGATCATTTGACATTCACAATCTGATTAAGATTAAAGTGTTGCACTAGTTTTATTTGATTCAGCTGACAGAGCTCAAGAGAAATAGGTAAAACAGGATGCATAAAATGTAATTTTTCCTTAATCACAACTAATATAGCTTTTGAAAAGCCTGTAGATGAAACAAGTTCCAAGATATAGTGGAGGGAGCCTTTGAGCAGGATCATGCCTTTCCTGGCCTTATCATATCATTCCCCTGCCTCCTCAAGTAAAAAAGCAGGAAGAAAATTACTTCTTTGCAGATCAAAGTTCCAGTGGAAACTTGGAAAACCTGGTTATTTTTTATATACTATCATGAATAATTAGGACACAATAATGAAATTATTAATTTTTTAAAGGTAATCAACACAGAATAAAAGTTGAGGATGAGAGAGGTATAAAATCCTTATTTTGGAATTTCTTAACCCATCAGAGAAGGTAGACAGCATCTTCAGAAAGTTTAATGAAAGTTTTCAAAAAAGTCATTATTTTAGCATCAAAAAGTCATTGGACAAACCTGAAAAATTATATAACAAAATGCAGATGTATTTCACAGACAAAAATGTAGCCAAATTTTGAACAACTTTTCCTGGTTTCGAAATAAAGAGCATAAGAATTTATGAGAATTAAGTTTAGCAAAATATATTCCTGATTCTATTTGAAGTGTATTACTTTTTAAAAACTCCTAATGACTTACTACCATCCTGTATCAAAAGATCTACTTTTGGTCACTAAGAAAAGAGAGAGGAAAAAAAAATAATCTAAAAATGAGGAAGAGAGAGTCTGGTTGAGGTCAAGCAATGGACAAAGAACTAGACAAATCACAAATCCTTATATTATTGTTTATTCTTCCTGTCAACAATAACGAAAAGATGTATCTGCAAAAAGGGGTGTTTGGAACTGGATATTAACTTTAAGGTCCCATTCAACCCAAACTGTTCTGTGGTCCCATGACTCTTGTAGGTCTTTTCAGGCACAGCTCAATGGAAAGCTCTGTCAACTGTCGTCTCAGCTTTTAGTACTGTTTTGAAGAGTTAACATATTGAATTTATGGAAATGCAAAAACATCTTTTTTGGTATGATGATATCTATCAAATGTGTTAAACCAAAAAATATTGAAAAAAAACACCACTAAAATGGTATGATTTTTTTTTAATAGTCTACTTATGTATATGGTAAATAATTTACATACATATGCTAGTAAATATTATGAAACATAAGAATAATTTTACTATGTTTTTTCTCTAAAAATTGCATTGGCCCTGGTCATATTACCACAAACATAGTTTTGTCTCAGTCACTTTATCTTCAAATTCTCATTTTGATTCCATTTATTTGCCTGTTCAAATTCTTACTTTTCTTAATTGCAAAGAACCAATCAAAATCTCTCCTACAAGATTTTGAAAGAATAGTTCCTTACAATCCTTGAAAGAAATACAACAAGTAATAGTAAAAACCTGTAGAATGTTCTTTCCTACTTCTTTAAATGTAAGCAATAATTAGTTAGTTTATCACCTATTTGAACTTTATTTGCCCATTGTTGGAATGACTACAATGTGTTAAGTTCTCTTGAAAGAGGGCAAACAATAGGTCAAATCTCTTGGAGCTTTGAGAAACCAATTAATTCTATAAAAATGAAGGAAACGGCAACCTTCACTTCATTAGACACTACCCAAGAGGGTCAGTCACTGACAGTTAATATAGAGAGTGAATAATAAGAGAAGGATTTATTTTAATGAAGATTTTTGCAGGTTAAAATAAGTTAATATAAGATGCAAAACTGAACACTTTTTTTAGGCTTCTTGAGATAAAGTGGATTAAAATGAAATTTCAGGATTTAAATGTAAAATAACTTTAATTTTCTAAAATACCAGAGACCACTTTATATTTTTTCTAAGGATAGAGGATAAGACTTGGAAAAATAGATCATTTGGAAATCAATGCTCTCTGCCCTTCCAAACTACATTAATTTCCCTAGGTTCAGAGACTAATAAAACATGATTATCTCCATTCAGGTTTGTCAGAAGCTCTTTGCTCTATTTCTCAGTTTCCATGAAGTCCATCCACACAAAGCAGATGACTGAATTTTCCCCTTCCAAGAACAGGGATGTGGGGAAGAGTATAAAACATCTAGCTGGAGCACGTTTGAACTGACTAATAAAACCTCTGTTTACTAAAACCTCTCTTTGATTATGTAACCTGGGAAAGAGGATTTCCCAGAAACCAGGGATTTTATTTCACAACCGCCTCATTTTCTGTGCAGATGGAGGCAACACAAACCAGCCCGGCCGCTGCGGTCAGGGCTGCGGGGAGGGGAAGCCGCAGGCCCCTTCTAACCAGCTCACTGAGGGCTCCCACAGCTGGGGACCACACTTCAGGGTACTTCAGATTGATGCTGGTACCTCCCAAAACCAGGAGGTGGAGGTGGAGCTACAGATGAGGCTTTTTGATTTTCTACCATTTATTTGCTGGCTTGGACTAAAGCAATAAGAACACAGCAGGGTGTGAAGACAAATGAGGGGACATCCTCCGACACAGGATACCTGTACACCTATGAATCTCACTTTTCCCTGTGTAATATGACCAGCACTGCATCTTGATGTCTTGGAGGCGTAGATGTATTCTATCATCTGTCAATGGACCACTAATTTTGAGCTTCCCCCGGGGAAAGCTTCAAAAGAACATAGATAGTTTACCTTAAAAGAATGAAACCAAACTGAGTGAAATGATCACAGTGCGCAGAGTAGAAATGGTGATGTATGAAAGCTATAGCCAGAATATTCTAATTTTCAGTGGGACTTGGAAAAAGACCAGGCTACAAAATAATTTTCTAGTTATTAATCTTATTTTATTAATTAAGTTTCTCTTATTCTTCAGGTGGACTATCTAGATTCGGGGGACATTCCCCAGAATTCTATCTTAGAATAGTCTCAGCTTAGCAAGTGTGAACTCATAACTGCTCCACAGGAAATAAAAATGGTTATTTAAGATTTACAGAGTGAGCAATGTGTGATTTACTGAGTCCCATTCATGTGATCATATGCATGAATACAAATGCAACTGCAAAAGATGGAGCTAGAGCAGCAGCAGCATGGCTCAGGAGATTTATTGTTGTAGTCCTTATTAATTTTTATTTTTAAGTTTTTGATTCTTCTATTGGAAGGATCGTGCAATGAGACAACAGATTTAAGAGAGAAAAAATATATATCTCACTTTTCAGTACAAAACACTAAAAAATTTCACCTCTACAGCAGCACAATGGAAAAAAAAAACAACAAAAAAAAGCAGCTTCACAATGTCTACAGAAAATGTAGAGAATGAAGCAATTGTAAGAAATAATGTGATTTGTGTCAGAATAATTAATACCAAGTTCTTCCAGTTTCACAAAATATGGACCTGCTTTGTAACACAGAAATTATTTTTGTTCTTCAGTTCTAGAAGCTGATTTATTTCATTCATTCATAATGCTGTGTAAGGTGGAATGGAGACTTTCACTCCATATGAAATTGATTGCCTTTCCTTAGCAATGTTTTAAGCACACCCTTACACTGAAATTGTTTTAACTGCCTCTGGGCTCTGTTATTCCTTGATAACCCCTAGAAATATTTGCACACAGACCTCATCTGGCTTGTATTCTCAGGAGAAAGCAGAACAACCACAGCAATCTGCAGTATTTTATTCTTCAATAATAATGAAGTTTCCCAACTGTTTCTCATCTATACATCTGAGTAAAGCATAATTTTCAAAGAAGATCTTCAGTAAATACTTCCTTTCTTAGTATGAGATTTTTAGGATGGTGGAAGCAAATAGGAAGAAAAAATGAAGGAAAGTTTGTGGAATATTAGACAACTCAGAATATTCTCATAGCATATGTTCTACTGGAGGATGAATTTGAGATTTAAATGATTGCCTGTAAGAAAAGGTAAATCCCATAGCTAGTAGATGGCATTTTACAGGAGAGAGTTATAGGTGCCTTTGCACATACATTTGTGAATGCCTCTGTGTATCTTGAAGAGGAGAGTGCAAAGGAACAACTTCATTTCTGCTTTGACCAGAATTTCTACTTAGTCTTTTCTTGAGAAAAAATATTGTGTAAACAGTTACATTTGCAGGAAAAGCCCGAGTTATAATGGAGGAACACATCCAACAGAAAGCATTTTATAAAACTACATTAACACAGTATCTCAAGGAATCATTGCAGTATATTGTGTACATAGAAATTTTGATAATATAAGGCTGTTGAAATGATAAGGTTCATATGCTGGGACAAGAATCTCTGCAGGGGTGATACACAGGATTAATTTTAAATGCAAATTGTTGGATAAATCAATAAAAATCTACTTTTTATTTCACAGATGGAATTATGTGGCTAACGCTTTTAATATAGGAAAATAATATCAGAAAATAAACAGTGTTTCATTCCACATCAAGCAATCATTGAAAGCTTCACAGGAAACCTTTTATCAGAATTGTGTCTCAGGATGGATATAATCTATGAATTAATTTTTAATTTCACATTAGTCCAATCCACAATTCCAGCCATTCTGTGGAAGGTGATTTGATGAGAAATTAAATTCCATGGAAAATTTTCACAAGTTTCTCAAAAAGGAAAATGACATCAGAGTCAAAGAACTTACCTTAATAATGCTATTTTCCCAATTAAAACAGAGGAAAGGAATGTATTAAAACATAAAAAGTGGTTTGCTTTACATGAGCTTTATTCATAGAAAAAGTCAAAGTTCTTTTGTGTCCTCTTGCTGTTTGGCTAGTCTGTTCTTCTGCATGACCATTACTTGTCTTTCACTTAGACAAGCCCTTTTAAGAGGAAGATGGTGGCAGATTTCCTGCTGAATAATTCCCAACACTGTTGTTTAATGTGCCAACTAGGCTTTACATTACACAGTGACATAAAACAAGATGTCAAAGCAGTGTTTCCTCTAAAGAAAGATTTCCACCAACTAGAAGGCCTACAGTCTTGGACAAAATTGATTGGGCAACACTCACAGTAAAAAGAGAAAGTAAATCGCTTTCAACTTCATTCATCAAGAACAAAACCAGACAATTTTGTTGCTTCACCTCAATGTAGCCAGAGAAGATAAATCCTTTGCACTCATGTCACTCACAATTTCCTGTGGATAAAAACAGCGAAGGAACTAAGAACCTTCATTTGAAGCAGGAGAGGCCATCATTTCAGTCCTTTCATATCAAGAGGAGCTCTGAGCTCTGTTCTTCAGTAGAAGCTCTTTAATTTCAAGCACTGCACAATGTTTCCTCATGTACAAAGTTATTTCCCTTTGCGGATGCCTTGGCTTTAATCTGTTTGCACAAGAAAACTCCCCACACAAAGAGTGTCCCTTGAATCTAATAATTCTCCCTGCCCTTCTCTGAGGTATTAATCTTGCTGTTGTGTTCCTTCATAGTTAGGTGATCCTATTTATATTACATGATGCATTGTGCAAGTATGCAATATTAGAGTGGCTGTATTACAGCCACAAATAGCCACTGGAGCTCACTGATCATTCCTCAGTTCTTTCTACTTCAAATTACACTACATAAAATTGAAATATGTTTATGAACATTTCAATAGAAGATGGTTACATTTTCTGTTGTGAGTAAATGGTGGAATACCCTTAAAAGGCGGAAATAGATAAAAATGTACATTTTCAAATCCCAAAGGAAGGTATCTTGATGTGATAATATAATACTTTCCCATTTCTGGGGAGTAAAAATCCTAAACTTTGAATCTAGGAGATTTTGTTAATGTATCACAGACGATTTTATGAACCCTTCATGGTTTCAAACTTCAATTAGAATTTTAAACTTTTATATTAATTTATTTTTTTCTAGCTGATAATAGAAGCCATCTACTATGCCCAGTAGATGGTCCTTTTTTGTACAATGGGAATAATTATAAAGATATACAGTAAACAATATGCCACACAAACTGCATTTGCAAGAATACTTCCTTTATTGCTCCTGTGCTGATCATTTCCAAGAAGAATGGATCAATTAAGTTTTCCTCACCAGCTGACCTGCAACTATTCAAATACCATAGGAGAAGAGGTATCTTTGAAAAGTAATGCATTATTTCATAATTCCTGTTTCACACTATTCCTGTGTAACATATTAATTAATATATTAAAAATTGGAAGAACAAATACAGAATTAAAAAGCTTTCCAGGCTTTTTGAACATCTGTTTCAGCATCTTACAGAGCAATGCTTCTAGGTTCAGACAGTCTGTGTTAAACATTTCTCAAAATGCCTGGAATTTTTAAATTTTGAAAGACAAATCCATGATGACGTCCAAGGAATGCATTACTTGTAGGTTTAGAAGACCAATCTTACTCAAGAAGATGGTTACACTCCAGGCCTTTCTTCTATATCCTGACTT
The DNA here is from genome assembly GCF_027887145.1 of Ammospiza caudacuta. Classification (NCBI taxonomy): domain Eukaryota; kingdom Metazoa; phylum Chordata; class Aves; order Passeriformes; family Passerellidae; genus Ammospiza; species Ammospiza caudacuta. The sequence continues at coordinate 47,755,473 of NC_080598.1, read as the reverse complement.
TTTCACTCTATTATCATTCTATTAGAATTAATCAATTATTATCATATTCATTAGCTGCTGAAGACATAGAGATAAATTCATAAAGACATGTTACCTTCATAAGAGACTAAACAGAAAAGCAAGGTACAATATGAGCACCTTTGTATGGAGACTAAATGATCGGAATTTTATTTAATCAGTTTTCTTCTTTCTTCCTTTGTGAACTGCAGTAATATAAGATTGACAAAGCCCAAGCAGGCTCAGTACAGTAACACTGTTAGAGGAAGTAAACTTTATTTTACTAATTATGTTACAAAAACAAGAGGTAAAATGTCTGCTTATGAAACACTGACTATATCTGGTATATCAACACTTGCAACAGTTTTCTGAGTAACCTATAGAAAACAGAATGAGTCTGACAGTTTAATGGTAGAGCTACTTGAGCTGTACTTCTGGGAAAGCTCTGCATCGATCATTATTCTTTTCACATCTGCTCTTCTCAGCAGTGAGACCTGATGACCCAGCAAGCTGCCTCCTTCAGATGCCTGGAAAATTAGCCATTGCTTCAGAACGTGCCCTTTAAATTTAGAGTGAGCAGACTTTATCCTACCACTAAGCTCATTGATTTAAAATGATGGGTTTATGGTACTGGAGAATACAAAAGAACTGAAAGAGCTCTGTAGTATTTGAGATCTAACTCTCGGGTTAGTCAGGATGGGAGATATTTAGAAGCCAGATTCACTTTCTAACTGAAATTCCTGAGAGATTTGCTAAACTGCCCGTGATTTAGAGCATTTTTCTCTCTTTCTGGTACTGGTATCTTTGCATTGGAATTCTGTCAGCAAAGTGTATCCTCCAACCCAGCTCATCCACAGAGCAGCTGCTACTGCTCAGCTAGGTAACACTCCCTCATAGCATCATCTGCTATCCTTCAAACTCCCTTTCCCTTTTTGACTCAGATGTCGTTCCAAAAGGAAGGAAGGAAGGAAGGAAGGAAGGAAGGAAGGAAGGAAGGAAGGAAGGAAGGAAGGAAGGAAGGAAGGAAGGAAGGAAGGAAGGAAGGAAGGAAGGAAGGAAGGAAGGAAGGAAGGAAGGAAGGAAGGAAGGAAGGAAGGAAGGAAGGAAGGAAGGAAGGAAGGAAGGAAGGAAGGAAGGAAGGAAGGAAGGAAGGAAGGAAGGAAGGAAGGAAGGAAGGAAGGAAGGAAGGAAGGAAGGAAGGAAGGAAGGAAGGAAGGAAGGAAGGAAGGAAGGAAGGAAGGAAGGAAGGAAGGAAGTGGCGGAAGGAAGGAAGTGGCGGAAGGAAGTGGCGGAAGGAAGGAAGGAAGGAAGGAAGGAAGGAAGGAAGGAAGGAAGGAAGGAAGGAAGGAAGGAAGGAAGGAAGGAAGGAAGGAAGGAAGGAAGGAAGGAAGTGGCGGAAGGAAGTGGCGGAAGGAAGTGGCGGAAGGAAGTGGCGGAAGGAAGTGGCGGAAGGAAGTGGCGGAAGGAAGGAAGGAAGGAAGGAAGGAAGGAAGGAAGGAAGGAAGGAAGGAAGGAAGGAAGGAAGGAAGGAAGGAAGGAAGTGGCGGAAGGAAGGAAGGAAGTGGCGGAAGGAAGGAAGGAAGGAAGGAAGGAAGGAAGGAAGGAAGGAAGGAAGGAAGGAAGGAAGTGGCGGAAGGAAGGAAGTGGCGGAAGGAAGGAAGTGGCGGAAGGAAGGAAGGAAGTGGCGGAAGGAAGGAAGTGGCGGAAGGAAGGAAGTGGCGGAAGGAAGTGGCGGAAGGAAGTGGCGGAAGGAAGTGGCGGAAGGAAGTGGCGGAAGGAAGGAAGTGGCGGAAGGAAGGAAGGAAGGAAGTGGCGGAAGGAAGGAAGTGGCGGAAGGAAGGAAGGAAGGAAGTGGCGGAAGGAAGTGGCGGAAGGAAGGAAGGAAGTGGCGGAAGGAAGTGGCGGAAGGAAGTAAGTGGCGGAAGGAAGGAAGTGGCGGAAGGAAGGAAGTGGCGGAAGGAAGTGGCGGAAGGAAGGAAGGAAGTGGCGGAAGGAAGGAAGGAAGTGGCGGAAGGAAGGAAGGAAGTGGCGGAAGGAAGGAAGTGGCGGAAGGAAGGAAGTGGCGGAAGGAAGTGGCGGAAGGAAGTGGCGGAAGGAAGGAAGGAAGTGGCGGAAGGAAGGAAGGAAGTGGCGGAAGGAAGGAAGGAAGTGGCGGAAGGAAGGAAGGAAGTGGCGGAAGGAAGGAAGTGGCGGAAGGAAGGAAGTGGCGGAAGGAAGGAAGTGGCGGAAGGAAGTGGCGGAAGGAAGTGGCGGAAGGAAGTGGCGGAAGGAAGTGGCGGAAGGAAGTGGCGGAAGGAAGTGGCGGAAGGAAGGAAGGAAGGAAGGAAGGAAGGAAGGAAGGAAGGAAGGAAGGAAGGAAGGAAGGAAGGAAGGAAGGAAGGAAGGAAGGAAGGAAGGAAGGAAGTGGCGGAAGGAAGGAAGGAAGGAAGGAAGGAAGGAAGGAAGGAAGGAAGGAAGGAAGGAAGGAAGGAAGGAAGGAAGGAAGGAAGGAAGGAAGTGGCGGAAGGAAGTGGCGGAAGGAAGTGGCGGAAGGAAGTGGCGGAAGGAAGGAAGGAAGGAAGGAAGGAAGGAAGGAAGGAAGGAAGGAAGGAAGGAAGGAAGGAAGGAAGGAAGGAAGGAAGGAAGGAAGGAAGGAAGTGGCGGAAGGAAGGAAGTGGCGGAAGGAAGGAAGGAAGTGGCGGAAGGAAGGAAGGAAGGAAGGAAGGAAGGAAGGAAGGAAGGAAGTGGCGGAAGGAAGGAAGTGGCGGAAGGAAGGAAGGAAGTGGCGGAAGGAAGGAAGTGGCGGAAGGAAGGAAGTGGCGGAAGGAAGTGGCGGAAGGAAGGAAGGAAGTGGCGGAAGGAAGGAAGTGGCGGAAGGAAGGAAGTGGCGGAAGGAAGGAAGTGGCGGAAGGAAGTGGCGGAAGGAAGTGGCGGAAGGAAGTGGCGGAAGGAAGTGGCGGAAGGAAGGAAGGAAGTGGCGGAAGGAAGGAAGGAAGGAAGTGGCGGAAGGAAGGAAGTGGCGGAAGGAAGGAAGGAAGGAAGTGGCGGAAGGAAGTGGCGGAAGGAAGGAAGGAAGGAAGGAAGTGGCAGAAGGAAGTGGCGGAAGGAAGTAAGTGGCGGAAGGAAGGAAGTGGCGGAAGGAAGGAAGTGGCGGAAGGAAGTGGCGGAAGGAAGTGGCGGAAGGAAGGAAGGAAGTGGCGGAAGGAAGGAAGGAAGTGGCGGAAGGAAGGAAGTGGCGGAAGGAAGGAAGTGGCGGAAGGAAGTGGCGGAAGGAAGTGGCGGAAGGAAGGAAGGAAGTGGCGGAAGGAAGGAAGTGGCGGAAGGAAGGAAGTGGCGGAAGGAAGGAAGTGGCGGAAGGAAGTGGCGGAAGGAAGTGGCGGAAGGAAGTGGCGGAAGGAAGTGGCGGAAGGAAGTGGCGGAAGGAAGTGGCGGAAGGAAGTGGCGGAAGGAAGGAAGGAAGGAAGGAAGGAAGGAAGGAAGGAAGGAAGGAAGGAAGGAAGGAAGGAAGGAAGTGGCGGAAGGAAGTGGCGGAAGGAAGTGGCGGAAGGAAGTGGCGGAAGGAAGTGGCGGAAGGAAGGAAGGAAGGAAGGAAGGAAGGAAAGAAGGAAAGAAGGAAAGAAAGAAAGAAAAAGAAAGAAAGAAAGAAAGAAAGAAAGAAAGAAAGAAAGAAAGAAAGAAAGAAAGAAAGAAAGAAAGAAAGAAAGAAAGAAAGAAAGAAAGAAAGAAAGAAAGAAAGAAAGAAAGATATAATGAACTTTTAAATACAGCTCAAAAAAGGAGTAAAATGAGTCTTTTCACTAATGGGAACAGGGAGAATTATCATCTGTGCTTTGTTAGGCTACACTAACCTGCTCTGCCTCAGCTCCGACTGACACTGGTCAACCCTGGATTGGCTTTGGTGCAATGGAGAATAGAATTTGACCTGGAGACACTTACATGCCAGACATCAGGAATGATTGAAAATCTGCAACTGAGACTCAGATATAAAAAAATACATATTGAATTTCTGAATGACTGATCCTTCTACTTAATACCAGCAATAACTGTGGTGACTGTTGCAGAAAAATATCCACAGAGATCAAATGCAATAAAGCCCATATGTCAGAAAGCAATGACTGATGTAGCTCATCTCAAGATGTTTTTTGCAGTTCCCATATTTAAAGGAATTATATCTATATATTTATATTTCCTTATAATATAGAGGATTCTGTCTGCAGATAGTACACAACTAATTTTAATTATTTAACTATTATTTAACTATTTTTAATCCATGTAAGCCAAATGTATTAGGCTTGTGTGGTGATTTTTTGGTTGCACAGGGGCTATGGGTGTAGGTTCTGTGAGAATCTGTCAAAAGCTTCCCTTTGACTGACATAGTCAATGCCAGATGGGCTGGCCAAGGCTGCCCATCCATGATGATGGTGGTGCCTTCTGGGATAACGATTTTCACAAGGGGAAAAAAATCCTGAGCAACTATTGCCAAAGAAGGGAACATATCTGAGAGAAACAGCTCTGCAGATAGCAAGGTCAGTGAAGAAGCAGAGGAGCACTGGAGTAAAGATTTCCTTGTAGCCTGTGGTGAGGACCCTGGTGAGGCAGCCCATGGAGCTCCGTGGTGGAGCAGAGATCCACCTGCAGCCTGCACTGCAGACCCTGCACTGGAGCAGGGGAATGGCCAAAGGAGGCAGTGATTCCATCATTCTACAAACTCTAGAAGCTCCTGGCAGGACCTGTCACCCCAGGGAGAGAGGATCCCATGCTGGAGCAGGACTGCTCTTGGGATTTATGACCCTGCAGGGGACCCCTGTTGGAGCAGCCTGCTCCAGAAGAACTGCACCCCATGGAAGGGATCCACATTGGAACAGTTTGTGGAGACCCAAAGCCTGTGAGAAGGACTCATGTTGGAGTGGGAGAAGGGTGTGAGGAGTGGCAGAGACAGTGTGTGCTGAGGTGATCACAGTTCCTGTTCCCCTTCTCACTGAGCAGCTGTAAGGAGGAGGTAGAGTATTAGGAATAAAATTAGGCTTGGGAAGGGGGGAGGAAGGTGTTGTGAGATTTGGGGGTTTTTTTCTGGTTATCCTGCTCTGATTTAATTAGTGTTAAATTCAGTTAATTTTTCCAAGTGTCATTTGCCCATGATGGTAATCTGTGAGTGACCTCTACCTATTCTTACCTCAATTTATGAGCCTTTCCTTGCATATTTTCTCCTCTATTTAACTGAGCAGAAGAGTGACAGAGAGGCTTTGGTGAGCACCTGGCACCCAGCCAGGGCGAACCCATGACACCAAATATGATTTGACACATCTGTGTCGAATAGTCAGCCTGCAATGGACACTTACCATATCCTCCTACAGCATGCATGTCCAGCTAAAGGGTTTTGGTACTGTTTAATCTCCAACACAATTATTTACCAATGTCTTCTGTCCCACTAATCCAAGCAATTCATGTTCACTTCAGATTTCTCTATAGGAAGATGCAGTGTCTGCCTGTCTAAAGGTTTTAATCTTCTGTGCAATAAAATGATGCTATATTTCATTCTGATTGAAAAGTTATGCTATCTAGGAGATTACAGAGGTACTGCAAGTGGCACCAATCATCAAATAAACTCCAAGGAGGAACAGGAGGATTTGTCCTTTTTCTCCCTGCATGAAAGACAAAATAAAAAAATCTTCCCTCCCCCAACTTTGTCTTTCACAAGCACTAATCCTCTCTTGGGTTTTCTCCAAAGGTTCTATGGACCACTGTGTGAAACATGCTGTCAGAGTGATCATTGCAAGATGACACATTGAAAACATAAATCCAGTAAGAATGTGATAACCTTCATTGTCAAATAGAAGGCAAAAAGGTAGCAAATGTGCTCAAGTGAGTTTTTAAAGCTAGGAAGAAGGTGTCAGAAAGGCTGAAGAGTGAGTTAGCCTGGCCATGTCTGGAGGTTGGAAAGACTAGAACGAATCTATCATGATTGCTTTCAGGATTTAAAATATTGCAGATTATTATATTGTGTCTAAAGGAAATCTTTAATGAAGAACATCCTTTATTTAATAAGCAATGAACAAAGAAGAATAACTCAGAACAGTATAAAATATTACTTGCCATCACCACTCTCAAACAGCTGTCTGGCTCAGAGGTGAAAGTGTCAGACTCTTCAGAATTACTTTTAATACAAAAAGTAACACAAAATTATGTCAGGGACAGGAAGAAGCCCAGAAGGCAAAGCAAACATATGGATCATACCCCCTTTAGAGTTGGCTTGGAGCAAAAGTCACATAGTGAAAGAGAAATAGAATCAGCCTATGATGTATGAACATCACAACAATGTTTATGTGAACTGGAAGAAATGCTAAAATTAATGAAAAACATGCACCAGTCTTTGCGAAACAAATCGGTTTACTTACTTTTCATTGGAGTTTTTTTTGTTTCCCTTTTCTCTTTCCTAATTTAGCCCCTCTAGCCCAGTAATACATAATATTTAATGGGATCTGAGTTAATGCTAATTGTTTTCAAAGCAATTGTGATCTTTAAACTGATTTGATTTCTATTGCCTGCTTTATTAGTTTGAGTTAATTCTCCTTTTGGGTGTTTCTCTTAAACTATATAATCCTTAGCTAAATGAGGTAATGTCTTTTGAAGCTGAAAATCTAGCACCGAGAAAATGAGGGAGCTTAGTTTTATTCAGTAGTTGTAGGTGATTTTTGTCCTAGCTTTAGTCACAATGGTGGAGGTATAAAGGAGGAGTTATTCCCCAAGATGTCATATCAGTTTTAAACTCCAGGGGAGAAAAATGTACAGGCAAAAGCAATGGTGTATAGCAGTGTTCTTTCACCAATCAGTAAATACACATTCATCTGAGCCCCTTGCCAAGGCTGGACACACTTTCTTCCCTATCAGATGATTAACAGTGCTCTTCAGGAAAGGGGAAGAGCCACCCCACATCACAGTCCCAGATAAGCATCAGGTTTTTAGACATTTATATATGGTGTCATTATTGTCCCCAGTTTTCTTTTTTTTCTCTTCTGTGGCCATATTGGGCTACTGGTGTGTAATGCATTTGTAAAGACGCACATCAGAGAGTTTGTATTCCAACAACAGGAACATACTCTGCACTTTATTTTTTTTAATGAACAGAGTATCAGCTCTGACAAGGGCCTGTCAAAAGAACAGATGATCCTACTCAAACTTCCTCCAGTCCCTTGGCCTGAATCAAACAAGTGAACCTTGGTAGTTCAATCTACAGAAATATATCAAAAGAACCATGAGATGGACAGAAATCTTCTATCCTTACCTGACACGTGTCTCCCCATGAAGACAATGGATTTACCATGCATCACTCACTTTGTATCATCAGGTGCATATCAGATTCCAGATACATCAAAAAGAATGACCTCTGAGTATCAGAGTGGTTTTTTCAATGCCAACTATTTAGCTAAATTAAAAATTTCAAATATAATGGCTGTTTTAATAATAATATTATTAATTAAAAATAATAGATTACTTTTTAGTAGTCTTTTTTTACTTTAAAGTTTAAGCAAGGATGAAATTGTAGAAAACTTCAGACTAAGAACTGTCTAATTAGACATCTAACAGATGTCTAATCCCCTGGAATTTAACTTGTTTTATAAAAAACTCTGCTTAAGGGGGAGGAAGAAGGGGTGTCTGTTATTCTGCTTTGTTTATTAACATTGTAAATACATGAAGAAGGCACCAGCTTTGCTTCCTTTTTCTATTCTCCCAGAAGCTTTTCTAATTTTGTTCAAAGGCTAGAAAAGGGAGGAAAAGGGACATTTGAAGACATTCCTCAAAGCAAAACTAGAACTTAAATAACCGTTCCCAAATTTTGTTCCTTGTATTTGAAATAAAGTTCCAGTTACAATGGAAATTATATCTTTAAAATTAACCATTCTGGATTTTACAGTGTAACAGCTTTAACTAAAATCTGCATGGATCAAGCTTTTCTTCCACCTCCATAAACCAGCTGTGTCCCACTTTAAGAAAAGCATTTGAAATTAAACTGAATTCTCTGTTTCTCAGTTTCTCTGTTCTTTATGAGGCTCAACAAGAAAAAACAAAGGAGATGATATCTTATAATCTGTAAAGCTGCAGGGGTAGATAGCTTTCCTTAGCATAACTGATTTAGCACTGCATTTACAAATTAGTGTTTCTGCTCCCTGGCAATACATCGCCGTCCAATTCAGTTCTGCTCATCAGGAATGTCAGACATCAAGCAAGTAATGCACAAAGGCGCAGATTTTCAGTTTAAAAACTACTTCAACATCAGCCATCCATCTAAAAATAAAATAAAAATGAAAGATTGATACTCTTCCACTCATAATGCAGGAGATTCCAAGTGCCTCACACAAATATTGTTACTTAGTACATTTGGATGTACCAGTGAAAATATATCAAACTCTGTCTACTTTTCCCAAGTCCTTTAAAGCAGAACAAAAGAAAAGCTGCCTGCTCAGTCATCCCATGTTTGTTTCTATTTATCCAAATTTTTTTTTTTTTTATTGTATAAAACTTCAGTAGTCTTTTCTTTTTCATAAGGATGTCCTGCAAGAACTGTGCTCCTAATACAAACCAACTACCAGAAGAATGCCTGCAAGCAGCGTGGTGGATTTTGTTAATGCATTGAATACACAATAGAAAGTTTCAGTGATAAGAGGATTTAAAAAGAAACCTTAATAATTTCACATTTATATCTCCAGCAGATGTTTTCTTTTCAAAGATTAACTAGTTATTAAGGTACTAACATCACTAAAGTGTTATAAAAAAATCTAACATTTTTTTAATATTCCAAACCTGATGCAGACATCTGATATATATGTATTTGTCTTGTAATTTTGCAGCAGTACATGAATCATGGTATTTGATTCAAAACTATGCCCATTCTCTGCTTTTCAGTCTTTATTTCGTGATTGGTCATTCTGTATGACTACATTTGAAACTTTCTGGCATTTTCATCAAAATATCCTCAGATTTGTCAAGAAGGTCAGGGAAGAAATTACCTATTCTTCATCATATTAAAATCCATCTGGATTTTTACAGATATCAAAGCTGCAATTTAAAGTCTTTCCTTCAACTGATTAAATGTTACTAAAATCACTCCTTTCTCAATAAAAACTGAGCATGCTTTTGAGAATTCACTTGTGTATGGCATGTAACTGAGTTTCTAGAAAATACACAGATAAACAGACTTCCTATTTAGCACCTGTCATCTATTTCCCAACTCATTTTTGACTAGAGACAATAAAGTAAAAAGGAAGACCATGTATTTGATATTGTTCTAAAATTAAAAATTACTTTTGTGACATTTTTGTACATCAGAGATTTATACCTTAACAAAACCCCTGCATAATTTATTATTAGAATCCAGATGTCTGACATGATGGACACAGGCTACCTTCTGTTGAGTGCACTGCCTCTGAGACAGTGTCTCTGACAGTCAAAGCAGTTGTAGCCTGACCTGTGCTGTGTATGCACACAAAATCCTCTATTCCTGTGCATTATGAATAGCAGCTGGGATATTGGGGGTAACAGTTTATAGCACACTCTAATAATTAGTTCCTTAAAGGAGGTACAAGAAATTTGTGAAACTTTTGTGCCCTGAAGATCAATGGTCCAAAGCTTTGTACTTTATGGATTAGAGCATTATACTGGCTACAACAGACTGGGTGCTTTTGTATCTGAAGACTTAATGACTGTCAAACAAACTCATAAAAACAAAATTATTGTTGAGAGAAAAATCTTGAACCTGTTATTTCTCAATTTCAATAGTTTTGCAACCTCTAAACCTCCTCTGAATTGATTTGATAAACCACACAACCAGTTTGGTTTGATATCATGCTTTTCTGTATCTATTCCTATTTCTTCTACAAATATTCAAATTCTTTCTACATATCCATCAAATTAATTCATAAGCATTAATTCCCCCACCACTTTTGTAACTGATATTGGCCACTAGATTTCCATTAAGAAGTCAAGGGATATAATCATAGGTCTTATGGAGGCTTATATAAAATGATACCACTCACTTTTGTTTTGCAGATTACATGACAGTAATTTTATAGCTCTGTATTTACAAAATGCTTTTATAAGTAAATGGAGATTGTTTCTGAAGTAAGTAGTTGCCATTAAAATCATTGATTTTGATAGACACTTCCCAAGAAATGGGAATTTACAGGTTCATATTTACCACTTTAGGTTTTATAGGAGAAGTACATTTTAAATGTATTTTAGTGATTTTAAAAAATCACTAAAACATAAAGAGAGCTGTCTATTTCTATTGTCATTCTGGTTTACTCATACAGAATGTGTTAGTGTTTATAGACCAGACAGTCCATTTTCAGCACTTTTAATCTTCCACAGATTTGACCATGAATCGATCCTTGTTGAGAGATCATTTGAGAAAGTATTAACCTAGTTGAGCATGTGAGGTCAGAAATAGAATGGAATAAAAAACAGTCAAAGCTTGAGAGACAAAATAAATGTTCCAAAAGCTTCTCTCTCTCTTTTTACAGAATCTTGAACTTTGGACCAAAAAATCCAATCGAAAACAAAAAGGAAGAAAGCTACTGGGTCATCAGTACTTGTTGGGAAGCTTGAATAAGAAATGAAGGATAAGAAAATGTCAGTCCAAAGACATTTATTTTGTCTTCTCAGACGTAAGGAGAGGGACGAATGCCTGGAAGGATTTACTGAAGATATTCCACAGAAAACTGAGGGAATTGAAAAATTTTTCATGAGATTATGAAAAGCAGATTTGGAGATAAGAGAAAAACTGATGAAAGATGAAAATTAAGAAGCAATTTTGAAGAACTGATTATCATTAATTTATGAAAAATAGATATTAAGTAACTTCCAGTTTTTTCAGAATTTTGCTGAAAATCTCTGTTCAGGACATAAAATGAAAACCAGAATTTTTGGGGAAAGAATGCATTCTGTAATTATGGAATTTGACACATTAGAAAAGAACTATATTGGTTATTCTGGAAATGAAATTATTCTGAAATTCTGCATGCAGTAACAAACTTGTGTCAGACCTTTCTGGTCACCACAGATCAGCAGGAAGTCCTTGCCTTGATGCTGCCTTCCAGAGAGCCATACCAGCAGCTCCTCTCCCCTATTCTCATTCAGCCTACCTTCTCAGGAAGAATTACTTTTATTTTCTTTTTTTAAAGAGATAGATGTTGCTAACACCACTAGTTTATGCATCATAACACGTTTAATTTAGTTCTTTTAAAATATGATGACCCTCCTGCAAAATTTCTCATAAAAAATCATTTCTCTTCCAAACCTTTTGTAAAACAACACTTAACTGCTAATTCCTGCCCATTCTTGTTCACTGTATGACATGAAGGATTCTATTGTATGCCTCAAAGATCATACTTTGTGGGAGAGCAGAGCCACAGAAAACAGATGAGCACCTCATGGGAAAATATGTATACAATAACAGTGGAGGGGTTTCCTCTAACACTAAATGTTATATTCTCCAATAATACCAAGACCAGACATGTATTAAGAAAAATGGAACAATGGAACTCGAGTCAGTAAGGTTTAAGATTTTTGGTAAGGTGGCTGGACTAGAAGGCAGAAAAGGCAGTAGGAGTTACAGAATGAAAAACCATTCGCCTGGGAGCAAGGAATTGAAACTGAGAATGTGTTAAATTGAACCACAATATTGCTGTATAAATGAACTCAGAAGTTTTTGTGGATTATTCTTTGAGCTGCATGTGTGGTTGGAGAAATCAGGACTGTAATTAATACTAAATAGTTGGCTTGTGTTCTTTTGCACAAACTTGATCTTTCAAGACAGAGCATCTAGAGAATTGGTGAAAAAATGTTTTAAGCAGGCTTCAGCATTCTCAGCTCTGCTACTGAAATACTGTATAAAATTTAAAAGTCACTAAATTCATCACCCATCTCAGTTTATGTATCTAATAGTTAATGTATTAAAATAGTCCCATCTTTTCCTTTTCTCCTGAAGAGGAATAAGGTGAAGAAGAAATACCACATATCTAAAGTGTTATGCAAGTTTTGAGCACAGTGAGCTTCCCTGTCCAATAGTTGTTCACATGAAAAAGAATTGCAGCTTTCAAAAATGTTGCTGGATAAACCTCTGTAAATTAATATAGGTTATTTATTGCTGAATTATTTTTTATTCTTCAAGGTGTCAATGCTTTATGGCAGCAGTACCAAGACTTCCTTAAGTTTCACAAGACCCAAAAAAATAATCAGCTTCTCTCAGTTATGTCACCATTGAAAATATTGACAATTATACAGTATTTGTTCAAGATGTCCTGTTACACCAACTGGATTTTATTGTTTGTTTGCCAAGAACAAATGGTACAGAGGCCTGAATACTTGGTGCATGAACAGCCTTGGAATTTAGTGTAGATATGCACGAAAGATCAAAGCTGCTGCTTTGCTAAAAGTGAATGCCTGTGCCAGTGGCTCATTTGTTTCATGATAAAGTCACTCTAGAAAAATCCTGTACTCTGAAAAATTTCAATTAGGTTAATTAAATTCTGCTTCCCTAAATTCCCCCTGCAGCTTCACATGGAGACAGCTTTCTTAATTTCCTTTCCTAGCATGTTGAGAGAGCTCCTGCCCTGAGCCCTTTTTCCTGGATTAACTGAATTTAAGAGAACAACTTTTTATGTGTTTGTGGTGACAATGAAAGAGCAACACAAGCTCAGTCAAAAGCTTTGACATGCACTTTCTTTAATTTTATCTTTTATTGACAGGCATTTTCTCTGTCTTTTGCTCCTAAAAAGGAATTATTCTTGATTGTGGTTACAGAAAGTGCAGTCATATTTCTCTCCTTATTTCTTCAACTCTCAGTTGTATGACTTGACATAGGCCTTAAAATTTTCTAATTTTTTTCCCTTATATCGGTGTTTGGCAAGAACTTGATTTTAACCCAGAGTATATATTTATTAACTCACTGAAAAGAGCTGCTAAACCCTCTTTCAACTCTTCTGTCTTAGCTTTGTCCTGTGTGTGTTGTGGCAACATCAACTCTGTACAAGGACTCTTCCTTCTCTAGCAACACCTTTTGTGGGTAATATGACACAATGGGACTAAGGCTTAGGATATGTGGAAATAAAGTAGGATTGCACATTATTATTCTTACCAAAATTTGATATGTTTTATAACATATCAAATATAATTATCAAGGTGAATTCAGGGGTGCAAACAGCACTTCCTGAACTTGATCCTCAGTGCTGAAGTGAAAAAGTTCCTTTGAGTCTTGTGTTTCATGTATTTAAAGATCTTTATGGTATTAAACCCCCCCCTAAAATCAGACCTTCTTCCTCAATCCACTTTATCCTGGATTTAGAGATTTATATGTTCTACTGGATTTTTTTAATCTGTAAATAACTGTATCAATAATAATCACACTAAATATACATGTAGACTTTGACATTTCTTTTTGAAATTTGAAAATATGATCCAAAATATGGTCTGAGATATTTTATAATATATGATAGATAAGTAAGAACATTGGATTTTTGATGGCTGAAATTTCCAATTTATTTTATTAACTACTAAAATATCAGTATACCAACTTGTACATGGTGACAGAGAGTAATATGATTTGATGACTTCTGCAATGTAATGACCATTGCATCTTGCCAGACTTCCAAAAAGAACATTGAAAATGTTTTGGGGGCTCCCACAGAGTAGTTTAGATACCAAGGAAATGTTTTTTCTTTGGATTAAAAGTGCTGGGGCCTGGTTACACATCTATATGGACAAAGATTAATGTCTCAATTATTTTTCATTTTTTTTCCACTTAAACACACTTAATCAAACATTTGTGTTTTGTTTGTGCTACAGACCACAACCACATCTGACATTTTCCCTAGGACCATACCCTGTATATAATCAGTAAAACTAAAATTGTTGAATAATCACATTTGGATTATTGCATTTCAAAACCACTGAGAGTGAGAAAAAGACATTACAAATTTGAAACTTACAGTAAATGGACACATTTCTGAGCAAATAGGTCCATATATTCCAAGCACAAAACAAGTAAACTTTGCAATCATTTACTTTACCTGAGTCATATCAGGAACTAGAATTAACATTTTATCTATTAAAGAAAAACAATTACGATTGTTTGTATTGCAACCAGTCTATCATATTTTGTTTGGAACTTGAAATTTATGTCCTAGCTCAATAACTGAGCACGGGTCACAGATGTTACAGGGCACCAGAGACAATTAGCTGTCCTAGCATGAGTTCTGAAGGGAAATTAAACCTACAGTACACTGGCTGCTGTTTATCCTGTTAATGAACAAACTGCTGTGCTTTGTCTTGGCTTCTTAATCTCATTCTACAAGATAATCCACTTAACCAGTATTTGCCTTTTTAGGTAGACAACTTGTGAAGATTATAAGAAAACTATGCATGGAAAGAGAAAATTAGGATTTTAGAAAAAGAGAAAGTGGTAAAAAAAAGTAATAAAAATTCTCATTTCATTTCTCCTTTAGTTCTGCAGAACAGTTGACAGCAGAATTTTCTTTTCAGGCAAAGGTCAGCACATATAGTACCTTTTTCATGTTGTTTTGATGAAGCATAAAGATTTTTTCAGAGTAGAAGGAAATAGGAATACAGGACTCTCTTAATTTCAAATGGAAGTGATGAAACATTTCTTGCAAAATACTGCAGATAATGTACGTTCATTATTTTTGTTTTTAACACATAAAGAGCCCTAAGAACAGTCTGCATTTAATATACCTCCATTAACTCTCTGCTACAATTATTGACTAAATAAAAAATGCAAAAGAAAAGGAAACTTTTGCCTCAAATCCCGATTGGTAAAAAAGGAAAATGGTACTGCCTGGCAATCACATATGCTCAAGAGTAAATATTCATGCTATAAAATAGTAGCAGCAGGTAAACAAGTCTGTAAATACATGAGTAAGACTCGCATGTTAAAAGATGAAAGTTAAAAAAAACTGAAAGATGAAAATCAACTGAGAATACTAAGAAAAAGAGCACACTTAGAAAAATAGGGGGGAAAAGTGTTTAGCTCTCCTCCCTTGTTTTTTTTTTTCTTTTTTATACATTCTACTTTTTATGCTATATTTACATTGATTTTTACTGCTCACTGTAAAAACCCATTCACCCAGTGCCCTGGGAACTCTCAGTTTAAAGAAACATATACTAAATTACATTTCTGTCAATTATCCCTGTGTACAAACTCATTCCTCATCAGTGTAAATACAACAAACAGGTTCATCCATCTCCTGAAAAGCTCCCCTGGAGGATCCTAAACTCTGAACTACGTGGGGCTGGGTGACATGTGGCTCTCTGTGTTCACAGAACCCTAGGATCCTACACTGACCTGGCTGGAAAGGGAGCCACGAGGAGCACTGAAGTCCAGCTTCTCAAGGGAAGGAGGAAGGTGGGTTCTGAGCAGTGCAGAGTTGTGGAAGGGGCTAGCAGCGGGCCTGTTAGCTAAAGGAGCGAGAAGTAAGAAGAAGAAGAAGCTGATAAGGAGCTTTCTCCAAGGCCGTAACCAAGGAGATCGAGAGAAGGAAGATAAGAGCATTCTGCAGCTGGATGAAGCATTTTTAGAAAGTTAGGTGGAGTCAGAGTAACTTTTCACCAATGGCATGGTATTGAATTATTGTGGCCAATAGCTAAGGTAGAGGAAGGGTAAACAACTGGAAAGTGTATAAAAGATCAGCCATTTTCATTAATAAACTGTTGCCAGGTGTCACCAACTGAGACTGCTTGTGGTCTCTGCTTTATGTCGTGACCGCCTCGACTGCGACACAGAGTGGGCAGGATGTGTTACTGAGAGCTGACTGGACACTGCCAAATAAAGCCCTGGCACAAGTGACAATCTTTCACACACTGGTCCAGGGAAACTGAGATAACTTGGTTGTCTATTGTAGCCCAAAACCTTTCTACATACTTTTTTTCACTAAAATTACTAGGATCAATTTAAGATGAATAAGGAGCACTGAAACAACCACTCCACTATTTCCAATTGTCCTTTTCCATCTTGAAAGCAAAAAAACCTAAGTGGCTTTTTTTTCCTCTGTAATGGGCTGAGAGTAAGGTCATGCTTAAAGAACATACATTTTTACTTGAAAATTTCTTTTCAGACTTCCTCATAATTGCCATCAGCTTCATAAAGGAAATCATATTGTTATATTGATTAACAGTGGTTGCATTTTCCAATTATTTCTATAATGAGTTTAGTGGCAATGACCCAGAAAATGGACAAAGACCTCACTTCAGATTAATGTTGATTTGATGTAAACTGTTTTTCCCTTCTCACCAGCAAAAGATGATCTTAAATCCCCACTGTTAATTAATCAAAACATCTCAAAATAGAGTTCACCAGGTGGAAATAATTAGCAGTTAATTGTCTCCTGTTTATTACTCCTCAGAGATGTAAACAACAGTCTGGTTTTATTTGACAATATTTACAAAAAAAAAAAAAAAAAAGACCTTTAATAAATAAATTAAAGGTGGCACAAATGTTATAGTTCTGGTATGAACACTTATGGTTGCACATTTTTTTATGAGATTATTCAATGTACAAAGAGCAATTTTCCCTCCAGGAAAGCAACATTTCAGCAGGTGCAAACATTTGCCATTTGTTTCATATGCAAAATTTCTCTTTGCTTTTTGTTTCTTGACTGAATAATCGAATGCAGAAAAACATGAACAGAGTGTTTTAATGAGGAGTCACCCATAAGAGGCTTTTTCTTATTTGCACTTTGATGGCTACAGAGGTTTGTTTTGTGGTTTTAAAAAAATCCATGCTCTACTTGGGCAAAGTAGAAATTGATTGCTGTCATGATGGTAATGGTGATTATAGTGATTATTCTTTTTTAGAGTTAGTGGTCAAATGTTGCTTAGGTGCCCAAATCCTGTTGTGAATTTACATCCACAAATGAGGCACCTTACCCAATTCAGAGTAAACTTCAGAATCCAGATTGTTGTTATATTAAAGTAAAATAGATTACTCATTAGATTAATAAATGAGGTTGATTGTTATCTCTCTTTTTCAAAGCAAAGGAGAGAAATTAACAAAAAAATTACAGTCAGATTAAGATAATCAACAATCATCAATCTGCAGTTTTTCTTAAAAGAGTGTTGCTCTTTAAAGCCACTAATTGAGATCCATTCCCCTTAAAGCTTGGTTTGGTCCTCAGATGAAATGAGGTTGTGGCTTCTGGTCAGGCTGTGGCCAATTTTTAAATTCAAAAACTGTGTTACCAGACTTTTTTCCCCAGGGACTCCTTTCCTCTCAGGACTGATAGCCATAGAGAACAAAAAGTAATATTTTTTTCATTTCCACTGTGCTACTATTTCACAGACAATACTTCAGTTTTTCCAGTTTGTGCAAACTATGATTTCTAAAACATGTGTGGAAATTCACAAAGAAACTTTAGAAATTTTACTGCAAATGGTATGGATCTGTCTGAGTTTTGCTATTGTTTATATAATAAATGTGCTGAAATAATGGTGACTAGGCTTAGTTTTAGTTTTTTTAAAACCCTAAAAATTCTATGAATTTAATAATATTAATAATAATAGTAAAAATATTTCTATTTTGCATGTTGTGTATGCAGCTTAGAGGAGAAATTTCCAGTGCTGCAAACTGTCGTATCCTTGCCATGTAAAGTAAGATGTTGATGTGATCAGAAAAATACAACCAGGTTTTAAAATATTTCTTAATTTGTGTTTTTAAGCTGTCACATTTCGTTCCAGACAACTGCATTATTTTCTGCAGTACCTGTCCTTGCAGTAAAATAGCTGCCTGGTGCTGGCACTAATTTCTCTCAGATGCCATTGGACAAGGTTCATAGACATTTCTTTTTTCACTGTGACTAATATTTGATTTCATTTCTACCTACAAAGAAAAAACCCACACGCTTGTGTTTTTTTATCAAATGTTACAGTAAAAACAAAACTATGGACTTCAGTTACCACTTAACTCAATTTTCAGGTGGTAATAAGTGTCAGGGCTAGGTCAGGACTCTGTAAGAGGGAGATTTACACTGCTTTGCCCTCCTGGATGAAGGCAGTCAACTTTTGGCTCAAGATTAATTAAAAAAATTAGAAAAACTATGTCCTACCCTAGACATATCTTTTTATATAAAAATTCTTTTTCACTGTTCAGATTGGAGGTTTTTTGCCATTTTTTCTGTGAGGACAAAATTTTATTGAACTTTATCTGCCATTTATGCCATTCACTCTTTTGAAATGCCTTTGAAAAAAAACTCCTTTCATTAAGAAAGAATGTATTTCTCTACTGAAAAGTCCATAGTTATTCCATCTAAGTGGGGTAGTGTCATCACAACAATGGGCCCCCAGCTGGGTAATAACTGGCATTGACTCCATGACTCACAGGAGGCTGATCAATCTCTTTATTATTCTATGCCTATTAAGAAACCCATTGCCTTTATAGACAGTTATCATACAGGTAGACCTAATTGGTCCTTCAATCCAAACACCATCACCACTGGCTAATTAAGAAACCACCCTTTGGTAAACAAATCTCTATAACACATCCCACATGTTCACAAAAACAGGTGAATCAAGTGAAGCTAAGAATTGCTTATCATTCTTCTCACTGATCTTCTCACAGCCTTCCCCAAAAAGGCCTAGGAGAATTGCGTGCTGTTCTCTGTGCCCAGAGAGCTGCTGCCACAGGGCAGCATTCTTGAAATTGATCAGTCTGAATTTCCTAAAATTAATTTGTAAATTTTTCTTGAGTTTCATATTTTTGTTGGTTATTTTTAGCTTTAGGTTTTTATATTTTCTTTTAATTTATCTTTGTTACTTTAAGATGTCCTGATTGTGGTCATCTATTAGTAGTGCATGTAGCCACAGGACTTAATACTGTGTTTTAAATAGGTGGGAATGACAGCTGATTGCTGTGTTTTATTTGTGTATGTTTCTGTACACACTTACAAACTCCCACACACGAGCTCATACACTCACACACACACATGTAAACTGCTAAGTTAGTTGAGGTTATATTTTCATCTCTGGGTTTGTGCTCAAAATCTAAGACATCAGTAACCTTCTATTGAAATTAAAGTGTGAAACTCACACAGTAGTTCATTTATTTGTCAGTCTAAATTTAGCATCAATAATACTGAAATACATACTGAAATCTGTTTTAAAAGACTGGTGTCTAAGTGGTACAGCTATATATAATTCCCTGTAATGACACTCCATATGATAATTTAATAGTAAGATTACTCCAGGTTTATTATTTTCTCCTTGATTTTTTTTCTCTTATTTTATGCTTTCATCAATTTCAGCCAGAGAGAAGGAACAGAAAACCCATGTGGATTTGCAAGCTTTACTTTTTGGATTAAACCAAAACATGCAATATTCAAATAGCTTTTTTTCAGCCTTAGAATTACAGACCTTGAAATTGGAACTGATTTTATTCTTTCTTAAAATAATATTTTTATGAGTGAAATTGGAAGAGCAACACTCAACAGGAGAAGAGGGAAAATGGACCCGGCTGCCGGTACAGGAGAATTTGAAGTTTTGCTTGGAGAATAAAAGAAAGTTTTACTGCAAACATCCACAAAAGGGAGTTTTTGTTTTGCAGAACACGTTCTTCTGACCCTCCTTCTTGCCTGGGTTTTCTCCTCCCCTTCTACTATACAGAAAAAAAATTCTTAATTTTTTTAAGGAATACAGCTGACCAGTTTTAAACACTGGCAATAACATTAGCTGAATAAATGGAAACCTTTTCCTTTTATATGGATACTATTAACATAAAACATTTTATATGGAGATTTCTGAAACTTGCAGAGGTGATAGGTAACATATTCCATACTTAACAGGTAAGGAACTAATACAAGGACCAAGTTATTCTACTTCTCATCTATCAGGCAGTGTGCAGGAAAGGGCAGACAGGTTATACCAGAATTTTGGCTAGGGAAGATTCTGTGTGAGCTACTGATTGAAAGTTATTTTTTTTCACATGAAAATTATATTCTACTGTATATAAATAACACAAAAAAAACCCCATAAAAATGGCAGAACTCCATTGAAATCCCATGTCAGTGTAAACAGCTCAAAATCATCAACCAACTTCTGTCAGCTTTGCCTTTCAAATGACCAAGATTTCGCTGTTAAACAATTTTTCGAAATTGGAAAAGAAATGCTGACTTCTATGAAGTTAAGAGGAGCCTTTGTTTTCCTACTGGTAGGAAGCAAGGAGGTGGTCACAGCACCAAGGCTGAGAGAGTCCAAGAAGTGTTTGGACAATGCTCCCACCCCAAGGCACATGGTGTGACTCTTGGGGTGTCTGTATGGTGCAAGGAGCTGGACTGCAATGATCTTTGTGGCCCTTTCTAACTCAAGATTTTGTGTGATTTTCTGCTAACACTTATGCAAAATCTGTGACTGTAATGGCCAATAAAAACCCCAACCTCAGTAACTAAGCGTCAGTTAGTTTATATTTACTTGAAGAGTGGATACTTTGGATTAAGACACTGTATATACATACTCTGTAGTATATATATATACAAACCACTGGATGAATGAACAAGTGGATGAATAAATAGTCTTGCCTCTTTTGACAGACCAAAGGGATTCATTATACTTAAGCTGAGAGTTATTTTGTTTGTGCAAATTTAACAAAGTGATAAGTTTTTGGAAAGTAAAATAAATTCTGTGTAAATAAATTCAGCGGATGACTCAGCTGTTTCAATTGCACTGGAAACACATGAAAATAAGTAAAGAGGAAGGAAGTGTTTCCCTGTGAAGCACAAGATTGGTTCCTGCATGCCTGTGTGCTCCTCCATGACTTTAGCTTGTCTCCTTCAAAACCCATGAAACTCCAGTAGAAAACAGGAGGTCAGGAAGTGAATTGACATGAAAAGGTTCATAGATGTAACTCATCAGCACCAAGTGAAGTGTATTTTGTTTGAGTTTTGGAAATAGATAAAAAGTGGTGGATTTTAAGCTGTTTCTACCCTTCTCTAAAGATCAGGAGAAAATAGTTGGTGGGAAAATATACTGTGACTTTAAAAGCTGAAAGATGTTGCGGTAGGAGGGCAAGAAGTCAAAGACACTTCTTCATCAATGTGGTGTCAAAATGAGGATAAAGAAACCTTATGTGAAGAGTAAAACAGAAATTGTTTTCATTAGATGAAGTAAAAAGAGTAGTGAGAAGACATCTGATGCTACAGCACGTTGCTTTCTCGTAGCACCAAGTTAGCCCTCCAAAATGTTACCTAGATCTGTGTCCATACCTAACATATCAGGTCGCACCTCTGTGCATCCTGATTATTTCTTTATTTTGGCCTGACAACTTTCTGTTCCTGGTAAAAAGTGAATTTGTCTAGGTTCTTGGGTAAGAAAGAGTACCAGTAGCTCCAATGAAAACAGCAGAGGTCTGAAAGTCCTGGGGAAATGACCTTTCTCTGTGGGTATCTTGGTCATGCTGACCTCACCACATGTGTGATGCAGAGTTCAGAGCCTTTTCAGAAACTGTAGCCTATCCAGAATACCCCTGCCACCTGTGCAGATCCACATCATATTCCTTTCCAAAGAATAAGAAATCTTTTGCTAGGAAAAAGATAATAAGGCTTTATGAAAGAAAAACAACTACATAAAAAACAGGTGTTCAGTAAAATTTAAGGTGAACATTTGGGGTGAGAGAGTAGAGAGCTGACTGGGATAAAATGTCTTATTGCTGTTAATTAATCAATTCTAGCCTGGATTGTTAATGATTAAACAACATTTCTATCAACCTCACTGTGCAGTGGACTGTGTTGAATGAGACAGTAGCTTAGCTCACAGATGTGAAGCTCTATCTCCATCACACTGAAAAAGGGAGCCTGTCAAACTGACAGAGTTTGGTTGTCTCAGAAGAGAGAACACAGTACTAAGGTGATCTTGAGCAGATCCCACATGAG
Source organism: Ammospiza caudacuta (assembly GCF_027887145.1). NCBI lineage: Eukaryota > Metazoa > Chordata > Aves > Passeriformes > Passerellidae > Ammospiza > Ammospiza caudacuta. The sequence continues at coordinate 47,733,574 of NC_080598.1, read as the reverse complement.
CTGTTCTGGTAGGAGAGCTGGTGGAGGGGCTTGCATTACTTCTTCTATGCTGTAAATACGCTTACTTATTCTTCCCCAAAGTTTTATCAATCTTGGTTTTTTGCCGAATCATAAATCTGCTATAAGCAGAAAAGAAATAAAAAGGAAATCAAGGGAAATAATGGCTTGAAGGAGGAAGAAATCCAGTAGAGTTAAAAATTCAAAGCCCAGTTATAGGTAGTTAAAACTAATTAAATTGCAGTTGATTTGTGTTAATTATCCAATCCTATAATCATAGAGATAGAAACCTTATTTTGATTAGATGGGAGATGAAACCATGAAGATATCAGATTCATGAATTTATTAAATTCATAAAACCACTGTTAAATAAGATTATGGAAAGCAAAAAGATACATGGAGGCCTCACGTTTTCTATACAGAAAGAAGTTGGATGTTGTTCCTTTTTTTAGTTGCCTTCAGATGTGAGGCTTGGAATTACATATTTAACCTAAAAAATACAGGAGTACCCCTTTTATGATTCATTTGCCTTGAGAGTCTACTAGCTCCTTCATCATAGAGACTGGGCTGGGTGGTGCTAGAGGAAAGAAGCCAAAGTCAACACGATATGAATTTAACAGCTCCAGTGTTCAAAACAGAGTTTTCCGTAACCAACACAATTTTTAAAAATGGCTTAAATAGCCCGGTGTGCATCATAGACCCATTCACAATAATTTTATCCTACAGAATGACAGGTTATGGGGATTTTCACATGCTAATTTACCAGTTCAATAAAAAAAAAATAACTGAATAGCTCAGTGTGTATCCTTGTCTAGTTCCTGAGCAACGTAACTCACACTGACAAGTTATGCGGGTTCCACCAAACTTATTTACCACTTAAAATCAAAATGTATCTACCATAGTAGCTCCTGTATCAAATTACAGGCAGAATGTGCTTCTTGTAACACTCAATAAATGATCTCATATGTGTCCCATAAACCTTCACTTGTTTGCCAAAACTGAAGAAAAAGAGAAGCAATCAAGAAACTGATCCTTAACATTAATATTAAACAAAAGGCATAGATAGAGAATGGCAAAAACAGCTCTACCCAGCTCCATGGAGCAGTGTACACCAGAATGACCTCATAACAACAGCTTGAGTCTCTGCAGATTTCTCAATCAGGAACATCAGAGACTCATTCAAAGAAGGGTGTGCAAATATAACCTCATTCATGCAAAACACTTGAATCAAGGAAAAAGATAGTATAAAAATAGGTTTTTTAAAATTAGCCCCTGTTGGGTTTTTTTTTTTTTTGTATTTTTACTAGTTAAAAGTGCATAAATTTTTTTCCAAAAAACAGCAACAACAAAAATCCATAGCAATTTTAAATAATGTTGTCCTAAAATACTTTTGATAATCAAGAAAACCACTACTATTTCATATGGTAGAATGCAGCTTGTAAGAATTTTTTTATAACTTCTAGTAAAGCCAGAACTCAAAATGACAGTGAAATGATACATAAGTTCATTGACCTAAATGAAAGGAACTGGATCTCCTTTGAGATAAAGAATCTGCTTAAATGGAAAAGAACTAATGATTTCCAGTCTCCTTCTCCCAAAAACTGAAAATGGAAAAATGAAAAATAAAAAGTCAACTGTTAATATTTGGCATTATACAAACTCACATCTGGTTTTGAACATACATGTTTCTCAACAACTTTTGGACAGTGAAATATAGCAGTAACACTCTGACTCAGAAAATCAGCATGAAAGCTTGACATAATCAAACATTCATCTATTCTGATTTGAGTAGTCTTGGAAATAGCAGAGATCTGTTTGTCTGATTAAATACTGACGCAGTGTTTGCCTCTAAGTATGGATATTTGCCTACCCTATTTTGCCATGAGATATTGGTTACTTTGTTGAAAGATAATTTTCTTACGAAAAGTTTATCATTTCCATCCAGATTCCACTTCCTGTAATAATTTTTAAGGTCCGGGGTGTATTTTAGTCCCATTAAGACTATGAAGTGTTTGTGGCTAGATTACACACAACAACAAGAAAAAAATCCCTCTAAAAGCACTCTATCATTCTGGTAGCCTTTCAAGTTAGAACATACTATACAAATAAGAAAAGAAAGTGAGCATAATCAATAAAAAACTAATTTTACATCTGGTACCAGCCTTCATCTATAAATAAATTAGAAAGAAAATTTACTGAAAAATCAGTCAGATCTTGAAAAAGGTGAACATCACAGCTAAAAAAAGTAAATGTGAGATTTCAGTGTCTTTTCCAAAAGTTTTCCCTAGCTGAAGTGAAAATGTTATGCTCCTGATTCTAGAAGAAGCTCAACTCTCCTTTTCCTGCTGTCACCTAAATTACACTAAAAGAAATTTAACTGTTTTTCCATTACTGTAAAATTTTGGAAGAGGAGACTATAGGAAGAATAAGCTGGTTGAAGATATTAACCATTAACCATTAATTGCCATCCATTTCTTTGTGAGAAACTTTCTGCCACACTATTGTTCATGAGGAGATGTCTGCAAACAGCGCTGCTTAAAGCCAAATCTGAAATTTGTACTTAGTGTGGTAACAAGGCTTGAATTATGCATCTGTTTCTACTTACCCAAAACTTTCCAAGTGGCTGGCTGCTCCAAGAAGAGGTCTCTCAACTGACCTAGAGCTGTGACAGTGGCTGTTACATTAACCTGTCCCTTCTCATTACTCCAGTCCTGCTTCTGCAATGGGATTTTATTTCAGTGTTGGATACTACAGATGTAAGTCAAACCTGCACTCAACTAATTCTGAGAGTGTCAGTAAATATGCATGAAATTCAGTATCTATGATGATGTATTTACAGAGTATTTGTAATCTGTAACCCTTTTCCTGTTAAATGTAATTCAGAGCGTCTTACCAAATATACCCTAATTCTTTCTTATGCTACTGTAAGAAAAATAAGGCTGTACTAAAATCAATAATATAATGTTACTGACTCATTTTATCCTATGCCATTTCATGGCATTCCAAAGTGACATTGAAATACCACTAATGGAACAGAGAATCTATTTTTCAATTATACTAATAGTAACAGCTACTGGTTGGAACAATTTGTGAGAGAATTTGGAAACCACTACTGCAATTATTAAGCACAGCCACATTCTTTCCAAGAACCAGTGATGGTATTAATTTAGTTTGATTCACCTCAAAATAATATTTTCTAGATAAGCCATTTGCAAACCTAATGGTTCAGGCTCAGCATTTCTGGAAGTAACACAGAAGTGCAGTACTGTCTGACGGAGCTGGTCTTGAAAGGCCTGCATAGAGAAATAGCTCCATGGACAGCTCTTTGAAAAACAGCATGCCCACATGTTAAACTGATTATCATTCGGAAGCGTGCATGGGAAGAATGCATTCCAGCTATCATCTTGACTCCATTTTGGAATAATGTTTTCTCCTTCTGGACTAATTTCTCCTTCTAGAAGTATCTGTGGTTCAATAAACACATATGTCTCCTTGTTGAAAGGTCAGTGAAAACACAAGAAATGAGCAGAGTTCAATGCTTTCTGCAGTGGGGCCAAGTTCTAGTCCTGTCTTTGCTGTTTCTGTGCGGCCATATCAAATCACTTTTCTTGAGCATTGTCTGGCATATTTTTACCTGCAAAAGAGATTAATGACCCTGCCATTCTTTGTAAAAATATTCAATGTTTTTTCATAAAAATAAGTATTGGTAAGTTGAATATAATTATTAATAAGTACAAGGAAATACCCTATAGTCACTGGTGCCCTATTAGAAAATAGATTAACTTGTCTAAGGACACCTTTCTATCAAGAACTGACATTCATTGTGCATTAAAACTGTCTGAGGCTTTTTAGGCATTCTGCCCTTTTTAACATGAGAAATAAGAGTCTTAAGACCAGGTCTTACAATGGCAAGCTGTCACATTTCACAGAAAACGCTAAACTTATAAATAGATGACTCTAACATGCCAATTTTAGTGGTAATTTGTAGCTTTACTATCGCAATGTTTCCTGGGATGCCATTGTCTGTAATCTGCTTATATTGCTCTGGCAAGGGACAATTTTGTGATGAAATATGTATTCAAGATGTATATGCAGTAGGAATATAGTGTAAGATGTTACTGAGGTTAATGAGGATTATAGAAGCATTCATCACAGAATTTCAAAATGAGCAAATTTGAATCCTAGTATAGTCATGTTGGTGGGCAAACTTCTGTTCTCTATTGGTAGGTTTCAGCTTGATCAGCCAAGTCCTACAGTCCTTTCATCCATTACTGAATTTGTTACCTCTCTTAGTGTATCCTTATGATTCCGGCTCTTAAAGTAAAAAGTAAAGTAAAAGTAAAAAAGTAAAGTAAAGTAAAAAAAACCCAAAACAAGCAAAACACCTATCCACAATACTACAACAAATAGACAAACCATCAAGAAGAAATAAGAACATTTTACCCAAAGGTCCCATTAGAGTTTCCCCTTTAAGTTATTTTGCATAAGAAGTCCAGGTTCAAAAAGAAGCTGAACTTTTTAATGTTTTTGAGTTAGAGTTCCATGCAAAATAAGATCATTGGTCTACAATGCCATCTAAATGTAACACTGGTAAACGTTTCCAGAAATACTTAGGGATCACTCAGAGCTTCTTTACACTTCACTAGCTTGATTTTACACTGGATCATATTCACTAAAATATGTATGCACTCTTGAAAAATAATGAATCAGGTATATCTGTAATATAGCAATTCACTATTTGCATTGTCCGATGAATGCATGGTAACTATTTTTAGGATAGGAATATCTTCAAGTTTGGATTTTTCTCACAAGAAAGTGATATTGTACTTTTTTTTCATGCAGATTAAAGAGAAACATATTACTTATATCGACACCAGAAGAAGAAAAGAGAAATCTTTTCTATTTGAGTGTCACCCACTCCTATCAGAGTTCAAATTGTTCTTTAATATAAGACCATGTTGCAAACTACTTGTGAGGGCAGTGTAGTGACTTTGAGAAAAGGGTCAATGTAAACAATACAGCTCTTTTAAGCAGATGCCATTCCTTTGAATGTGTTAAGGTAGCAAAATTCAGTCCTTGTTTAAAATACCATCTAGATCTGTTTTTAGCATGCTGTACTGCCAAGCCAATCGAACAGATAAAAGAGTTTGCAAAATAGGTTTAACAAGCCATTTAATAAAATGAATTATTTAGACTGCCCCTGAAGAAATTAGCATTTATTCCTTTATAAGATCTGCCCTCATAGTGATTATGTCATGTGTCGTATTCATGGGATAACGAATTCTATAAAAATTACTTCACATTCCTTCACGCTTATTTGAGAATGGTCAGTGATTATGAACGACTACATACATAGGCAATGAATAACCAGCATTCATTTTGAGTGTTGATAACTATGGTAGTCATAGCCAAATCAATTATGTGTGCTCAGCCTTTGGTATACCCTGTAAATCCAAGGCACTGAGCTTACTCAATGTCCTAAAAGAAGTTGTTCCCTAGATATGCACGTCAGCTATGCAAGACCCTCCTCATGCAGTTACTATTTTTCCTATTAGCTGCAGAGCATTTTTGAAACAGAAAGTTTTCAAGGTTATAGAGGCACAGCCACATTCTATCTGACATTCATGTAGGTTTATGGCAATAACTATATATGTTCATGACTTCGCTCTTTGCTCCTTCCATGACGATGTCTAACTATAGTCCAGCGGGTGACAAACTTTAGAGATTTCTCCAAGAGCCTGCATAAATGTCATATCAAGTTTGATTTCCTCTACCAGACAGAGCCCTTCAGAACAACTCTAAGAAGCCATGAAACTTAAATAGACTCTGTGAACGTACTACCATGCTTGAGATCACAGCAAAGATATAATATTCCACACTTCCACGCTCTCCTCTGAAGAAGACACTTTAGAAGTGTGAAGATAGCACTAGAAAAAGACACTTTATAGTATCTAAGCTATCTGGCAGCCCTAGTTGGCACAGAGTTTTCCAGAGACAACTTTGAAAATTAAGAACCTTTCTGACTCTTCTATCTAATGCCCGGACACTTAAAAAGCAATATCTGAGTAAATATATACTGACTCTATTGTTCTTGTCCTGTCATGCAGTGTCATATTTACTTGCATTTGTGGGTATTCCCTGTGTGGCCTGAAGATAAAGTAAGCTTTTTTATCAATACTAATGTTATTTAAGTCTTCCTATTGTACCCTACTCTATGAATTAGATACTTGAGACAGTTTCTTGTATCATTTTGCTTGCTCTACTTTTATAGACATCATTATTTGTGTCTGGATCTAAAAATGGTTCTACTTCTCCACATCAAGTATATTTTATGAATTCATGTTTTTGTAGTTACTTTAACAATGCAATCAATTAAAATTATGCAATTAAAAATAGTGCCTATTTGAGTAATAAAAGCTAAAGGGAAAAAAATGAAAGGTCTTTGGCTGAGAGATATAGGAACAATGATGCAATTAACAACTGACATTTTAATCTTTTTTTTACAGCTAGGTATAAACATATATAGAAATACTTTACAAAGCAGATGACTGGAGTCTGCTTATTAAAGACTAATACATATAATAATGTAAATAAATTAGTGATGTACATACTACTGAAATAGTGCTTTATTCTTGTTTTCAAGGGTTTAATGCAAGTAAGCAGCTTAGCAAAACAAAGCAAGAATGACATCACAGATACTATATTAATTTGTAAAGTAAAATGAATGGATTTTTCTGGAGGGAGGGAGGAAGGAAAGGAAGGAAAGGAAGGAAAGGAAGGAAAGGAAGGAAAGGAAGGAAGGGCGGAAGGAAGTGGCGGAAGGAAGGAAGGAAGTGGCGGAAGGAAGTGGCGGAAGGAAGTGGCGGAAGGAAGGAAGTGGCGGAAGGAAGGAAGTGGCGGAAGGAAGTGGCGGAAGGAAGTGGCGGAAGGAAGTGGCGGAAGGAAGGAAGGAAGTGGTGGAAGGAAGTGGCGGAAGGAAGTGGCGGAAGGAAGTGGCGGAAGGAAGTGGCGGAAGGAAGGAAGTGGCGGAAGGAAGGAAGTGGCGGAAGGAAGTGGCGGAAGGAAGTGGCGGAAGGAAGTGGCGGAAGGAAGTGGCGGAAGGAAGTGGCGGAAGGAAGTGGCGGAAGGAAGGAAGGAAGGAAAGAAGGAAGGAAGGAAGGAAGGAAGGAAGTGGTGGAAGGAAGTGGCGGAAGGAAGGAAGTGGCGGAAGGAAGGAAGTGGCGGAAGGAAGTGGCGGAAGGGGCGGAAGGGGCGGAAGGGGCGGAAGGAAGGAAGGAAGGAAGGAAGGAAGGAAGGAAGGAAGGAAGGTTGGTTAAGTTACCATTGAACTTTGACTCTTTTAATTTTCTCCTTGCATAACCACAATATTCTAATAGTCCTCCTGAGTTTCCTGCCCTTTCTTTCAAGGTTAATAAATTCTTCTTTTTTTCCAGGCTGACAGGCCATCCCTTTTGCTACATGGGAACATGAACTCCTTGGCCTCCTTTCAATATACCCTCCCAAGGAACTCTGCCAACCAGGCCTCTAAACAGGCTAAAGTCTGCCCTCCACACTAGTACTATCTTGCATTAGTGTTGACTACCATCTCCACTATTGCAGTGGCCCTTCCTAATTTTTTGCTAAATATTTATACATTTTTGTAAGAAAATTTTTGCAAATCAGGGCACTGACAAATCCTGAAAGCACAAGCAAAGAGTAGAGGTATATTGTAAATGATGGCACCAAAATCTGTTCAGATTTCCTTCAGAGAATTGATAAGGGCCATCTTTACAAAAAAATCAGTTATTATAAATTACATTTTTCTTTTCATTACCACAGTCTCTACAGAACAAGACAGCAGGATTGATCCTCAGCCAAAAGTACTTAGTTATATTATGTACAGTGGAAAGAAATAAAAATCAAAACCCTATTATAAATCCTCCCCAAATAATTCATTCTCCAGATGAAGTTTAAGCCTGCACTTAATGCACAAAGGAGCTGACACAAGCATTCATTATGAGGGAAGGTAACAGCTTCTCTGTCATTCAGGTGTATCTGTCTCTTAAACCAGTGTTTCTCTCACACACTAATTACACAAAATTGATCCCCTGGCCCATGTATAAGGAATCTCTTCATCTGCAGTTAAATCGGTTTCCAAACCTTTTTTTATCACTCTTGGAAAATCTGTAGCTGAGTTGTAGTGAGTGGTCAGGCAGGAAAAATTGCTCAACATCAGTGATAGTCTCCCCTTCTCACCCTCAGCTCTCATTTGCTTTGTAGAAGTTGTAGTTCCATGTAAAAACTGTAGGCCACCCAAGCTGAAGATGCTTAGCAGTGAGAAGTCTCTTTGAAGATCAGTAGCCATGACCTATTTCGAGTAACAGGGAAAGAATTATAGTGTATGAGTATGTAAATGTGAAATAGGCACTCAAAGGTTACAAAAATATTGAATAATTTCAAAAAAGCTTTTAAAATTCAGTTTCATGTTCCTCAGATCAACAGTTCTGAAGATCAAAGTAATTTTCTGAATTGCTGCCACAAGAGGACCCTCCTACTTCTGATGAAATATCCCCATCCAAAACTGAATGGGTTGTTGTATCAAGGACAAGCATTAGATTAAAACATATAATGTATGGCTGAGACCTCTTTACACAGATTACCAAACTTTTCCATTTTCCAAGTCTGACACGTGTTGTCTATCTCAAAATGACTGGGAAATAATCTTGAAGGCTTAAATTTATGGACTTACTCTTGATGAGTTGTGGAGGATAATGAATTCAGTAAGTGATGACTTGCCAAGGGCCACAAGAAAAATATGGGATGAAATAAATGGTGCCATTTGTTCTGTGAAATGTAGATACAATATTTCTTAGTTTTACAATGTTCCAATATCTGAAGGAGCTTAACCTCATATATGATTTATATATGTATTTATTGTTTATATATGTATTTATTTGGAGGGAGGAGCATAGGAATTTTTAAATGAGCAGCTTCAGGTAATTCTAGAAGCTGCATTTCTCCCACAGCTAATATCACTTATCAGTAAGAGGGAGTTTGCAGAGACCTGGGGCAAACCTTTACAATCACCTTCTGAGATATGAGGATGGGAACATCCTTTTCTGATATGACAAGGATAAGAATCACCAGAAATGGTCACAGAGGCCTTTCTGTGTAGTCAGAAGAAAGGTTGGACAAGAGCCATCAACACAGAATTAAAATCTTGTGGCTGGTTTTTTTTTTTTTAAGCTTCATAGACAAATTCTCAGTGATTGACCAAGTGGAAATGTGGCATGCCCGCTCAGTTTAAAATCCATTCTGCTGTATTAATCTACAGAAGATAGAAGACTAAAGCTACCTGGTGTTAAATTAATTTAACTTTCTTTTTAAAGAGTAAGCCTGAAGAAACAAAGTTCTGAATAATTACAGAGGTATACCAAAATAGAAACAAAGTGGAGGGAGTGAGTAAAACTAATTAAATATTGCTCCTCTTCAGTGGGTTCTTGGGACACACATAATATCAAAATAACAGTTATTGTTATCTTCCAATTTCTTCTTCTCAAGCATGCAGAAGTGGGAAATAGGAGCAGAACACAAACCTGTAGCTGTAATCCTGAAGTAGTTGTCCTCATTTTAACATATTCAGGAGAATATCTTTAATGATGTCTCACCTATCATAGGTATAATAAGAAAGACAACCCAAAAGAATATGGTTTAACACTGTGTGAGTTGCAGATTGGTTCTTGTCCTAAAAATTTTTCCTTACTATGTAGATGATGACTTGAGAACAGCTGGGTGATCACAAAACAAACATGTTACATCAAGTTCTAAATGGAGCCACAAAATATATTTTCTATCTCTAAGCAAACAAGAGGGAGGGGCACAAATTTCTTGAGAGGTGTGTCTGGGAGGAATCCTTCACTGTTGTTAAAATCTGCAGTCTGAGCAGAGCCTGTGGTGATTACTCAATGGGGAGAATCTGTGTTTATACTAAAGGAGGGAAAAGTGTTTACCTAAAAATTTTCGTTTAGAATTTTTTGTGAAATTTCTGCAACTTACACATCACAAATTCTGTGACAGCTAAGAACAACAGAAGCACATTAACAAGATTGTACAAGCTGAGTGGATAATAGGAATGCTGTCTAGAATCCCAGGGGAGAAAGTGTAGCTGTACCACTGTGATAAATCAGGGATTTATGAGAGAAAACCCTTCCCTCCTTTGAGAAAACCTTACTTTGTTGTCATGTGCTTGACACGGTGCTCTGCTGTTCAGTTACAGAAGTGTGTGCTTGCAGCCTTGCCACTATGAGCTCTGACCTTCAAACATGCTGCCAGTGCTGAAAGGTCCAGTTTTGCTGAAGGAGTCAATAACACAGCAAAAAGGAAAGTTTTTTGGTTTTTTTTTTAATTTTTATTTTTATTTTTTAAATTTGGTTTATTTTTTTCCTCATGAGTAGCAAAGATATCCTGACTTATATTTGGCGTCACCAATGAACTAAACAAGACACAAACAACTTGTTATCAATTTTTCCACAGCAAAAATAGTTCTGTATGTTTTTAAATGCTGGAGCCTGAAAAAGTTGATGTAGTGTTTGGTAGAATTGATGGGTTAGAAAGAAAAAAATTAACAGCTTTTGACACCATAAATAAATTAGAGTCACTCCTCAGTAGTAGATTCATCTACCACTATTTTTTTAAAAAAATATTGAATTGATTTCACAATGTGAGTCTAACAACAAAACTCAAGCTAAGTTTAAAAACCCATTAAGACTATTTTCTCCCTTATTAGATTTTGAGTTCAGTTTTATTTTTTAAATTTTTCAAGTGATGTTATAAAGAGGAGATTTTAAATTAAAAAAAAAATCTTGGCCGCACTTTCCTTATTACAAACATCTGCCTTTCCTAAAGAATGAGAAATTTGCTACAATTAACAGGAGAGGAAAAAGAATGACAGAAGCATGCATTCCTGTCTCCTTAGAGCTTAAAAACTAGTTGACAGAAGTCAGCTGAGGTACTTCAGAAATATACACACTATATTTTTGCATGGAACATCAGAAAAAGTCTGAAATCTTTGTAATCTTCCAAATGGTATTTGAAATCTTTGTTTCAAATACCAGTTGCTAGAGACCTGCTGCTGAGACCAAAACAGCAAAAAACCATAATTTTAATATATTGCATATAATAGAGTTACTTAACAACAATTGCTTTATACATGGATTAGATCACCCTTTTGTCATTCTGAGAAGGAAAAGCTCATATCCTTTCCAGAAGTAATTAGTAGTATATAGACAAGAGAGAAGAAAAAAGATTTAACATTAATTTACTTCTTAGCCTGGCAGAAGTGAAATGCTAATTAAAAAAAAAATCAGGAAATAATATTAATTCTCTTTTTTCAATAGTAGATTGGCATCTTTTACAAGATGACAAGATGTTCTTCTAAAAGAACATCTTTTATGAGACAGACATCATATGGGCAATATTCACACAGGAATTAGGAAAAAACACCAGAATGAAATTTGTAAAATTGTCTTGAGAATTTACGCCAACAAGAAATAAAGATAAAGTAAAAAATCATCACCTGCTCATAGACCCTTTCTTCAAAATCTTCTCTTTCATCACATAAGGTTAATCAAATGACAAGTTCTTTCCAACACACATCACTCATATTCTTTTTACTCCTCCAGTGCCCCCAGGTGTTGTAGGGAAGTCTCAGCCTATGCCCAGTTTATCCTCAAACACGCATTGGGTCTGGCTGAGCTGGAGCTCATGTTCCCATAGAGCCCTCACAGTGCTGTGCTTTGCACTGGTAGCTGGAAAGGTGTGGATAAAAGGTGTTTGGGCTACAGATGAGCAGTGCTGGCACAGCATCAGGGCTGTATTTTTAACATTCTCACACCCATCAAGGGGCAAGACCCTGGGAGGGGACAAAACTAGGCCAGCTGACCCAAATTAACCGCAGGGATATTCCATACCAGGGGATGTCAGCTCAGATATAAAAGGTAAGGAATGGCAAGGTAAGGAATAGTGGAATTTGTTTGTGATGCTTGCCTTGTGGAGCAGCCTTTTGGAGTGTGTGCTGAGGCCCTCCTTCCCAGGATGTGGCTGAGCATTACTTGCTGATGGGAAGCAGAAAATAACCCTTTTTATTTTCTTCTTTGCTTGTGCATGTGCACTTTCACTTTTCCATCTTATTTCTTCTCTTCTGTCCAGCAGGGAAGGAGCATTTCAAGAAAATTATTTTAAAATCTTACTTTTTGTTTTCTTTTCCTTTATTTAGAGTATTTCAGAGGGTACAGACATCTAAATTGGGGACCTGACACTGAATACAGAATAGGTAATATAGGACACCAGCAAGAGAAAAAAAGGACATTAATCTAGCTCAAATCAAATTATTGAGAAGGGGAAGTCTGCTTAAAGTACAACACCCTACAGAGCAATTTGGATGGAAAATTTATACAAGTGCCATAAGTAGTAAGAATTGTGACTTTGCATTTAGCCTTTCTTTTGCCTTCTACATTATATAAATAGCTGTGAGAATTTGATATTGCAGTCTGAACTATAACATCACCACTAGTTTGTGTTCTACCCTTAGATCTGATTCTGTATCTAGAAAACTAGATACTTTTTGCAAATTTGAATGTTTGAATTAAAGAATATTGTTTTTCAAAGACAGAGGTTTTTAAAATAATTTAGCTGAAAATCAGAAATCTTGTGAGTTGCCTTTTAAGAATATCTGTGGCTCTTTATATACGCACACAATTCTGCAATGACATAAAATGGGATTTTAGGAAAGGGTTAGTTTTTTTACACAAATAAGAGAGAAGTTCTTTCCCTTGGCTAAGGTACATTAGAATATGATAAAAACTTTGGTATGTTTTCAAAATACATATTTAATCATAGATAGGGAGATTTGAACAGAATTTGAAGAAAATTTAAGATGGGTGGTAAAAAAGAGTTTTGGATAAATACTGTAGTAGGAAATGAACAACTTTATCAAAATATAGTAGCAATATTTCCATTTGAGTAAACAAATTATGAATGAGTAACCATTGGCAAAATACTAATTTCCTCTTATTTTAAATGAGCTGACTAAAACTTTGAGAAGTCAAAAGTTATGCTCCTGTTGAATGCTTTTAGAAGTCTTCTAGCTATAAGCTTGCCTGCTATTAGGAAAATTACATAAAGGCAAGACAAAGGAAGGTGTCTATACCTCACTGAGTTTATATTTGGTGGAAAATACTGGAATAAAGTTTCTGCCTGAGATATTTATATTAGATGAATGTAGAGTCACTAGATATGTCTACTTACCTATGTCTCTTATTCTTCAAAACATCTGGGAGAACCTTATTAATCAGTCTTAAGTTTTTGTCAGAAATGAAACAAACCAACACACACAAAACTCCTAGCAAATGATGAATATACAACCTGTAGATCTGCAGTTAGCACTGAATTGAGTTGTACATCAAGGTTTAGGCCAGAAACCCAGCAGTGTTTTCTAAGTTTCATTAATTTTTAAAGCATAATGCAAGGCAAAGTATTGTGAATCTTAAATAAAGCTACTGGTGTTAGATTTTCTCTAGAATGAGAAAATTAAAAAGTAAGAGTTTTAGATATAGAAAGCGAAGGGAGACAACCCATCCTTTGATTCAGCATCAAACTCCAATTTATTGATCTCACTTACACACTTTTATAGTGGTTTTGATTAAGCTCATGCATATTGCAAAACCCGAGCTCACCATATGTCACAGATTACACATTAACCCCTCCTTTTGTTTTCAATACCTGTGGTTTGTTCTTGAATCCAAGATTTATTTTCTCACCCTGTTATGAAAGTTCTCAAGGCCTCCATGTTTGTCAACTTTTGCTTTCCCAAAACTTATCCAAGGACAAGATCTTGTTATTAAAAACAACCTGAGAACGTCTGCTGTTTACATAAACGTGCCTGAGAACTTTTGTTGTTTACAGGAACAGGCTTTGAGAATTTGCTCCTCACAGCTGCCTTTTTGTTGTTGTGTGTTGTTTAATTTCCTCAGTTATTTTCCCATTTTATGTATTCTCCCCCCAATTTTCTGTAAAATGGTTCCTCCCTCCCCTGATTTTCCCGCCACTGCCTCCCCTGATTGTTGGTCTCCTTGGTTACCCCCTTCCCCCTCAACTGCCAGTCTCCCCTTGTCATGTAATCACCCCTCCCTTACACTCCTTATAAGTAAGTTTTTCCTCCTCCCTGGGCCCAGTCAATCACCCCCCACTCCTCCCAGGTTTCCAGAATCTTCTCCTCTCTGGGGGCTGTGGTTGGCTGTGGTCCCGGGGCCCCTCCTTTATGTTGTATTTATTGGTTCGTCTCCTTTGCCAATTATGTTTGTACCCTTCCCCGATTGGCTAGTTGGGCTCCCCTCCTCTCTCCACCCCTTGTTTTTAAAACTGTATCTCCCCCCTCATACCTTGCCACTTGCTGGTTGGCACCCTCCCTACCTGTTCCTGTCACCGAACCTTCAATAAATCGGAGTTAGCCCCCAGCCTGTGGTCACCTCTGACTTCGTTCCTTCGCGCCTCTTTCCGCACCGCGTAGCCAGCTCAGCCCGAGGCCAAGACGCCAAGGGGGGCTGGCAGTATATGCGCCGGGGGTGTCGGCCACCTCCCTCGTAACAGCGGCTAGCCGGACACTCGGGCCAAATACGCCCTCGCGCACCTTTTACTTTTCCATCAGCTGTATATGATTATGGCATGTCTGAACAAAACTCTATAAGCCATTTCTGAGCAAAATTCTCCAACATTTAGATAGGACAGAAAATCATGAGAATTCTTAGAAAATCCCTATCGTATTCAAATGTGTTTTTCAAATGAGTATGCAAAAGACGTCCATTTAAAATACAGACTCAAGCTTGAGGTGAATCTAATATAAACTATTTCATTTTCAGAAGAGCCTTCTGGGATGCAAAATTTTTTATTAATTTTACTTCACTATGAATCAAAGAAAAAGCTCATCACAAATAATTTTCTGATCTATGAACCAGTTTTTGATCTGTGAACTTTGAGGAATAAAAATATAATATTTTATGGAAATCAAGAAGCAATCAAAGATTTTAAATGTTAAAATAAATCTTAAATACTCTTTTAGAACTAAGTATTGAAAAGAGGCCATGTTTTTATATGTAAAAACAAAGTAGAAATAGTGTAACTCTTGCAGACTTGGAATCCCTTTTAGAGTACTTTTAGACATCTAAAGACAGATGTGTCAATATTCAAGTCTTCATCCATTGTCTAATGTTTCTGATTAAAATTCACTATTTTGTGTAAAATGATGACACTACTGTAAGTCTCCTGCTTCAAAACTTCCCAACACATTTCACTTTGTATACTTTCAAGATGCATTTGCTGCTTGAAAACTGTACCAGTGCCATTATTCAGGAATTTATAATTCTCTGGGTATCTGAACTGTGAGTACCTCCCTTGGGTTTCAACCACCTTGTTTTCTCTCCCATTCAAAAGAAATATTGGTCCCAGAAATATGCATATGAGAGTGAACATATAAGGGGGTGTGTGCATGTGAGAAACAGGGGAAGAGAGAAAAATATAGAAAGAAAAGAGAGTTGTGACATGTAAGGCAGTGGGGCACTGTGGATTAATTTATATCATACAAAGTATGACTATATATTAATAGAAGCATATAAAATTTAATATAAACATATTATATCTGATTTTTAAAACCCCTGTTTTACTAAATTAATAATAATAATATTTATTAATTTGACAAAATTCAGGGATATGTCTGAATTAGATTCATGATTGGACTGTATTTTCTTCTGTGGCAGTACACTGATTTGCACTCAATGATATCAACTGCACTATTATTCTAATGTCACCCTTGGAATGACTACTCATTTTTGAGCCTTTTACTCTCACAGTTCCCATGCATGCTATTCATATATGGCTTTGTTCTAGCATTTCAGAATTCAAGAATTGACAGAGACTGTTTTAGAATTGATTTTGTTACAAAAGGAATGACACAGTTCCAGCAAAGAAATCAGAACTTTAGTCTTGGGCTCTCCAGCTTTAATAGAAAAACAAACCAATGCACAATATAGAGTAATCTGTGTTCTAGATGCAGGAAAAAAAATGAGAGATTAATCATTATTTAAATCAATAAAATTGTTTTATCAAGAACTTCAGAATTAGAGAATAAAATCAATTTTGTTATCTAATCCTGAAATTATTAGAGTTGCAGAACCTAGTGAGAAAACTTGTCCCCAAACTAAAATGTTAAAAAGATATTCTAAGTTCTTAATAATGCCTAACTGATTAAGTAAAATATATCTGAATCTTCCCATCACATGCTGAACACTTCACTTTTTAGTTTACCTTTTGTAGACATGACAAGGAAGTAATACACATAATTCAAAAAAAGAAGAGTTCTTGGTGATCTAACTACTCTTTACTAGTTTATTTTCTTGACCCATTCAACTTCTTCGTGCAGTTCTTCATAAGTCTAACTTGTAAGCCATTCATCATTAGTTTTAATCCTTTGTGATTTTTTCCAGTTTATCTGCTTGTTGTTATAAAACAACATCCCACTCTTAGAGTCTTTCTGATTTATGGTCTCATTCTGTACTAATATTGCCAATAATAATGTCATCCTTAATATTATTTCCTTCCTCTCTTTAGAAATTCTTTTTATGGATGCCCATCTTCCTGGCTAAAATTTGCAATTTTAATCTATTGCTATGATTTTGCTCCACTTTAACATTAATTTGCACAGAATTACTAACTTGATACTTTTTGACAGTTTCACATATATGCCATGTTTCCAAATATTTCTTTCCCTTTAGTCAGATGCATCTTTCACATAGCACAGCCTATGTTCTCTCAGCATTTGTAAAAAAAATATATGCTTCAACACTGTCCTCAATAATTTATTGGTTGACTGGGTCTATTTATAATGCTTATGCAGCAGGCATTCTCCTTTTGCCAGAAGGCCATATCCTTCAGGTAGTAGGTATCTGAAATATGGTGAATCAGTCTTATTCTCTCTTACTATGATGCTCTTTTGTTTTAGTCCCCTTTTTATCTTTGATGAAGGCTTTTAACAGGTCTGCTTCTCTCTTCCTTCTGAGCTACAGAAAAAGCATGAGTATTTTCATCAGACTGTAAAAAACTTTATTTTCTCCCTACCTGTCTTTTTATATCTCTAATTTAGGCCATCAGGTCTCTGAGAGGCCAATTAAGTTTTGTTTGTGCATTAAGGTTTCTAGTCATTGTTGTTCTTGATACACTTTGCAGCAGTGCATAGATATCTAATATATTTGATAAGTTCCCCTACTATTCTCTTTCCTATCAGTTATCTAATAATGTAAGAAATATTGTCTTAGTCTGATGCAGCTAAAATTTCATGCATATGGCTCTATCTTTTGCTCTTTGCACTATTTTGCTGCAACTTTTAATCATAAATCTCTTTATTTGGATTATGTTACTACAATCCTCTACATACCAGTCTCCTTGAAATAGGTCAAACTCAAAAATGTTACTTTTTTAGGACAGCAAAATGTATCTGTACTTAACCATTCCTATACTTCTATTTATATAATTTTCAGAGATATTAATTAGTAGCTTGCATAAATCATGTTTTTTCTAAGGGTATTTCTTAATTACCTTTTACTCACCCTAGTTCCTTTAAGAAATATTTACCTGTTGAAGCAGGAATATAGTCTCTACTCAGGCCTAAAAATATGTATGACTTTCATAAATTTGGTTTAATATATTTGAATATCCCAAATGCAACAACTATCTTTCATATCTCAATATGTCTTTTGAACATTTTGTGTTTGAAAGTATTACATTCGTCTGATATTCTGTCCATTTTTTACCTTAAAAATTTCAATTTATATCTTGTGTTTATCATTCTTCATCTCTGCATTGTGTTCTGTGCTTGTGTTGGACTCTGTACAATTCTGTTTCTGTAGTAAATTAATTCTGGAAAAAAAAGGATTTACTTTCATTACAACAGGGTAAATGCTGAAAAGCATTTTCTACAGATACTCAATTTTGCATAGAAGTTTTATTTGACTGAACTTCTGGTTGTTCCTCACAAGTATTCCTGGAAAATCTTGGCACTTGTAAAATAATAAATCATAAAACTCAAATATTAGCCAAGTATGGGATGAAAAGATTTTATAAAGCAGCAAGAGTGCAGTGATGTAGCGATGAGATACTGCAGATTACTGAGAATAATTGAGGTCCTGCCCCTTGCCAGCCTCTGCAGGACCAGGGTCCCGTGTCATCCGGGCAGAGGCACCATCCCTGCCCCAGAGATCCCCCAGCAGGGCCTGTCCCCAGCCCACTGCAGCCCTGCCCTGCCCACCCATGGCATTTACTGAGCTGGGCTGCCAGCCCATTCCGGCCTCATCCCATCACCATCCCCAGGGAGGTGCCCAGTCCTGGGAATGGAGGCTGCTCTTGGTGTTCCCAAGAACATATGAGATGTTCTGCTCGTGGCTGGACAGGGCTGGGACAGGGCTGGGCCTGGGCTGCCTCATGGAGATCCCTCTGGAGCCCACATTGTCTAAGACTCTGAATTGGGGCTATGCAAATACTTTCAAATTCAGCTTTTCTTTTGCTCCATCACTCTGCTGGTACTTATCTGTTTGCATGTTCTCTTTGTCAGTGTGATGAACAGAGCTGTATCTTCCCAAGGCTACAGAAAAACATGTGCTCATGTGAAGGAAATTGTTTCAGTCCTCGGGCCCTAAGTATGTTTTTTGAAGAAAACTTTTTTATTCATGGATTTTCTAAATCACAACAAGGAGTCCATGCTAATGATTTGCTATCTGGATGAGAGGTTGATGCAGACAGATTTCTGGGCAGCCACAAAAGTGCTTCAAGGCCACTTCAATTTTTCTGCACAAGATCTGCCTGGTCTGTGGCATCTTAATGTGGCTGTTCTTGTAATTCCAAGACAAAACACAAGCTGTGAACAGCATCTCTAATGTTCTCTTCTAGAAAGCTGATAAAGCAGACCATGAAGATTTTTTTCAGCAGCAGACATGAGTTCTGCAGCAGATCCATAGCACTGTTGCAGGTGATCCTAATTTTGCACAAACAGACTGACCTAAAGCACTTTCTCTTTCATCAGACCTTTGAAAGATTCCTTTCACATTGGATATGAGAGTGAATTAATGTTTCCACCCATTTTTCAAAAAAACATAATGAAGACCATGCAAACAAAAATTGGAAGAAATGGAAGGAGTGGATGAAAGCTTCTGTTTGAATTTTCTTTTTCAGGACAAATTTATAGCAGCAACGATTTTCTATCTTGTCTCGGTCTTGCTTATTAAGGAGGAGAAAAAGCAGCTGGAGAGAAAAAAATTGCTAAAGAGGAACTGCATTCAATGCATTCTTCTAACAGAGCAATTTGGAAGCAAGAGTCAGCAGCATGTGTAGACATTCATAACCTGCTCCTTTGCCTTTCCAAGAGCTCAGGAGGAGCTGTAGCTGGAGACCTGGGCAGGTCCCAGTATGAAGACCAATTTGCACAGCCAAAGGCAAGTTTAGATGGAAGGAAGCACATTTAAGCCCACTTATGAAATTAATAATCTGCTTTTCATTGTCACATGTGCATCCCATTCCACTTGTGCATTCCCACAATGTCTCTTTCATGTTGCGATATTTCTATTGCAAACTGACAGCCTTGCCTTGGGATTTAACCATTTACCCACTAATATTTCACAGTCTCGTGTCGCTCTTATTCTCCTTAAGTTTTAACTGTGATAAAATTTCCTTAATAAACCTGTTACAGGGTCAGCACAGGTTATAGTTGGAAATTTGGTATACTGTGTGGAGGAAATGATACATCCTTCAGAATTTAATATGAAATTGTTTCTCAGAAGTAGATAAAGCTCATACTTGCTTTGTGATTGTTTCCAAGCATTCCTGCATTCCAGCTGTTGGGGCCCAAAGCTCATCCTGCTTTTAGGAATTCAACTGGAAAAGCTACAGAGTTCAGCTGTCTGAGTGCGAGTTTGACTTTGGTGACAGGAACTCCCATGAGCAAAGCTGAGAACAAGGTCCTGCCCCTGCTTTTCTTTCAGAGCTGCTTGTAAACTGAGACTTAACACTGCCCCAAGCTGCATTACATTGCAGCTGTGCAGAAGTTCTGTCTGTGCCTGAGCTTTTACCTCTGTGAACCTGACCCAGACTCACTGGTGCGACTCCTGCCCTGGCCTTGCACCCCTGTTGCTGCTGCAGAGTTGCTGGAACTCCGTCCCGACCCAGACGGAGTTGTGTTGTCAGTGAGGTTGCTGCTCTCATCTGTGCTACTGTTGTGCTCAGCTCACAGCTCACCTTCTCCTGCAGTGCAGGATTATAATTTCCACCTTCAAAAGCAGAATTAGGATGAGGATTCTTTCCTGTGACTTCTACATGGGTTTAGATGCATTTCCGAAAGTGAGCTATCAGTTTGCCAAGCAAAATGTCCACTACCTTCAGTTCTTTTCTGTAAAGCAGACATTTAATTAAGAGGTAATAAATCCATTAGAACTTAGAGAAAACAAGCCCTCCATGGTAGGTACCTTAATTTTAACAAATGAAAATATTACTGGTATAAGAATATTAGTCTGGAGATGTTCACCCAAGTAATTAACGGGAACTTAATATTTTAGAAAGGAGCACGTGCAAGTTGGTGAAAAAAAATGAAAATATGTTTTCTTTCATATCACAGGCAGTATGGTTAATGAAAATATATGAATTTTAAGTCTGATCTTGTTTATTATGTTTTCATTTTCCAGTTTCCCAATATCCAGAGGTCTTTGTTCTACAACAGGAAAGAATTATCCCAAATACTTTCCTGAAGTTGAAAAAAATTAGAGCTGCCTCATTTCACTTGTCTGGAGAATCTTTTATCTCATCAAATCATCTTATTTGAGGAAGCACCTTATCAGATTTCAGTCCTCCAGAGCATAGTTCTGCTTTTTCATGAGCTATTAAAAAGACAGCAGTGCTCTTTTAGTTCACCCAGTCATGTTTAAGAAATCTTAACCACTTTAGTAATTCTGGGAAACACTGTAAAAAGCAGAGACTCAGAAGTGGAATGAAGAATGCTTGCATAGAGGCACGAAAATCAGAAGAGTTTCAACCTTTACAAAGTTGCTACCTTTATTCTATTGCAGGATTATGCCATTCAATACTTCTAGTACAGATGTACTTTAGATTTGGCTATCATGCAAGCTAATTTTACTTTTGATTTTGGATTTATTACTACTCAGGAATGACTTAGTTTTGAAAATATTTATGTCTTATATCTTCAAAATCAGTGATGCTTGAGAAACACAAATTATTTATTTATCTACTTGTACTTCAAACATCTTGCAGTGTTTTACAGGTTTTCAAAATACCTCAGTGTTGGAATTGTCCCAGTGGCCCCAAGAACTGTGTGGGCGAAAACACTTCTCTAACCATTGCTTATTCTAGCCTAAATTGTCCACAATAAAAATGTTAAGCCTTTCTGTACCATCACTACAGTTTCTGAATTTCACCTAGGAGTTTTGATTTCTCTCCATCCTTTTGCTTAGTACTGACTAGAATCTCTCCTGCACCTGTCGTATTAATGGTATTAATCTGTGAAATTTATGGAAAAAGGGGTCTATGATCTTTCCTCCAGAGAAACTATCTTTGAATAAATACGGAATAATAAATAATGAATCTTGTAAGAAGATAGCTTAACAGAGACAGACAATCATGTAGGTGCCTGATGAACAGGGTTCTGAGAGATGAGAGATCCAGTTATGCCTTCTGGTTGAGCAGCAGACTTCAAATCTGATCTTGTATGAATGGAGTTTCTCATCTGCAAGGTGAAGACAACACTAATTTTCCAGCTCACAGAGGCAGGGAGTTTTAATACATTAAAAAACTTATCACAGTTCTAAGGGTATTATAAGCAAGAAAGATATTAGCCCCTTACACCTTGTAAATTATTACATATATAGGAACAATCTCAACTGAATTGAGCAATGAATCTGATTATTACAATCACAACAGTTAAGTCCTTTTTATTTTTTTTCCTGTCATTCTCTTTTGCATTACCTACTTTACCCAGAGTTATTGGCATGAGGGCATTGAGAAGAGGGCAATAACATCAGTCCAGATGTGCAAAATAATAAATTAGTTATGATTGAAACCACCTACGGATAACTGAAATTATTGACCAGCAGTGGTTGCCTGACCTGTATCCATCAAAATGTCAAACCATGTAGAGGTAGACAGCAGGTGTGAACCCAAGAAGGAGTGAGGACTGCATAAATCTCTGATGCTGTTCCATGCTGCTTCAGGTAATTTTGACGTAGGATAAATTATAATAGAGTTCACTCAAAAAAAAAAAATATTAAAAGTAGCACCATCACTTGCTTGTTTGCTTTCAAAGTACCTATAATATTAGATAAACTATCCTCTTATTCTATTGAAAACGGCTTTGAATAAATGACTTTTTAATGACATACATTCTTCTACAAATTCTTATTGAATAGTTCTGTAGAATTTAAACATAAATAGTACTGAATAAAGAATTTTTAACAAACCTTAAAAAATTACAGTGACAGCCATATCCCAAAATTGTAAATTGTGGAATCTAAATTGAATTTCTTTATCTCTAAAGGCTTTTTATAAATTATTGCTGTAATAATCTAACATTTGTGATGTTATGTTGGTATAATCAATATTATATATCCAACATTAGTGTTATTAGCACAAAATATTGATAGCTATAGGTCAGAATGTTAGCTTTCTACCTTCATGAAAAAAATATTGGAAAACCACTACATAGCTCAGGCTTAACTACTTGCTCATTGTCTTTTGAGATCTAAAAATACAATTGCCAGAGATTATATAAAGTCTTGATTTTTTCCAGACAATTCTTACCTCTGCAATATTAACAACAGAATTTGTTTTCATCTGCTCTGTAAGTACCAAATATTCACAAATTTCCTTCATCTATCATCTTGGTACATAGAATCTTAAATTTATGAATTTTTGAGGATGTTGCTGAAGTTCCAGTGCCTTATTTAAGACACCGTGGAATTCTACAGAAAATTTTCTATTAGCTTCAGTGAAGTCTCACAGTTCTTGTCTTGTTTACTATCATTCCTGACACACAGTAGAATAAATTTACGTAGAAAGAAAGATAATTTTCATTTGGTTAGGTCTGGAATAAGGGAGTTAAACTATAGGAGATCCATGGGAGTTTTTGAGATGTGAAAAGAACACCATTGAAGTTTTAGTTCTGCCTACTTTTGGAGAATGTCCATCTTCTTCAATTTATAAATCTGACTTCAATGGATTAACTGTCCTTGAAAATGAATTTTAAAAGTTATCCAGTTACTCTGTTTTAACCCCAGCCATCAAGTAGAGAACTAGACAACTCTCCTTTCTCCTCTACTACCTCCATCCCCAGAGGGATGAGAGGGATGGGAAGGAGAATCAGAAAAATTAAGACCTATGGGTTAAGAAGATAATTTTTAGCAGCAGGAAAAATATAATAATGAAAAAGAAAAAGAGGGAGGGGAATAAAATCCAAAGAAAAAAAGTAATGGGCAACAAAATTCCCAGCCCATTCTCCAGCAACAATCAGCTCCTCCTGGGCAAAACCCCCCGGCTTATCTACTGGGCATGATGCTCTTTGATATGGAATATCCCTTTGGCCAGTTTGCAGTCAGCTGTCCTGGCCGTGCTCTCTCCCAGCTCCTTGTGCACCTGCTGGCTGGCAGAGCATGGGAAACTGAAAAGCCCTTGACTCAGGCTGAGCACAGCACAGCACCAAGTAAACCAGCAGCATGTTATCAACACTTTTCATCCACTAAATCCAAAAGAGCACTTTGCCAGCTACTGGGAGGAAAATTAACTCTATTCCACCTGAAACCAGGACACCAATTCAAAAATATTTGTGCATAGAATACTGATTAAATTCTCTGCTTTTATACTTTTAGGTTTGTTTTATGATTCTACATTTTATATTTTCTACTTTTATATTTTAGCCTGATATTCTTGTATCAATAGAATTGAAAGATGGACAGACACTGAAAAAATAAAACTAAAAGTATCTCAACTTGGACTTTTATAGTTATTTACAAATAAGTCCATTAAGTCTCCATTTAAAAATGGAGACCTAAAAAAGTCTTCATAAAAATAAAGTGTCCAGTAGATGTACCATACTCTATGCAAATTACATGACCGAATTTACTTCCCAGTGCCTTTGCCAGATTTTTAACCATGTTCATTTAGTATCAGAAATTAGAGAGTGAAATTAACGGACCTAATTTCAGTAACTTAAAAGCCATTTTGACAATAAAGTAAAAATTATGATGTGATTGAGAAGGTTGTATTTATGCTTTTGACCTGTCTAGGTCTCTGTCACTCCTTCATGAGTAACTGTAAATCACACTTGTACTCACAGAGAGTGTATTAAAAGTTTCTCAAATTTTCGCTTGATTTAGCTTGGTATGAAAACCTCATTATACAGCCTTGGTTAGTCCTCTGCTTATAAATTTGTAGTCATCTAGTGAGGATGCAGAAACGGCATTAGGCTTAGGTGATCTGTTGCATGCTGTGAATAGCAAATACCAAACAGTGAATACACAAAGCCAGCAGTTTACAAATAAGTGAAAATTATTCCTTCATGTTTCTCAGTGAGTACCTCTGCATGTCAAAGATAATAGAATAAAAAGGCTTCATATCAGCTCATGAATGATGGAATAACATAATTATAATGGAATAAGAGAAATTAATAATGGATAATACTGATATTAAATGCTTCAAACATTCCTAGTTACCTTCTGCAGGCCTACAAATCAGAGATGGTTTCAGTCTGTCACCTCCATGCTCTCTGACTGTAGTCCTCTATTTCATCCAGTCTGAAGTAATCAGAGTAATATTCTTTCAGTTGGTCCCAGTGATAGAGTACCATACAGGCGAATTTAGTCAATCTCATGGGGATTCTCACTCTTACAGAACTTTTTTCCCCAGGAGTTATGATCAAATAAGTCTTACACTGCATTACAGGGGATGGAGTGGAACAAAGAGAATAATTTTGTGTGAAAAATGACCTAAAGCCCTCTCTAGTAGCCAAAAGAAATTGATGAACCAAAGAATGTATCAAAGGAGGAGCAGGTTCAAGTGAGAAACAGAGAAGAGGACAGATGCCTGTGGGAAGAACCTGGGCAAAAATGAATGCAGGAAACAAGGTGAGATGAATTAGGATTAAAGTAGCACTAAAGAGTGCTAGGAAGTAGCAAACTATTTTTTTTAATAATGTGGCTGAGCAAAACACAAAAAATTAAAAAGGACAATTTAATATAAAATCTGCATGAATTTGTACAAAGTCCTGACCTCTCCAATGACTATATACATTGGTGTTTAGTTTGTTTATTTAGAGTCTGCTTATCTTCCAACCTTCAGCTGCTGTTCTCTGATGTTTCCTAGTTTCTGTTTCCCTTCTGTAACAGAGTTTCAATTTATAAAACAGATTATTAAATGTGGAGTAGTTAAAGGTAAATCTCATTACTTGTGGTATCTGAACTGCCTCTTTAAGTTTGAAAATAAACCATTGCCCCTGCTCTGAAAGGACTTTCTGCTTGAATTAACCATCTTGTAATCTGTAGGAAAAACACAACTATAATAATCAGGCAAGCAAGTAGAACATATAATATTAATAAACTATTACAGACATCTCAAACATTCTTCACACTTGGCTGTCTAAACAAATCAATACAAAGGGAAAGATCTAGTTAAGACGGGTATAAAAATCTAGTGCTTTATCTTTAAAGCAAGTCAAAACATAACAATTCAACTTTATTATGTATAGTGTGGTTTGTACAGATTGCATCCCAAAGGCTTTATGGAGGCAGATAATACTCTTCCAGGGTAAGATAACAATATTAACAATGGAAAGAGAGAAATTATATCCACAGTCACATCCCTCTATCAGTGGGGTAAATTGAAACTAGCACTACTAAAATCAATATGCTTCACACTGATACAGAAATGCTCAGAGATTAGAATCAGGCCCTGATTCGGTAGCAGAGAAACAATTTCTTTTCAGTTGAGAAGTACAATGGAGTGGTAAGTCAATGAAGCAGAGACACAGGATGGTGGTTTTCAGACAGCATGAAACTTAAGTGAAGAAAGAAAACATAAAGACACAGCAAAGCAATATAGGTGAAGTCTATCAGTGTTTTTAAATTTAAGAGGAAAGTGTGGAAGCACTAAATAAAATGTTTGTTGGAAGAATATATGTGATAATTCTCACATATGTCATGCTGTGGAACTCAATGGGAGTTTTTCACCACCTTCCAATATTAACTTTGTAAAAAAAATTACAGACATATTGCTGGAGTACAGGGAATGCTTTAGGCAGCAGAAACAGAAATAAACAAATGAGACAGAATGGTTTACTAAGAGACAAGACAAAATTCTGGAGGCATATTTCTTCACGAGAGAAGAGCAACAGTAAACTTCTCAGTTTTCTTCTCCAAAAAACAGCAAGCAACAGGGTAGCAAAGAGCAGGGCAATCTTAAAAAGTTGGAGGTTGAAGAAGCATCACCTTCTCTTAGCAGCTGGCAGATTTCTTGCTAATACCCACATAATCTCATATGCAGCCCTCTTTTCTGACCAGAAGGTATCCATCAGGCCTCATGCCAGATTCTGCTTCACCACAATGTATTTAGGCATTCAAATATAAAACATGAACTAATACCAAGCATTCTCCCCTGCCAGCCTGTTCCACACACAGACACAGAATCTCATCACAAATAAAATCTGTAGTTACCTACAGAAAAATGTAAACTTTGGTAAGTTTGTTCTGTTTCTGGAGATGTGACACTATTGAAATTTGTCTGTCTGACAAGTCCAAGAAGCACCCCTTTAAGAGGAGAGAGAAATTTCCAGACTTGGGCATATTTAAGATTTTTTTTTCAAGGGTAATTTCTTCTCTGTTTAAACAATAGCTGGTTTTAATTCCAGGTTAGTTGATTATTCCTGTAGACATTTACCAAAGAAAGAAAACATTATCAAATGGCAATAAAGTTGTTAATATTTTTTCCTTTCAATAATTTAATGTTATTTTTTTTCTTTGTGAGCTTATAAGTACAGATTTTGTTCCTTGCTCAAGGTGGAAAGGACACTCTAAGAGAATTAAAAGTTAACAATTAACCATTGTGCTTTTTGCACAGAATCTGCCATTTTAGCAGTGTGCTAACTGTCTGTAATGAGTTTATGATTCTAAAACCTCTAAGCAGCATTCCCCTAAGAAAAAGCATTTGAGAGATCAATACTTTTGCCTGTCAGCCTTGTTGAACAAAGATCAATGCATGTACAAAAATCAGCCCAGCAGATGTGACTGTGAAGACTACCAGGCCCCAGAGAGAGGAATGCCTAATGGAGACAGCTATCTGTATGGCTCTAAAGTGTGCCATTAAGCCTGCACTTCACTTGGCTCATATGGGGGCTGTGATACCCCAAGCTGTGCAGGGGTAGTCTGCAGTGTGTTGTGTTTTTGCCAATTTATGCTGCTCATGTGAAGTCAGGGGTACTTTAGCTATTAGATCCTTTATTCCTTGTCCAACATGGGGCATTAGTCAAGTGAAAATGACAGCTATGCCTAGCTCAGAGAGTTCTCCTGGCAGCCCCCAGGAGCCCTGTAGAGAAAGCACTAAGGTATGAGAAACCTTTGCCAACATTTGGCACCTTGAGGTTGCTGCCTGGCCTGTTTTCTTATGTAGCTGGTATTTGTCAGCTTTCCTGATGGACTTAGAGATGCTATTTAATTTCACTGCATAAGGGAGAGAGAAATCCATTAGCATTCGAGGCCTGTCAATGAAGATTGTGTCACCAGCTAATAGAAACTGCAAATGTGCCAGATTGTTTAGCAGAAACTGAAGGGGCAGGAGACTGCAAGTAATAGGTTGAATGAAATTGATTCTCTTTATTTTTGATAAAATGTTTTTTCCTTTCAGAAAAACTGACAAAAGGCAAAAATTTCTCCCTAACAATCATTGAATGCAAAGGGAAAGATGATGCTGAAATAGAGCTGAATATAAAATATAAATCTATAAACAAATTGGGGTCTCAAAGGGAACTTAGACATCAAACTACTTTCTTAAAAATAAAATGCCTAACATGTCCAAACCTTGAAAGGGCTACTTCCCACAGTAATGCAGTACCTCTGCATTTCTGCTGAATTGTATAACACTTAAGGTCTGAATTAAATGGTGTCCTGGAAAAATGTACCAATCAGTTTTGTACGAATGTACAAAAATATACTGCTACAGTCAGGCTAGTAGTAACACTGAGAGGACACCTGGTGATGTGTGAAGGGCACCTGGTTTTGCCCAGCTTGTTTTCCTTGATTTTTGAGAGCAAAATTCTAGCTTCTCCATATATGGCATGAAGGAAGGATTTCAGCTGGGCTCTTCCTTTTTTTTGAGAAAGATCTTTAATAATTAAACATCTGGAATCCTGAACTATATATATTTTCTATTTCTTCCCTAGTGAAGAAATTCTACTTTGTGAAAATTAGTTAAGTATTCAATAGACAGTGTTAAAAAGAAAATATCAACTGC
Source organism: Ammospiza caudacuta (assembly GCF_027887145.1). Lineage (NCBI taxonomy): Eukaryota > Metazoa > Chordata > Aves > Passeriformes > Passerellidae > Ammospiza > Ammospiza caudacuta. The sequence goes on along the minus strand of NC_080598.1, from coordinate 47,705,005 downwards.
ATGATGTGGCAGCATTCATGTGGGAGAGTCAGGCTCAGATTCTTTCCCTGGTGATCATTCAGTCTTTTAGAGAAAGTAAAGCAGCCTGAGTGGGATAAAGTTCTTCTCCTAGAACCAACATGAAGAAGGCAAAAGATTCAGCAAACACATTGTGGGAAAAAATTAGGACACCAGTCTCTAGTGGTCTAGAGACAGCTCACCATTGAAAGCTGGGATTTCTGTATTAAAAAAAAAGGAAGAAAATATTTTTATAGATTTCATTCTGCTTACACAGTGTAAAGGGATAAATTAAAAAAAAAAAAAGATTAACAGAAATAAGTCCTGCCATATTAGAACAAGATCTAATATGATATTCTCTGTCAGACAAATCACAATACAGTTATTTTCTTTTTGTTAGGGAGAGGAGATCTGGAATGAAAATGTTGGTGGGAGCAGCTGATAATGGAGGAGACTCTTGACCTTGACACTTTTCCAAATAATTTGCTTTTCACCGTTGGCTGCTCAACATTAGTGCAGTACAATTATGAAGACATAAACATTACAAGGACACCTGGCACACAGCCTGTCACAATGAGTTAAACTTGAGAATTCGATTCCCTGAGCAACCATGGAAGGAGAATGAGCCGCCTCATCAGGAATTCAACTGTGTCAGTTCAGGAGGAAGTGAGGATGGGAGGAGTTGATTCATCAAGATCAGTCAAGACCCAGCCAACCTTCTACCTTCATTCAGGCAGTAGAAACAGATCATAAAGGGACCTGTCAAGTCCACAGTCAAATGGACTCCAAGAGAGAACGTGGAAGGTACCTTGGCTTGTACCTAAATACTCTTGAAATACCTTTTTTCTTCCCTGCAGTGCAAATGCTCCCATCTGCTTGTTTTAAATGGTTATAAATCACCTAAAGAAGCAAACTGGCTAGGGAATGGAGCATTTAATTTATTTTTTTGTTTCCACACCATTAGCAAATTTGAGTTGAGGTATACTTCAATTTTGATAGACAATTAAACTGCATCCATTCAGGGTCCTTCATTATCATGTTAGCCTTTCTTCCCCTTTTTCCCAGACATAAGACTTAAAGATTTTCAACTGAAGGAATAGTTGCTACTGATTAGTAAATTAAATTTGGAATTCCATTGATATTTTCATAATATTATAAATTATTTAATAATTTATGAAATGAGATTTTTGCTGATTATAATGAAATACTTAGAATTGGTACTAGAGATTTTGGGCAAGTCTTTTAGTTTTATTCTTAATAAATTATTAAATATGTTATGTTTCCAAATACTTGTCAGAAATAGGGCCTTTTTACTACATTTTGGGAAAATCGAATTCTCATCTCATTTGAAGGTTGTGCCATGTCAAGGTAACAGCATCAACTTTATTAAAGACTCAGTGTTATGAAAATAACAAAATTATTAAAAATATTAACAAAAATAGAAAACCTGCTGGGGGATGACATTTTTTTTATCACTGTTTTTCCAATGCTTTTCTTCATCCAGATTGTTTTAACCTAGCATATACACCCTCCTTCTTTCTCTTTCCATTTGTTTCTGTCTCTCTGCACATGTTTTACATATATTTTCTTATATACATATATATAGCCAGTATATTGCCAGCATATACATATCCTGGATAGCTATAGTTTAAAATTACCATATTGCCTGAGCTATCCAACCCACAAAATAACAAATCTTATATAAACATGCCATTCATATATGCAGTCATATGATAAACTTCTTTGTAAAGTCAGCTTAAATTTTATATTGGATCTACTGTTACAATTGCTTTGATATTTATCTTGACATATAATTTAAAGTAATATTTTAAACTATAATTATCAAAATTCTGACATAATTTCTGAATAAAAAGGATGCTCCTTAGTTTAGTAATTTTCAACATAATCACATTACTTTTTAAAGATGTTTAAGAAGTGACAAAATGTGACAGCAAAGTTTCTCAAAATAGCAAATAATCACACTTAAGGACTGTGTTCTACCATAAATTAACAGGAGTTGTTTTTATTGCAATTAATTGTTCTCTTTGCAACTCAGCTTTGCATCTGCTGCAAGAATGAAAAGAAAGTGGTGCTGGTGAGGGTGAATATAGAAAACAATAGAGGTATGAAAAGGAGGAGAGGAGAGGAGAGGAGAGGAGAGGAGAGGAGAGGAGAGGAGAGGAGAGGAGAGGAGAGGAGAGGAGAGGAGAGGAGAGGAGAGGAGAGGAGAGGAGAGGAGAGGAGAGGAGAGGAGAGGAGAGGAGAGGAGAGGAGAGGAGAGGAGAGGAGAGGAGAGGAGAGGAGAGGAGAGGAGAGGAGAGGAGAGGAGAGGAGAGGAGAGGAGAGGAGAGGAGAGGAGAGGAGAGGAGAGGAGAGGAGAGGAGAGGAGAGGAGAGGAGAGGAGAGGAGAGGAGAGGAGAGGAGAGGAGAGGAGAGGAGAGGAGAGGAGAGGAGAGGAGAGGAGAGGAGAGGAGAGGAGAGGAGAGGAGAGGTCTCAATGCTTAGCTACGTTACTAAAAGAAACTAAGAGCAGAGAAAAATAAAACTAACCACCTGAATAGTTCTATTTGGGTTTTGATTGACTGACTTACACATAGATATTTTCTGAAGAAAAATAATATTATAGTGGGTTTTGTAAATTGTCTTTTACCTTAGCATCATTGCTGTAATTAGAATCTATGATTTATTTTCTGTGAAAGTGAATTTTCATCTCAAACACAACCATGTTGTTTAAAGATATCCTGAGATCACCAAGTTTATGTTCACTGCCAGGTAGGTTTCCAAAGTGACACAGTTTTCCAGCCTGGTAGTCCATGCCAAGGATGTTGTTCTCCGGGCTAGGGCGCAGTGTTTCTAAGGGCACAGGGTCTGGAAGGGAGATAACAGATATACAGGGGAAGGAAATCAAGGGTCCTTCATGGAGTAAATACATTGAACAAATTGCCAAACGGCTATAGAGTAAATCTAGGGACCACAGAAGGGCTGGAAAATCAGAGTCTGAGGGGCTCATGAGGCAGCTGTTTCATTTCATGCATGGAGATAGGAGGAGAGAGCAGGGAAGCAGGGAATACTGATGCAGAGTGAAATTGGCCTGTCACTTTCAAAGCATGTCAAACAGGAAACTGAAGAGAAAATCAGTTTCACCAAAAGCAGTAGAGCCTGGAGAGCCCATTACTGCCTGGGACCTCCCAGTTCTGATGAGCTCATGAAAAATTTTATTAGCCTTTCTATCCATGAGGAAAATCCATGTGATTTTTATCATTACAGATGAATTATTTTTTAACCTTGATTATTTGCACAGATTCATGTCTTGTATAACACTGATTCATATAGACTCACGTATAAAAACTAAACTTTTGCTTCTGTATTATGAGATAATTTTCTAAATATCTTGTCTTTGAGGTATGATGTACTTACAACTGATAGTGCCCTTCTTTGTGCTGCACTGCTATGCTGTTATTCTTTTAAACACTTGCTTCAGTACTGCTGCCTCTAGCACTTGCCTATCTTGGTGATGAACAGATGAACACAGTGGAAATATGAAAAGCACAGAATTACTAATATACCCTATTACAGAGCTAGTGGAGGTTGAATCATGATTTACAAATACTTAGTGACACCAAAATTAATTGAATTTTTAGGAAGAGTTTTCTTTATCCCAAACATTGACTGCCCTAGACTTTAATGTAAAGTATCTCCTTCTTTGGTTTTCTAATGTGAAAATTATTTGTGTTTTTTGTAATTCCTCATCCATGGTGATAGTAAGAACACTCACTGTTTTCTGTCTTTGAGAAATGCGTGCAATCACTTCCATGTAATATTTACTTATGTTCAGTGAACTTTTTATTCACAGCCCATAATATGTAATGGGGTGCTAGGCACTATCAGAGCATGCTTTTTACTCTTATTTTAGGCTTATCATCATTCTATGGTATGCTTTGATGTTTCCCAGCGAAATCATTCTCTATGTGAGTTACATTAAAATTCTTACAAAATCAGTCAGTAAATTACACAAAGAGATTTCATATTAACTGTTACAAAAGTTTATAAAAAATATTTGTCAAAGAAAAATAAGCAAGACTCAGTTTGTCTACTTATCTCGAAATAACATACTCAAAATGCCCACCTTTTTCTAGATGACTCATCACTGTTCAGCTAAACATATTGACCAGAAGTTTGATATACCTCACATCTCACACTCAAAAGGAAGAACAAGGTGGACTATAAATCAGCTTTACTATCCTATCACATCCTTATCATAACTCTACTTCCTTGTGGTTTAACATATTTTAAAATTCTTTCTTCCCTATCAGCATTATCAGCTTTTAACCTATTTGCTGTTCCTTGGGCTTATCCTATTTATTTTTCTATCACTTTCATGACTTGTAGTTGCAAATGCACATCCCTTTGCCCACTCAAATGTTGAGGTAAAATATCTCTCCTGTGCCATCACTGTACTGCAGGATAGAGAAATGGGCAATCTCGCCCATAACTTGGTTTGGGAAATGAAGATGTTGAAGCAGTGATAGCTGTAAAAGAGGGCATCTCGGTATAATATGGGCTGTGGTCTATAACTAAAAGACAATTAAATCTTTGGTGTGATCACAACTTCTAGGAAAATAAATTTCACTGCCTTTCACAACAGTGACCAACTTATGCTCGGCACTTTATGCAGTTAACATGAAATCAGCCAGAATCAAAACATCTATAAACGGATTATACAGCACAGTAGGTCATACTGTTCACAGAATGTGTTTGACCTGGTAATTGATAGATATTCCAGAGTAATTGACCATTAGGCTCTCCATGCAATTATTCTAATAGTTTATTCAATACCAAGTGTGGAACATTTACAAAAAATAAGATATTCAATTTTAAGGTGAAAACATTTCACAAATAAATTAATGGTTTGATTTTCCAGAATGGCTGTATCAGTGAAAATAAGAAGCTATTTTCTGCTTTAAAAAAGATGTTCATTTTTTACTCAGAAACCTACATGAGGGGTAAATTGATGTATCTGGACTGCTTTAAATGTAACTTTTTAGTTTCAAAATTAATAATAATGATAATATTCCATAATAAACTTAACATTGCAATTTGGAAAAACAGGCATCCCTGAACTATAATTCTGAGACCATTCCACCTCCCTTTTAAAAAATCAATTTGTGTGTTTCGTGTGAGAAAAGACGGTATGCAGATGTACTGGGTTTGTGTGGCAAGTTTTTGGTAGTGGAGTTCTGCAAGCATGTCTTTGCAAAGATGCCAGAAACTCCACCTGTGTTTCTGGCATCTTTCTCCACAAGAGAATCAATGCAAGACAACTGATGGATTAACCATTAGCCAAGGCTGAGCTCAGTAATGGTGGTAGAACCTCTGGGATAAGATATTTAAGAAGAAAAAAAACCCAATAGCTTAGTGCCTAGAAGAAAACATCAGCCAGAGAAGAGAAGAGTGAAAATATGTGAGAAACAGCTCTGCAGACACAAGGCCAATGCAGAACAAGGGGCTGGAGCTGAGAGTCCCCTGCAGGCCATGGTGAAGACCATGGTGAGGCAGCTGTGCCCCTGCAGCCCATGGGATTCCATGCAGGAACAGAGATCCACATGGAGCTTGTGGAGGAGCAGGTGGGAGCCTGAAGGACATGGTGGCACTCTGGGAAGCCTGTGCTTGAGCAGGCTCCTCACAGGACCTGTGGCCACAGGGAGAGGATTCCGCATTAGAGGGGGTTTGCTGGGACGACTTGTGTGCCCCAGGGCACTCATGCTGCAGCAGTCTGTGCCTGAAAGACTACAAGCCATGGAAGGGACCAGGCTGGAGCAGTTGGCAAAGAACAGAAACCTGTGGGAAGGACTCATGTTGGAGAAGTTGATAGAGACATAGAATCATTAAGGTTGGAAAAGACCCCCAAGATCAGGTTCAACCATTGACCAAACATCATTATACCAACTAAATCTTAGCACACAGTTGCTTATTGAGCACATCCATAGATCGTGACCTGACCACCCCCTGAACAGCCTCTTCCAATGCTTGACAGTCCTTTCAGTGAAAAAATTTTCCTGATATCCATGCTGAGCTCGCCTGGCTCAGCTTGAGGCTATGTTCTCTCTCATCCTGTCACTAGTTGTCTGGCATTAGTGGCCAATCTCCATCCTTCTTTCTTTCTGAGGGACCAGCATTGAACACAGAATTCAAGGCACAGCCTTACCAGTGCCAAGTACAGGGAGATCATCACTTCCTGCTGGTCACACTGCTGCTGATACAGGCCAGGATGCCATTGACCTTTTTGGCCATTTGGGCACATGCTGGATCATGTTTGTTAACCAACATCCTCAAATTCTTTTCTGCTGAGACACCTTCCATCGCTCTTCCCCAAGCTTGACTTGTAACACTGCACGGGGTTGTTGTGACCCAAGTGCAGGACTTTACACTTTGCCTTGTTGAAACTCACACTACTGACCTTGACCCATGGATCCAGCCTGCCCAGATTCCTCTGTAGGGCCCTCCTAATCTAAAGCAAATCAACACTCCTGCCTAACGTAATGCTGGCTGTGAACTGTCTGAGAGAACTCTTGGTCCCCTTGTCCAAATAATTGATAAAGGTATTAAACAGGACTGGCACCAATATTGAGCCTTGGGGAACCCCACTCCACACTGGGGCAGGGGAGTAGGGTGAGGAGGAAGCAGAGGCAGACATGAATGATAAACTGACCAGAACCCTCATTCTTCAGTTCCCATTCACCTGTACCACTGGAGAGGAGGAGATAGAAAAACTGGGAGTCAAGCTAAGCCAAGAACAAAAGGGAAGGGTAGGGGAAAGGTGTTTTTAATATCTGGTTTTATTTCTCATTATCCTACTTTGCTTTGATAGCTATGATAATAAACTAAATTCTTTTATCCTGGGTCAAGTCTGTTTAGCCCATGACTGTAATGTCAACCCACAATTCTTTGATTGTATTTCTCTCCTCTGGCAAGCTGAGAATGGGAAAGTGATAGAGCAGCTTTGGTGGGCACCTGGCCTACAGCCAGGGTCAAACCACTACAAAAGCATAGAAAAAGTACCTTTATAATATGTTAATATAATGTTTTAAATTCAATTTATAAGCTGGTTTAAGTGTCTCAGTTTTGGGCCATTCTAGAGGACCAGACACAAGCAATGTTTTTTTAATAACTTTCTTCTTTCAAAGATATCCTCTATATTACAACTTTTATGCTTATTTTTTACATTTCTCACCTCCCTCCTGCATGCCAAATGGAGCAAAAAGTACCCTTAAGGTATATCAGAAACCACAAAAACATATTTAGTCTTGAAGTAATTTGAAAAAAATCCTTACATGGTTCCAACAGAGCAATTCTCAAGCCAAAGCTTGAATAGTATGTATTTAACTTACCTAATAAAATATACAGTGGTCATATTATTTTTACTGAAATAATTGTGCACTGCCCAATTCCAGTGCCTCTCTGGCATATCCATTCTGCATCATGTGTAAAAGCTGCTGGTATAAAGTCTGCTAATGTCTATTTATTCATAATTCACTGATTTTGACCCCTCCCTTCTATTTCTAACCTAAAACTCTAATTTTAAAATTTACTCAAACCAGTCACGTCATCTTTTAATCATAAGGAGCCTGTTCCTGATAAGGTGGTTGGTTAAAGGTCAAAACCTCTATGCCAGTTAAAATAAACATGTAATTAGAGCAAAGGTGGCACTATTTTGAGCTTCTGACTGCTTTGGGATTATCTCATGAAGTCTTAATTTTACCCTCAGTGAAAAGAATCAAAGGGAAGAACTTTTGTATTTCATAGGGCAGGTAGCACTTGGTCTGGATACTGTCACAGTGGAGTGACAGCTCTTGCCCTGCAGCTGCCAGGATCTAATTACACCTAGGCTCAGAAAAAGGAGTTGTGCAGCTGTCTGGAATTAGGAAGACTCAAATTGTACCCCATACAGACCTGAAGGCTTGTGGGGGTATCAAGAAGTGATTATTGTAATTTTCTTATGGTATTGGAGCAGGAATAAGGCAAGGAATGTGTGTCTGAATGCAGTTATTTTAACTGACTTCAGAAGTGATAAATCAAAATGTGCCTAAACTGCCGTGGTAGGAGTTGACCTGATCCAGGTTAGACTGGAGGCCAAAGGAGCTTGCAGTGTTCCCAAGCCATGTTTCCAAAGGGAAGTGTTTTGTACACTGACATTGTACTGGAGAGTATATGGAGCATGCAGTGGGAAGACAAGGATCAGAGTCACAGTCCATGCTTTACAGAGGTATCACTGAGCTGCAGGATGTAGTAAGATTCCTTATTCTTCATTTTCTCACTGGCCTTCCCACACTGCACAGGCTGAAACAGAGAAATGATGAGGCCTTTCATATTTTTGGTTTTAATTGGGTAGGCAGACCACGCCTTTTTTAAAAGACTGAAATCATGGATATAAGCTCCAGAGGTTAGGAAGTTTTTTCTCATTTGTTGGATCAATAAATGTATGCAATCCAGCAGGAGGGAAAAGATCACCTCCTTTTAGAAGGACTCATCAGCCTGGACCTCACTGTGTATTAATGCTGCTGGATGGCTTTGAGACTGAAACTTCTGTCATGCCTAATCAGCTTGAAATGAAGGTAGGGAGTTTGCATCAAGATACTTGCATATCCTAGAGCTAAACAGAAGAGCCATCTCTTGGCTAAGAAGAAGGAAAAAAAGTACATGCCTTGTTTTTAATTGAAGTAAAGTTATTCAAGTATATTGTATAAAATCTTTTCTTTATATATTTTCTTACACTTAGAAAAATAAAAAAAGCTTTGTAGTCCAGGTGGACTTCCAGGTAGAAGCTATAACTTTTCAGTTAAAACTTCATTTATTTGGAACTTTATCAGAATTAAAAAAAAAAAAAAAAACAACTGCCTCCAAGCTGAATTTTTTCTTTTGGTTTTCTTTCCTTTACAGTTGAGTGTTACAGTTTTCTTGATAAGAAGGCATTGCCATGTAAGTTATTTTAATAAGCCCCCATTACTTGATTAAATGTTTAATTTGTAAGGGGTTTATGTATTTAGGCGCCATACAATCTAGAAGCAAATGGCCTGTATAGAGTTTCTGGATTGGTTACAAATATTTTGTTATCTGAAAGGTCTTTTACCCTTTTGCCAGGAAGCTCTTCCTCTCCACTTATCTTTATTTAAGGGTTAACATCAAAACCTAGAGAGGTTAATGCTTTCCAAAAATAGATTCCTGCTCTTAGCTTTTTATTCCAAGGAATGTCCCCAGGAAGAATATGTGTTTCCAGGAAGAAAGCACATGAGAACTCTAAGTTTGTTACTGCAAAAGCATTTTAAATATTACTGACTCTTGCCCAGTTTCTGCAGTCAGGTTATTTCATGCAATGAAGGCTCTTTAAATACAGTCACATGCAAATAGAATTGCCAAACGAGCTATTGCATAAATCAGTGCTTTGAACTTCCTTCTCTCTTTGTTCACAAACAATGTAGCAGTAGCTGAGACCAGATGCTCAAGGAGACAAGTGACAAAGAAGCGCTCATACGTTATTTCAGACTTGATTAGTTAACATTTATCTTCTTGCTAAAATCCTTAGGGCTTTGTCTGTTTATATATAATTGAAGAAAATGGAATTGACTGAGAGAATGAGGCCTTGGCAGGTGGTTTGGTTTAAAATCATAACTACTGCCAATACTGGCTTCATATTGCTTAGTTAAGATTAATTTGCTTTTCCTGAGGCCGTTTACATTACAGGTTTAATTTTGATGTTAATCTTCTCTCAAAACTTGTCTCTAATTTGCAGAAATGACCCTGTTTGTTATTCAAAGTCAGGATGCTTCTTCATGATTATGGTTATCTCACTATCAAATTTCATACAGGTAAAGATGTCAGTTTCAAATCACAAACATAATTCCTCAAGCGTTTGAAATGCTTCATCTGTTTAAAAGACTGTCTGGGTAATACTGAAAACATGGTGAAAAGCTTTTCTAGCTAAAAGTTTCTGAATTGTTATAGAGTTCATCCCAGCCTAAATTACAAAAGTAACCATTACTTACCCTGACACCTAAGTAACTTTCTAAGAAATCAGATTGCATATTTGGTTAGAATAGTGTACAGTTATTCAATAATTTGAAATAGAATGCTTTACAGAGTAACAAGATTCTGTCTAAAATTCTACACTTCATGAAAAATCTCTTGAATTTACATAGTCATTTTACCTGAAGAACTCTCAGATTACTAAGTTGTTTTTCAAAAAATGACTTTCAATTTTCTTTGATTTTCAATATTTTTCTTATGATTAGGGGGCTAGGTCCAAATTTAGTGAGGATAATTCCCTGATTCCTGATACCAGGAATTAACCTAACTAAAGGATGTTCATCAGCATCTAAATCAGACTTTGGTCTTCAAATTCAGGAATTTGTAAGTATTTAATAGGTAGGCTAATGTCTTTTGTTGTTATCACTCAATGATTGATCAATGGGATGAGTGATCAGTAGTATAAAGCAGTAACAGTAATATAAATACTTGTGGTTACATTTCTGTAAAAGATGCGTTTCCTTTTTGAGTATGATGTTTTCAAGAAGGGAGCTGCTGAGAAAGCAATTCTGTGCAGTAAATTACAGTTTCTGCAAGCAAAAAATCCTTTTATAAACACTACTGAGTAATAATCAGTAATAGGTGAAGAGACTATGTCATAATTCCATTATGCTATGAATTATAACAGAAATAACTTCTGAGTGTAATCATGAGATTTTCAACATCAGAACCATTAGTGAACCTGGTTTTGTCAATTCAGCCTTTCAACAATGGAAAACTGTACTAATAGTATCTGGAAGATAGAATCCAAATGCTACATTGAATTTTATTTACCTTAGTATTTCACATTGTCTCTACTAATATTTTTCTCTATTCATATTCTAAAAAATAATACAATTTGAAATATTATATTTATTTATATAAATAAATGGGGGTGGGTTATTTATATAAATGAGTGGGGGTTTTATACAGAACAATCTTAGTTCAGGAGTAACATAGGACACTCCTAAAGGAACAAGAATTAGAACAGAGGGTTTGACTGGAAGGCAAAAGGAATAAAATATAACCAACAAGCTCTAAATTCAGAAGGAGTCTGGATAGCAGAATTGTATAACAGCATTGGGTATGCACACCCAGGGCTAAAGAATAATGACCTAGAAGTGTGAGGAAAGCAGCTTTAGCAAAGGGATACCATACTTCCACAGGTCTCAAACTTTAGTATGTTACCAAAGCATGGAAAAGAATTTTTAGTAAATGGCTTTAAATTTTCTTATATTCTTGCTAGAAAGATGTTTACATAAAATCATAGACTTTGATGTATACTTCTGATTGTTTCCACATTCTCTGTGCTTCCCAAAGACGTTGAAATAAAAAATAAAAAAAAAACATTCCCCTATTTCTTTATCTATAGCCTCCCAGCAATTCATCCTGATGTATTCAGCAAGGTTTCAGTGATAAACCATTTGCTAAATGGATCACTTCAGCCTTGAAGGCTTGGGAAAGATTTGTTTGTTTGTTGGATTGATTTGGTTTAGTTTGGAGTTTTGTGTTAGCTGGTGTGCTATTTTTTAAAATAAAAACACTTTCTGTATCATGGACCTTTTCCTCTCTCAACTATTTTAAACTGTCTCAGTGAAAATCATCAGATGATGGCAGAGGAATTTCAAATCCTAACTGTGCAGAAGTTTGGAAAAAAAATACTTTTTCTATATATTTGAATTTTAAATCATTGGGTCAATTCAATTGTTTTCTTAACACAAATGAAAAGGCTTGTGTTCAGTAAAGGTCTTCTGGCTTACATCTGTATATCAGGGCAAGTCTGTTTGAAATGTAATATCAGGTTTCTGGGGCCACTTGAGTTGCCTTAGGACAAAAATTTTCTTCAATCCAAACAATCTCTAAAAAGGTAGTGTTATGCACATACTAAATAATGTTTTACTTCAGATTTGACATCAGTATGACAAACCATTATTTGGAGTGCTCTGAGGTGTGCAAAATTTCCCTTCATTTACTGTTAGTTTTCATAATGTAACACTTCTCTTCACAGGATTAACACTTCTAAAGTCATAGTTTTAAAGCATCTTGTCAGGTAGCATGTGAAAGGACATGAGTCCTGCAGAGAAGGACAACTCTCTTTTCTGCATTTCCCATGCATTTGCATAAATATCCTTCCTTCTAACTCAGTTCATCAGCTGCATTTAAGTCATCTCCCCACTATAAACGCAGTTACTTTATTATTATTGTTGTCATTCTCTGCCATCCTCTAATTTAGTATTAAAATTCCTAGCTCTAAATGCAGTGGTTTCAGTAATATCAGCAAGGTGAAAGCTAGACTAAAACAAAATAAAGAACCCTGCAAGATTCAATTAGTTTTCTCCCAGATGCTGCAGTTCATCTCCCACACTGTTAAAATCTTCTCAGCTCATTGAGCATAGCTGGCACTGGCTTGTTGAAGGTGAGATGCAGTTATGCAGAAACTCTGTGCTCTGCTACATGGGATTGCACAGCTCATTCTGGATCCATGTGTATTCCTTCAGCAGCTGGGGAAAATGTGGAGGAATGGACTGGACAAGGTACAGCCTAGGAAGACAGAATGTTTAAAACAGAGATTGTTTCCAAAAGGAAGGAGAGCAGATTGTTTTTTAAAAGAAAGGAGAGGAAAAAATGAAGATCAAGTTTCAACCTGTGGGAGCCAGGAACTCCAAGTACCTCCCTTAAATAAAAGAGAGAGGCCAAAGCAATTGTTGTTTCATTGATTGGAGACAGCTAAGCCATAATGCTGGTATTGATTTCTTCAGGAAATACCACTCAAATCTGTCTATAAGTGGTATGATATCTTCTTTTCCACCAACTATGGAACAGCTGGAGAGGTCTGCAAAGTTGCATAGCTTTCTCTAGAAGATCACAAAATTAATGGGTTCAATGTGTTTGTATTCATATGTGCCTCAATGAGATAACCACAAGAAACTTTATTCTAAAGGAGGGTAAGGGTCTAAGGACCATTTAAAATTCCTGAAGTCTTGTAGAGTATTAAACAAATCTGAAAAAACAGCTTTTCCCACTTGGCTAATAAATCTTTGACTTTTGAAATACGTTTAGCTAATAGTTTTCTTTAAAAGGGCTGCAGATCTTCTTTTTCATCTGGTGAGTCTGGTGAGTTGAAAAATGCATGGTTTTATCAGACAGTTCATGTCCCAGTAAGATGCTTTTAACCAAAATAAAGTAAAATGTATTGAAAATAAAATCAAGTGTTTAAAGCCCCAGCTGTCTGCTAGGATGTATGACCACTGATCTGAAAACAAGAAAGGTTACAAATAAAATTTTAACAAATGTTAAAAACACAGATAATTATCTTATTGGTTGGAAATTTATCTTCAAACCAATAACACACTGATTTCATGTATCTGAACAAAAGCAAACACTGACAGTTTGGCAACTCACGAGCACAGGGGAGACAAGGAGGGTTTCAAACTCCTCCAGAGCTGTGATGCCTATGTGTACTGAGAAGCTTGCTGAGGAGAATATATCCTCCTGAGCATACATACATAATCTCACTTTGATGGTATCAAGTATGACTGTTTTGGATTGTTAAAATACGTTTCTGCCAACATTCTGTTTACAAATATCTCAAATTCAAGAAGGGTTTAAAGATGTGAGGGCTTAAGTTTGTTCTGTAGTCTGAAATCAGAGCCAGAACCCAAAAGCCATGACTTAGAGAGCTTTTTTATCTAGCTACAATTAATCACAGACAGATGCTTGTGTCCTGCTGAAATCTATATTTATACCACCCTTAAAGAGGACCTGTAAGAAAGCTGCCTCCCACTTACTTTCCATCTGCAGAACCATAATGCAGATACTGAAAGCTGTCTCCCATGAGACCCATTGACATTACTTGCAGCCACAGCACTTAAAAAATTCAGTAATAACTTTGGCTATTCCTGTTTGGCTTCACATGATGGCAAAGTATGCTGCTGTTTTGATACACATCAATTATTTGAGGGAAAAGAGCCACAAATCCATATACTGTGAAGACAGCAGCTAAAATTTCACAAGCAGAATGAGTCTGGTTACTGGGAGACCATAAGATCAGAAGCAGAGATTTTCCAGCAGACTACTAACTCCTGAGAATTCAGACTGCATAGAACCCATGCAGCAGATGGAGAAAGATTGTTGCTTGTTTCTCCTTACCTTAGATAGGAAGAGAGGAATTGCTACTAAACAACTACGGGGAACCATCATTGAGTTTAGTTTTTTGGAAGAATAGCCACACAATAGCTGCCAAAATTAAAAAACAAAACAAAACAAAAACCACCATCTTTACCAAACTGCCTAGATTAATAAAAGATGATTCTAACTTTATCAGAATGCAGGCCACTGTGTTTACTAAACTTCATTGCTTGGCAATGTCATGAGTAAGAAATTGTAAAAAAGAGGGAAGCCATATGAGGAGCTACTGAGGCAACTTGGTTTTTTGAGCCTAAAGAAGAGGAGACTTAGGGAACATCTCATCACAGAATCACAGAATAAGCTGAGTTGAAAGGGACCCACAAGGATCACTGAGTCCAACTCTTCCTGCACAGAAGAGTCCCAAGAATCACACCATGTGCTTGAGAGCATTGTCCAAATATTTCTTGAACTCTCTCAGGTTTGGTGCTGTGACCATTTCCCTGTTCCAGTGCCCAACCACCCTCTGCATGAAGAACCATTTTCTAATAGCCTAAACCTTCCCTGACACAACTCTAGGCCATTCCCTTGGGTCCTGCAACTCTTCACCAGAGAGAAGAGATCAGTGCCTCCCACTCTGGTCCCTTGATGAGGAAGCTGTGGAGTCCAGAGAAGTCCCAGCTGACTGGAAGCTGGTGAACATTGTCCTGATTTTTAGAAAGGCTGAGAAGGAGGGCCCTGGAAGATACAGGCCAGTTCAGCTCATCCAACTCCTGGGAAAGTTATCCCTTACAAATGAGGATATTCTATCATTCTATAAAATAACATATTACATTTTAAATTAGAATAAATTCTGAAAAATATTTTAAAGAAAGACCAGGGATGTACTCATGAATACTAACATTTGATCCACAACTTAATGGAAAACATAGGGTTTAGTCATATATTTTCTATATAATTGTCTGTATCATATCATATGTTAATATATTTCAGTTGTGCTATTTCTCATCTGATCTGTTTAAAGTATATGTCAGCATATATTCCCATTTTCCGTGCTAGTTAGGACTAACATAATTATATTTTCCTTGCTTTCAGAAAGGTTTTTCTTATAAGCAATTTTGTTTGTTAGCTTGAAGGAAGTCCTGGGCTTCTTAGATGTGTAAAGATGACATTGTCATGATAAGGCAGGAAACCAGTTTTATAATTTTTAATTATTAATTTTCAACCTAGTAAACTCAATTTCCTGTTCTCAGCAACTCTGCATTAATTGAATGGTCATGGATGAAACATTGTAAACAAAGTAGGATAGGTTCAGGATTTTGTTTTCAACAACCTATGGTGGAAAGTTTGCCTTTTTGAAGTTATAGGCTTGAGCAAACTAACCAACCTTTTTACAAGTCCTGCCTAAATCCCTGCTACTAAATTCCTGTCTGAATCTACCAGATTTTATAGTAAGGCCATACCTGAAGATTATTCTTATTTCTGTTTTAAATTAGTTTTTAGGATCACTGGTAATGGGTAAAACCTTTCTGCATTTGTGTTTAGACAAACAGAAAAATAGTCAATTCTTCCATGTCTTAGCAAACTTATGCCTCTACATAGAAGTGTCCTTATATTGAACACTGGCTGAATTTCTGGTTCTCCCTAGTCAAAAAAACCCAAAAAAACTCTTCAGTGTGGAAAGGAGCAGTTAAGTAGGGAATAGATTTCTAATTCATATAGACCAACACTTTCCCTTTGAATAAAATATTTAGGGAGTAATGAAAGTAAAAATTGATGGTGTGAAAAAGACAAAAGGAGGTGTGATACGTATAGTTAGCCTTTGACTGATACAAGAATTTTTGGAGGATAAAAATTTCAAAAATATCTAGATATATACGCTACATCATCACACATGTAGAGTGAAATACCACATTTGCTAGCATCATGCACAGGTAAGTAGAGGTGTCATAGTCTGCTGTTCAGGTAGATACACAGACACACCAAGAGAGTTAGTTCTAGTTTCCAACTGTCTAGAAGATCATGGGAAAAAGAAATATCTGCTCTGCAGTGCAGTTCCTACATCCATAGTGTCACTATATCCAGACAAAGCAGCATCTCACTGCAACTGAAGTACTGAAGGGTTTACTTTTCTTCTCAGTATTAGACCAATATCACTTAAATTTGGTCATATTACTATGAAAAGCAGACTAGCCTTTAAAAGACACAATATCTCTCAGCTAGTCCTATGGTTATATTAGATTTTTCATTTAGATCTAGAGAAGAGATAACTTGGAAGGAAGCCATGCCTACAGTGACACACTGACAGTTGTATTCTCCTTGTATATATAGCCTATATATATATATGCTCATATATATATACATAGCCAATATATATACAATAAATATATAGCCAATTGTAGCTGATTCAGTTGTGTCTGGATAAGTGAAGAACTGCTTTAGTTGCCTGCAGGTGTATATACAAAATATCTCTGAAATTTATGATGTTTTCTTAGCATAAGGATAATTACAATTGTTTATTTTCTTTTACAGACTTGTGTTAAGTGGCAGCAATTCACAACATATTCTACAGCAGAAATAAAATGTGAGTTTCATTCAGATACATATTAAGGAGCCATATTCTTAAGTAAATATTTTCAAGTTAATCTCCACAAAGAATGCATGTAACATTGCAAAGACCTTATCACTCATCTCTTTTTCATAGTCAATACAACATATACTTATCTATACATGTATCACAGGAATTTTTCAGAATAATGAACTATTTTAGGTATTTGATTCATGAAACTGGAATAGTTTGCTCTGGCACTGAGAGACTCAATATGTTAAAATCAAGCCATATGTTTCAAATAAACTTATTTTGGTAAATAGAACATTTGTCATGGCACCTATATAGCCGTGAATATTTGCATTTGTCATGTCTTTTCACACAGATGGACTGAAATAATTTAAATCAGAGAGCTTTGTTCTTTTCTGCAGCTTAAAATGCTTGATTTTGGAGGTAGAAAGTGAGCAGAGAGTACAGATTCTAATATCCTGTCAAAATTGTATATTTCCACATCCAATAAATATACATAATATAAATAAACAAAAATTAAATTGGCACAGGACTTAGTGGTAACCCTCTTAAATTCATGCACAGCAGTGTTAGTGAGTTTCTTGTGGCTTGTTGGTTTGCAGAAATGGAAGGGTTTTCCAAATATGACTGCATTTGTTCCACCTATTTGCACTAATATTGCCTCATAGCATAACAAAGATAATTAACCACATGGGAAAAGTAAAGCCAAAAGGAAAAGTGTCTCTGTGTTTGCCTGTGTGTTATCCTCTGAGGACGAGTTCAGTTGCATGTACATAAGTATATCCATCAACATACAGCAGAATAGTCATAAATACTCAGCCAAGAATAATAATGTTCTAAGCAGGAAGGAAACATGAAATTCCAAAAGAAAGACTTTTTTTCCCCAGACCTGTGTTCATTTTTGGCACTGACTAAATTTATTTATGGCCCTTCGGGCCATGTTACTTCTGCATTAGTATCTTAAAAGCCTTGCCATTTGTGTTATCATAGCATTTGATGTGGCTAATATGATATAAAAAAGTCCTGTAATGATTTACAGATCTAGAAGATTCTGTCCAGCCAAAATATGAAGAAAAAATAGCCAAATAAAGAGATTAATATGAATCCTCCCTTTGTGGCTTCAACATTGTCCTGTTTTAAAAGCTATTTTAACTTTTTCCATACTTTACAAGTAGTTTGTTTGAAATTATTGTTATGATCTAAATAAGGAGAAATCCCTAATGAGAGTATGTAATTTTTGGCAGAATCTTCTACTTTATGTTATAAAAACAAGTGCAGGGGTTGAGTTTTTGGGTTTGGGTGTTTTGCAGGTTTGGGGTTTTTTAACTACTTTGGAGTTCTGAGAAGGAGCTAAATAATTTAAGAGCAAAGTATAGGCGTTTGAACTCTAAAAAACCCATAAAAACCCAGATTAGATCTCATTTTGTCTCATATTCCTGCTCTACAAGTAAATTTGAGTGAAAGAAGGCACTGTATAAGGATGCAAGGAAAAATGTGAATGATACTGTTGATTCTCTAAACAACAAAGGCAAAATATTGTTTAACTCTGACTGGGAAATAAATATTAGCTTGTCTTTGAATTTTGAAGCTAAAACTATCAGTCCAGACTAGACCTCCTATCCTTCTGATGATATTCCAGCAATAAAACTCAATCAGAATTAGTTTGGCGGTGCAGAAATTTTACTCTGATGTAAACCTTGGCAGAATTAGCTCTGGCACCATCAGACAATCTTTTCCCTGGTCACAATGGAGAAAAAATGACATATATGAAGTATAAGCTCACAAGTGACTAAATGTAAGTTAAAAGTATATGACAGCTGCTGACATCTCATCGCTTGAAAAGTTGTACCTCTGACAGTACAAGACCTATACATGAGCTAAATTTCGTTAAAGCCACTAACATGCTTGAATGGGTATGACTATGAATCATAAAATTCAGTATGCTTGGATTTTAACAACATAGTTAGTCTTATAGCAGTCGGATATTGTACTTATTCTGAAGAATATCTTGTATCTGGAGATGGAAGTTCATATATATGTCAATAAATGTATGTATCCATGCATATAAAACATTTAAGAAAAAAAAATTCAGCACAGTGAAAGGAGATGGAACTACATTATGCATTACCAAATGTGTGGCAAAATACACAGGCAAGCATTGAATTGAAGCTGCTGGATAACTAGACTTCACTATACTTACGTCTCACAAACTGTACGCTTAGCTGTGTTTTCCCAATAAATGAAACCGACAGATTGATTTTGGTGTGAAGTGTAGCTACTGGCTTTGGAGGCTAGGTTGCCTGTATTAAAAAGCAGAAAATCTTATGAAAGGTGCAAAAATATTCAGTAAGGGGTAAGAAAATAGCATAGGATTAATATGGTTATCCCTCCCACACATATTATTCTCCAATGTAAAGTCTGCGCACTTAGCGTTCATAATTCACTCCAGAACTTACAGAATCCTGTCATATGGAAGGAACTTCCAGAGACATCCAGTCCAACTTCGTATTAAAACAGTGTCAGTTAACAGAGGTTGCCTCATGTCCAAATGAGTTCTGAAAATCTCCAAAGAAGGAGATTTGACTTCTTCCAAAGTTTGAAGAGGGAGAGGAGGAAATCTTCATATCAACTCACAATTTTCCTTCTTGTAAGTTCTGTCTCCTGCTTCTCATGTTATCACTGCTTACTTATAAAAAACTTTGGCTTTGCCTTCAGTACGTTGTATAGTTGTAGTCAGCAGCAAGACCTCCCTTAACCTTAAGTTTGTATGAAGACAATTCCCTTGGCCTTTCCTTCTGTGCCATGAGTTTCAGGCCCCTGACCATCCTTACTGTCATGCTGCAGTAATGTTTACTATCTGCTCTTCAAGACTTGGTATATCTCAAGTTTGGGAATATTATCTGGCTGGATAGGTTCTCTCCACAATTAAACACCATTTTAAAACATGAAGATGAGACAGAGGCAAAACCTCATCTGTCCCTTCCTCTTTCTGCAGAACCAGGATAAATGTCAGAAAATTACTGTGATTTGGCAGGATGGTATTTTGGGTTCCATGATGAAGAACATCTGCACCAAAACCTAGAAGTACTTGACTCAATTACATTTTTGATGTATGCTGTTTATTTTATCAAGACAATTTCTGAAGTTTAAATTTTCTTCTCTTAACTATGGTATTTGCATAATACTAATGCCCCAAATACGCATTTAATTTGTGAATGTGGTTTTTTTTCATCAACATTGTAACCATTAATGGTGTTTTCTGTGACTGGCTCTGAAAACTTGAAGGTCTATTGATTCAGAACTTCAGGATTTACCCAAAGCATGCTGACCTAGTATTTGAACCATAACTGAGAAACTAATCTGTGCTTGTTGAAGTGTCCTAAGTATTTTAGGGAGAAAAAGAAAAACAAAACCAAAAATAAAAACAACCCATGTTTGGGTTAGGATTCATAAGACTTATGCACATTTTTTGCATTTGCCAAAGTGATGTCTGTGGCAGCAGCTCTCTGGCTTCAGAGAGCAATGCGCAACTTTCCCAGGCACTGTCCCGGGGAAGGCTGTGAGAAAATGAGAGAAAAAAATGATAAACAAGTCTTATTTTCACTTGCTTCACCTGTTGTTGTGAACATGTGGAATGCGTTATGGAGATTTGTTTACCAAAGGGTGATTTCCTAATTGGCCAATGGTGATGGTGGTTAGACTGAAGAACCAATTTGGTTCACCTGTGTCGTGACTGTCCGTAAGGGCAATGGGTTTCTTAATAAGTTTAGGATAATAAAGGGATTTATTCAGCCTTCTGAGGATCATGGAGTCAATGCTGATTATTACTCAGTTGGGGGCCTGCAGTGAGAAGTGTCTTCAGAAGATTCTTTTGGTTTTGATGCGTGAGCAGCTTAAGTACTTCCTAGATTTAAGATTTCTATTATCAGATATCTTAATTAAGATCCAACCTGGATTCCATGATAGCATGGGTAGATCTGATAGCGTGGGGCAATAAAGACCAGTGCCATAAGCTGTAAGCTTTGGAACATTTCCTGTCATCTCTAAGACACTTCTCAGTTTTCAAGAAGCAAGAGCCATGGTTTTTCTGTTTCCAAACCCATTTTGCTTATCTTTGGTAAGGGGGAAAACCCCCAAAAAGCAGGACAATTCAGCAATGTGAACCATGTACTGGTCACATGTAAAAGAGTAGTGAATAAATTCTCAGTGAGATTCAGATGGCTGCAAATCATGGCAGGAACTCTGCAGGATAATGTTTCTTGCACTCCCTTCTCTCTCTCTCTTTTTTTTATATATATTTAATATATAACTCAATATTTCTCAGAAGTCTCTTGGGACATTGACAAATACTGCAAGAGTGGAGTTCTATACATATGGTATCATTCAATATAGATATTTAATTTACTGATTGAATTCACAATCAAGAGTATTTCCTGGGAAAATAAATCACAAACTTGGATTACTGATGTAAGAGTTTATGCACAGAACCAGAAGGTGTACAACTGTTTAGTCACCACTTTCCCCTTTAGCTGCCATCTTCCTAAAAGAACTATATTGTTGCCACCTTCTGGCCGCTCCACAAGATATTCTTGACTGATATGAAGAGTTTATTCCTATCTGGAGACAGGATCGTGTTGTGACATAAAACCTTCAGACAGGTGTTAAATCAAGGATATTGGAAGCATGCCACAGGCTATTCCTCAAAATTTAGGAAGAGGAAAGGTAATTTAAAAAAGGTTTTAATTCCAAGGAAGCCTTTGGAGCAGATGAATGATTCATACTGGGCAGGCTGTTTAAAGGTGGAGCTTTTACTGATAAATGTATATTAATAATGAAATTTTTGTAAACTAATGAAATGTAAAACTGCATGAAGAGGGTTGATGTGGAAACATTCTGTGTGTCTGGTCTGCTAAAGAATATCTATACTTATGTGCAAATTTATGTGTATGGGCTACTCCCATCTCTTCCCACATTTATAAAACTTCATTTTACCATATGGGCATTTTTCCCAGAGAAACAGGACTCACTGTAGATTAAGCATCCAGGAAATCAGGACAAGTTAACAGCAACTGAATACTAGCATTCCTCTTCCTCATGTAATTGCCAGTAGGGCTAGTTAATAATATCTGAAGGTGAGCTCAAGATTCATAAAAATAAAAATGACATTCAAATGAAGTAAGTAAAGAATCTCCTGGAAAAAATATATATCTCCTGGAAAAAAGCATATATTATATCATACAACCATAAAAAACCCCAATGATTTGGAAGCCTTCTAACATAAGATGGAATGATGAAGAAATTCCTTTGTACAACTAATAATGTATTCACATATATGAATCTAAAATCGTGCAATTCTTTAAAGAATTACCTCAATAGCACTTTCTTGTAATATATATATATATATATATATATATATACACACACACATATATATTATCATCATGTGAAGCAACTTTCCAAGCTCTTTCTATAAATGGGTCATACTTTCTTTTCTTTCACTGTAACATCATCCCTGGCAATTTGATTTCAATTTCCTTATTTCCAGCTATGTGCTGAATAGGATCACTGAAGATGGGAAACCAGGTAAAGAACACCCACCAAGTAGTGAAGAATAAGTACTGTGCCATAGATACAAAACTAATTCTTCAAATGCCATATTATTCAAGTGCATGGTTTAGGATACTTACAATAACATAAAAGCAGGATTGTTCATGGAATTACTCTGATGTAGTAGAATGTGCACCACAGTGAAGCTGTCTAGAAAAATCTACTTATCCTCAGAGAAGATGCACAAAGGTATGTAGATTTTTGAAATTCCAAATCATCTCACTTGTCGTATCTCTGCTTTTTCCTAACACATAGAAGATGTGACATAATGCAGTTTCATTTTTCCTCCAAGGGACATAAGTCATATATTTTTAAATTATGTATGGCTATTCATACTCAGCTGGCTTTTTTTTCTTTCCACTTATCTTAGACTCTTGCTGTCAAGTTCCAGAGGTGTGACTCTCTCATTCTATCAGAAGACTGATTCTATGTGCTATATAAATAATATGTAGCAACCTTGGTCCAAGGTCTTCCCACCATAAATTGAATAACATCTTAGCATTAGATACTTAGTACTAAATTGGACATCTGGTTGCCTGAGGTTCTGTTCAGTGGGAAGAGGCACATTCAGAGCGTGATTCAGATTTCATACGCTTTAAAGAAACATCTGAAACAGCTCATTTCTCTCCATTAGCAACACAGACAGCCTACAGCAATCATGCTCTTAATTTAGTCATGTACATTAAAGCAGTTAAGTAGAATGAATCTAGGCCAAGCTGTCTGTGTGCACATAGCACTGGAGTCACAGTCATTTGTACATGGTATGCTGCATATTTCATTAATGCTCTATTCATCTGGGAACATTTGCAATTTCACCCCTAAAATTAGTATTTAATGTTAAAAAACTAAGAGAATATCACTCTCTTATGAACATGGAACTTTTAGGCACACAAATTCATAGCAAATAAATCTAATGTAAAAGAAGAACAAGCATATCAGTGTAAGATTACACTTGAGGGTACAACAAAAGAAAATGAATATAGCTACACTGTCTTGTGCTCAAAGGACATCCAAACTTGTACAGAATTTTTAAAATCTTATTAAGGAAAAACATAGACCACTTCCTTGCTAACATGAGCTCTAGTTTTTTTGCAACTGATCAAGTAGAATAAAGAACTAAACCCCAGTATTTATATGTTGTGTACTTGACAGCTTCATAGTCTATGCACTAAAATATTTCTCTTGGCTTAACACATACATAAGGCATGCAGAGATGGTGCAAAGTCAAAGTAGCACAAAATGTGGGTTATATGCCTCTCTCTTTATCACAATATGTCATAGCAGAAGCTGGATATTAGTAATACTTGTTTTGAGTTTATAATCATTGATCCATATGCCAATGAGACATACAAATCAATCATCAATGAGTTTATAAGGCTGTATAAATGCATGCAAAGAGAATGCCTGCTGCTGCTTGTCTGGTGTCTCTCTAAATGTGCCAATGGATTAATCAGTTAGTTCTGCATCTAGCAACAGCCTCATTGCAATTATCCTAAGTGTCATGCTAGGGTAAAGTGAAAAATCTCACAAATCAAGCCAAGCAACATTTCTGATTGTCAGGAAAGTGTAGGATTTAACAAAAATATCTTGGTATTCTGTCAATATTTCCTCCTGTATGTTAACATGTAGCTAAATATTCCACAGTGGCTGGCCTGGTTGTTTATGTGGTCTTGCTTAGGTCTTCATTCAATTACATACAATATGGAAGATTTACTTCTGGGTGCTGCTTTGTATTGAGTGTAAAGAGTATCCATACCTTCAGATTATCCATTCATTCAGGTGATGCAAACACACATATGATAACACATCACAGTCATCCTAATCTCCTAGAATTGTCCCAGGAGATAGTAAATTACAGAGCCTCTTGGTCAGTCTGGCCTGATTTTTTAGTCCCTTAAGTTTATAGTAACTAGATAATGTGGGTGTTTTCAATTTCGATCACAATGAGGGAAAATGAAAGATCCAAGTTCTAAAAGACACTCTGTAAAGACATTTGAAAACTGTGTTAATTTGTCTCCCTAGAGAGTAATGTTCCTTTCTCATGTCTCCCTCCTCTGCAAACACAAACACATCACAACTCACTTTCATTGCCAAGTCTCTGCAATCCAGATTCCAGCTATCTTGAATGTAACACTATCATTCCATTCTCTTCCATTTTGCCTCAAATCCTACACCCTGAGATCCTTACATTCCATCTGTAGCTGCTGATAGACACTGTGCCCTCATTGTCTCCTCCATAGGCAGTGATCCCTAAACCTTCTACAGTCCATGTGCATTTACATTGCTGTTCCAACACCTTCAAATGCATTAACTGAGGACACTGCTCTCTGTTCAGCAAATCTGATCTTCAAGTGAATCCACAAGAATTTATTCCATATAAATTCACTTGGATCGTTATTATATACAGAGAGGGATAGTCAGATGGAGGAAAACTTAGCTGACAGCCACAGTATGTGGACTGTGAACTGCAGGAAAGCTTTGGCCTCATTCACCCCCTGTCCACCCATTCCTTTTCTGTGGTTCGTAATAAATGCTGCATTTTTCATGAGGTTGCCCTGGAGGGGAAGGGGGAGAAAAAGGGTGGTTGGAGTTCTTATTCTGCTTCCCACACTTTCTCCCACTCAGAGATAGATTTCTGACCCTCTCCAACTTCCACATCCTATTTTTAGAACTGGTACAGACCCACATTTGAACTACTAAAATGCCTTTGCAGTCATAGGAAAGATATCTCACATACCTTTATGCCTGTTTTCCTTCTCCATGCTTCATGCTCTTAGCACTTTAGACAGATGATATTCTTTAGAAAGACTTGGCTTATGCTGTTTTTAGAACAAGAAGGCTCAGGCCCCATACTGCAAGTTAAGTGAAATGCAAATAATAATTGATCACCCTATTAGATGATCTAATCACAGATGAACAAGAAAAGGGTTTGTTGCAGTTGTCTCACTTTATTCTTAGGCCTTATATAAACACCAAAAAAGTTGCTTTGCTGTAACCTGGATAATCAGGGTAAGAGACCTTTCAGAAGCTTTGCAGTTAATCCACTTTCCTTCTTTTCTATGGATTCCACACACCCTTTTGTTCACTACTAGAAAACTGTGAAGGTCATCTTCTTCATGGATGATGAGAAAAGGAAGTGTCTCTTTTGTACTTATAAATACACTTGCAGAGGTGAGCAGACAGTAGCAGCATTTGTAGGTTGGAAATTTCTAGGGAGGCATATGAAGGGGTCAAAGTCAGTTAGTGCTATCAGCAGCAGGCCCAAAAAGCAGCAGGAGGTTTCCTGTGCACCAGAGCTTGCACTGATAACTAGCTAGCTAATGAAGCATCTGATAATATAATAGTTGTTTTTTGTCGTCCCATGAATTTTCTACTTCCTAATTCCTTTCAGGTGCCAAGCTGATATGACAGAGGGTTTCTAGTGGCTTAATTGATGTAGGGTGAGAAAGAATATCAAAAGAAAACAAAATTAGAAAAACAAAATTGAGAAAAAATTCTGATTTTGCTCACACTTACTGAATTTAATATATTCACAGAGTTTCTTAGAAAAAATATCAAAGGCAGTGCAGGATCTGTATATGACTGTATCACATTGGTTTTCCAGGTGAAAACAGCAAAGAAGAGGTGATTCCTATTACAAATTTACCTATAACACTTCAGTGAAAACTATGAAGAAAAAAGGCATTATTATTCCTTGATTCTGCCTTACCATGTAGTTCATGCAAATTTTTGATCATTAAACATGAGAATTCTGGCAAGAGGTATATAATGTCTGACTGCCATAAGTGTTTCCTTACAAAGGCAGAAGTTTTGCAATCAGATAGATTCAAAGTTTCATATAAGGAAAATCTAACTAATTTGGCTACAGGAAAGTTGGTACATACAATTTTTTGTTATCTAATAATCATCTATTTACCTGACATTTCATTTCTAATGCTAAAAGGAGAGCAGAAACTTCATTAATAGTATTTAAGTTGGTTACATTTCCTGACTATTTATTACCTCCTGATTGTGAAAAGAGCTGCTCTGGTACCTCTGGTGTAGATCTCTGTATGTAAATGCCAATGCACCATATGTATTAACCAAAGTCCCATCAGCAGAAGAATTCCATCCCAGACCAGATATGACCTCTAAATGTAACTCTGGTGCTACAGTGATTCAAAAGAAAGGTCTAGGTGGTTCAGGTATCCCATAATTCTTAGAATCATAACCCTCATTGCAATATTTGAAGCTGTGCTAAAGTACACCTGTTAAGAATTTGGACTTTATATGGATGAATAAAGTATGTAGAGTTATGAAAGAGGCAACTCCTAGAAAAATATGAGCAATTTGAAACTAGATGGTTTGTATTTTGTCTTTTTTTTTAACACAGTCTTCTTGTCTTCCTCATTAATTTGCTTCTTATCTTATTACAGTGTTTTTATCATTAGCTTCCTCATTTTTGTTATTAGCTTTCCTCCTTTCCTAGCACCATGTGATTTGCACCAGGATCAAAATTTGGCGAAGTTAATTGCTTTAACGATGTGAGGCAAAGTGTGATGGTTTCCCTAGCAATAGGAAAAGCTTTAAACATCAGAGTGAAAACGTTCACTCACACAAAATATGTTTTCCTTCTGTTTAGTGGCTGGCACAAACTGTCGCCTCTTGCAGGGAATTGGATATTTGTTTCTGCAGTGAATTATGCAGATAAAATGAAAAAGGATGTATGAAATTCTTGATGCAGCTCATATAGGCAAGTTCAGTGCTGTTCACGCTATTTGGGGCAAACTCAGAATATTGTCATTGCCCAGGAACTGCTCTCTCTCAGCCAGCAGCAGGTTACATTGCAATGTGTGAACAGGCCTGGCCGGGCCACGGTTCATGAGCCTCAATCCAATGCCAGCTGCATTAGCGGAAATTACCAGTGGGTGAATGTGTAATGCTGAGTAGCCATGGTAATGGGTGATTTCTGGGCCCTTTCCTGGCCAACAAAAACAGGTTGCAGATTCCTTTCTCTCCTCTGTGCACCTCTCATCAGGAGGTCTGGAAGGTAATGGCTGCCATCATCTCTGAGGCAGCTCTGGAGTGAGCATGGGCATCTGCAGCTCTCGGTGGGTGCTGCCACACTGATGGCTGTCCTGCCGGGCAGACACAGACAGACAGAGAGGGTCCCGGACCCCTTGGGACTGTCCCCAGGTGGTGCTGCTTGGGATGGACTGCTCCTCTGTAGGCGGCCCTGGCACCAGCCAAGGCCCCTCAGCGTGGCTCCAACAGGAGCCGCTCTGGCCATGGCCCTGAGCCACACAGGGACATGGAGGGTGTGCAAACCCGGAGAGCAGAGGTGACACTGAGAAGGGTCTGAGGAAAATCTGCAGGAAAACATGAGCCACACAAAGCAAGGAAAGATGGACACTGGGAGCCCCAGTTGTACGAGCAGTGGAGGGTGGCTGCTGCAGTGGGGAAAGCTGGAGCTGATTGATGACTTCTAGCAGAAGAAAGAGTGTTCCTAATCCACCTTCAAACCTACTGCTGTGGAATAGGCTTAGTGTCAGCACTGTGGGACAAAAACAAGCTCTGTCAGGGCTAGCTGATGATCCTAATATCTACACAAGGTAGAAAAGTCAAATGATAGTTTTAGGAGTCTCATTTCTGCAGAGAACTGTGAAAAGATTTTGCTGTCATGACCTGTTGTCTTGGGAGGTCTGTTGTTCACAGTGGTCCAGGAAGTGCCATGTTGCAGTGACTGCCCAGGTTTGCTGGGCTGTCAGACCCTCACCTCTTGCTTTTCCTCTGTGTGTAAACCAACACTCCTGCCAAGGGTAACCTGTATGGTGTTGCAGGCTTCCATGACACTAGGATCCTTTTCAAAGAGTGAGAGCAGGATGTGAAGCATGTGGCCAAGGGAAGCATCAGTGTCTTTGCTAATACTCTTTGCAAAGGCTTCTTACCCTCATGAGGAAAGCTTTAATTTAGGACTAAGATAAATCCTTCCCTTCCCTTCCCTTCCCTTCCCTTCCCTTCCCTTCCCTTCCCTTCCCTTCCCTTCCCTTCCCTTCCCTTCCCTTCCCTTCCCTTCCCTTCCCTTCCCTTCCCTTCCCTTCCCTTCCCTTCCCTTCCCTTCATTTCCTTCCTTCCTTCCTTTCCTTCCTTCCCTCCTTCCTTCCCTCCTTCCTTCCCTCCTTCCCCTGTTTGTATTCTTCCTTTTTGTTTTTGAATTAAAAAATCAGTTACTTATCTTCTGCATATTATACAGCATTTTCAATCTTAAACAAAGCTGGAGCTATCTGCCAGGTAAGATTTACACATTTACAAGGATTCAAGCCATGAATCTCTCTTAGGTACATTCTGTTAGCAGGTAGTAAGAGCCTCTAATTGGCATTTAATCTTGGTAACCTCTGCATTTAGAATCTGTCTATCTCTGTATTTTGCTTGGAGAGATAAAGTGTTTTAGCGTACCTTGTGATAATGTCTCTTTTATGTTCAAAGAAGGTGAATCTTCAACCTGTTTTACTGAAGGTCTCTAGGCTCTATATAGGATCACAGCATGTCCCAGAACTTTCAGTAGAACTTTTCAAGCCACAGATTCTTTCAGTTTTGTGTTTTACATCTATGTGTGAAAAGAATCGTAGAATGATTCTATTCTTCAGTTGGAAGAGATCTTAAGGATCGTCCAGTTCCAATACCCTTGTCAATGGCAGGAACACCTTTCACTAGACCAGGTTGCTCAAATCCTTATCTAATCTGGCCTTGAAGACTTCCAGGGATAGGGTATCTACAACTTCTCTGCGCAACCTGTTCCAGGTTCCAACCTCCCCACTCTCACAGTAAAGAATTTCCTCCTAACATCTAATCTAAATGTACTGTCTTCAGTTTGAAGCCTTGTCCTGCCTTTGGAAAAAGTCCCTCTCCATCTCTCTTTAAGTACTAGAAGGCTGCCTGAAGGTCTTTCTGGAGTCTGCCTTCTCCAAGCTGAACAGCAGCAGCTGAACCTGAGCCAGAGTGTGCCCAGGTGGCCAAGAAGGCCAATGGCATTCTGGCTTGTACCAGCAATAGTGTGGCCACCAGGATCAGGGTAGTGACTGTCCCACTGTACTTGGCGCTGGTGAGATCACACATCAAATGCTTCTAGGCCCTTCAGTTCAGGAAGAACGTTCAGGCGGAGCTGGAGTGAGTCCAGAAGAGGGAAATGAAGCTGGTGAAGGAGCTGGAGCACACTTCTTATGCAGCCTGAGGGAGCAGAAGTTGTTTAGCCTGGAGAAAATGGTGCTTGGTGGGATCTTGTCACTCTCTACATTTACCTGAAAGGAGGTTGTAGACAGGTGGAGTTCAGTCTCTTCTTTCAGGCAACCAGTGCTAGAATAAGGGTAAACAGTATCAGATTACCCAAGGGAAAGTTCAGTTTGGATATTAGAAAAAATTCTTCACTACAATAGTTTTCAGGCATTGGAACACACTGTCCAGGGAGGTGGTTGAATCCTGGTCACCGGAGGCATTTAAAAGGGTCGTAGATGTGGTGCTTAGGGACATGGTTTACTGGCGGACTTAGCAATCCAAAGGTCGGACCTGATGATCTTACAAATCTTTTGCAAATGTAATGATTCTATGCTTCTGTGAAATATTTTTGCTTTCTGCTACAAGTTAGGCTGAGCTATCAGCTGATTCAGAAACCTTCAGACGGTGTTTACATCAAGGAATTTGGCTGCTTATTTGAACAGATAAACATCTAAAGCTTCTAGGATATGTATATAGTTAAGCACATAGTTTTCTTTATGAAAAATAATTAAATTAATAATATTATCAAAACTAATAAAATCTTTTCTCTCTGGCCCCAGAGATTCTGTAAGTTAATCTCGGTTTATTAGCGGAATGTCTGAGGTGCACCTTTTGATTTGCACATTTTATTAAACTTATTGCATTGAGTTTCAGGAAGTTATTGAGGTCATTGATCCAATGAGTGCATACATCTGCGTCTTTATTTTTTCAAGTCATATAATGTAAGTAATTTTCTCAATGGCAAGATTATTATCATCTCTGGAATAAATATGACACATAAGTTATTCTAACCTAAGTGAGATCTCTGCAAGATCAGTAATCAGAAGCTGGGTTCACAAGAAAAGCTCTCCAGTTGTTTTATGTTAAACTTTCAGAATATTGTAGAGCAGAAATCAGTATTTTTGAGGGTCATTAAAACTATTTCCTTCAGTAAACTATATTATCTATGAAAAGAAAACCAGAATTCTGTGAGTTCTCTGAGATTTCTGAAAGTACAAAGAGAGAGAGAGGGCAGATGATGCAGGGTTTGGATCACCCAGCTAAAATACAGCTAGCTGCACTCTATGGTATACTTCCATTTTTCTTTTTCTGTGTTGACCCTGGACATCTATGGGACATGATATTAGAGTTAAAAAACCCCAAATATTCATAACTTTTTGAAGTGTTTGAATTAGAGAGAAGGTCTAAGAATAACTTATAATACATACTGTCAGAAAATGAGTCTGAAAGTTGAGGAATTTTATATTCATGAACTCTACTCAGAAGGAAAAAAAGATGTACTGTGGATTATGCTATCTATCTCAAATGCTAAATAGAATTCACATTTTTCAATAACAGAGGCTTATGTTTTGACTAAAAAATCAAAGCTTACATATGTCTCTATCCCAAGAATTACTCTAAATAATTCAGTTACACCCTAAAGTAAAAATCGGGAGCATGAACACTTACAAGTAGTACCATGAAGATTCAGGAGTCCTGAAATCCATTACATCTTTTTTCCACTCTGTGAAAAGTGCCATTGTTGTCCTGTTCTGATGATATGGTGCATATAGCCAAGCCCATTGCATTAATTCATATCTAGTTATATGTTCCTGCCTAATCAACCTATAAATAGCCATCTGTAATCATATCATGTCATGTCACAGGCTGCCTCTCAAATGCATTATCAGTCACTCTCAGCACTGCTGGTGGTTTGTTACAAACATGGTTTAAAGTCCTTCATTGCTCTTGTGCTAATAATATCTTCTAGACTTTCTTTTATTCACTCCAACATATTGGACTGCCAAATATATAGGTAGAGGAGTAGGCATCATTGACATACACATGCTGAACTGGCCATGGCAGGCTGAGGTTTATCTAGCTCTGCCTTCTACATGGTTTCCCATAAAGCCAAATATGTACCTAATTTTGAAAAAGTATGGAGAATTTATGGCTGAGCAACTAACCGAGGGTAAATAATTTCACAAAGTTTGCATATTTTTGGGTTGCTACAAATACCATCTAGCTTTTTTATCTTAAAATTATTTCAAAGCGAATTCTGGATATAAATCCCTTGAACAGTTTTAACATGCCCCATTTGCTTGAATTTCATGAGATCTGAAATTCTAGACGGTGTTTGATGCTCTTCTCAGCCACAATTATGGTTAAGTAAATATTGGGAATAACTAGATATCTCTGTAGTTTTCTGCTTAAGATTCTTGGATTTAGAAGTAAATCTTCCTGACAATAATCTGGACACAATGAACCCTAAAGGGACTCAGCACATTAATTTCATTTTTTAATGAAAACTCATTAAAAATTTAAACAAGCATTCACAGATAGAATCCTTCTGTAAACATGCAAAACTTCTATAATTATAAGAACTTCATAAATTTGTGATTTAGGAGCAGGAGAATGGATACTAAAGAGGTAGCAGCCTGAGAAGGGGTATGATAGGAAAGGCTGCTAGAACATAAAATATAGATGGTCGAGCTAATGCTGTATGTTGTCATTTTATGTGAGTCCAGGTGCATAGCACATGTAAGAGTGGAGAAAGCTGCATTTCCTTCAGAGAGAGAAATTGAGTCTTTGTTCATTCCTGGGGTAAAAAAGTTGCTGTGATTTACCATGACTTTATTAATTGTGTAAATAATTTTGATAATACACACACCTTTTTAACTAGTAAATATTTATTACAAGAAGTTACTAGAACATTGTACCTACCTGTGTCTGTGGATAGGCGTCTTTGAAGGGTTCATTCTTTCTGCAAAGGGAATGATTCAGTGACCCTGGAACAGAAATATATATGCGATGAGGTGTGCTACTAAAACATTAGTTATGCTATCAGGAAACCACAGCTTGAAGGCTGTTGAGGAAAAACAGGATTGTAACAGAGACTCCCTGAAAGTTCAAGTATTGGATAATTGCAGAGGCCTGGAAAGTGCAAGGAAAGAACAATACCAGAGGTGCCAGGTCTACTAAGTGAGATCACAAGTGGTCATTTCATGGTCATTAATGAAATTCCATGTTGAGAGCCAAGTGGAACTTTTTTCAGGGATAAAAGAGAACAAAGAACAAGTATTACACATATGTGAATCTTACATTACAAAATAAATTTGAATACACCTAAGTGCTAACCACTGAGAAAAGAGCAGACAGGCACAGTGTTAGGGAATATACCAAAGTTCCCTAGGCAGACCCAGAGTGAGAAGGACTCATCAGCTTCAATGGGAAAGCATGGAATAATTTCAAATCACCTCTGTAAGGACAGCAATGTTTGTGTTTCTTGCAGCACAGAGAGTGCCTTCAGGTGCCAAGACTGGACTTTAGAAGACTATGAAGCCCCAAGATAATATTTTTCTTCTGAAACTTACAATTTCTTACTGAAGAGGCTGAAAAAGTTGTTTCATACACAGTGAACATTGGATGTGGATCAGTGAATTACATGAAAGAGTGCTTTTCAAAATAAATTGTAGGCACACATACACACTTTACAAAAGTGACTTAAACGAGAACATAATAACATTTTCATGGAAACAGAACAATTTTCCATTGGTATGTCTGAAAGCATTCCAATATGCCCAAATTAATTCCATTCCAAAGTTCCATTTAGCAAAATAAAAGGAGAAATAGAGCAAAATCCCTGCCTAGTGATCCCACTAATGGCCTTACATGGCATGGAAGTGAGATTGTTTTTCCAGTCCAGAGGTGGGAAAAGATATGTGAGCTCCTCACCTCTGGTCATGTGGTATTTGCATAGACATAAGCAATTTATATTTCAGAAGTAACCCTGAAATGAGGAAAACCCAAGGACCTACCTCTTTCAGGTCTTTTATCTCTGGAAGGTTTGGTTTCTTGCTTTCCTGGTTCCTATTTGGAGTGACCCCCAGAAACAATGTAAGGAAGACTATAGAAAACCTCAGCCTCTTTTTCAGTGCTAAAGGAATGCAGACAGGTTGGAACCAACATTTTAAAAGCCAATTGTAATTCAATCATCTGAAAAGAACTGCTTTCCCAAATATAGCACTCCCCCAAAAAATATTTCTTAAAAATGAGCTGGGA
The DNA here is from genome assembly GCF_027887145.1 of Ammospiza caudacuta. NCBI lineage: Eukaryota > Metazoa > Chordata > Aves > Passeriformes > Passerellidae > Ammospiza > Ammospiza caudacuta. The sequence goes on along the minus strand of NC_080598.1, from coordinate 47,671,347 downwards.
CATGAGTGAGCAAATTAATAAGTAAATAATATTTCTCAATAACAAAAAAGCTGGCTACTGAAAATACATCTATGACACAAAAAAGAGGTTTTTATTTCTCTTGCTCTAACAGTTTCAGTGTAACATGGCTGTAAACCAGCAGGCAGCCATAAACACCAATGGAGAGTGTTTAAATCAATATGAAAAAAAACAGGTTTTCCAACTGCAGCCTTTGCAATCTTAAAGGCAGCATTAAAAGGCAGAAGGAACACATTGCATTCACCATACATTTTTCTGAGTGTCATGGAGGTTAAGAGGCTCCTTGACCATATCAACAGGTAAATCCTCTATGTTCCAAACCCAGCAGGAACATCAGTAATTTACAGCAAGGGATCTGTGCAGTATCTTCTCTTTTTCATCCATGAAGAACATTTTTGTTGTCTAGGTGCTGGGCATGGTAGAATTTCCTGTTGTTTTTTAACATAGGAAAATTGAATTTGTTGCATAGGAGAATTTTTTGATGTGCATACTTGAAATAATTCTCAGGCATCTCGGTTTTATTCCTCAGATGATTTTTCCAACAGTAAGTTTCTTAAGTTGTGTCTTTCCCTCTCTTCCCACTTCCCAAATCAATGGCAATACAATTGTTCTACTCTGGCCTGCTGACAATATAGACTTTTTTTAGTTAAAAAGTGAGTATGTGATGTCATAGCCACCTAATAGATAAGCTGTAGATAGCATGACAGTAATCACAAGTCACTAAGTTGTAGATGCTGCATTCTTCCTCTTCCCAACATAATTTTGGCAAAATTTCAATAAAGTGTAAGGTAATTTAATTTTTTATGGAAGAAAGAAGGGACTTCTGCTCATGAAATAGCGCTGAGGACCTATTCTCCTGGGTTTTATGGTACTGAAAAATACAGCTGCAAAAAGGATGTTGAGGAAATTGCACATACATGTGCTAATTCTGATAAACAGACGCCAACAACACTTAGTTTCATAAATAAAACTGCTCTGAATTAGCAGCCTCTCACACTTCCATGATAACAAATTAATATGTGTAGAAGAGATAGAGTATTTTTTTTACTGTTTTTATGTCAAATTAGAAGATGGGAGCTGTTTTCGATATTTAACTGATTTTTTGATAATTTTATTGTTCTTCTAAAGAAGGGTTAATGATGATGCTGATGGTCTTCCTTCCAAGGAAGAATTCCAAGATTGCAGCTGCATTGCCTGGGTTACTGGAGTTTTAAGAGTTCTGCAGGATTTCAACTTTTAAGAAGATCTATTTAAAACCTGTTAACTAATGAAAACTTTTTGACAGTCAGGAGATATTCTCACAGAGGCAAAAATTACTGTACTTTTAGGAATCTAACTTGAGTATGCCACAGAGGAAAAAATTTAGAAAAAAAAAAATTTGAAGCAGAAAAAGGTAGACAAATGTGGATTCTTATATAGTCAGTGCTCATTCATGGGTATTATGTATAATGGGGGGTTTTGTGTATTTGTTTCTGGACAGCAGTTTGAACAGGTTAGAAATACCTTCATAATGAAATTATCTGAAAAATATGAAGTTCATATATATAAGGATAAAGGATCTGGAATTGGTTTTATTAATACTGCTAAACCTTCACACAGAAAAATTAAGAAATGCTTTTGATAAATATTTATAAGGAAATAAGCTAATTTTGGTTTTCTAAGTTTTCATCATTGTTGCTCAACCCTTGTTTTACCGGTGAAAAACCTATTTGTATTTTTTTTTCCCAAAAGCTGTCAATTTCTGTATCTTTGACACTTATAAACAAGTCTGTCAAGGTGGATGGAGGAGAGGAGTGGCTGGAGCAGAATTACACAGCTGGGGCAGAATTGACACAGACTCACATGCACAGACTCACTCACACTTGCAGAGTCCATAGCTAAAGGCATACATGGGTTCTAATGGCAAATGTTGCTTCCAGGGACAAAAGGGAAACAGTTTTAAAAAGTCTATAAATCATTGAAAACTACAGAAATTCATTTAAATGACAAAGGTCCTAAACTGTCACGGTACATGTAGAGAAAAGCATCAAATTCAAATCTGAATGATCAGGTCAGCCTGCTAATTTCAAGCTTTTATTGTGTCCAGGTTCTTAACACCTGAAAGCAAATTGTTCTGTAATGTAGGACTCGTGATGGTGTGATGCCATAGCTGTGTTAATGCCGTGTAACTGCAGAGACAGAGTCTTTCAAGAGCACACACACAAAGTACTGCTCTGCCACGGACTGGAAATGCTAGTTAAGTATAAAGCAACCAACACACTGTGTTATTAAGAGTTAAGCTTTATAGTTTGCAAAATGTCACACTTTGAAAGGTAATTTAATGCTGCTGAAGTTAGAAGCTGTTTTTAGGTTTAAAGTTGCCAACTATACTGCACACCTGCACCACATAATTTTACAAGGCATTCTGGTCCTTTTTCTCATTATATCAGACAGTGTGTGTGTATGTGTTAAGGTTTTTTATTCTCATAGCAGAAAGATAAAGTATTCACATGAGGTTATCTATCTTAAACCAGCAAATGTTACTTCATGATATTGAAAGCACACACAAAACCATCTTGGTAATTTTTTTCTAATAAAGATATTGTGTGAAAAGGTTTGTCTTGTATACATCTTAATAGCCATGACCATATCTGCTATTTTTACATATTTTCAAAATCATTTGGCCCCTCTGCTATATTTTTATTTCAAGTAAATGAAGGTTTTTAAACTACTGAAAAAGGTAATGACATTTTTGTCATCTGGCAGGTTATATAAAACTGTGTTCTTTACTCTGAATTTTAGTTATAAGAATGAAAAGAAGAGGAAAATTCCTTACCAATAATTTCATGTCATCTACTCCAAACAGAATTATGGTAACTTTAATGCTGTGACAGAAAAATCTGAAGGAAACAAAGCACATAAATCCCTACTGAAATAAACTTATGCATGTAAATTTATTTTATCATGTTGCATACCAGAAAGGTTATCTGTTATTAGCTGACATAGTGGATCTGCAAGGAGCACTTGAAAATGTTGATTTATTTGAGAGAAAATTAAAACAGCTTATTTTCTGAATCTCTGAACTCACAATAAATTAATAGAATCACCAAAGCAATTTATTTGGTGAGATGATCTGTTAAAAGTGCATTTTTAACATTTCCTTCCAGAGGATTTCTAATCTGTAATAGGTAAAACTCAGAGTTGGCAAAAGACTGAGCAGTTTCCATGGGCACTGAAAACTGCAAAACATTTTTTCATTCTGTATGACCCTTTACCAAATAATGGTCAGAGGGAATCCTTAGGAAACGTAGCTCTTTTCTAGAGCTGAAAGTCTCTTTTTCCTAAGGAAGGAATAATGACAGTGGATGCCTTGTTGAAATACTTTTTAGGCCATTGAATTCAAAGTCCTGTATAAGAATGCAGTCATTTGTACTTTAATTTCAAATTCTCGCCACAATAAAGAATTCATGGCAGGTGAAAACTGAAAACAGTGGCTGAAAGGAATGAAGTTAGTACAGAAACCTTTAAAATGCAAAAAGTTTCAGATTTTGTTCACTGTCATTGTCAAGGTAACTGCAAATCATTTTTAACCTATTTAAACCAATTTCCCCATCTTCAGTTACTCCTATGGCTCTTACTGCATGTTTTTTTTCCTGTTGCTTTTGTACTGACAGTAGCACATTTTACTTAATCACTCATACATTTTGTTTTTCCTTTTTCATTTATTCAGTTCACAGGACACGTCAGTGCTCTACTGGAAAAGAAGTACTATCAAAATTTATAGATAATGTTAATGTTTAAAATATTAATAATAACGTAGATCTGCAATAAAAATGCAATAGCTAAGAAATTGAAATGTTGCATTTCCTATTTCTAGTCTTATAAACATATGAAATTTAAGATACATGACCATTGTAAGAGGGTTGAATTTTAAATTTGTTCTCTCTTCTTTGAAGAAATTGACCAAACCCCCAGTGACAGGAGTATTCAAAACTGTACCTCATATTTTCAATTGCCAGCATAATCCAGAAAGTTTCTATTTAGAATACATTTTAAAAGTGGAAAAATTCTAATCATGGACGTCATAAGAACAATTCTTCTTTGTTTTTAATAGATTAGATTAATTTCACTGTTGTAACTTGGAACATGAGGAAAAAACCTTCATACTTAAGGCTGGTAGGCTTCCAGTACAGCTGCCTTGGGGATGGAGGGAATTGAGCATCTTGCCCTTGTCTCAGAGGACCCTTCTGTTGTGGCGTTGCTGAGGGCTGAAGGCCGATCTCTCCCACAAGGAGCACCATCTGAGACTCCCTAATTCCCTTCCACACACTCATTTGGTGACTACAGAGCCAAGGAGTGATCAGTAGAACCCGATCACCCTTTAAGCATCCCACCCTGGGTGCCAAATATGATTTGTGGTTTAACTCCAGCTGGCAGCTAAATCCCACTCACCCTGATGCCCTGCCCTGCTGCCCCCAGAGGGGAGGAGAATTGGATACAGATAAGCCACATGGATGCAGATAAGAACAGCTTAATACCTGAAATAAATTCTTGAACGTCTTGCGCTTGCTGGCAGAGCATGGGCAACTGAGAAGTCCTTGTCTGAGGATATTGCACAGCAACAACTAAACCAGCAGTGTGTTATCAACATTATTCTCATACTGGACCCAAGACACAGCTCCTTTCCAGCTACTAGGAAGGAAATGATAGCTGGAGGCTGTCTTAGGCACAGCAATTATAAATTAAAGAGGTTTTGACTCTTGGAGAAGAAAGGAGGCGTGCCAGCAGAGGTGCCACTTTGGACTTACAGAATAGAGTTTCAGTAGTTATTTTCAGTACTTTTTTTCATTATTTCAGCCCCTGTTCCTAATTTTAGTCCCTGTTAAAAATCTTCTGAATTTGACAAGTTCACAAATTAATTGAAAAATGTAATGATTTTTAAATTTATAAAATATTATGCTTAGAAAATCTGAATTAATTTTAAATATTTTTACAATGTCCAATATAGGCATTGTCTAAGTAATCAATTATTTATTAATGACTTTGTTGTCTTTGTGGTCCTGTTTTTCTCAAGTGTCTCTTCAACTGAGTAGTGTACCAGCATCCAAAGTATATAATAAATCAGTAAGTAGTATTCACCTCATCATACTCCAGGTCACACAATCTATCATTTCTGAGAATTCCCATTAACTCTTGTGGATTAGTAACCTGAAAATGTGCTTTGTCATTGAAATAAGGAAAGAAAATGCAAGGAGAAAGAACTCTTTTATAGGTTGCAGTTCTCAGGGCAGGATAACCTTGTCCTCAGAGAGACTAGTAACATTTCCCTCTGGAACTCTTGAATTTCTCTTCACATGCTGATTGTATTTTACAAAGTGTTTGCATTTATTATGTTAAGCATGCATTGAAGCATTATTTATTTTTTTAATCTTACCTGATGACAGAGGGAAAGAAGCAGAGGGGAATAACTTGTGTTGGGCATTTCTTGGCAGCAGCTGACAGTGGTCACGATCTGGAAATTGATCCTGAACCGTGTGAACCACTGTTAAGTCACTGTGACCTCTTTTGGTCATTCAGGTAGAATTTCTGTTCCTGAAAGACAAGTAAAAATACCTGGGAAAATAGGGGGGAAAGGGATCATTCTTCAAGAGAGGACCAGCAGTTTAGGAGAAAGGCATTACCTGACTATTTCCTGTACTCTGTTCCCTGTACTCGTCACTAATTCAGGCTAAATGCTTTGGTTTGCCCCTTTTGTGACATGAAAAGTCATTCATTACTCTAAATGCAGTTTCAGGCTTTGTGTCAGCTTGTAATAGTGCAGTTTATCACCACAGCAAGAGGGAAAAGCACAGAAAAATTAGGTTAATCGATAGCTCTGCAGTGTGTTTGACATTACGTTCAGGAAAGGTTTAGCATGTCATTCCCAACTACAGGCCATAAACTGCCTGAGGTGTGTGCATGCTCTTGATGTGAGTGCTGGCTCCTCATGTGAATCGAGGGCAGAACGTAGCTCTGAGCTTCTGCTAATCATGCACCCCCTGCAGATACCAAGCACCTTGGATTGGAAAAAACGTGACATAACGGCTTCCAATTTTCCCTCTCCTGAAAAAAAAAAAAAAAAAAATTATAATATTTCTAATTGGCAGACCTAAAACTGCTGACCAAATATTCTGTTTAAAACTTTTAAACAATTTTGTTTCCTTAACGTTTAAAACCATTCAGTGTTTGGTAGGCAGGGATTTGTTGGAGGCTGGTGTCTGGGGTTTTATGAGCCTTTTGGTAGTTTCACACTGGATCAAGGTGGGAAATGACAAACTGACAATGGAAAAAATATTTGTGAGGCACTTCAGTAGTAAGAGATAGGATGTATGATAATATGCTTACAACCATAGGGACCTTAGGGGAAAAAAGCCTCCTACTCTTTGTACTGCAAAATCACAGGACTTCCAGATATGTGTAGATTCACATCTATGATAAAAAGGATATATTAATCCTTTATTTGTCAAAGTAATATGTGCTCTTATACAGAAGGTATTATTTGAGCAAATGCTGATGATGGGTGTGATGATGCTTTGTGATGACAATGACAACCTTATGATGCATTTTTATAACACTGGAAGTTACTCCCCATGTCTTTAGACTCAAAACTTCATAGTCTTGCATATTTTAACCCTCTGTTAATTAGATAGTTTCCACCCTTAATTTATTTTCTAAAAGCCACAAGTCTGTTTGAGGTTTGTTCAGAGCAAGAACTGAGCATTATGGGTTTTAACATTGTACAAAACATTGCTATAATTTAAAACATATTTTATATCAGTTATTTTAAATTACATGTTCCTGAAGATATGTCATCATTTTTGTAAACCTCAGTAAAATCTTATTTTTCGAAGAGTTACTTGTAAAGTTTATACAATTATGTAGTCTGAGATAAAGTTCAAAGACTCAAGGATGAATATCATTCAAATTTACAGAAGCCTGCAGTCCAGATCCTTGATAGTCTTAAAAAGACATTACTTCACTGAAATTAATGGAGCTATACAGACTTGCTCCAACTCAGAAACTGTACTGGAATGTTTATCTAAAGATAATGTAAAAATCTTTCATCTTGAAATTGAGTAAAGTAGTTCATAAATATAGGCTTTCCTTCAAGACTTTTGGTATGAGTGTAATTTTCATTTGAATGAGGACAAAAGGGCTGCTCTCAGCATAAATTAGAGATAAAACAGGAACAGGAAAAAAGGACAATTAAAAAGATACACTGACAACTGATAAAACTTGAGTACAATTGAGATATATTCATTAAATAAACCCTGAGTGGAGTTCTTATGTGCTACTAAAATAACAGGACCTAAGGTTTATTTCTGAATTATTTTTCTACACACATTTTTTTATATATTAAAAAGTCCTCTGCACACCTGTAAATGAATTTATTTTAAAGTCAGAATGGGATTATTATGATCACTAATTCTGAACTTTTATATAAAGCCTGATCCATCTTCTGAAGCAAAATAATACAATTTCCTCCTGTATTTTTATCTAGTTTTGTTTAAACATTATTTTTAAAAAGTGAGATATGAATTTCACTGGGAACAAGGTCTCACCCTATGATTTAGCTGTAGGACAACCTCAGGCACAAATTCCTGCTATTCTTTTTTCTCTATTGTTCGGACAATGGGTAACATTTTGTGGGATAGGTTTTCCAAAGCTTTTCAGTGCTTGCATTTCACATGCCAGACTATTTTTGGTTCCTGTAAACATTTATTCAGAAGTGCTTATAGATTAGTTTCTAAAATGGTTCTGAAAGAATTCCACATTTTAATTGGCATGTTGAATAAGTAAGTTTTGTCTCTCATAGACTGCTATAATAATTATTAAACATGATTGAATACATATTTCTGAAAATGAGGGCAACACTCAAACTTCCAGCTATGAAATGTATGCTGCTTATAGCCAGTTATTTGTACAATTTTGCTATATCAATGTGTCATTTGACAGAAAAAAGACAGAGGCATATTCCTTATTCAGTTGATCATACATACATATACACACATAAAATATTTCTCCTAAAGGAACAAGTTCTGTTGACACATTCAGACCCAAGTATATGTTTATTTTTAAACCAATTTCAAGGAGTCTAGCTTTGATTCTGGATGAAATTATGTGGAGAAATTTTGTATTTGCAATCCAATTGTCAAATTCAGTGAGAATGCAGAGAACTGAGAGGATAGTAATTTGACCAGGGTGGCAATAAAGGCGCTTTGGACCTCATAGTGATCTCATCTGGAGGCCCCTTTAAATGTTGGCAACAGTGCATCTACAGTGAAGCCTGTAGGCAGTCTTTGAGCATTTTATTCTGGCAGCTAATAATAAATCCACTGTGTATTTTATCAGCCCTGATATTCCCTGGATAATGGCCAAAGAAAAAAGCATTTATCTACCATGTGCATCTACTTAAAAGCTGGAACAAATCTTCATTTTTATTAGAAGAGTCACTCACTCATGGCCGTCATTTTTACACAGCAAATGCACATTATTTTCTGGAGTATTTCTATGGATTATGCTCTTTCCTGAAAAATCTACATTAAGAAGGTGATACTTTATTAATATCAAATGAAACCTTGTTAACCACTTAAAAGCTAAAATGGAATGAAATTCTATAACTGTTTCTTTTGTACCTAGCATATGCATCACTTTTTCATATGCTACACAGCATCTAAGGTAATTTAAACAAATTTTATACTGCCTTATGATGCAATGAAATAAATAATTGGAATGATAATCATGGTGATTGTCTAAGTAGGAAGACTGGAAAACTGAGACAGGAACCATTTGCTAAATTCTAGGAGACTTTTCATAATAATAATTCATTTACTGAGTTTTAAGTGATTTATCATCTGTGGAAACGACAAAATTCAGAAATGCCAAGTGAGGAAAAATTGTGCCATGAAACTGAAAACTATTGGAACCCAATGCTGGGCCTATGAAGAGTTATTACCAGAGTTGTGTGACATTTTGGGATTGTGTGCTAAGTGTATATGGATTATTTTGAAAAGCACTGGTTTTAATTTGTAAAGATTCATGTGCAATTCTAGTTAAACAAGTCTACTCACACCACCTGGAAACTCCATAAACGATGCAGAGCAATTCTCTGTATTTTATTAATACAGTACCTGAACAGATTGGAATGTTTATCAGTACTGTTTAATACTGGATTGTTTGACAAACAGGCAGGGAGGCATGACTTCAGGCAAGTATTTCATTATAATTTTTGTGTTTATTTAATGTGTTTTGAGCTATTTTAATTAGGCAGATTATACATCTATATCTAGAAATTGAAAGAACAGCATTTGAAAAGAACAGGCTAAAAATATAAGATTTTCTTACACCACAGCAAAAATATTTTGTTATGTTTAAAATGAAGAAAAGCAAACAGCTCTGTTCTCTTGTGCTTGAGATATAAAGCACCAAAGATAAAAGAGTCAAGATGACTATAAAGGAAATGCTGGTCTATTATATGCATCCTGGTGTTCAGGAACTCTGAATAGTTTTAAGCTGTAGCATTGCTTTAAGCATGAGACTTACTACTGGTGTGTGTCTATCTGGCTTCAATCAAACATGAAATGAACTTATATCTTCTTGCAAAAGATTATGTAGATGAGCCATTATAATGTTAATGGTAAACCAGGTCATAAGAGAAGAAAACAAAAAATTACTCACATTCTTAAAATATACTATGATTTTTGAAAATCTTGAAAATAATGTTGTTTCCAGCATCTCACAATAATAAATCCAAAGGAGATCTCCTGGTAAATGAGAATCTTCAAGCCACAAAATAATTTAGGTTTGCCATTTTCAGGGACCATGAAGTTTCATTTGATCTTGATCTGAAGCCTGCACAGACTTTGCCATAGTACTTTTCATGAGAGAGTAATTCATTACCCTTAATAAAGGCACACTGACTGGGAGTCATTTGTTCTTCACTGACTCCATTACAGATATGACTTAATTAAACCTGTCTTTTCATAGCTAAATCGAGATGAGATGAGATGAATCCCACTTTTGCTGAGTTTCTCAAAACCTATACCAAAAATCTTCCTGATGGAGCTTATTCTATCTGTACTCCTAAGACAGGAGCTTGAAAATGATAAATGCTGCAGAACTATGACATTTTGATTTTTTTTCCCTCCTGGACTGCTGTTGAAACATTCACATGAGTTTCTACCTTATAAAGTTTATCCAGGCAGAGCATGGTAGGATCATTATCTATGCTGAAATATCAGAGATAATATTACTGCCATGGACAGAAACACTGAACATAAAATAAAAAAGTTTCCAAAGCATTGTGAATAGAATATATGTTTTCACCATTTTGCCCTGGCATCAGTTCAGTTTCACCTATATGGTATTGGTGATGTAAATCACTGTTCTACCTCCTCTAAGTAATAAGTTATATATGTGTTTGTGCATATAAATGTTGTATGTATGGAGTACTATATCTATACATTTCCAAAGAGGAACATGCTATCTTTCATGGAATACCTGTGATTAAATCAAGAGCTTTTAGTACATTGTAACAAAGTTTTAAAGTATTGTATATATGGATATATTTATAAAGTACTAAACATCTTCATCTGATCACAGCTGCTCCATTTGGTGTGCAGATGTACTTGCATTTTAATCTGCAAAGCCTCAAGTTTGTGAAAACTTTGGTGAAATTATGAAAAACATATTTCAAGGTTTTATCTTCCCATTGCTTAAGAAATGCTATGAAACATGATGTGAGATGTGGAATGTTCCATCAAGTTGTATAAATAAGTGAAACCATTTGTCCTTCTGATCCCCTTGCATGTAAATGCTGTCAGGATAAAATGGCTGTTAAGAAAATGGAACATAATTAGACCTGACTTATTCTAAATACCCTCAGTGTAACTCAAACTAAGGAAGCTTAATATTTGAGAGTAGGCAATTAAGATAGGAGTCTTTTTCCTTAACATTTCACCTCAATATTTTTTTTTGCCAAGCAGTTTGAATTGTTTATATTCTGTAGAGCTTCTGAATATAATATGGCAGGAAAATCCTGGCATTCACTGGGGCACTGGTAGTTAAATGTGACTGCTACTACAAGAGAAAGGTCTGCAATAATTCTGCTACTCCTATGGAAAGAAATCTTTAAACCAACAAAAAACTGAGATTAATTCATTTTGCCGGAGTATGAATAACTAAGACATAAAAATTTGGATTGCACTTGTTGAACCATTGTAAACAGAAAGAGAAATACATTCTTTGGTACAAAATTAAACGAAACAAAACCTTTTATTTTTTTTTAATTTAAATTGAAATTTCCAAATGCATTAACTTTTTATTTATATTGTAGTCTACTGAGGTAAAAACTTAATGTAGTGTCTAGAATCTGCAAATGTCTACTATGGAGTCTTCTCTCTGCTACGCCAGTAAAACTGGAAATCTGCTTTTAAGTGCGTGTTTATTTGTCTTCATGCCACTTAGGATGAAAATGTCAAAATACTGAAAGTAATTTTTATTCCCTTCTTGATTTGACAAGTTACTTTCCTGGGCATTAAATTTTGAAATATATAAGATAAACTTGAGAAAGCATGCTATGTATAGAGGTCACTTTATCCCAAATTATGAGGGGAAAAATAGAATTAATTTTACCTGCTCTACTGGGATTTTCCATTATAGTAATCTGTAAATAATTATGAATTAATAGGATACAATTAGTAGCATTTTAGATACTGTGTTTAATTGTAGACCTTCTATCTCAATCCCTTTCAGTTTAGGATATTGTACAATTCCATAATTCCATGAACTGAAATTATGCCTATTCTTTGGAAGTCAAACAGTGGTGCAACATGATGATTCTTATCAAAGTTTTGAATTGCTTTAAGCATCTGTAAATCAAATCAAGCACAAACTGTCTCCTCTGGAATAGTACAAATACTTAATCTTGTATCTTTTAGTTACAATGTAAGGACAGTGTAGTTCTGAAGCTGAACAGAATTTTATTACTGTATTTTGTGCACTTTTTAATTTCCTGGTTTTGCCATGTCTCAATTTCCTTACTTCAAGGTTTTATTTCATTTACATTTTTTACCTCAGAGTCATCTCAGTTCTAACTGAATACATTAGATTCCTTTGTGGATGCAAAAATAATACATGAAACAGCAGGAATAACCAGAGTAACCCATCAAATCAGACAGACTTTAAGGTTTAATTATATGTTATATGACAGTCATGACACATATCTTTACTGAATGTTGCTAAGCAAAATAAAACACTACATGAAATATGAGAGATTCATCAGTGTATTTGTGTATTTTTGTTATTTGGAAAGGCAAATGATGATGAAGAAAACGTTTTTCCAGCTGTGATGGCTAAATTCCTCTATGATGATAAAAGAATTCTTTAAGCTTTCCTATGCTGTTTTTGTGGGGTTTAGTATAACACTGCTAAGAGTGGTGAGGTTAGAGATATACTCACTCTTAAGGTCTTCAACTGAGTGGAAATAAACAGAAAACACAAGTAAGAAATGCAGAACTAAGCTTTGCTTGGATGACTCTGATTAATTCCCTGCCAAACTAGGAGAAAACCCTTTTGCTTCAGTGTGATGCATTTGACAAAATACTCACAAAGAATATGAATAGGGATTTATGCAAACACTAACAAGGGAGTGAGACAGTGGGATGGAAACTACTCACATTTCAAGGTGGGGGCAGTTATACAGAGCTCAGGAATTTAAATTAGTAATAATTAGATGTCAGAAATACATATTGATAAAATCATGACCAAAACAAAGATTGTGGATCCTTAGGGCTGCTCCTAGGTAACTGTCCTTGATTTTTTTAGAAACTCCAGCTTTATAATGCTTGCTAGAGTTCACAGGATAGATATAGTTTCTTTTCCCTGCTAAGTGATTTATGATTCCTACATCACATGCAAGAATCATGAAGATTCACTATAGCTCTCTGTTTAAACTTCCTGCTACTCCAGACAGAGAAACTGGGTTGGAATCATTCCTCATCTGCCAGTAGATCTGTCCCTTACAATGAAAGGGGAACGGATAATTCACAAAGAATGATTGATTGACTGAAATCAGATCATCTTTCATACTCATGAAAGCTGACATGAATTTTAAAAAATCTCTTCAGGTGTGATTTTTTTTCCCTAAAAATATTTTTGAATATTAGAGTTAATACTTCTTGATAGTATTTTTCAATCTATTACAATGCATTAATTATTTGAGAGATTTGATCAATTAACTAAGGCTTGTAAGGGTTTAGGGTTGTTTGTCTGATACCAAACAAATTAATTTTGTTTTGAAGGGAGAATTTCTTAGTTATAAAAATATTTTAAATATTAAAAATTAGTTCTATTTAAATATACTAATGATAATATATTTTTATAAATAATTGTTAACATAAATTTTAGAGTTCTTCAAACACACAAAAAAATATTTCCACATTTTCCAATATTGTAATTATTTTTGCTTTTTGTTGGACAATTTCTTAAAAAATATTTGACTTTTCAGAATATTGGAATATCCTTTTTGTCTCATGCTTTCCTTCTCTGATGTATGCATTCTGTCTTCCTCTACTTGACTGCATATCCAATAATTTTTCTTGAAGCAACCAATGATCTCAGAATTTTTGGTATTTTTATATGTGTATTGGAAGAAGACATTTAGGATACTGAAATGTCAATGTACCGCAAATTTAGTTTAGCTAATATTTCCCTCACTTTGAACAATATATGTAATCTAAAAGTAAACACTTTAGGAGTCTTGTTGAGCAATTTTAATTATGACAAATTAGTTTTAAAAAAACATGGGTTTTAATTCATGGAAATAAAAAAATTATTCTGAGCTATTATTGCTGAAATTAATTAGGAAACTGACTTCTTGAGAATACTGTGTTTTGCTTGTCTCATACTTTTCTGCATTTTTGGCTTGTGTCCTCCTAAAGGTTGTACCCTGGAGTGTATCAGCCAGACAAGAATCATGATGTGGCAGTGAGGGTACCCCAGCAATATTTGGATAGGTCTGAGAAGGTTCAATAAACACAGAGAAACAGAAAAGCTCAAAGATGAGAAGCAGAAGAACCTAAAGAAACCCTGTATAGGATTTCTTTCTGCAGAGGCAGAAGATCTTTATGTCAAAAATATTCAGCAGACTGCTGTTATAAAATTGAAAATGTTAAAAAAAAAAAAAAATTACCCCAAACAATCCATTTATTAGGCCTGGTATCATAAAGTATCATGCTTTGGAAGTATGTCTTACAGAATCTATCTGCCACAAGAGAAGAGAAAAGATTTGTTTCAAAGATAAATTTCTATTAAAGCTGGAAATTTGTCAACCAGGAATTACGTCTGCTTAAGAGTCTATTGATTTATTCACAGTACAAGTAGAGACACTGAAGTGTTGTGATGATGGGAAAATCCAGTGTGACCCTTGTACCAGAGGACATATTTCCAGGAGACACTGTCACCAGTGACACTTCATACAGAAGCTCATTTATATTGTGTCTGTTATGCAAAGTACTAAATACAAAGTTAATATTTTTTTTTAATAGACAGATTTACAAGACCTATGTTGGTAACTAAAAAGTTGGAAAAATTGTCTTATTAGAGAAAATTGAAGGGCAGAAAATTAAAGTTTATGTGGAAAAATCTTTGCACTTTAAAAAATACATCAATTTGATATGTGCTAGAAAAAAATCTCTATCTGAGAAATAATGCTGGTATAGGAAGACAGGGCTGTAAAGTGGTGATGGGTACAAACATTCAGACTGTAAAAATAATAATTAAAACTAGGGGAAAAGCATTTTAAAAGCAAGAAACGTCAGCCTCTTAGTTTATATGGTGAGAGGAAAACCTGTCTGTAAAGTGGAGCCTGACTGATGTCTGAAGTCAGCTCAATTGTGTACATGTCATCAACATTGTGGAGACCGGACTGAATGATCCAGGATCCCTCTTATAATGCTGGGTCCCTTGTTTTAAAGGCATCTTCATGCAATCTAATATATTGCTCTTGTAACCCGCAAACAAGCCTGAATACTTAGAAATGGAGAAATAAAATTGCCATCCTTAAGGATAAACATCGGGGACCTCATACAAGATACGCCAGTGCTGTCATTAAAGACATTGATGTATTACAGCTTCTCTGTCTCTGAAACTGATGAGTGGTATGAAATGTCTGCTCAAGACCTATGTGACATTAGTGAAATGAAATTTTTGGAATATAAATCCCTTGGCATTGGCAGAGCACAGAATACCATTCCTCATTTTATTAATTTCTGACTCAGGAAAGGCACTCCACAGTTTTGATGATTATTCTGAAGTATTAAACTTTCAGTTTTTTGGTTTCTCCAGATAAAAATAATGGCATGGGTCTGTGTCTTGGTTTAAAGACAATTTAAGAGACAAATGCTCCAAAATTATTTACCTCCCCTTTAGTTTTAGCCAATGCCTTTCCACTAATAGGGGGAAACAAGTATGAATAGATATAAACCCCCTGTATTTACTCAAAAAACCAGAATAGCAATAGGCAAGAGAAACAATACTAATAATCACTGGTTACAAAGCTTCTGAAAGCACATGAGCTCCCTGGGAATTAAAATAAACTAAAAATGCCAAAAAAAAGCTGGCATACTCCACAGACAACTGTGTGTGGGAAGACAAACATGGTTGCAGCCCTTCCTCCTCTCCTGACTATGAGTGCAGAGACATCACAAAGAGAGAGGAAGATAAAAAAAGCCAACAGGACGCAACTACAAAAACTGCCCCGCACAACAACCAAAAGCAAGGACAAAACAAAAAGAAAAGCTTGTATTCCAAAAATATATGTATTAAAATACAACAATATTTTGGGTTACCCAGGATAGGCCAATGTAGATGAGGAAATCAAGAGGAAAATCCAATACTTCCCATGAAAGATGAATTTTCAGGCTTATCAAATAAAGTTATACCATAAATCACAAGGGTTTATGGTGTAGAGGGCAAATACAAGTGCCAGTGGGACACAACAGGATCTGTACTGCAAGATCAGGTGAGAATGCCTGGCAGTACTCAGGGAGTTTAGTGCTTTGGGGCAGTCTAAGTAGCATCCCCTGTGGTGACACAGCCTGGATACAACAGGTAATAAGGGAAGAATGTGAGTATAAACTGTTGATGTGAATGGACTACCTTATTATCTACCTCTGAGTAAGAGAATTTTAGCCAAAATTGATAATGCTGTGAGGAAATCAACAATGGTGACAATTACTCAAGATGACCATCAACCTGATTAAACAGTAACAAAATTGCTGCCAAAAGCAAAGGGTCAGCTGAAGTGGGAAATGCAATGAAATATAAAAGAGCAAACATTTGTAAGAGTAGGAAGTGACTTGAGAATGGGAAGATGGAAAGAACAGTATTTAAACCTGTTTTAGTGCTGGCAGAATTTTCTCCACAGCATCATAACTCTGCCTTGGCTAGAAAGAGATGAGCAGAGAGTATCCAGCAGAAGCAGTGACAATGTGGGTGGCAACGAGAAGGAGCCCACAACTGGGGTTTGCACAGCTGACCTAGTGGAGGGAGCCTTGTTTCCACTGTGGGGAGCCATTTCTCCACTGTGGGCATCATGAGATATTAGGGATTGTCATGGTTATGTATAAAACTGGAACATCTGCACATTCAACAAGAGATGTGCATAGAGAGAAACACCCTGGTACTTTTCAGGTTGAACAGTTTTCCCCTTTGATATCTGCCTTTTTATTTTTCTGTCTGTAGATATTAATACACAGGAGACACTAATAAAACAGATAGACACCCCAAGACCTTGCCTTCAAGAAACCCTACCTTTCAGCATCTTCCAACTGTGAAAATGTTAGAACTTCAAAATAACTTATCCTGACCTGACTTCTGGATGCATTTAAAAAGTATCATATCCAGTGCTTCCTAGTTCATAATCCCTTGAGAACAATCAGTTTTCTTGTCTTTATAAAGGTTTTAACTTAACAGTCATTAACCATCTTTCAGCTTTCTCAATAGTCTCCTTACACCTACCAGGATGGTCAGTGGAATTTGCAAACAAACTTTTCCTACACATCTTATGAAGGATTTCTTACCAGCTCCTTCTCTGTAACTCCTCACAGAGTTCCAAACACGATGGATTTTCAGCTGAGCCACCTGCTTGAACAGTGTTCTGTAGTCCCAGGGATGCTGGTCTCTAGCTGAGACCCAAGTAGTAGCTCAAATGGTACAGCAGATATTTGCACAATTAAATATTATCTTCTTCTGATGGACTGTGGGGTCACAGAGCTGAGGGAATCATAGACCAACGTGCACTAATTCAGAAGTCATCATGTTTTGTGTGCCACCTGAAATTATGGATTTCAAAAGACTCCACAGCAAACTTCAGAGCAGCTAAAGTTGGGATTACAAGTGCTATGTGCAATAGCACAGCATGAGAATTTAGAGGCATACTTTCAAGCCCTCTGGAAGAGTGGTTGGTCCTATTCGTAACCCAGTTCCCAAATGACCCCACACAGAGTTCCTGCAGATCTAGCTATCAGATCCACTGAGAAGCAAAAGACCTTGACCAAGTTAAAGTTCATTAGTTGGATGAGAACTTCTATAAACATTACATACCACCTATGTTTTTAGAGACACAAGGAAAATTAAAATGTACAGGCCTTCTGCCCAGAAGTAAGTCAGGGAGAAATGAAAATGTCATATTTCTGAATGTCAGAAGCAGCCAAAAAGGTGCAATTAGTTTCTTCTTGTTTAAACCTAGCGCACCTTAGCACTGACCTCAGGTTGTTTTCATGTTTCCTGAACTAGTTCCACTTAGATTAGGTACTTCATTATTATACTAGTAACTAGTCTACTTCTTTTCCTCTCACTTTTGACTTTAAATATGATTCATAGTCAGGTAAGCCCTGATAGGTGTTACTTCCCTTAGCCATCTAGCCACAGCCTGGACACAACTTGAATTTAAGCCTCAATTTTAACTTCTTGAAGAAATAATTAAATCAGTGTTAGCAGCAGCCCATGTGGAAAGTGTCTGCCTAGTAATTCATTACCACCAGCCTGTCTCTAATTTGCCAGTGTGCATGGCACCCCTACAGAAGTGTGAGAGAGGCAACAGATCATTTATATAAATTAAAATCAATAGGGGGCTGAGCACAGAGCCCAGTATAATATCCTCTGGGCAAGTGGAAATCTTAAAAGACTAAGGACCTAATCTTAGCTGCTTGACTTCTTTCAGCAAGGTAAGACTTAAAAAGATTAATTATAATTTATGAAATATTAATACCTGGAAAGCTTTTGAGCACAGATATTGTATTTCAGCAGAGTCAAGATGAAGTCTTTTTCAGGTTTCAAAGTACAGTGTCAACATGGCAAACTTTTACAGCTTTAAAAAGTTTATTGTTTTCAATATCACTAAGGGGGATTTTTTTTCTTTCCCTGAGCAACAGGTTTTTTTTAAATAATTTATTGCCAAGAAGTATAATTTCTGATGTGTTTGAAATGTAGTTCTTGATCCAAAACCAGAAGGGAAGATGATTTTTTTCATTTTGTACTTCTGTTACAATATAATTGTCACTTTATCTGTGAAGTTTCTATCCTTGACTTGAGTAGGCACACTGGTCACAACCTACTGGCTATAACTTAGAGTAAGTGAGAATCTGGCCCAAAGCCTTCCTGCATATAATTGTAGTGAGAGAATGATTAGATAGATAGATATGGATATTTGTGACATTCAAAACATACAGATATCTAAAAGTATAAGTCCTTATTACTGTAACGGCTGCAGCACTGCATTTCACAAAGCAGTTAATGAGATCTGGATGCACTGAGTGACCTATTTAAAGTAATTCAGCAAGGAAATGGTGGAGTCCCAAAGCCCCTTGCTGTCACCATTAGACAGAAAACACTACCTCTCTCAGTGGGTTAAAGGCAATAAAAAAACCCCCATTTTTAAACACAGAGCAGATAATAACTCATGCTAAAATCTACATTTGTTAGTTTCAAGATATATATATATACATTAGCCACCCACAGAGTTATATTATTATTTCATTTGTTTTTTTCTACCCTTTTTCTCTACCCTGGCATCTTGTACTCTAGTCCTGTTTACAGTTCTGCTTGTTCTCATTCAGCCCAGACTGTCAATGCTTTGGTGCAGTATCTTTACTGGTACTGTGAAGAGCGTTGCTTATCCACAGTTTGCTATGGGTAATACACAATGAGACAACTGGGCTTTGTAAGTCTAACCTAAATGTAGTTCTGGGAACCTTGGTATTATCTATTGAATATTTTACTTGTACTGCTTTTTAGGCAATTCCTAACAGATACTGCCATCTCAAATAAAGTGTTTTGCTTTAAATTGAGCACAACTTCTACTTTCTGCACTTTGTTTCTAAGGCTACAGTCATGAACAGGGAACATTTTCCTCAGGAGCTCATCTGTTCCTGCTGCTTTTCCCTCACCTGAAGTCATAATCTTTGGTTTGTGGCTATAATCAGCACTGTGGAAACTAATTGTGATGTCACAGGCAGAAGATTATGACTTCAGGGGCAGAACGAACAGCAGGAGCAGGTGACCTCTAAAACACAAGACGTCTCTTTTCATGTTCAAATGAAAAATGGGACAGAAATGAGTCTATCTTTGAGAAGAAAATGTTTTTTTTTCAGGTTTATAAAAGCATTAATTGGATTGCAAGAGTTAATTTGAAGTGAAATTCTCTGTGATTATATCAAGAAGAGATAATATATTCAGTAGCAGCTAAATTACTAAGTTTAGATTCTAATTTCTCATTTGATTAAATGACAAACACAACTACTGATGCAATCAGCAACTTATCTATCTTTTCACATAAAACTGGAACCAAATAAAAACTCATTTCCTCTCTAGCTGACTTTTGCTGTGAACTCAGCTGTAAAATGGGTCAAATTTTTAAAGGTTTTTGCTTTTTTTTTCCCTTTCATTTCATGTAGTGAACTGATCAGAGGAACTTTTTTTGATAGCTTTCTAAGGGAATGTTTGTGTGATTTAACAGCTTGTTTTATGACAGCATTAAAGAATCAGAGTTGATTTGTGTGGCTTTCTTTTTTTTGTGTGTAATAGTCAGAAGTTTGGTAGGGGAATATTACTCGTACCAACCAGTTTCTTCAGTCCTATTCTAAGAAAATGTAACTGATCATTTTAAACAACATCTTAAACAGGATCTTTCATGGGGAAGACTCTTGGGAATGTTTGCCACTTAAAATCCCTACTTATTGCACATTATCATTGAGATTTGGACTACAAATGTGGTTTTATCACCTTGCAGATTCATCTGCAGATGACAGATCCATGCTCCATGTGAGAGCATGGTAGTCTGGATACCAGTGTATCAGGAGGCTGAGTGAGAGCAGACATTTATTTCAGATTGGATTCCTCTTTTTTGTGTCTGTCACATTCCATTCTAGAGAAATGTATTTTGGTCCAGATAGTTGATACTTGGAGAATTTTTTTTTTTAACTTTAGGATAAGATTTTTTTCTAAAAGGAGAATTTTCTTCTTACTAAGATAGTTATTTACCCTGAAGTGCAATTTGTGAACAGCTTCACATCTGCATCAGAAGTGTGAACTTAGATGACTGGCTTCTTTAAAATATAAAGGGGCTGCTGCATGATACTGAATGTTTATTGAACAGTGATTTTCTCTTGAATTTTGTGCTTAGGGATGCTAGCCACCAAAAAATTACAGGTAAATGTGTAAGTCTGCTCTGCACGCTTAGATAAACCATTTTGTGTCAGTTTTGTAATCTGTAAATTGGAAGCACTATTTTTTTTTTTTTTTGAGGTCAGTGGCTACAAAAGCTCCAACACATAGTGCTAGGGAGCATATCAGTATTGGAAAGTGCACTCTTGTAACTAATTTTCCAATGACATTAATCAGTTGAGTGTTTAAATGTGTAATTTGTGTATGAAATCATAATCACTGCCCCAAAAATGTAAGTGTATATCTGATGAGAATATACTGTGTTCATATTTTCTGAGGAAAAAACCTCAACAAACACAAGCAAAAAAACCCAACTCCACAATCCCTAAAACTAACAAAACATACCCCCACAAAATTTATGTCCCCTATAAGCATCTGTACATTATGAATTTACTACATTGATGTTAGTAAACAATTATAAAGAGCTTGCATTTTTTAAAGGAACATGAAAGTAAAAAGTGTTTGATAAGTTATAAGATTAAATTGTGCAAAAGTATCATATCATTGCATAATTTTTCGCAGATAGTAGTAAAATACACGAAAGTATGAGAAAGCAGTAAGTAATTTAAAGAAATCTTACTTTGTAATTCATAGCTGCTGTAAGTGGCTACTGGTATTAGAATATTCTTGAATGGAAAATTTAATAAAAGCCTATGTTCCTCAATGACATTTAACTACTGCCTTTTTACAGATTCAACTTGCAAATCTATTTCATTTGATAAATATTTTCGTTTTTTCCCCCTAGAATGTCCAGTACATTTTGTACATTGGTGGAGGGTAAAATTCTCCCAGCCTTTCTCCTGACATTTTGCAAGTTCAAAAATCACTGATAACAAGAATTTGTATCCAATTTAATCTCACCAATTATGGTTATTCTAGGGCAGAGCACTAGTAGTGGCAGACATAATGCTCATTGACATAATAGCACAGATGAGCTGAATAAGAGAGCATCTAACAACATTACATGGAATCTCTTCATGCCCTATTTTTATATGCAAAGAAAAGCAACACTGTAAGGACTTTAAAGTTTTTATCTTTATGTACACAGTAAATGCTTTTATGGAAAATCTTATTAAACAAATTCCAGGCTTCAAGGAGGAAATAAAACCATAATTTAGTTCCCTATTATACCATATCTTATACAGCTTCATCTGAGTGGTGCCTCTACCTTACAGTAAAAACTCATAGTTTCATATATCACTAAAAATGGTATCTTTGAAATGGTTAGGAGTTTCTACTGTGAGATCAGTAAAAATTTAAATCCAAAGGAAACAGATATTTAGTTTATTTTTGATCATATCTAGTTCTTAATGTGGGTCCCTTAACTACTTAAGATCTTGAGATGATAAAAAATATTTTTATCAATGAACACAACAGATATGTCCTACCTTCTATGCCATTGAAGAGTTACTTACTAATTCTGGAAAAAATATTAGAATATTCAATTATTTTTTATGGACTCCATTATGTCACGAACCAAACTGCCCCAGAGTGAATGATAGAATCTAGCATCAGAATAACCAATGAAAAAAAATTAAAACTTCCTACTTTATTCTTGCTGTTCTAATGTGTTTCACCTTACTTAGTAGCTGATTGCAAGGTTTAAGAAAGATTAAAAGTGGGTTTTACTTGTTGGAGTAAATAAAGTTGTGGTGCATTATCTCCTGTTGCATTTCTGTTTAACTAATTCTCAGATTTAGTAAGCTG
The DNA here is from genome assembly GCF_027887145.1 of Ammospiza caudacuta. Taxonomy (NCBI): domain Eukaryota; kingdom Metazoa; phylum Chordata; class Aves; order Passeriformes; family Passerellidae; genus Ammospiza; species Ammospiza caudacuta. The sequence goes on along the minus strand of NC_080598.1, from coordinate 47,648,880 downwards.
CAGTAGGTTTCACATCTGTTTGGTATGATTTGGTGAGTGTTTTACATGTTCAAGATCACTTAGGTGCACTTCTCTGTAACATACCTAAACATAACCTTAAGAGATCTTCTAATTTAGCTTTTAAATATAACTGGGGATTCCTCCTTGTATTTACTCTGCTAATGAATGACCCATAAAATAATTTCTTGTTCTTTTTTAGTAGTGTTTAATCAAAAATTGATTTTCTCTGCTTAACATTTGATATTTAGAGCAGAAATACATAATCAAATTAAGGCAACAGAAGCAAAACTTCAGTGGGGATTAAGGGCATGTTGAGATTACAGAGCAGCTGCTCACACCCATTCTAGAACAGGGACATCTGTAAACTCCCAGTAGCCTAATAATCTGATTCTTGGAAAATGATGGAGATTGCCTACCTGTTATCATGTACTGGAATAACATTCTTCTAATTAACATAAGGTGCTTGATCGTCAATTTAGATCAGATTTAGACTTACAAATTAACACAAGGTCCTTTCCAGTCTGTTGTAGCCTGTACCAAACTAGGTTCAGAGAATTAGAAGCAAAATAACTGGAACAATGTGTAGTTTTTATTACATAAAATACATTTTAATAACTTCTCAAAGGATCTTTTTTTTTTTTTTTTAATGTAGCTGCACAAAAAAAAATCTGTTCCTTTTTAACCACTCTGTTGCTATAGATACACTTGACAAATTCCTCTAGGGTAGAAAAAAACAATCAAAATATTCCTCCATGTAAAATATACAAATATACAGGCATAACATTCAATGTGACAGAGTAAAAGCCATCTCCCCTCCTAATTAAGACTCATGCTCTTTGGATGAACAACCTCAAAAATTTTCTATACTTAATATTTCAGATTTAGAATTTGGGGCTTCTTATTTTTCATGTATTCAGCCAGCAGAACAGTCAACTTTATTCACTGATGTGGTTTGCTACTTTATACCTTCTAATTAGCATTGCGTGGGAAGACTCTATTGGTCCCACATAACGTCTAAGCATAATATGGCCCTTGAGTTTAGAACCTCTAACAAATATTTTATTCTGTTTGGAAATCTCCAGTTCATTTTATTCTTTGAATTGCAATTACTATCAGAATATGAGGAATATCAGTCATACAGCCAGAGATGATAAAATTGGAAATTGCCTTTGACTAATTTTGGTTTAAGTAAATAAGTCAAGAAATTTGCCCAAGAGATTCAATTTTGTGTACTTTAAATGCTTTAATTTCTAAACATGCTGTCAATACTCACCTATCTCATAGGTCTGAAAGCAAAAAATGAAGTTTTAGTTTGAAATCCAATGCTTAGTAAGAAAAAGAGATCAAAGTGAAGTTTTTATTTGCTAACAATATCCTAGTGGGATATCTGAAGAAAAAGGGTAATTTTAATTGTGGTTACTGAAATATGGTATTAATAACATCACATAAAAATATGTAAATGCAATATTGACGAAAAATCTAAGTCACAATCTAAGAGCTTTCTTTCCCATATTTGAAGTGTTTTACTTATACTAGTTTCCTTCTCTAAAGATGTTTTGTTACTTGAATGGTAGAGGTCTCCTGCTGACACAGTTTCTGTATAAACCCAAAACTTACATGGATTAGTGTGCCTTAAGAAACACAGGGGGATCATGCCAACCCATTAACCTTTGAACTTAATTTTCAGTATGTTATATTCAGAATTAAATTCAATTCTATTTTCAGTTAAGCAATTTCTGACTTATGCACTAGATATTATTATCAACAAGTTTGTGTTGGATGAGTTTTATGCTAATAAAATTATTAAAAAGATCCTTAGGAAAAAAATTGATTTAAAATATTTCTCATAAAATTTTGGAACACAGAGCACTAGCCCAACAATTTGTCATCTGTTACATTTCAAATTCCTTGCCTAAATACCTTAATGTATGGAATTTATTTTTATTTAAGACACTTTGTTTGGTGAACCAGAGAACAGTAAATGGATCTAATGTACACATACATTTTTCTTTTTTGACATATGAAATACAAAGCAGGTCACTCTAATTAATCAAACTTTTAGGATGCTGGGTGGGGTTTTGTTGTCTTTATTTTAAATGTTTTAGTTCTCTCCTTTCTAACTAACTTCTCCTGATATTCACTATTCAGGCAGCTTTAAGTGCAATCTACATTCTTTGAATTAGAAAACTGACTAGAAAATCATATTAGTCATCTTTTGAAAGAGCCTGAAACTCTGAAATCTCTATAAAGTACATTCTAAAATGTTTGGGTTTTCTTCATTAACTAAGGAGATTGGTGATACATCTTGAAGTGCAGCCTCATTTAATAATGAATTTATGTTGACTGAATTCTGCTGGTTCACTGACATGTATTTATCCACCTAATAAAACAAGACATTTGATAAAGTTATTGAAATTTTAAAACAACTACCATGGTCTCTAGAGATTATATTATAATAACCTGATACAGTGACAACAGAAAAAAGGAAACATACGCATTAATTAATACAACCATAAAATAAGTTTTAATGACGGTTATTTCTGTATCCACCAGAGAAAAGCCCAATAGACATAAAACTGCACCACCTTGACAAATAAAAGAAAGAGCTTTTAGGGAAGAATGGGATCAGCTTGTCCAGTGTGACTTTTTTTCCTAGCAAACAGCCTTAACTATGTGGAAACTCAGACAGCTGCTTTTACATGTCAGGTTTCTCACATGCAGTTCAGCTTTTTTTGTGACAGTATTGTTAGCAAAAAAAAGATACATAAAACTTGTCCTGCTTTATTGGTACTACAAAGCCCACACAGTGTCTTATGCCTTCCATATTCCTTTCCTGATAAAAGGTATGATCCATTCATAATAAAGACATGACCATAGGGAGAAATACTTTGGCAATGTAGTTTATCTGCAACACAGCTGCAGTCCAAAAGGCTGCATTTTCCCTGCCAGCTACTGCAGCTTATTTAAATTTGCAGTAATCTGAGAAAAATCCACTAGTACTTTGCAATAAATTCAATTGTTAGTATACCATTAAATCTTGCATTATTTTCTTAATGTATGGCAATTACAGGAAGTTCTGTTCTAAATAACACAATTTAATGCACTGTGAACATTGAGAGTTCAATAGTCCTAAAAGTTTCCAGAAACACATTTTTGTGTTTTTTAATATAACTGGAACTTAAAACTAAGCAACTAAACAAAAAGAAACAAAAACCACAAAATATCCAGAACAAGGAGAAATACCTCATTTTAGATATATATATATATTCCTTTTTACACTTATCACTGCTTTAGTTTTTTGTAAGTATTCAAAATTATTTATAGCTTCCAGTTGTCAGATACTTCTGGTTTTCTATAACATATCATTTAGAACCAAGAGCTTATCACATACTCAGTCCTGATCCAGGTGTAATTATCCTTTTTTGCTCTGTTTTCTGTGAAAGTCAGTTTGAGATCTTTGACCATGATTTTCATGTTACTTAAAATCCTAACCTCTAAGAGTTTTTACTCTACAGTTCTGTTCCTCACAAGTGTTCATATATTTTTTTGTGCAAATTGTCTTTTATTTATATATTTGTGAGGGTTTTTTTTCAGGCTCCTCTGCTATTGGTGGTGACACCTATGCGTGTACTAGGCAAAGCTCTTGAGGCAATGCTGTAAATTCCTCGGATTTCCCACTTCAGTGTGTTTGACTTTTAGCCACAGTGCTCAGCAAGGTGCTGCAGAATCACGTCACGCATAGAAGACTTCCAGAGATAATTTTGTGACTCCAGTACCATATCTACTGTTTTAGCCAGAGAGAGGCTAGCGTGCCTGTTTGTTAATTTGTCAGCCAGCGATGAAATAAAGCGAGTAGCTCATCAGTTTGTAGGGCACCAGGGCTGAACCTGCCTCGGGAGCGGGGATGCTTGTAGGGATTGAGGCAGGGAGGGCCGGCAGGCTGCAGAGCCGGGGCTGTGCGGGACCCTCACCCTGCCCAGCCCCCGCCCTTCCCGCACCCCAGCCCCCTGAAAATGCTGCCTCAGCATTCCCAAACCACTTGTCTTCCTACAGATTAACCTCAACTAAAAATCTTATCAAATTAAAGTTCAAAACACCTTCATTTCCATCCAGGTCTGCACCATAGAGGATTATGTAGATCTGTCAGTCGCTAATACCAAATCTTAGAGGTGCACAGGAACCAGCCAAGTGCATAGTCCTGCTGCCCCAAAGTTTTCTTTTCTTCAGCCATTTGTGACCCAGTGGCTTTGAAAGCCAGGTATGTTATCAGTTGTTTCATATCTTAGATGAGGAGAGAGTGTGACAGACGTGCAGATTGCTTGGATGTACAATCAATGTAAACCTTAAGAGAGCAGTATCCGACCCAATGGTTGTTTTTATTTACAGTAAAGCATAAGATCTTCTGGTTTTAATTTAAGAGTGATTTGGCTCAAATGCCCTCTTTGTGGTCACTGCAACCGACCACTGCTTGGCTGGGTCCTCCAGCAGTATGAGATGTCATCCCTACAGCTACATACCATTTATTCTCTCTGTCTCCTTCTCCTCTCCCCACTCTTTTTCTCTCTTTGAATGGCTAATGGCATCTGCTTATCAATCTTTACAGGGGCCTACTTTTAAGCTGAAATAACTCACCCCTTTACCATCTACTCTTTTCTTTGTAAGTATTTTTGTAAGCTTGGTATTCTTGAGGTATTTGTTTTCCTTTGTGAGCATTGGAGTTTTTATAGCACAATCCACATCAAGGCTTTGGGGGGTTTTTTTGTGGTTTTTTTTTTGTTTTGTTTTGTTTTTTTTTTTTTTAATTTATTTCATTGAAAATGGCATTACCACTAAACTACTAGGCTTAAACAGTCAGAGTCATGTGACATTCTTGGATATAGGAGTTTTTTTGGGGGTGCTTGTTTGTTTGTTTGTTGGGGTTTTGTTTGTTAGTTTCGTCTTGTTTGGGTTTACTTCTTTATTCATCCCTTTGAATAAGTACTCAATTATTGTTATTATTAAAAAGGAATGATTTCTGTGACAGTGATCACACAGCCCTGCCTCTGATGACATACTTTGATAATTTGTTAAGGGAAGACTCTAAGTATGAACAGTGTGAATAAGCAGGGAAATGGACATTACCAGGAAAAGTTGATATTGGGTAATGAATTTCAGGACTTGGGTAGTCCTGCGTCTCTTGTCATTTAATCTAGTAGAAGCAATCTTGTTTCAAATAATTTTTTGATAATGTTTTGTTAGATGGGCTGAAAGCTCCTGAAGTTTAAGATAGGTATCTCAACATAGTTGTTAAAATGATAGGGCATAAATTTTCCGGTCAGCAACTCCGTATACAGCAAGGCTACAGAGAAACCTCTGCTTGCATCTTGGATATGAGAAAAACACAGAATTACATATGGTAGATTACTTGCTCCTATCTTAAATGAAGGAATATAGTACCTCACATGATAAGTAAAAGCGGTTTCTCTCAAACTCCTAAAATCAAGTCTATTTTTCACATGCTACAGAACTAGCCAATGACATACATTACTATTTAATGTTGAAGTTAAGATCTGTGCTATGTGCAGCAAGTCAATATGCATATATATATAGAGATAAGAAGAGTTATAATTAGAAAGCACTGGAGAACAAGTTTTGCAAGGGAAATAAAAATCTCATGAGCATGACATGAGATTTGGCAAAGGTTTCACTAAGGAGGATGATCCTCTGCCCTTTGCAATATCTTTTTAACATTCCTAAGAAGCATCTAGTATTCTCAGCTGTGAAAATGCCTGTCTGCATGCTGCAGGAATAATAGTTTTAACTGAGAGAAACAAGTCTTATTAAAAGAAAAATAAAGAGGTTTATATAAAGCGGGGAGGTAAATGTGAAAAAGACAACATCCCAGGTGAGACTCTCTAATTTAAATGAAAATGTTATCTGTTACTTCTCCAGTGATAAGGAGGACAATATCATTACACAATTTATTTTCATTTGCATTTCATGAAAAATTTAATCAGAGTATAAACTTGTTAAAGTGTTTTCTAATCTGGTTTAAGGTACACCAGTGTGAAGTCACCTTCAGTAAAAGAAACATCACCTAAGAGCATAAATACTCTTCTTTTTTTACTGAGCTTTAGTCGCATGTTATAGATGCTTATTTCTTGATGTTGATAGAGAGCATCTTGATTTTTGATCTCTGATTAAAATGTATAGAAATTAATTTTTAAAAAAATTAATATGAATATGGAGAACTATCCAGCTTGACATTGGAAGATTTTAATTCTTTTTTCTTTTGCACACAATTCATAACTCCAGAAAAGAATGTGATCTCCAAAGCTGTAAATAATTTTTCTTCTCATTACAAAAGCAGGATCACTTATTTTAGACCCTACTGTAGTTGCAGGCAAACCTATATATTGTAAACTACACCAATTTTTTTCTATGCCAGCTAAATTTTCAGTCATCCACTTTTCTGGAAATGCAGAAACAGGGGCTTCTGAAATGGCAGGAAGCAGTTATAAACTGTTATAAATCTACATGACGGTAGCATAAGTTTAGAAATCTACTTTATACATAGTCACAAAGAGGAATTATAGATTATATACATGATTAAAAAAGGATCTGAATCTCTTCCTTTGCTTGTGATAACCTTCACCCTTCTATCTAATTAGTTTAAATATTATTTGAGCCATATATTTTCATAGTATCTTAGTAACTTTATTACTTTGAGCATGTGTATGCTTTCATCTTTATTATATTGATTTTTCAAGTCCACATAAAAACATTTCTGAAATTTGTCATTCTCTTGTTGTGAAATGAACATAATATTCTAAAACAATGTCAGCAGCACTTAAAAAAATTCTGCACTGACTTGAATATAACTACTGCAATACCTCCAAGCCCATATATAATTGGATATTATGAGGAAGACTGCTCAGGAAAATCTGATGTATAAAAACATATTTATCCGTGTACTAATAGATTATTTGTCTATATTGCTGAAAATGAATTTTGCTGACAGCAAGGTGTCTTTAACATGCTATCAATTAGTTCTTAATAACTAAATCCTGTAACAAAGATGTTAAAGAATGTAATTTTTTTGGGGGAAAAAAAAGACATAAGAAATAATAAGAAAAAAATGTAGAAATTTGATATTTTAAAGATTTTAACAGAAAAAATTAAATCCAAATCCATTGGAGTATAAATAACTGGAAAAACCTAGTTCCATTGGCTTGTTGTGAAAGAGAAGTACTGAGATAAGTAGCTCTTTTCACAGTGGTATTCTGTCCCCCATGTAGAACTAAAAATAAGTTATTCTCTTAAGGGCCTACCTGAAGGCCAAATTATGTTGCTGCAGTGTAAAGCAATATTACAGACACCTAAAAAGGATGTTATGTGGACATGACAGAGTGCAAAACCTGGAAATAATAGTTCAAGCCCCAAAAGCATAATAGATATACTATTTCCATTTTTGGACCTCACTTACTTGAAGGATGCAGTGATCAGAGGGCTCCTCTATATGATTTAGGCGTATTGTGAATAGTATTCTGAGTCTGGAGAACAGGTTTAAGTCATTTTTCAGCATCTCAGCTTCTCCATCTGCTCAAATTTTGATTATGATATTTATATATGACTCAAAAGTTGTTGAGAGACCTACATCACTGAAGTGTAAAACACATTAAAAATTGTAGATTAGTTTGCCATATAATTTTATGGTAATTCCAAGAAAAAAGGATTTAGTATTATAAAGACTTAGAATAGTGAGGCAAGTAAAGGCAGGCATATGAAAGTTGCTTTGATATTATTAGACAATTCAAAAAAATAATTTGAAAGCATCTATGCTTTGATAATCAAGATCACTTCTACCTTAATTAAAAATATTTGCTGGCAGTTAAAAAGTTCAAGGCAATATTCAGCTCCATTTGGATGTTTCCATCTCTTTAGATTTGCTATCTCTATTTTCACAGCAGTTTGGACATTTGTAAGCATCACATTGTATTCAGCATCTTTATGTGGAAAACTCATGGGAAGAGTGTTTTAGTGTTTTGTAAGAGAATGGAAAGAGCACCCTTGACATAACACTTCAGGACAGCTTTTTTAATGGAAAGTGAAAAGACTCACCTACAACTTTTAAGTGATGCCTTTGGGGACTTGTTAATATTCACTGTGAAAATAGTCGCAGCAGATTGGAAAACCATGTAGGAGTGAAGGGAACAAAGCCCATGCAGAAGTGACACCTGTGAGCGAACAAGCATATGGCTTTAGACTGGGATCTGACTGAGATGGATCAACCAGCAGCAGAGGTGACAATCCAGGACTGCTCAGAAATGCAGGATTGTGCAGACACAGAGACATCAGGCATTGGCATCAATCAAGAACACAAACCATTATAAATGCTGGAGTTAAGCATTCTAACATTGCACAAATGTTTCAAGAGTAGAAGAATCAGGTAGGTCATTGTACTCAGTGCCCCACAATCAGTAAAAGTTTTTAGTTCAGGGAAGCCTAAAGAACTTTTGAGTCTTCTGAAGATCAGGCACCTCTCCTGAGACCCTTGCTGATGTATGACCAGGTTTTTGTGTCTCTCGGCTACTAATTTTCAGTGAAGGGTTTCTTTTGCTCTGATTAGTTCCCCAGCCTAGACAGGAGTCACCTATGGTTACTGTACTGATAAAAGGCATGGATGTTGCCAGAGACACCCTTTCATAAAACCTATTTTACTGCAAGTTGATCCTTTAAGAGAGGTGATGGAACCTCTGACACTTGAGATATTCAAAATCACACTGAGCAACATACAAAGGAGAATATTTAAAAGAACAGTACTATCCAGATAAATTGAGCAGATGATCTATTACATCTCTTTTACCTTCACTGCCCTTTGATAGATTTCTTGAAGAAAATGTTGTCCCTCCAGGTTCCAGATGAAAAAAACTTTGTATTAGAAAAGGTTTCTTTTATTACTGAATCTATTTTCCTGCTCCTACAGGCAACAAAGTGAAACCCATCAATGTCTCTCTATCATAGGATAACTGTTAACACTGGGAAGACTTGTCACATTTCTATCTTGCCTGAGACTAGTGGTATTTATAGAAGAAATCTTTTAGAATAAGTTTGTTGAACCAATCTAACAAGTCTTAGATCTTGGAAACCTTCATAAAAATTTTAATAAAATATCAATGTTCATTAGTCCCTACTTGTACTATGCTATATGGAGGAAACAAAAATATGGCTGGAAAAATACAGATCATGGATTCTGCTTAGATTTCACCATCCCAATTTCATCCATGGTGATAACAACCATTATTAGGTAATTATAGGCAAATTGGTTAAGTTCATGGAAGAACACATGCTTTCTTTCACACATGGAATATACTGAGCAGCACTTTAAAATGGTAACCAGATTATTGAATTCTCTGCACTGGCTGAGAGTGACCTTGCTAAAGAAATATTGGTACCTAACTCTCAGGGAGCACATCAGCAGTGTATCACTAAATACTCAAACCTGAATGGTTATGCTCATTGTTTTAAATGTAGATATTATTATAATTTATCCTTTTTCTACTTTAGAGGAACCAAGGCTCTCACTGTCTTTGAAGTCCAGAAAATGATGAGACAGAATTTAAACCCATGCTGCCTGCTCTTTGCTCACAGTCTGTTAGGGGCTCCAGTGGGTGTCAAACTAAAATCAAATGTTTGCCACTTAATCTTGAATTTTGATCTCCCTACAGGGATACAAGGAGGTGGGTAAAACCCAAGCAATACATAGTATCATGAAGGAGATTGTTATATGTAAGAAATCTGCATATTTCTTGTATCTTGTAAGCTAAAGAGTACTTCCTACTTATTAAAAAGTCCCAACATTATTACTTTGATTAAATCAGAATATTTTTCCACAAGCAAACAAATTTAATTCATAAGACTATAAGTAAAACTAGAAAACTTTATTGATTCCATCATTTTTTTGTGCTTACTAAGGCATCTCTAGAAGTCAGTCCTTAGCAGTGGAATGAATGCTACCATTGACCCTAAGTTAATTTCAATGGTATCTCTGGATAAAAAGCAATAAAAAATATTCCATGTAGGTTGATTGTTTTCTTGTTTTTATGTCTTAGCATCATGTGTTCAAGCAAAAAAAAATGCCATCATGGTTCTGTTGTCATCACACATTATTCATACTCAATATGCTAACTTAAAAATGCTTTTTACTTTTATTCTGGCAGCCACAGTACATGGACATGTCTGCCACATTCTAATCTGCTCCATATCTCAAAATGCATATGTATTTTTTTACAAAATGAAGCACTATTTATTCTAATTTATTTGAAATCAAAATAATAAGTAAATGTCAGTTGCGAAACATTTGAGTTTGACTGTGACCTAAGTCATAGACCAAATCTATAAATATTTTAGTCCAAGTCTGATACTGTGACACTTGAAAAAAAAAAATAAAAGAAAATAGCTTGGCTTAATTGAGCTGGAAGTGTCTGAAAAGAATACAGTAACTTCAGTCATGTACTTTTATATTTTCTGATAAAATAGCTTATTGAGAAAGTCTAGCTTGAAACACATTTACTGTTTCACTTGGTGGATTTATAGAATGAATAAATATGTTTTGGGGTTTTTTTAATAACATTTCTTTATTTTAGTATGGCTTTTTTTTTTCTTATTTTTCTTTCACCCTGTACTTTTTATTTCTATTTCCACTAGAGCCAAAGGCAACAGATATTCATGCATTAGTTATTACACTTATTAAAAAATAATGTCTCCTAAGCACATACATTTTGACAGATTTCCTTGTACACTCAACTCATCATTATGGGATCATTTATGTCCTATGAATTTTGAATCTACCCTGGGTGATTCTATCAGCAGATTTGAGTTTATGATACTACTCCATGGGATAGAATTATTATGAGTCAAATGAAAAAAAATCAAGGTGTTAAAATATATTTGGTTCAGAAACATACTGAAAATATCTTATGGATTTAACACATAGTTGGGTGTTAAATGGTATTAAAAATACCTCAGCAATAACCTGGTTACTTTTTACTACCTCATTACTGTAACACAGGAGACTAGGCTAAACACTGAAGAAATACAATGACTAATAGATTTCAGAAAGATTTTCAATCCATTTATTCTTGCTACAATTAATGATATTATTCCAACAAATATCTCAAATTTAAAGTAACATGAAAAAACATGGATAGTGAAAAGATGTATAAGGAGACAAGAGGCAGATATTTTTTATTCTTTAATTGGACTATTGTTCAGAAGAGAGATCCTCATCTCAGCCTTTTTTTTTCCTTAAAACTTCATCCAAACAGAGCATACAATCACTGAGAAATAAAACAGCCTTAAAACAGGTTTTTAAAGACAAATTTTAAATCTTACTTTGGGTAAAATGATGCAGTGAGACTCACTACATGTCTTTTTAATAGGATTTGTATCTTTTCAGAGATTAAAAGAAAAGCATTCTGGCCTGTTTACTAGTTCTTCAAAACTTGATAAAAAGTATTCAGATGCAGGATTTGCCATACATTTTAATGACACAAGGCTGAAGCAATATGGGATTTTTGGAAAGCAAACCTATTTCTGTTGGTAACCTACAAGGCGTGTCTTTTAGCCTGTTTCATTTGTGTGGAAAGCAGTGTCTAGGGAGAGAAGGGAATTATCTTGCCCCACTAGTACCTTGGGTTTTTAAGTTCCCATAATTGTCTTTGTATTTATGCAGTTTTTATTCTACTGTTCTTTATTTGAAAAAAAAAGAAAATAAATTATAGATAGACTGTCAATGTTTTTATCATATTTTCATACGTTTTTCCATCATTGTGAATCAGCTTTCCTAAAAGGTGAATATAATGACATTTTTATGAAATTGCTTTAAAATTATGATTGATATTTTATGACCAGCATAAATCAAAACAACATTCTTTGAGGCCAACTTGTTCTTTTCTTTGCTTGATTGCTTAATTTGGATAGAAAGCACAGTTTCATAAAGAAATTCAAAGTTGCATTACATGTGCATACTGAAGTATGAAGAAAATAAAGAGTGAAAAACTAAGCCTAAAGAGAGCAGATAAGAATAAAACTAGTGAATTTAAATAAAGCCATTTCAAGTCTTGGTGATTGCTGATGTGTTCTTGCCATATCAGAACATCTGAAGAGCAATTGGTAGAACCAGAATAATCAAATCATTCCTGATATTTATGGTCCTTTCAAAGACACCATGTAAGTAACTTCTTAGTTGCCCCACTTTATTTATTTGTGTTTCATCTTTATAGCTTAGATTTTTAGGCAATTTTGGCAATTTTATTGAATGAAATACCTAAACTCTTATCTTTATCTTCAGTGATTATTATACAAGAGTACCTAGGTGAGTCTAAGGAAGGGAGTAAATACCCTTTCAAGGTGCTTAGAGTAGAGGGTTCAAGAACCTCAGCTATGGAATTCAGATGCCTGAGTAATTGCTGGAATCTAACACTTCCTTGGATATGGGTGCTCTGGAGCCAGCAATGATACAAGATATAGTGCAGGAGAATATTATGCAAGACCACACACCACCACACAAAACTTCTTAATCTACCTCGCCCATGCTCCAAGGTTGTGTTAATTCATGGCTGCAAAACAAAACCTCTGAATTATGGCAGAATGATTTGCAGCTGGAAGAGAGGCATGATCGTTGTTGGCTGAAGGCACCAAATGAATTTTCACTTCTGTGAAAGTACATATTACACTGAAAAACTAAAACTCTGTATACCACACCGGTGCATATTCGATGCCATTTCTTTAGCTCTCAAGTGAATAGTTTATAAACACATACCAGAAAGAAAATTTTAGGTTCAAAAATTAACATTCAGCATTTGGTTTGAAAAAATCCCCAAACAGCTAAAAGTTTGAACTGAGTGTGATTATGGTGGGCAGAGTTTTTGATTATTCAGCAAATCACCTGGGACATAAATTCTGAGTTGTCATTTCTGGTGGCGTTTCAAGAAATTTTCTGGATGGACTATGAAGTCAGAAATACAAAGACAAAGATCTAAAGCTGCAGTTCTATATACAGGCATAAGAAAAATAAATCTTATTACATATTCCTTTTCCTCGGCCATTACATTAAAGCTTGTTATAGCCTGATATAATCATAGGTAGCAAATCACATTTAAACACACAGAGGGGTGTATAAAAGTAATCTGGGTTTGTGAACTCAGGCCTTAGTTATGTCTATAAAATAAAAAGAATATTCCATAGTTCTATTGTGATCCATGATGGTAGCTCAGCCACTGCTGTTAATTGCAATAAATGTCTATGAGTCTTCCACAAATATTTAGAGAGAAAGATGAGACCTCATGGGGAAAGAGTCAAACCCTTGCCTTGAACATAATTTTGGCTTGCAACTTTATGGTGCTTTCCCAGCTACTGGGTTTAATGTTTGTCTTCATTACTGTAACTGAATACAAGAGCTGATATTATTTCTAACTGCTTACCCCATGATGGAAATGTTAATAAAATGCTGGACTGCAAAGGTGGCCTAGTTGTACATATTCTAAATGGATGAACAGATGAAGTCAATAGATATTGGGAATCCAACTTTCTTAAACAAGTCATAGGGGTGAAATTTTGACCTCTATGAATATAAAATTCAAGGAAATTCAATGAAATCAGGATTCATGGGAAATCTCAGAATGGAGGTACCCAAAACGAAAAGTGCCCAAGCTAAGAGGTCCCTTTGGAAAACTGGCATTTGCATGACACACTAGAATTGACACAAGGAGTCTTTGTCAGAACTGAGATGAACTCATGAGTTCCTGGCTCGCAATGATTGAAATTACTTCTTAGAACTTGCTAGAATAGCAATAAAAGCAAATTTTTCACGGCAATCATTTCTGTTGCTGGGCTCAACTTCATAAAATATGTTCCTTGGGGGTGAAATTAATGAGCAACACATAAAGACTGGTTATTCACACCTTATGCAGCTGCACTTACAAGAGGATTGGGGAGGATGAAATCCAGCCTCAATACAAGGCCATGATGTGCTGTGGCCAAAATTCAGGGGATTGTGGCTTTCATTTAACCTTATAGGCTGGAATAATATCTGCCAAATTTCTGTGTGTTCTTCATAAGGATTCTAAGTGACTTGGTCTTGATCTGAAATTTGCAGCTCTTTTCCAAACCTATTCTTAAATGCTTTGCCACAACTCATTTGATGGATAATCAGGCCTTCTTCCCTGGTTTTCAGACAGAGGGAATACATTCCTTCTTCTCATAAATACTTTGCCAACAGTTTCTGAGTAGAATTTACTTACTGCACTTCTGTGAGCTTAATGACTTCAGGGAAATTATGGGAAAGCCTACAGAAAATGGTTTAAAAAGACTCCTCTGGCATTATCTATGTAGTATAGATAATAAATATACTGTGTGTATCTTGTCACTGACATTAGCATACCTAAACCTTATCAGATAAATGTGACCTGTGGAGAAAAATCAAGTACAAAGGAAGAGTGGTATACAGAGGTAGTTACAGATGTTGCCATCTTTCTTATGAAAGATGCACAAAGTTCTCTTTGTCAGGCATCTTCTGTGGACTAACTAGCAATTTTATTGCATCAAAATTTCTTATAAAAGTCAAAAGGATTTTGACTGCAGAAAGACTGGAAATTAACTACAGATCCTGGCAGTACACCAAATCACTGGATTGTATACTCACTAAGGTGCAATAGCACTTGTAAAAATCTGCTTTAAATTTAAATTTTGCTATGCTAATCTGAAATGAAGTACTCTCTTACTCACAAATCACATTCTGTGTATTTCTAAGTCAGATCAGTCTTCTCTGATCATATCATTGGCAGATTTCCTGTGGGGTGAGATAGCATTTACAGCATATCTAAATGATATTTTGCTGTTAGCCTGATGTTGTATCAACAGGGATACTCCATATCTAAAACCAGGCAAAATGTTTGTTAGCTTGTCTCCAACACTACTACAACACTTCAGTACTATAGTAATTGCAGTAATTGCATGACTTGAGGTACAAGAGTATTTTGGAATGGAAAGTAGAATGTGATCAGGTCAGCACACCAGGGCAGACATGACAAGTGGTATTAATTAGGGTGGGAGATCCTATTCTTCTTAATGCTGTAGATGAAGATAAGGAAATCTTTTTAACAGAGGAAGCTGAGAATCCCAAGCTTGTCAGAAAGAAGAACTATACAGGATATGATTAATAAGAAATTATTATTAAGGAAATAGGTTTAATGTCTTGATCTTGAAGAGAATTGCACCATATTTTGTTATTATCCTTTTGCAGACTCCTTATGCAAACTCTTAATAATATCTAAAGGTAATGCAAACATTCCTTGAGCGAAATTTTATACCAAAGAAAGACATTTTGATGATGACAGATGTAGAAATATAGTTCTAGAAAAAGATATTTGCTTCAACTCACAAATGGTGATGACTTTTTAAAACATCCCTCTTGGACTACACCACCTACTGTGTTTATAAGTAGGCTTCTATGATAATAGAAAAAAAGACAAACTTTTAAAGACTTCCTATTTTAACAATATTGCAAAATAATCACTGTGCAGTTCAGCATGTACTTTAAGCATGTGCCCTCATTGTTTCATTAGAAAGATTAATTTGTGCTTTCTGTGTATTTTCATGACTTATTTGTAGCAAACGGAAACAACTCTTCTCAAAATTTGTTAAAGGTAGCCTTTTCAAAACCACCAGACTGAAAAATAAAATGCCTGAAAACACAGAAGACACCTGCTTGAAGAGATGGTTTAGACCTTTTCTAATTGTCAACTTCTGTAAAAAGCAGGTGAAATAAATTTCCTTCTTTTTTGACAATTCTTTTGTAATACATATCCATTTAAGTTTTATTCAGCAGGTGTATTCAGCTTTGGACCACCACAGACTATATCATGGCATTGATTTTGGAAGGTATATGTCCTATCCAGGGTCAAGGTCCACAGGTGAAAAGGAATTGAAATAATTTGCTATATATTTATACAATTTTAGTGTATATAGAAACTTCTGTAGGTGTGGATTCTTTTGGTAACTGTTATTTCTTTTCAATACTTAATTTCATGAAAAATTGAATCATTCATCTTAAATGTGAGATTTTGTTGCAGAACTGAGCTCTTACTAGAATAGAATAAAATTGACATGCTCCTTTGAATCATTTTCTTGTTTGAAATGGTGAGTCCCTTCTCTATTTTGAAGATATGAAAAGGATCAGATTCTTTTGATTACTTCTGAACACAATTATGTTTTCTTCCTGGCAACAGGAATACAGTGAACTAAAATAAGAAGGCTTAAAACTAATTTATTGTTTTCATGGGAGAAGGACAACTCTTTCAAGAGGTTGCTATACTATGTGACCTTTTTGCATTTCACAAGTTTTCAATTAGATTATGACTCTGAGCAGATTTTAAAAGAGAATGATTGATTAAAAAAGGTCTTGTAAGCAGAGAAATCAAGCTGAGGTATCACATGGTCTCATATCCAAAGGTTTTATTCATGTAAGTGCATAAGGAAAATAGATTTGAAAGTGTTTGAGATTGAAAAACAGAGAACAATTTATCTAATGGCATTGTACTTTTATATATTTATTGATTGTATTGATTTTTTTTGTCATCAGCTGTGAAACAAACCATGTTCATGAATCAGCTTCCTCAGCAATAATGCAAGCAAAATGAAACTTGCATTAAAGAATGTATTCCCAACAAACAGAGCTCTTGTAGCATACTCTATTTCTGTTAGCCACAGTTTGGAGATGACTATGTATTAAATTTCTCCTGACAGTGAAAATTGTCTAATGATAATAATTCAAGCTATTAAAAAGAAGTAGAATATGAATGTTCTTTTCTTTCCTTCCCTGCCCTCCCAGAAGACAGAAAAGAAGATATCTCAAGTTGTTGAGATCCAATCCTCTTTTTGCTGACTGTAAAGTCTTCGACCTTCTGAAGAAGTCAATTGGACTTGACAGAGTACAAGTATGCAACAGATTTAGATCTGAGATTATAAATTCTCTTTTTAAGGACTCCTAATGTACAAATTTCACAAGTGGACCCACATCACAGCAGAGACTGTTACAGCACTGATGGCATTCTGAACAGCTGCAAGTACAATGGGTTCTTATTTTTGTTTGTAACACACCAGTACAATGTGATGGTTTTGATGCTTTTGAACCTAAATATCTGCAATTCTAACTTGCTGATTCCCATAATAATGTAGTAGAGTAAGACTGGCCATCCTTTTCTTCATAATAATTTTTGTGGATATGTATTTAGCTATTTTTCTAGGTGTTTCCTAGATTACTGTGTTTTCCACAGTAGTCTCTGGTTTCTGCAGAACTTCTGTGCTGCTTGGAAAACTGTCATGTCATGCCCAAGCAGACTATAACATGAATTCATAAGATTGTTTACAGGAATCTCTTAAAGGTTTGAAATCTCCTATGGGTGCTCTTAATGTAACAATGTAGGCAGTTCTTAAGAAATGTCTTTTAGATAATTATTACTAGTCAAAACTACCACACTGCTAAATAAGTCTATTTCTATTATACATTTGAATTTACTGAGGTTAACCAAATACATGTTTATACTCTGTGCTGCACATAAACTCTTAACATTCCAAACCTACATTTTCATTCCAAAACATGAGATTTCTTTAGCTTCTTTAGCATATGGCTTCAAAATTAATATTTGAATTTATGAATCAGTCATGTTTTACATAACACTCTTATTCTTTTTACATCCTTTTGCTAAAGAGGTTTTCTTTGCAATTTTACTTTTTACATAGAAACATAAATTAGAGGTGACAGGGATCTATAAAAAGAATATGCCATTTGTCATGATAGTCTACATTTAATCAAAATAAATTTCTTATAAAAGTTCATCCATTATTATCAGATATTGTGAATACAGTAAATTCAGTATATTTTCAATTACATAGAAATATTTTGGTATTTAAAATATAAACTCCAAGAAATCTAGTGACTTTTTCAGATAAAATTGAGTATTTTTCATTTCAATCAGGCTTGACAGGATAAGCAATTGTTCTTTGCCTTTTATGTTTCTACTCTTCAAATGCTTACACCAGGAAATCATATATCCATGGTTGTTATTTATCCAAGGTTACCATATACCCGCCTTTATTTGTTTAGGTTGCACAAGCCCAACTTCAGTTCTTTTTCATGTTTTCTTTAGTCATAAGCCTGCTTTCTCATCATCCTACTCTTTCTTTTTGGTTGACTCTTAGTTACCTCTAATTTTTGCTTACTCTTTAAGAAACTTGAAATGAAACAACACATGAAAGCTACAATTTAACAGAAATATAGAGAAATGGACTATAAACCTTCAGAATATTTAATCAGGAGGGGATAAAAATATTTCTTGCCAACATTCAGGATTCCAGTGCATTGCAGACAGTCATGTAAAAACCTAGCTTTCTGATTTACTGCATACATGTCCTTTACTGGATTTAATAAAAGAATCTCCTTTAATCATTAATGCCATACAGCCTAATACAGGCCATTTACTGTCCTTGATCCATTGCTACAAGGTCTGGCAGAAGATTAAAATGTTTCATGCAAATGTCAAGGTGCTCATGCAAATACAACAGCTTGCCCAGTAATAGTAGGATAAAATAGGATAGTTGTTGTTAGCCTTCTCTAAGTACAGTTCTTAATCATGTTCTTAATTGTTCAGAAACAAATCCTGCCACTTTTCAGCTAAGAGTAAACTATATAATAATAAAAAGCTGGAAAAGTGACTCTTCAGGGTGGCTGGGACTTGAGTGCAAATGGGTGTAGCTTCGAAATAAGCACATATGGGTCAGACTCCCAGTTTACTGAAGTTAACAGAGCTGACTTCAGTAAAATGGGAGTCTGACCCATATGTGCTTATTTCAAACAGATAGGCAAAAAATAGTTTGAGTATTGGATGTCTTAGAAATTGCTAAAAGGTCGCATTTAGGATTACATTCAATTTCTGAATTTATTTTCCAAAGTATGTTAATTAAAGAAAGATTGTTTGGACAGAATGAGTAGAGAAGGATGACATTTACTCTTTTATTAAACGTCAGCTGTGGCAAGCAGGTTTCTTACTCCTGAAAATAGTATTCAGGTGAGGATTAGGTAGTTGTTGGAAGAAAAGTACCAATTCCAAAGTGGATCACAGGAACATATTTCTCAGATTACAGACACAAATGAAAAGTCAAGGGTTTGTCCTCATTTACAGAAATGTGATCCTGGAAGGAGTCAGGTATATGTCCAAAAATGAAGTTGTAACTAGAGAAGGTTGACATTTACTTTGTACTAGTCTGTTCAACCTACATTATTTTTTTAATGAATATTTGTGACTGGTCAGACACATGGCTTTGTGGGGACCAAGTTCTCCATATATAGATAGCAGCCTTTCCATATCAGATGTGTATTTCATTTAGGAAATACAAGCATGTCTTGCTCACTGTGAAATGTAGAACACATCAGCAAGGGAAACATGTGCTGCTGAGAAAGTGGGAACATTGATGAAGAGGGACTGGGCAATAGCATTAATAGATTTGGCATAGGAAATATAAAATATGGTGTTTATTATGCAGCAATATTCATTCTATTGTCTAATTTTAGTGTGGACAATTGTTCAAACCTCTGACATGAAAAGAAGAGAAGAATAACTAGCCACACAGCATTTGTAGTTTCAGTGCCACTGTACATATTTCCTATGTATTATTTCCTACCTCTTGTTATTCACAGTCAATTTGTGTTTAGAACATCCCTGCACTCTGTCCCAGGAACAGATACACTTCAGAAATTCCTTCCTTCATGCATAGCTCCCTACCTAGTTCAAAACCCTGTCTGCAGCCATGGGCATTATATATGAAGAGCCAAAGGAAAATTTCCACTTATTAAATGATTCTCAAGCATTTTAGAGCATTTAAAGTGCACATTGGAAATGTCTGCACTTTGAAAGTCCAAGGTAGATACTTTCTAATTTTCATTTCCTAGCAGGTACTTCTGTTTTGCAAAGTTTACTAGCCCAGCATGTCCCTTGCCTATATCTCCCTGTTTGGATCTCCTTCCTAGACATGAATCATGAACTATTTCACCAGAAGCTCCTCCCTGAACTTTTCTGCTAATTGTTACTTTGCACAGCACTGTATGGTGTGTAATTACCATGAGGGTGGTATTTTTGAGAGTAATACTTTTGAAATATTCATCACCTTTACAATTTTACTCATCTTTTGCAAAAGATGGATGACATCTGACAGAAACTGACAGACTACTTTCTGCTATTAAATCTGTTGCATTAAGAGACAAGGGTCCTGGCAAGAAATAATGTGCAAACA
Source organism: Ammospiza caudacuta (assembly GCF_027887145.1). Taxonomy (NCBI): domain Eukaryota; kingdom Metazoa; phylum Chordata; class Aves; order Passeriformes; family Passerellidae; genus Ammospiza; species Ammospiza caudacuta. The sequence continues at coordinate 47,628,552 of NC_080598.1, read as the reverse complement.
AGAAGTAGAAAGTCTTGTTTTAAATGACATATACATATATGTTCTCAAAAGCAGCCACCAAAAAGATTGTGTTACTTAACACACAATTTCACGCAAAATTCACTCAAGGATTTGCCTCAACTTTTTTGCAAATGCTTTCTGCACCTCTCCTAGTGAATGTTGCCATTCCTGAGTACTATAGGACCAAGTTCCTTTGGTGATTCATACACTATGTCAAAAATATGCCAAAAATTTATTCCTTTGCTTCTTCATTTCACCAGCAGGTTATTCTTGCAATAAAAGAAAAATCATCAGGGCTGTTTAGTAAAAATCCTGAGATGAAATTTAGTAATATCTCACCCTGGCTGGAGAAACAACCTAGTTTGAGACAATTTGGGTCAGCGTACAGAAACAATTTTGTCACTGGAACCACACTGATACCAAGATCCTCATATCATCTTCCTCTTTCTCTCACCTCTCTCACACACATTTAGAATTTGATCTTTATCTCTTTCCATAAATTCAGACTACTTTTTAATGTAAAAAATAGTTTAGCATTCTTAACTTTTTTTTTTTTTAATTTGAAGCTCAGATTGTATGATGACATATTGAACTCTGCCATTTATGTATTACAAGAGAAAAAAATGAAATTTATTTTTGGATTTGTTGTTTTTCAATTAATCATATGTTCTCTTTTCATCTGTTACGGGAAAAAGGGAAAAATTTAAACATCAATTTCTTCAAACACTGGTTTTCCTTGCCCTTGTCTTTTCTATCTGCTCACTAAATCTGGCTTGTGGTTTTCTGAGCTTTTTTTCCCCCAGTGATTAGTTTTCCCATCAGTCTCTCTTTGACTGCATTATCATTAAAATGGTGCAGCTCTCAATATTCAGTCACAATCATTTTCCCCCAAAACTCAAAAGTGAGTTAGAAACATTCTTCTTCAAGTTTTTGTGTTTTCATTAGACCACATCCCTTCTCTTTTCAAATCTATCAAGACTTCAGGTAATGGACTCATGACCTGTACATAAAGTAATATTCACACCTATATTGTAGTCCTGAAAACAAATGTGGTCTGTCAGAGAAAGGCAATTGGATCATCAGTTCTTTCATTCCCAGGTAGAAAATATCTTCTATTATCTGGCAACTGACAGTGAAATGGGCTCTTAGTGTGCTTTATGTCTTATCACGACTGCTAATTCAGTTTTAGGAAAAAAAGGATATAAATGTCTTTAATTGGGAGGCAAGGAAGCAGCTATTTTAATATATTTTATAACCCTTGCAACAACAGAGAAAACATTCAAGAATAGGTTACACTTGGAGGACAGTCCCATGAAAATAAATAATTGTTTGTTCACTACATTAATAAATTGAAAGAGACATTGATTTATTAAATGATGGGTCATTAGTAGTGGAGGCAAAGGCTAAACAAGCTTCCATGGAGAGTTACTCTAAAAGATGACACTGTAGCTTTTTTTTATTATTATTACAAGGATATATAAATCAATTTAAACTGATTTATTGAAAGTTTGACCATTTTAAGATACGACATTTTATACATTACCTTTAACTTTAATATGTGCATAATTAGTATAAATTGGCATAGTGCCAGTTGTTCTAACAGAGATCTATTGACTTACTACACCTTAAAATGTTGCTCATTAGCAGCAGTTATCCTCAATTTGCTATGACAATATTAATATATGCCCGTTAGAACATTTTTTTAAAATACAAATATTTAGAGAGTCATTGATACCAGGCTTCTCATAATGCCTATGGAAATGTAGGTTGTGTAGATGTAATGTGTCTTGAAAATGAGAGTAATTTTCCAGCTGGTGGGAAATTCCAGTGGGTAATAATACCTTCTATTTATCCAAAAATATTTTAAAAAATGAAAATATGATGTTAAGAGAAAATTAATTTAGAAAATGTCAACAAATAGATTATCTCGTGAATATATTATTTTAATTAATATTATTTGCTTTTATAAAATTGCATTTTCCGGGGGTTTTTTTGTGTCTTTTTGCTATGATCTATCTAGAGGGTAATTAGGTCCCTCTTCAGGTAGAAGGAGGTGTTGTTTTTCAGCAGTACCATTTTCCATAAGGAAAATAAGCTTATTCTGTTAAGGAACATGGTATCAAGATAAAATATAAGAGGAACAAAACCCGAGGAGGAAAGCCAACTGATGGGGGGGTTTTTAGGTTTACTCATACATATGCATATAAAATACATTCCTGCTATGTGGATCAGTTTTATTATTCTTAAAACAGGCTATATTATTTTATGGATGGAGCAGTTACTAATGTTGAATTGATAATACTGGAATATAAATACTGTAGTAACTATTTTACTGATTATTAGAAAGACAAGTAAAAAAATTATCTAGAATTAGAGTTATAACTTATATAACAAGAAGCATTAAAAAGCTGTATAGAAAACAGAGTTTTGGTAAAAAAACCCAAAACATTCTGCAATGTTGTTTGATGTTCTGACATCAATTTTTTCAGTCGCTTTTGGAAAGCAAAGGCTTTTTAATATTTTCACCCCTGTTTATACATTAATGTAATATTCCTTCTTCATGCTGGTAAGCTACATCTGGGGAGAACACATATATGTAAGTCATAAAAAGAATGGGTTTGAAAAGTACAACCATTTTTTATTTAGATACCGACTGCACACTTAATTGATCTATTATGAAAACGTGACTCATTTAGTGCTCCAAAAGATTAAAGTAATACTTAGTAAAAGCCAATACATTCAAGGGGTTTAAAACACTTATTTTAGCAGTTGACTGTACTTAAAATAGATCTTTAAGTCAGTGGGAACATTAAAAATTTTAAAGGGCAAAAATATGTTATTTCTTTGCCAGCAACTCTACATCAGAGAACAGCCCAGCAGCTCAGCATAGTGTGTGCAGAAGGAATATCAAATGAAAGGAGGAGGTGAGGAGGTACCAGCAGTTGGTTACACAGTACAGTGAAACCTCCAACAACTGTCACTCAAAGCATTTACATTTCAGCCAGGGGTATGCTGCTGTATTTGAACAGAGCTCATTTTTATCTGGAATGTTATTTAGGAAATGATAACAATAAAAGTGAGTCTGATACATTATGTTTTTTTAGGATTTCTACATCCCTCTTCATCCCTGCCAAACCTGAAAGATCATCTGACATGCCAGCATCAGAGTATTGAGGTTTGTTTTCTCACACAAAGGCACATGGGGGTTCTTCACAATTAGTGGTGCTGTACTGGGTCTCACACCAGAGGTAATCAGCAGAGATCCATCACATCTCTCACATCTGGCCTTGTAGTATGATTTTCAGTATATTTTGGACTTTGTAAAAGTATGCTTTATGCCTCAAAATAAGTAGACTTTGAATTTTATAAATCTAATGGATGTAACTAATTAACACAAAATATTAAAACACAGCAAAAGCACAAATAAGTATTCAGAACAAATTAGGTCACCTTGTAAGTGAATGCAGTAATAGTTTATTTCCATTTATACTGCATTTATTGTATACTTTTAACATGCTATCTACAGTATTTCTAAATGTATTTTGGCCTCAATCTTGCTTCAACAAAGTTGCTAAAGATAGCATGAAAAATGTCTTTGTAGTATCTTAGTTTTTCTTGGCTCTGTTAGGCACAGAATGAAAGCAGGAAGTATTTGGCCCTGTGAATTTAACTTGTCATTTGGAAATTTCAAGTTTTGGTTTCTTCCCTGCATGCTGAGGTTTAATTTAAACCATGTCACCCACCCTGAGCAATGATGTCATATCCCTCTGTGATAGCTCTCTGAAGTTCTCTGAAGTTGCCAGTGAGTTAATGCCATTCTCTCCTCTCATAAATGTTGAACAAGTGCAATAAAGAAAATCTAGCACTTGTTCATGAAGAAAACTTAGTAATTTGTAGGACAAATGCCAGAGTCAATGTTTAATTCTCCATTAACATAGAATGAAAAATAATTAAGAAGTTTTCCAGAATTTAATTTTAGCTCAATTTAGTTATATAATCATTATGGTTGTTCTGGCTTCAGGTTTTCACTTGCATTTCAAGGAAACTGCATGTCTTGCTTTACAATAGCAGGTATTGTGGTTCCTCACACTGCCTTTCAAAGCTGTCATAGATTAAGTGAAAGAAAAGACTTTCCATGTTATTTTATCCTTTTCCCTGTCTAGAACAGGATTATGCCTTATAATGGAAACTGCAGAACTATATTCAGTATAATTTGAAATTGCTGATCAAATGGCTTCCATCACCATTTATCATTAACAGATGTAATGACGTATGCAAACACTGATTTTCAAATGTCATAGAAGTTGTATTCTGAATTTTAACTTGAAGGGCCCACTCTTACTGAAAACCAAACAAAGAGACCATTCTCTGTCTACTTGATACCTCATTCCTGTATTGCAGGAACCATTCTGATATATAATCTGATACAGATGACATAATGAGGCAGAAGAAGGGATGGAGGCAGACTGTGAAGGTAGAGTAGGGACTTTGAAGGTCATCATGTCCAAATGTATGTGCAAAGAGGGTCACTGAGAGCAGGCAGCCCAGAAATGTGTGCAGAGAGCTTGTGAATATCTCCAGGGGTGGAGATACCACAACCCATCTGACAGTCAATGCCAGTATTCAATCACCCTCACAAGGAAAAAGTGTTTCCTGATGCTCTGGTGGAAAGAAGACATTCAATGTCTTGAGAGCATGTCCAACATATAACAATTCAGTTCAGTGCCCAAGTAATCTTCCTATGACAATTATAATTTAGTATTAATATAGACATATATATATACATACATAAATAAAATCCCACAAAATCATGCTGAGACCATATCCTGAAGTTTGAAGGCACCAGGACTGCCTGAACAGTTCTGGAAAGCAATATGAGGTGGGGGAAGCCAAACCTGGCACTAGGTCATTCCTTATTGTTTACTGGGAACAGCACCTGCACCAGTCCCAGAAATCTCCCCCATATTTTGATTTAGCAGAAACTATTTTCCTTGTTCCAAGACAAAGCCCAGGAGCTAGATAATCTGCAGAGCAGCATTCAAGATTAAAGCCTTTCAGTGTATGCAAACACCCAGAGTGTCTGGGGAGCGCTGGCTTTGAAATCCAAGTTTTATTGACTCTGTTGTTCATAAAATGACTTATTTCAATGTCCTTTTGTATCCTAGTAATATAATGCTTATTGCTTTTTGTGATGTTTAAATTAATGTTCACAAATATTATCTGATGAAGGGGAATAAACAAGGAGAAAATATTTTTGCTCTTAGATAGTAGCATGCAGAAGTAAAATATCAAGCTGTCAACTATGCTTTAATATACATCTTTATTTTCCATATTAATTTGTTTACATCCAAATGTAGAATATCTATAACTTAAGTGAGTTCCCTTTTCTCTGCTGGAAATCTTTTTTACTTCATCACATAAATGGAAATGTTTTCATATCCTCCCCCAAATATTTTATTCTGCATGCATGGCAGGATATTGATTCTGTATAAGATATCTCCCAGAACAGTGTAACAGGCTCTGCCTGGAAATATGTGTGTCCCCAGTATGTCATGAAAAATAATAAAGATCTCAGAAGCAAAGATTTCCCTAATTGTTTTACTGGGGACAGTGAAAATGCTATTAGAGAGACATAAAACCTATTAACAAACAGCATTTGTGGAAATGTAAAAACATTTACTTTCTGTATTGATAACCATTCTTCATCATATTTTTAATTGTATTTCTGACAAAACAATAAGAGAAAAAAAAACTGCTTCTACCAGATAATTTATATTCTAATAAATAAGAGATTGTATAAGTCATGAATTATATCAGCAAATGTCATCAACTGTAATGAAGAAGGCACATGCACATTCCACCTACTTAAAAAGAATAACTGTCAAAGCCTTTCTTGTCCTACATACTATTAACAGATAAAATTATGCTAATCTTTATAAAGAATTTATTGACTATATTTGGATAAAATAAGAGGAAAAACAAAGAAAAGAGGAACAGAGTATCTTCTAGCTTTATAGTCTAAACAGCAGGATACCTCTGAGAACAAAGAGATTTAGTTGTCCGTGATGACAGTTTCTAGCAAAATGAGGCATTTGTCCAAACTGCACAGCAGCTTTCTTTGCCACTTTGTTTCTTTCTCATTCCTGTCTCATTTTTGTTCCTTACTTGTTTGCTTTCACTGCTTAAGTGAGAATGCATACCAGTCTGCACAATTTACACATCAGGGATGGGATATACTGTACCAACACATCATGACAATCAAGAAAATAACAACACCTCTCATTGTGTAATCTAGAAATCAGAACTGAAAGGAAACCTTTAGCGCTCTTCTTCTCTGCCTTCCTTCTGTGTAAATGCAAATCCTTTTTAACAGACTCCAAAATGTCACTCAACCACATGACACAGGACATTGAAATCTAGTAAACCAGGTAACATTTCTTTTTCACAGACCTCTAGATGAGTAGAGGACTTAAAAAGAAAAAGGTACTCTTAGTCCTGTGTTTAACATTTGAATGTTAAATGAAAAACTCCTGCGTCTTTTACTGAGCACATCCGACTTCAAAATACAGATTTAATATTTTATGGGTAAATCTGTAACACTAATATTCTAATGTACACCAAGTCCTTTATTTTCACATAAGAACTGATTATCATGCTGTCCCAGTCATTCCTGTGTGACATGAGCTGGGTTGGGCAGTAGAGGAACAGAGCAAGTAGGTCTCCATGAAGCTTGGCAGTGAAAAGTGCAGACAGAACAAATGCATGCATCTGTACAGGAAAAGAGCAATCTCACAGGCAGGGTCCTGGGAGCCTCTGTGGCTAAGATGAATGTGTCTGTCTAATGTCTGTCTTGCAGTGAGCAAGGTTAACCACGCTGCCAGAGCTACATTAATGTGGTGGGCTGGCTCTAAATGGACACCAGCTACCCACCAAAGCTGCTCTACCTCTTCCTGCCTCAACTGGACAGGGATAGAAAATATAACAAAAGGCTTATGAGTCCTGACAAGGATGGGGAGAGATCATTCAACAATTGTCATAAGAATCAAAAATCCCTTGACTAAGTGAAATTAATTTAATTTCCTTCCAATTCAATCCGAATCATATAACAAAAAAAATAAAATGAAACCTTAAAAATGCTTCCCCCCACTTCTCCCTTCTTGCTAGGCTTCACTTTTTTCCTGAGTTCTCCACCTTCTCCCCTCCAGCAGTGCAGGGGAACATGGAGTAGGGATGGCTATCTATTCATCACAAGGATTCTCTGTCATTTCTTCCTCCTCAAGGTGAGGACTCCTCCCACTTTTCCCCTGCTCCAGAGGAGAGTACCTTCAGCAGTATTTAGCAATGTAAAACAGAAATTTTAGAAAACGTGGAACCAGACTTGGTTTTGGTGCATAGTAAGAGGATGGAGTGCAGTGGTCACAAGTGGCAGCACAACAAAGCACAATTTGGCATAAGGAAAAAGTTCCTCCCCTTGTCAGTTATTAGCATTGGAACAGCTTTCCTAGGGCAGCTGGAGGATCACAAGCCCTGAAAACTTCCAGTGTTAACCTGTGTAAGGCTTTCTAGTGTCTGGTCGAATTTTGAAGCTGGCCAAGCTCTGAGAAACTTGAAGCAGGTGACTTCCAGAAGTCTCTTCTAATCTGTCTTTCTTTGATCCTGTGTTCACAAGTTTAAAACTTTTATTTTGTAAGGCACTTCTTGAGTGTTTTTTTGTGTCTTGCAATAGTCAACATGATCCAGAATTACCTTGTCTTTCCTTTAAAAAATGAGCTCACAAAAACTTGGGATAAGGATAGATCTTCAGAATGTCAGACTGTCTCATTTTTTAGCCAATATCTGATATTAGCTACTCTGTCCTGCATTTCCACAATCACTCCAAATAATTCCAATGCTGAAAATTTAGCAATGATCTCCTGCTTGATTAGAGAGGATAATACTTAATTACTCTGCCCTGAAGAAAGCATTATATAACTTGATATTTTCATGGATTGTTTCCATCAGTATTACCACTTCAGTATCTCACAGTCATGTTGGACAGAAGATTCACTGATCACAGGAAATGCTTTGCTCAGGAAGGCCAAAAAGAAGAATAATTCTCTGCATTTGCTATATTCATATGACTTGCTGCACATTCCCTAATTCCTGTCTCCCATCTTTTTCCATAACTCTTTTTTATGGTCCTGTGTCTTTTGTCTGTACATAATCCAGGGTAGAATTCCACAGTTCTCCTAGCCATTGGTTTCAACAATTGCATATTAATTACTGACTGAGCACAGGCATCTTCTGTCTTTTAGAGATTTCGTGATTGCAAAATATAAATTAGGTATTTCTTAAGCAAAAATAACATTTATTTGAAACTGGTAGGAGAAAGCAAAGAAATTAAATGTGAAAGTCTATGAGAATGTGTATCAGAGCAATGTGAGTAGTCTGAATTTTTGAGTCGTATGTGAATGAAGGTTCCAGTCTTCCTCAGGTTGTGTTCAATTATTTTAGAGCTCTAGCAAGCTCTTCTTTGGCCTGTCTTCTGTCACTGAGCAACTGTTTCTTCTGGGCTATTCCTTCTCTCCTTATGTGTTTAATCATAATCATAGAGCTTCCATTTAAAATAACCCAATATATATTGATACAGAAAGTGTCTGAGTTACAAACATATAGTGCATATAAGCTGCTATCAGCAGCTTCCCATTTCTCTCACAGACTGTCCATAAGTGGCTCTCTCCTGGAACCCAGAGGAAACCTTGATAAAAGAGCAGATTTTCAGAATCATTGTGCCCAGAGCTGCTCCAATTTGTACACCACCTTCAGCCTGGGGCTGTTTTAAGCTTTATTAGCTAATGTCTGCAGGGCAAACAAATGCTGAGGTCAGTTCAGAAAATTTTCCAAACTTTTTAATTTTAACTGAGTTAACCATGAATTGATAAACTGCAGGGATGTACACAGCTGTAGGTTTCAAATAGCTGAAAGTTTCAAATATCAGGGAGATGAAATATTCCCTGTCAAAATGAAAGGAAAACTACATCAGGATTTAAGAGAACTAATAATTCCCATTATTCTCCCCTGTGAAGTGGCAGCAATTGAACTAAACCTATGATATTTGCATAAAAATCACTTTAAGTCATTTGACAATAAATAAAAGGGAAAAATTTCAGAACCTGAAGAAGTCTGAGAATACTTCAAGAATGTTACTGGAAATTATGTATTCCTCATAAAACCTTTTGCCTCATTGTGTTCATTTGATAAGACTTATGAAGTTGGAATGGTTAACAATGAGATAATCCAAGTGACTTATATGTCAAATTAATGGTCAAGAAAGCCAACTTGGAACTATTCCAAGACAGATATTTGGGCTGCTGCCATAGCAAATAGCAATTTTTTTAAAATAAATGCTTGTCCTTAAGGTAACTTATTGTCTTCATTCTTACTTTGAGTAACTTTTTTTCCCCCCAATCTACAGTTTTTATCACACTCAGAAGAACATTTCTTTTATGCAGACCTGTTAATTGTATGAACTATGTGTTATGCCTCTATATTGTATGCAACATACATATATTACACATTATTTTATATGAGATTTTTCTTGTATTGTTCAATGCTATTGCCCATAAGATATTTTGTGGTACTTAATTTTCAAAGATATTGTATTAAATACATAGTACACTGGAATAAGCTGCAACAAGGAAAGACTTAAATAACGTTTTTTTTCTGATAATTCTTTGTTGTGTCTTTCAGTAGTCTTGATAAATCTGTCTTATTTCTCTCATTATGACAGTCTATAGTTCAAAGAGTATATTCTTTAAAATTTATTTGAACTTTATATGAGGCTGATTAGTTGCACAGAAAGGTCTCGAGAGGTCTGAAGTGATCTGAGCTATGCTATCTGCATGAGGATCAACCATTTGGAAAATCCTGACATATTTGGTACATCATTTTTTTGTTCAGATCTTAGTCAATAATGGCTTTCAGCCCCGAAAGAAAGGAAACCAGTTTTTCCTCTTCATTTTAACTCATAAGTATCTTTAGATATATGCAACTGGGTCTCAGTTTGACACTTCCTCTTGCTCTAGTTTTGTCTTTCATAAAATACTGGGACAAAATACTGAAACAAAAAGACAGTTGCATGAAAATTGGTCTAAATAGAACAGTTATGATATGAATAAATGCCTGCACTCTAAAGGCCTGAGTGCTTTTCATGCATTTATTTAAACAGCTGGTATTGGTTTCCACTGGTCACTTATCCGGGGAGCTTCCTTTGGAAATGTAGCAAATAAAAAAATTCTTCTATAAACCAGTGTGATCTTATCTCCCAACTCATTCTGTTTTCTATTGTTCTAGTCTTTTCAGTTTTGATCTGTTCTGTTTAATTTTGTGAATACCTCAAAGACTATTAATTCTCTAAAACTGTTCAAATTTTCTCACATTTCTTGTTAAAATTTTCCTTTAAATTCTAGAAGCATATACTTCTATAAGTCTCTGGTGACAAGAATGTGAACAGTTTTTTTCTCAATCTTGAATGCAAAATAATCTTATTGTATGGTGAAAAAAGTAACAATAATGTTTTCATTCTTAATTCAATAGCTGTTGAAAAGATGAGATCTTTGTGATTGCCATCCAATCAGCTACTGATGCTTAAAAAAAAATCATCAATGTTCTTCACTGGTGATTAATACCACCCCTCCCCTTCACTACCCCTCTCAAAAAACCAAACAAATAACTAAAAAAAGAAAATATATTAGAAATAATATATTAGGAAGAAATAGGAAAACTAAACATTTTAATGAGGGAATAAAATATCCTGTTTGCTCACAAATAATGCAGGATCTCTGTGAAAGAGGATTTATAATGCATAAGATATGTGATGATGAGAAGATAGAGCATGATGAGCAGAAAGAGAAGCTGGGAACAGGTTGTATTGTACTCTGTATTTGTGCCCTTCTAAACTTATTTTTTAAGTGAGTTTTACAAGGGGAAGCAAGGTGTCTTCTATTAGATGCTAAATGTTTATTTATTGAGCTTAGAAGCTTAATTATTTGATCAGAGAAGGGTGCAATGAAGCTCCTATTTCAAAAAGCCTTGTTTTTATAGGCTGATCACCTGGTCTAAAAAAAATCTGTAGCTTTTTTATAGATTTTTCCTTGATTTTCATTGATGCAGTGAGCTTTAGAAACCACAAGCATTTTATATATTTTATTTAAAAAGCAATTGCTTCCTCTATCAGGGATGCTGTGAGAAATGAGTAGACTCAGAATGCTTAGATTTTAATTTTAATTTATCTTTAAACCCCTTGATTTGCTCTGGCTATGTAAAATGGCATTAAAATTGTTCTTACCATGTCCTAAATTTCCCAATCCATACCACTGCCAAGAAAAGGGCCTTGGTGTAAATGAGAATCAGGCCTCCAAAAGAGTGTTTGCCCAGCAGGTTGTCACTAAGGCTATTTAGCTGCAGTTGCTTCTGCAATACTCACATTTAGAAACTTCACTTTTAAATGAAATTCCAGCTCCCATGTTCCTTTACCTCTTAGCACTAACACAAACAAAACATAATGGTGCAACACAAAACTACAATGGTGCAACATCTTGTGGATGTTCAAGAAATATAATGTATTCAAGTAACCTATGCTTTTTCTAGGATGTGGTCCTCTTCCTAGTTGACAAGCCATCAAATGTGTAATCTAAACAAAATAGACTGTTCTAGTGCTTTTAAATAACTCACCAGTTGCAAGACTTAATTATTGTTATCATGTTCTGGAAATGTCTAATTTATGCTCAATGCCTCTCTTGAGGACAACTACAGTTAGAGATAGATTTCAGTGAATTCTATATGAAAGTAGAAAACTTTAGTTTAGGCTTTTTGTGGAATAAAAAATATAAAAGGAAAAAAATGGAAGTCCAAAATCTTGTGTAATTTTTCTGCAATATTTATTGTCTTATACATACAAAAAATTTTTAAAAACTCCAAGCAACTCTTTCCTACTGTTCCAGTACAGGTCATATATTCTTCTGTGTATGGTTGAATCAAATATCTGTTGACAAGCTTAAAATAGATTGGTTTATAAAGGAAGTGCACAGTCCTCAGCAGAAAGATATATAAGGAGTGCCTAACTCCTTTCACAGAAGATGCAATTCTGAATCTGGTAGGTTTATATTTTGAAAACTAAACAACTCCTTGTAGGTAACTAACAGCCAGGCAACAGCATTTATTTTAGCAGAAAAAAATCAGTATTTTATCCAGAAAAACAGTAAATTCTCTGTGAGCTGAAAGAACAGAAAAGTAGTTGAAAATCAGAATAATACATGTTACAAGAAAGTAATGTTTACATTTTTGTATTATCATTCAAACTTCTATTATTAGAATATTTTGATATTAGTCTATATTAGCTTTTCAGTATACACTTCTGAAGTTGTTCTGCTTCCTCAATGCTTTTTGCTTTATAATTTCTTCTCTCTCATTTCTTTTCCATGATATACTATTTACTGCTTATATTCTTTCATCATTGAAGATAAGTTCATATTTAACAATAAAAACATTGACATCTAAATTTCAAGCTTTTCTACCCTTTTGGTAGGGGGAAGGAACAAACACAGCTAATTGCTTACAAAAAAATCCCCCTTTTTTGATTTTTTGAAGGTTCTAACAGTTCACAAACATCTGTGGAATAATTTTTCCTTGAAGAATTTTCATTGAATTTCTCAAGCTACCACCAGCAGCAAATAGCAAAATGCCTATCTGGCACTTTTGGGCATGACAAAATTTCGTGTGAGCTCCCAGGCTGCTCTGCAGACAGTCTGATCTTACAGATGCCTGATCCTAGTACAAGCTTACTGGATTAACCTACATGTCTCAAGTAACATCACAGGCCTGGAACTGTCATCATCATTTCAAACATTTGTGGCAGATATTTTGCTTCCTTAAAGTAAAAATGATTCAAGTAGCTACTTTATAGAAATCAGAAGAATGACCTATGCGAATATAATATTTCAGTTTTTCCAAATTACTTTTCCCAATCTATTAGCATAAAAATTTAAATATACTGTTATGCATTTGAATCTTTCATGAGGTCTAGCTGCCCTTCTTGCTACTTTTATATAGGTATTAATACCTTTTAATTATTAATTGCAATAGACATTCCGTTAAATTTCTGAAGTCAACTTTCTTAGATTTTTATGCCTGCTTTCCTAGGCCTAAGTAATTATTTTTTAAAATATTATGAAGTAGCTATTTTTATACTGTCCCATAATCTCTGGATATATGTTTTCATGTTTATAAGATCTGTTTCTACAAATTATATTTTATTTCATTTCACTATCCTTCTGTTTTCATACTCTTAACAAAGCTGAAGCGATTCTTGATGATTGAAACATTCTGTCCGCCATTTAACCAAAAGTCCCAAAAATTTGAAACAAATCCCAACAGTTTTTTCATTTAAACCTTTAATTAGAATAGCAGAAATATTATCAAATGAACTAAAATGAGAAATGGATGAGTGGCATCCTTGAGCATTCAGTGGAACACGGAACATTCTGCTCCAGCAATGGTTTATTCCCAACCCAGACCTGTGTATCTGTAGTTAAGATCAAGTGGATGTTTTGTAACTGGTCATAACAGATGTGGTTTCCAAACAAAGGGGAAAGAGCTAAATAAAAGCAAAAATAAAATATTGTGCAAAATACCATAGATTCATTGAAACATAAGAATATTACTTTTAAATTTTGTCCATCACTCCTGTTTATTCTTGCTGCATCCATACACTGGGAAGCTGGTCACTGAGATTTATCCATCTGCTATCAGTTGCTCACTGGCACTTTGAATCAAACCCACTGAATGGATCACCAAATGTTACAGTAGAATTTTATCAAACATTACCATAGGACCAAAATTTCAACATTTTCAAAAGCTTTTACAAAACATTAATCAATTTACTCCCTCTAGCTGTTGAAAATAGTGTATAAGAAAATAAAATTTTGTATTCTGTTGATATTTTAAATGCATATGTTGGATTTTTCATTTGCTTTCCCACTTTGAGATAGAAAATTGATTACAGAATGATTTTATTTTATGGCAGTGTTTTGGAGAAATTTGAGAAGAGAAAGTTGAGTGAATATCGAATGTACAACTGAATTCATTTTTAAAAAAGTGGAAAAAAATTAAAAATTAATTTTAATAGAAAAGATTATCAAGAAGAGTTATCCTGACTTTATTAATTTCTGGAGCAAATCTCTTCTTACTCATCACCTGAACTCTGTTAGTTTCATTTCAGTACTTGAAATGTGAAATGCCTTATATATTTTGCAAGCTGCAGTAACTCTGACTTTAGCACCAAATTGGGCTAATGGAGGCTGTTGGCCTTGTTTAAGTGATTATCTATGCAAAGTCCATATGATGTAACACACATGTAGAATCTGTTTTGAATATTTGAATCCACTGGTGCAGCTGCAGTCTAAGCAGAATGAAAGCACATCCATTTTTTAGTGCAGGAAAAAGTGCTGGCTTTTTTTTTAAACGTAGGTGTGTGAGGTTGCCTCCCTATGGAAATCAGAGTCGCACCACAAGTTCTGCTGGGGAATACATTCTGGCTGATAAATTTTTTTTGTTGACCATGTATGCAAGATTTGTTATTGCAAAAAAAAAAACAAAGAGGGTAAAAATTGTAAGGTGCAATAGTCTTAGTCACATTTAATTGTAGAACAAGCTTATGTAATTTCACCATATTCTGATCAGGCATCACAAATTTTGGAGAAACCTTTTGGATTCCCCTTTTCAGAAACTGCTATTTAGTATTCAGAAGGTTGCTCAATGACACTGCTTTTTTTGTGCTCAGAGCTGCACCTTGCTGATATTTCATCTGGGATTATGAGAGCTTCCTCCAAAAAATAGAAAACCTAAAGAAATGTAAATCTGTGCAATTTGTAAGTGATTTTTCCACAGTGTCTGTTCCAGCAGAAGAAGCTTCTTTTGCTTCTACAATCAATATAAAAATTAGCAGTTATTATAATATATTTACTTAGACTATGCAGACTGCATGTCACCCTGAAAACACAAAATTATTTAGAGAGATCAGAGAATTACACTACAGTGTTTGTAAACCCTCTGCAGTGGCAAGCACCGCATCTTGTTCAGGCATTATAGGCACATTGGACCCTCCTAAGAAGAATGAAAGCTGGAACCAATTTTACTGGAGCTCGTTGAAATTTATCTTTTGGCATGACTGGCTCTTTGTTTTACTCACAGTTTATCTGTATGTAAAGTGCACAAAAGATCAAGAATAGTATATGGCTTCTTACCAGGCAAAGCTAAAATTGCAATGCAGAAGTGCAAATGAGGCTCATAAACGCTGCCATGGAACTACAAACAATGCGTCCCGATGAAAAAGGTGTTACAATCCAGAAAAATAACTCAAGGTCCTCATTAAATTCCATATCTGAAATAAAAGGGTGCTGCAAAAGTTCTCCCAGCCTTCAGTTTCCAGATGTTAACTTTGAAAGTAATAAGCATGAATAATCAAACATAGAAGTAACAGTCACTTCAGCATAAGTATTCCAGTATAAGGCTCTGTTCCTCTCTCCTCAAGAACCTCTTATAGATCCTAAGATAAGTAAAAACTTGAGAAATGCAAATTTCTGAAAAGCAAAGGAAGTGAGAGATCACTTAGTGATGATGTATAAATAACATCGCACCAATGTATTTCACTAGCTGAAGTATTTGAAGTACTCAAATTTTCAGATATTTGTGCAAACCATATATATTACATGTACAGTTTAATTGAAGATTAAGACATAGATAGAAGAAAAGAAATTTCAGGTAACATGGGTGTATTTGGCTGCATCATTTCTGTAACAGCATCAATAACATTATGTGGTGAGGCAGCAGGGTTCCCCGAGGTACACTGCTGTGCTCACATTCTAGGAAGTGTTTAGGACACATGCATAGCTTAAATATCAGCAAGAAAGCACCTCAGACAATTTCTGCTTTTACTGTGTGCTTTATAATATGGCATAAGATACTATGTAGGGTTTGAACTGACAATTTACTCCAGTAGATTTCAAATTAGTATACAAAAATGAGGTAGAATATTTTTTTTCTTGTTCTCAGATGTGGAAACGGAAAATTGAAGGGTCAAATACCTTGGTGAATGCAAAGAGTCAAGATTTCACCTCAGTTTTTTTAGGTATTTATTAATCAATCAAGATTATGTGCAACTTCAGACTCAGGGAGACCCAACCTCCATTTTCTTTCCAGATAGCGGAATATTTTATAAAGTTTTATGACAAATGTTAGCTTAAACTTCCTAGTCACTTTCAGACTTTTGCTCTCATCTGAATCATATTTGAAAGGGAAAAGAAAATACAGAAATGAATTGATCTGGTGTTTGACATAAAGCTGAAAATATTAAGTAGGATAAAAATTTATGAGAAACCTAGAATATGAAGGCTGAGTAATTTTGACTCGGGGCCTGCGGTTCCTGCCTTATCAGAATCATTTTCTTCTTACCATGTCATCAAGCAGGATCACACATTCTGCTTTGCTTCGGCGAGGACTTCTGAAATATGATGTTTATCTTATATGTTTGTAGAAAGTTGGTTGAAATTGCTTAAATGCTTGAAAAATTCTGTACATAAAATCTGCAGGTATACTTTTACTGATTGATTCTGATCAGCTTAGCCAACTGAATCCATGAGTGGAAAGGCTGCAATGGACAGTGAATACACTGATAACCAGTTTGGTGCTACAGGTAAGTGCAGTTTGAAATATGTTCTTCCTTTAAAGCTTAAATGAGGAAGAAAGTAAAAAGGCTGAAACCAATATGAACATGTTTTACTTTTCTTTTAATTTTCTTTCTCTCTTCTTTTGGTCCCATGTCTTCTTTTCTAGTGTAATTGAAAGTAATCCCAAAGGAATAATAAAATATAAAAACCTCTAACAAGATAAGATTTTTGGAGTTTACAAAATCAAATCTTTGCTGTTTAGCTATGATAGCAGAAACATTTGTTCTCCCTGAAAGGGTCAAGTATTTACTTGGTAATTCTTTCTTAGGTATTTATTTCATAGTTGCTTGTTTCCTGTCCTCTTCCCTCTGACTTCCTAGCAATGCCACGATAAAGCTTACTATACAATTACACATTAAATTTATTTAGAAATTTTTCAGATTAGAGAAGTATTCAGAGCAATAAGGACAGTTTTCTGAACAAGTCATCAATTAATTTGCAGTAACAGAGCACAGTCCTACGTCACCTACTGCTGTAATTGTATTACAGCAGGAGATGTACCCAGGAGTTCAACTGCTCTCATTCCTGAGAACTAACTATTGATCAGACACACTTCCTCTGTAGACCATGTAATACCATATAAAGGTCAGCATGGACAGCACAAATTGCTTTTATTGAACAGTATAGTGAAGTGGCATTTAAGGTAAAAAAGCACCTTTATGGTTTTTTGGCAGGCAGTTGATTGTGACTGTGTAGTTCATAGTCCTGAAATCTGAAATTGCATCACTCTGCCTTGCCTGAGTAAGACTATATGCTTTGGGAGTCGAGTATCTCCCAAATGAATCAGGCTGAGCACAGAACAATAAAAGATTGAAAGACTAATGAAATGCACTTGCAACATATTTTTTGAACACCCACACAGGTGAAGGGAATCACTCTTCAAAACGAAAACATACATTTGAGTGTGTCAGAAACTTTAATTCATATTTTGTTTTTTGATTAATAATAACTGGTATATTCTTCTTCAAAACTAGGCATTTAATTTAAATAATATTTATAAATGAGCATACCATAAAAAACAAAATCCAAACCAAGCTGACATAAAAATCTCCAACCATATTGGATAAATTAAATATTTTGGTTCTTCTGAAGGTAAGTTGAATTTCCTTCCATTTCTTCTTTTGGATGGAAAAGACATTCCATTAAATTGAAATTGTTCCTGTACAGTACTCATATTGCAAAGAAAAGATAACATTCTATTTAAAAACTCCCGGCAGCATTGATCAAATTTGAAAAGGATGTAATGTGCAGTTTGTAAGAGAGATAATGTTCAGTCCCACGTTCCACCACTGCTGTTGACACTGGTACAGTAGTCTTAATGAGCCTGTGAATCTTGCTGTATGTGTGAAGTTAGTGCCATGTTCTTCTAGCCTAGCTTATTATTTTAATAACTGGTAGAGAATAAATCAGTAAGGAGATTACTAAAAGGCAATTTATTGCCTGAAGACCAACATGTGTGCATTCATGCACATTGGAGACAGGAATCAAATGGAGAGGATCCTGAAAAATTGATTTAAAAACACTAAAATGTGAGCCCCATTCAGAAGAGATGCGGAAGGTTTTTCCTACTCGCAGGCATAATCAGCTAAAGCAATATTGGAATAAACAAATCTGCAAGAATTGTCAGAAGTTAAGAGATATTCTGTTAAAGAGAAATTACAATGGTCAAAAACAAGAAAACACAATATTGGGGAAAAGTCTGTGAGTTTGGTTCATATGAAAGACAACAAAGAGAGCTGCTTTGTAACGCCCTTCAGCCTGCTGCAAAGAAGAAACAAACATGTTTTCTATCTCAATAAAGCATGGGACAGAAATCTTTAGTTGTAGCAGTTATTTTTATTTTGTTTTTATTAATATTATTTCAGTTTGAATATTTATATAAAGTTTTCAAACCTCAAAATTATTACGCACCAGCCTCTGGAGGCCATGGAACATCCAGCCTTGAGAACTGCTGATGACAGGCTAGTCCAGTACCAGGAACAGCCAGTGGAATCATCAACAGGTTCTTGGCCAGGGCAGCTCACTTTTTCAAGTTCTCCAGGCTTCTGTGCTTTTTGTGACTCATTTCTGTCACACTGTTTCAAGATTTTGTTTGAGCAGTGTCTGGTCCCAGTCTCCATTACTGCAGAAACCAATCTGAGACAGCAATTACAGTTAAGGTAGCTCAGAGTTTATGCATGACAATGGCTATTGCTATAACTAAACCAGCAGGTTTTATCAGTTTTTGTCTCTAAAATCAAGTTTACCATCAAGATGTGTTATCATCTGAGAAATAAAAAGGATTTTTCTAAAAATTTCAAAAAGGCATATTTACGTTCCTAATGGGGGTTTATTCCCTTTCTCATGTGGCACTGGTTGCTCAAGCAATAGGATAATATATTAAATAGTGCCGGAGTATTCTGTTCTTGTGCCACACTGTCTGTGCTGCTAAATGATGCACAGAGAGACTTCCCCAAGTCACAAGATGAAAATATATATCCTTCAGAGAGGAAATGACCAGGGTTTTTTGTGAAATATAACATTAAATTCTTTAAGAGGATGGAATCCCCTGTATCATATTCATCATTTAGGCATCCTTGAGACCATGGAAAACCCAAAGTACTGTATAAGTAGGGCCTTTCCAGACAGAAAATGAAGATGGAATATATCTGTGGCCAGTGATGGCTACTGTGGCTTATCCAAATGAAAAGGATAGTGAAGATGTGTAGAAACACCCAAAAAGAAGGGAAATGAAGCAAAACAGACATTTGAACGTAATAACTGAGGGAGCTGCAGAGAGATGAAACGGCTGAGTGGCTGCTTAGGGAATAAAACAACAGCCCCAAATCACTGTGCTGGAAATCAGCTGACAAACCTGGCTAAATAACTCTGTCACTCAAAAACAAAGCAAAAAGTGGAGTGTGACTTTCCAGCTCTGCTTTGCTGTCTAGCATATAAAAAATGAAATGTAGAGAGTCATGGATATGTACATTGCATTTAAGCAGCTAATTGATGCTATCTGCATCCAAGTGCAAACCTTCACCTCAAATATAAATTGATCTGGTTCTTATCCTGCTGTTTTTCACACTGTTCCACCTATACATGGTAAACTTGAATGAGTTTATTTTCATATTTACCCTCAGTTATAGCTCTCCAAAGGTGAGCAGCATTTGTATTTCAGAAAGAATTTAACTCAAACATCATAACCAACATAATTAACATAATAATCAAACATCACAGATGGAAATCTGTATGCTCTGACCTATCTTCAGATAGACTAAAACAGTTTTCTTTCACATTGTTGAAGATATTTTAGTTTTGGTCAATAGTTTTTCTAAATTAGATGAAAATCAGGCCTAGGTTTAACACTTTACATAATTTATTTTCTGTTTTCTCCCCTTCAGAGAGATGCAAAAAAACCAAAAATAAAACCACGTTAAATGATAAGAAACCTCTGAAGTCCAGAGTTCTCCCTCCTATGATGATCACCAAGCTGCAAACATTAGCAAAATCATTCTCTTTATGAATACTTGTAATTTAAAACTTCCTAAAGCAGCAAAAGTAAAAAAAAAAAAAATCAATCAAAAGAGTAAATCAAAGCTTCTTATTTATATCACCTGAAATTAAAAAAAAAATCATTCAATAAAACCAGTTGTTTTTCAGCCAAGGTTCTCCTTTAAGAAAGAGTTAAAGGAAAAAAAATAGATATATAATTAATTAGATTTTGAATCACTCAGTTAGTGAAAAATAAACTTAATGTCCTTGATACTGGGTTTGGTATTGATTTCCCTATTTTTAGCCACAGAAAAATCAAATACTCTGTTTCACTATGATATGATTGCAAAGTTTAAACTTCTGAGTAAATGTGAAGAAAATTTGTTTATAACACATCATTGCCTAAAATTCCAAAAGAATAATTTCTGTTACCCATAATCTGGAAGAAATACTACTCTAGGTAACACTGAAAGAGCTACTTGAGTGCAGGGTTTGTTAAGTAATGCAAATCATGAATATTTTCATCTATTTTATGCCCACTCTTTCCACATAAAAAACTACAATTCAGAGTAAATAGCAAGGACTAATTTTCTGCCAGTGTTGAATAAATGCTTGTAGAAAAAGTTGGCAGCTTCATTGTTTAAATAATTTCAGTGCTAAAAGAAATCACAGCAACAGCTCAATGCTGGCCTTAAAGACGTTATTTTTATTGTCCTTTGCACAAAGCTACTTTCTGTGCTTGCTGTGCCTGAATCCTCTTTCTAGCTAGAACACAGTAGAGAAATAAAAATTTATCTCACGAAAATTTTGATATTCCAAAATTTGTTTTTATTTTTCATTCAGACAAATGCCATGTTTATCATCCACTTGTGAAAAAAGAAAGAAGTGTGTGAGGTGGCAGTTCATGTAGCTTAGTAACTGTAGGGTGGTAATCTGAAATAATGAAATGTACTGTTGGATTCAAGTTGCAGGATGTGTTCCATCCTCAAATTAATATGTGGGATTCAATGTAAATGCGTGGATGTGTAATGCCATTTGAAATATCTGCTGCTGGCCCCCAGCTGCTGTTCCAGGGTGACATAGGACTCCCATTAATCTTTTGTCCCTTCTGCCAATTGGGTGCAGATTTTTGGATTTGGATGCTTTGGAGCACGTCAAACACTATTGTGCATGTATGTAATAGCAATTAATAAATCCATTGAGAGGGATTTTCATGGTTTTACCCCAGATTGCAAATAAACCCCTACACAGCCACTCATTCACTCAAGTGAGATAGGAAGAGAATTGGAAGAATAAAAGCCAGAAATCTCATGGGCTGAAAGAGAGACAGTTTGAGAAGGAAAGCAAAACACAACAAACAACAAAAGCAAAAAGAAGCAATTCACTGTTTCCTACAAACAGGCAGGTGTTCAGCCATCCCCGGGAAACCAAGGCTCCATTGCACATAATGGTGACTTGGAAAGAAAAACATCATCACTGCAAATATGGGTCCCCTTCCTCCTTCTTTCCCCCACGTTATACATTGACTACAATGTCATATTGTCTGGAATGTCCCTTTGGTGATTTGGGGTCACCTGTGCTGGCTGTGTCCCATCCCAACCCCTTGTGCACCCCTGATCTCCTCACTGGTGGGGTGGGGCAGTGACTCTGTTAAACACTGCTCAATGATAATGAAAATATCCCTGTGCTATCAGCACTGCCTTCAGCACAAATCCAAAACAGCCTCGTACTAGATAGTATGAAGAAAATAAACTTTATCCCAGAAAAAAAACCCCCAAAAAAATCAAACAAAAACAAAACAAAACAAAACAAACAGAAACCAACAACAATAACAACAACAACAAACACTAAACAGACAGAAAACCAAACCACACCCCAAAAACCAAAGCAGCACAGGGATCATTTTGAAGTTAGATACTGAAATTTCAGTGTTTCCATGCAAATCAGACATGCAAACTGGCACACTGGTCCATGGGGTGGAAGTCAGTGCAGGCAAGAATGTGCTGAGTACTTGTCAGCTCGCTCCAAAGTAGATTGTGCTGAACTGAGACTCTGGCCTTTACAGGGCACTGGTTACCTTCCAGGAGGCATCTAAATTCACATTTTAATAGGAAGAGATCATGAGAACACAGTCAATGGAGCAGAGAAAGGAATCCATCTTGTTTTTAAAGCAAATAGCTATGTATTTTAGGCTCCACTGCCTGTATTGACTTCCATTTACTAAAATGAATATCCACAATCCTGTGCTACAAGTAGATGGCCAGCCCTTACATGAAATATTAGTGGGAGGGATCCAACATCTGCTTTTAACTCTTAGCTCAGGAAATATTTCTTATTCATATCAGTCTCTATAGAAACACCCGAATGCAAGTTTCTTCATGTTGCAGACCTACTGGAGCATGCATGGGATTTTCTATTCACATATAATAACTTTTTATAAGGAAAGTTTGAAAGAAATAATGTTCAGTCAAGAACTTTGTACAGACAAAATGACTTTGAAATTAGAGTAATTTTGGGTGAAAATCTTTTACCTAGGCCTATTATATTATTCATCTCTTCTGGAGTCCAAGTATGTCTCTTACAGAAGTTGTCTATTTCATTTTCTTTCTAACTATTTCAACAAAAATACTTGTGAAATTCAGAGTTTCAAGGAACTTCCTTGCAGATATCAATCCTAAAACCACTGAAGTTTTCAAGCATTTTAGTTATCAAAAACTCTAAAGCCAGTGTTATTATTTTAGGAAATAGTGATGAGTATTTAATTTCAATTTAGTAAAGTGTAATCTGCAGGATAAACTATTTCTCTACACGATCATTCACTAGCTAAAAATTATGAAGGCTTTGTTATCTACCTCTATATTTAAAACTATTGACTCTTAATTGTACTAGAGCTGACTTTTTTTAATCAAAACATCATGCAAAATTAACACTTTTCCTATCTGTAGGAATCTATATCCTATCATATGAAATGCCAAGTAATTACTTAAGGAAATGTAATACACCAGGGTGTTGCAGGAGACATTGTCAATGCATTTATTAGATAATTCCAAATAGACTGGGATTGTAGAAAAAAATTTGGAATTTTATGTACACAAAATAAATTACCCAGTACAACAGACCTACCCTTACTTAACAGAACTTCATATTGATTGAATTGTCTTTCAATTGATTTCTTTCTTTTTGAGAGCTAAATTTGGAGATTAATATAATGGCTCCATCCTAGCAAAAGCAAACTCACTTACAGACATTCACACTCCTCATCTTTCTTCCATCAATGCATCATTGAAGGAAGATCCTTCTGCAGATGAAAGTTGCTTGTCACTTGTTGCAGCTGTCCAGCCAAAGGTACCTTCAGCACAGATAACATCAACAAGAAGGAAGGAATGAATGTATTAGAGATATTTTCTCCATCAGATTTTGAAAACTTTTATAACTTTAAAATTAATTTATAATTAGGATTTAAAAATGTCCTTTTTTTTAGAGAAAACCTCAGGTCCTTTTTAAAAGCCTGGGTGATTTTTTGAAGGGACTGGTGACTTTTCAAAGTCTCAAAACATTTGCATCATATTATTCCAGGTATAATAAAAGGCCTCAGTGAAATTCTCTGAGCTCTTTCCCTGACTTTCTCTTCTGTAACACAGTTTTAACTAAAAATATTTTGGTTGCCTAGGACCAAGGTGCCTATAGGCAGCGTGAGCAAAGGGGTGATAATAACCACTTCATGGTTCCTTCAACAGGAAAAAAGTGTGTGATAGTGATAAGGCTCTATGATAAATCTGCTTAACAATGAATATTAACATTTTCTAGAACTAAAACAAAAATTTCATTAATTCATGCCTTCTGTAGGAAGAAACTTTAATGTTCTAGAACAGGCTACTATAGTTGTATATACATGAAAGAAAGATGGAATTGGCAGGAAGTCAGTAAAGATATGTGAAATAAAAAACATATTCTCTCAGAAAACCTCCATGTACACATAAAAAGCATGCATACTTCTTATATATGCCCCAAAGAATATTCACTAATTAAAAAGAAATTGATCATACTACAATGATTACAATGGAAATTCAAAACTCAGTAAGCAACACTGTGCTTCAGATTATGTCAGGTATTTACAGAGTCAAAACTCAATAATTTTATCAATTAGGCCAGTTAGTTAACTTTAGGCTTAAAATATGGATAACTTCAGCATTGGGTTTATTTTTAGCTTTGGGTTTTTGCTCTCATGACAGAATCAGATAATCATTTTGGCTGGAAAAGACCTCTAAAGTCATGTATTCCAACCTCCAACCTTTGACTGATCACAGCCCTGCTGTATTACATGACAGGAATTAAAGAAATTGAATTTGCGGCAACTGCAATAATTCTGAAAAATATGGTTCCTGCAGTTTTTACCCATCTTGATGGACTGAAGGGTGAGGAAAACTGCAGTCTTAATAAATCTCCCGCAGCTAAAGATTTAAAACTCACACTGTTTCAAATTAGGACAACAATATTTATTTGCTGTTGAATTCCAGGCAGCGTGACATTTCAGCAGGGAACATTTTATAACAATTCAACTTATGACCGCAGAAGTTGCAAACAAACACTTGAGCCACATGCAAATAAAAGGTTTGCATATTAAACAAAAAGACAAGGAAAATTGATTGCCATTTCTGTCTTTGATCTTTCCAGAACCAGAAAACTACATGGAAAGGAAAGCTACTAAAAGGCAAGGAAGCTTAGGAAGGACAGGAAATAAAGACAGCACACTCATTGCTGTCCCTGCATGCTTAGGGACAATTGACCAACATTACAGTCCATCAGATCCAGTGCTTTCAAGCAGGTTGTTTCTGTAAAATAACTACTATGAACATACAGATCCAGATGACATTTTGTTTGTTTGTTTGCTTGTTTGCTTGTTTTCTTCTTCAAAGGAAAGTTGGATGGCTGGCTAGCAGCAGGAAATGGGAGAGTGAAGCTCATAGCAGAGGAAGCAGGTACAGATGACATACTCCGCCACAACAAAGGATTCAAGACCATCACAGCTTTTGCCACTAGATTTGTTTTTTTCCAAAACCCAGACTGATCCTATTCTGAAGCTGCTTTACAAATCCAATGTATTTTCAGTCTGCTTTCCCCTCGTTTCCTGCTGTTTAGTTGCACATTGAAGCTAATCTATGCATTCAAAGTGGTTATATGATTGACCCAAATAATTATCAGCCTATCTCAGTACTACCAATTGATTCAATTGTTTTTGAAATTACTTTGAAAAGTGTGGCTCTCAAGTCTACTCAAGAGACCATAACTTGAGTTGGTTCTGTAGTTAAATGAGATGCCTTGGTTGCCAGAGTCTCATATTTATATAGACTTCACCTCTGAGAAAGTGAATGAAGAAATAAATCTTACAATGATTTACATCACCCCAGTGTTGTAATGGATTTGAAAAGTTTAATGAGAATTTGATGGGAAAAAAAAAGAAACAAGCAGGGTCATCAATGAATTTCCAAAGTTGTAGGAGAGACACTTGTGTACAGGTGAACAGCAGCAGTGTCTGCCTTTTCTTGACTACAAAGTAACAGGGAGCATGCGGACACCTCTACTTACATGTGGAACTGCATAATTTAAGTAATTTGGAAATAGAATAGGAATCTTGAATGAAAAAGGTCAATTAGTGTTACAAAACAAAATATTATTGCCTTTAAATCTATATGATCCACTAATTTAGGGTGAGTGACAATCCGGGAAGATATTTGCAGTCACTCATATTAACTGGTGCTGCTGAGCAAGTTAAAATGGTCTAAATATGGCTTATACAAACAAGAATTAATCAGATTTCCAAATCAACAATTTTTTGAAGAAAAATAGTCACAGGAATATGCTAAAAGCTGAACACTTTTGGCAACATTTATAATGATATGAAAAAAGAAACATTTCAAGACTTTTTGATTACAGCACTTTCCTTTTCATGCAAATATTCCTTTGATGCAAGAAAAGGGGAAAAAATTACAAAATAAACCTTTTCAGTAGGCTGAAAATAATGAAAAGCCTTACCCTATACAATCATGATTTCATATTGTGAAACATTTCTGCAGAAATGTTATGTTCTTTTGGAAGAAAAAAACCAAGAAAACAAATCTTTGTGAGACTCACAAAATGCAAAACCGGCTCAGACCTGTCTTGGAAATGAATTAATAGCACAGGTTATCGTCCTTTGGATGACACACATACCAAATTTAGTGTGCTGGCCATCTTCCAAAAAGGGTAATTACATTCTACTTACCTGTTATTCTCCTGCTGTTTTTCTTGTAAGATGTATTTTTTGTTACATTCTGTTCCAAAATCTTGTTAATGATGCTGTCTTCACAATGATAGTTTTTTTCTTTGTTCTTAACCATTAAAAATACACTTTCTGTGGAATATATGTTAAACAAGCAGTAACTGATAAGTTATGACCCTTAAAAATTAATTCTGTAGCACCAAATCTGTCTCTTCTTGAGCCTTCAGCAATATGAAATAAACTTTGTAAAAATCTACACAGCTGCTGTCATGAAAGATAACTCTCCATTCAAGAGAACTCCCAAGAGCAAAAATGAAGTCTAAAGAATATTTTTAACTGATGAAAATAGTATAAATGTTGATTAAAATTGAATTGTATATTTACCTACCACAACAGATTTAATTCTTGTGTAAGCTTTCTTCTCTAGAATCTGAAGTATTTGAAATATCAAGGGTATTATGTAATTATATAAACAAATAGAAATTTACTCTACTGATTAATTCTGCCACCTACTCCTGATCGGTATCTATTAACAAAATTCAAATATATGGGTGTAAACTTCTACACATATTACCTCTTTTCAAAGTTTGGAATTCTACTCCAAACAAAGAGTATTTGAAAATACTCTTTCACTGTTAAAATTCTAGGTCCAGCCAGATTCCATGTACACATACCTTCATCACTAGAAATTCTGTTTGACTGGTTTCCATCTTCCAGGCAGGGCTTTCAATTGTGTCCAAGTATCTTTCCTGGTATGCTTCCTTCTTCTGGAAGACTCAGGACTTTTGTGCCATTCTGATACTTTGCAGCAATTGGGATCTCAGCTATTCATCATATCCCAGTTTTTAAATTCTAATAAATAAAGGAGTAATGCTTTATTGCTATGCTTCTTAAGAAAAGAGACCTTGAACAATGCTCTTGCCTTCCTTTCCCCTTCATTCCCCTCCCCTCCCCTCGTATCAGCCCCTATAGCAATCAGAGCTTACCAAATGAACTATCTATTATAAAGACAGAAATTCAACCACTGTTTTTAATAAATGTGAAATCAAAAATGTTTACAAGATTCTTAAATTTTGGCATATGACCTCAGGAAAGTTGTTCCTTCTTCCAGCAGACTTTTTGAAACTGCTATTTAATTTTCATTTTTTTTTTTGTTGTCTGTTTAGAGCAATGTGTTCTCCAAAGCTTTGGCTTGCCTGGCTTTCATATGATAATCAGAACTGCCATATGTTTAAGAGTTTTATTTCTCACTTAACTGCTTTAACTTGCTGAAATAATCAGCATGACTCAAAGCCAAATTCAATAGCTTGATGAAAAGAACACTCACGAAGAAACTGTCCATCACTTTTTCATACTGTGACAAAATGGTTTTCATTTTTCTGCAATAATTTTGAGCAGTTGTTGTGTGTTCACAGCATTCTGTTTCAAACTTCCTTTTGAGGATAGAGCTGAGTTAATTTCAATGAAATAGCTATTGTAGTTATATATAAATTACTCACTAATTCATGGGCATGATAAAAAACCTGAAGTTGCTATGGACCAAAATACTAATTTAGCACTTCAAAATACATTTACAAACAAATTTGAAATAGAATAACACCTGACTTACATTTTGTGTCATAAATGAAAACCTGGTGTAGAAATGTTTTGCTAACCAGGAGAGTCTCACCAAAACAAATGAAGCTTTTTTAGGTTTCTGCTTGAGTATTGGTTCAAATATAAGCAGTGAAAAGAAAAAATGGATTATCTCCTGGACATGATTTACATACACTAAGGCAGACATTTAGTGCCTTCATTAGGAAAACTTGTGTTTTA
Source organism: Ammospiza caudacuta (assembly GCF_027887145.1). NCBI lineage: Eukaryota > Metazoa > Chordata > Aves > Passeriformes > Passerellidae > Ammospiza > Ammospiza caudacuta. The sequence goes on along the minus strand of NC_080598.1, from coordinate 47,600,241 downwards.
GGCTTTGCGTGGCACAAAAGTTACTGAATCAGTATCATAACTACAGTAGGCTCTGAATGAGCTTCACTTGCTGATACATCTTAACAAAATATAAACTTGTGATTTTCTCTAAGAGGTAACTTTATTTCTTATCCTGTTCCCACACAAATTGTGAGAAGGGAAGGCAACAAAGATAACTAGTAAATATATTTGTATCAATCCTATGATTGTACATAAATATTTAAATAAAATTGTTAATATTGTAAAGTCTGAATATTACTAATCAGTTGTACTCATAAACTCTATTTAGTGTTACATTGTTTATTTAGTAGCTTCAAAAAAGACTATGCTATGTCACATCTTTATTTTTATCACATTTTATCAATATCTTCATTTGCACACTCATATTTCCTCTTGTAGAAGAAAAGAAATTCTCAGCTACCTTATCACATAATTATATATATTATATAATATATATAATTATGTATATGTTATATATAATGATATTTAATTATATATAATTATATATTATATAATATATAATTATATATTATATAGTATACAATTATTTATTTATATATATATATATATATAATAGATTCAGTATTAAGACCAGTATAGAAATACCAGAAAAGTCTCAGGAGAATAAACAATAACTAAGAACCGTGTAAGTTTCCTGAGAAAATAAACTAAAATATATATTTTATAAAATCTATAGCTTAACTACAAAAAGTACTTTTAAAATTATTTTTTCTCCAGGAATTGGATACATTAACATCTGAATTGTGTTTTATACCAATATCAGTGATTAGGCTTGACTTTCTTTTTATGGATATATGTTAGTGAGGAGGTAAGTTTACTTCCTTGTGTGCTATCCTTGTAGCTTTTAAGTAGGGATAAAAATAAAATGGCATCAGTTTAATTATTTTGTATTGGTGCTATCTTTATTTTTTCTATATTGTCAGAAACTAGGTAGATCTGGTTATATAGCATATGTGCATGTAGCATTTTAGGTACAGCTCTGTAGCTTGTGCTTTTGCCTAAACTTTGCCTATTTCAGTGCACTTTCAAAATGGAATGTTGGAGCATACAAGAAGAGCACAGGGAACTAATTAATACAGGAGCAAATCACAGTCAATTCACTGAGTAAGACTGATCAAACCATAATTACTTTTAAATGTTAGGTGCTATCAAGAGTTACAGTGACATAAGAGCTCAGGAAAGTAGGTATGGGTAAAATGTGACAGGTCCTAATATTAACATCAAAGGTTGCCATGTCTTAGAAGTAACATGAATGTTACTTAAGCAAATGATAATACCTTTGCAGGAAAGGCAATATAATTATCTCACATTTTCCAGCACAGTTTTTTCACACCTACCACTAAAGCTGCCAGTGTTAAATGCTTTGGTAAACCTTGAACTGTTTGAGCAACTTTGCAGCCCTGTGATATAGTGTTGATATCAGGTCATAATGCTTGTAGCTTTGTTTTACTTGGTTTAGCTGTAATAATAATTTCTCTGATTGACCAGTTGTCTGTATCAAATTGTTTTAATTCTGCTTATCTTCATATCATGCAACTAAAATTTTACACAACAGTAACAAGCAGATCTTCCAGGTAGAATGAAGTATCCCCTCCTTCTCTTTCCCACTGGCAGTAAGTCATAACCATCTGACTGTGGAAACATTCCCTCACCCATGGAGACCCCACTGTTTTTGCAGGGATCATGTGTTGTGTACTTACTTATACCTTTATCTGTAAGGACCTAACTTCCAGTAAAACCAGAGTTCGGCTGGGCAAAGGAAAGGATGGAAAGTTTGGAAAGATTGAACACCTTTCTGAATCTGAACCTGGGAGAACAAAGACACTTTGTTTAAGTGTGACCGTCTTGCTATGGAGCACACAGGTGCCTCCAAACCTCAGGTGGTTCCCAGGAGTGTTCAGTGGCTCAGAAGGAGGTTGATAGCACACTCAGGAGGATGTTGCTTAATGCCAGGTGAGGAGCTTGCTCTTTCCATCTGATTGCAATGTATAGCTGTCCATTCCGGCTTGGTGCTAAAAAATTAACTGTAATCATTTCTTACCTACATTCAATCAACAAAATTGCAGTTAATTTGTATAATTTCCTAAACATTTCTTAGCTACTTTTTTTTTTTTTTAAATCTAGGTAATTTTGATTCATTGGATGAATGACGTGCTTATAGCCTCAGTTATGCTGAAAAATGTGGGAAAAGCAAAGTGAAGGACAAACAGGAATTCAAGACATGACTCCAAACAAAGATAATGTAGTAACAAACTCTCCCTTTTGCCTAGAAGAAGAGTCATTTTTTGAAAAAACACATGATAAGTTTATAACTATATTGGCATAAAGGATTTCAAGTAGGACAGAAAAAGTTTCATTTGAGAATCTGTGTGGTTTTGGAGTGAGCTAGTCTTGGAAGCATCTTAGCTGAGCAGATTCAATCTCAGTTTCGTTGATGCTGACATAACAGTCAGCAAGTTCAGATAATTTCCCAGGAAAAATTAATGCATGAATCCACCCCAGATCAAAGTGCCTGTGTCTTTACTGACAGCAGTTCTAAGAGCCTTTTGGAGTTCTAGTTCCATAATTCACCTGCAGATTTGCATACATCAACATTTTAAAAACATTATCTTGATTTTCTGTAAATAAAACAAAGTCAACAGGAGAAGAAGATACATGGAAAGCCAGAATTAATTGGAAACATGGTACATTTCTTACACACATTTCTCCCCATTTGTTTCTTAATTTCTATTCTTCCTCAGATAAAAATTAATCCAATGTAGAATTATTCCACTGTTATATAAGATAAACTCCAATCCTTTTTCCTGAGAAGTCATGATCAAAGAAACAAAGATTATTGTAAAACTAGGATTAGTTTTTTCAGCTGTGTATGAGATTGGACTTTGAAAAAAAAAGGATAATAAAGAAAACAGTAGAGATATGGCTGAAAAAGGAAAAGAGATTATAAATCCTGAGTACATTAAGTCCTGTGGAGCTCAGGCTGTATTAAAATTCCTGTACTAAGTTGTGCTGAGATACTTCCCTGGAACATTGGGAACACCATAACGAGAAAGGTGGATGCAGGAACCAGGGAAGGGGTGGAGATATGGTGAGCAACTCCCCATTACCTGGCCCATGGCGGAAGTTTGTTTTCTACATACAGTGAGAACACTAACAACAGTTTTCTCACTATTTAAAAAGATCAAAATATCTTTTGGAATAATTTATCTTATTAAGGGAGAGTTCATTTCTATATCTTTATCTTTTATACTTACATTACTTCTTCCATTTGATGCACTTTTCCCTTTATCTACACCTCAACATATCAAAATTGTTGTGTCTGGGTTTACCTAGGGGCTAACCCTGTGACTAAGATATCATCTTGGGGTGCTTGACTTTTTTTCTTTAGCTAGCAGCTAGCTTACCAGAAAGAACAAAGAAATGAGCATTGCCTTTAGCTCACCCCCAGGTTCCTGGATATGCTAAAAGTCATGCTCTAAACCTGACTTCCCTTCAGTCTAATATTTGTGTCTAATATCAATCTAATATCTAATGTCTCATGACTAATATTAAGAAAAGTACTATCAGAGGTTTGAACTGGATAATTTTTTTAGGACACTGGTGCTTAGAGTAGTGACTTTCACCAAGGTTTATGATGGTAGCTTTTGATGCTCTCTTAACTCCAATTTTAATGGCATAAAATTACAGTGCAACTTTTAAGGAGAAAAGCACTAGTGGAATCATGTGTGCTTTACAGGGTACAAAAATGTCATGCTCAACTATTTTTTTAAAAATATGGTTGATTATTTAGTTTCATGCCAACATCTTTCTCACATCAAATCATAAAGAATTGTTGTACTACAGAATATATTTAATATAATAGTAAAGATGGATTCATCCAAATCTGTCAGCTAGAACCTCACTGCCAGATTCCAGTAGCAGGTTTTGTCCCATTCCTTTTATGTAAAACACTGAGTTTTAGACAGTAGTTTGAACGGCATCACCTTGGTATTTGCCAGAAGAATACAGCAGTAACACAATCTGGATTGTCAGTATAGTGAAGTGCAAATATAACCATGAAAATATTGCTTCTATGTGTGTAATACAAGAATTTCCTGTTGATGTGTTTGAATACATCTTTGTCAAGCAAATGTGCAAATATCACAGGAGCTGCTGAGAAGACATTTTAGCTATTTCATATGAAATAGCATTGACGTAACATGCCTTGGAGACAGATGTATCTCTGCACCCAGTTAGCTGGGCTTAATTACACATTACATTGACAGATTTGTTTTTTCTTGAGAATGCAGATTTGATATTTTGCCTCCTCCTGCTACACCCCAAAATCATAATCTGAGTTCTTAGATGCAATGAATGGCTGATGCTCATTGTCTACCACCCAGCACATTGCATAGATGCACATTTCACAGCAAAGGCCATTGTTTCATTGCAGCAACTGAGATATTTTTAGGCATAAGTGCTTTGTTACACAAGGTTCTGGTATCTGTGGACAGCTTTTTTGCCTTATTCTGTCTTAATTTTCTAATTCTGCTTATTTTTTTAATGGTTTTTAACTTTTGCCTGGCCTTTGCAGAGTCCAAAGTGCAGTTTCCCTAATAGTTTGATATGTCATTGACGGATAAAAAAATAAAAAAATAAAAAAGAGTATTCCAATGCCTGAAAGGGTGCAGCCACTCCACAAACATATATTTTGAGGTCCTGTTTACCTTTTCATGAGATGGGTAGCAAAAAAAAAAGTAAAGAAGTAGAAAGAAAGAAAATGTAAAGTTCTGAGTCTCATGAAATTTGATAAAATTATGTTAATCAAGGACATGGTCTGATTGGTGGTTGAAAAATTATCAAGAGGTAAATAAATTGCTGTATGGCACTCTCAGCTTTGTAAATTTGAACACTTTTTAACCTATCAGGCCCCAAAGATGTCCCAGATGTCTTGATGGAACATGCACTGCACAGAAGAAAATTTAAAGGACAAGTCTCTAAAATACATCCCTGAATTAATCTCTAGTGTGTTTTCATTACAAATAGCTTATTTTATTATAAAATAAAAAGAAAAAAATGAACACTAAAAAATGAAAATATGAGCTTTGCCTAAAAATATTTGGTTTGTCCCATGCACAATTTTATTCCACAGAGATAAATCCACAGAGATAAAGTTTAAGGCTGAATAAACAAGAAAGTGCTGTTTTGAATAGATAACATTATAGGTTTGAATGCTGCAAAGTAATTAAAGGATATAATACCCTTTATAAAAGATCAATATGCACTTGAGATCAGGGCAGCATCTATTTCTGAAATGATATAGCACACACTGATTTCTATCACATTTTCAGTATTGATCTGATATGAACCTTGTTGATTTGACTTCTCAGCTTGTTTGCTGAGGTTTTAAGACTGCCTGTGCCTCCAGAGTGAAATTAAAGTCAAGGCTGTTTGCATGTCTACATGAAGTGCTGTTAGCAGGTCTCAGTCAGAGACTCTGCAGTAAACAAGCTGTGTATTCCTTTGAAATTATCAGTTCCAGCTCTGCTTTGACAATTTCTTAGAAACTGATTTTCATGAGAAATTCTTTGATGAGAATGGTGAGTGCAAGAAGCACGAAGCTGTAGCCTATTGCTTTCTTTTACATGTTTGTTCTTTTATGCATGGAGAAGCTCTTTACAGCATTCTGATCAGAAAAAGGCTAGTGAGGAAATTTTTGCAATGATTCGTAATTGGCTTTACCTTGATGCAGTTGATATCAGAAATTGCTTGAGTAAAAATTAATAAAAGAAGGGAATGGCATTGCAGCATTGCTCAGTGACAAGACAGCCAACTGAATGGGGCAATATAATTTTTCTTGGTATACTAAAATTGGAAGCTCCAGAAAGACAACTATAGACTTTATTTACACATGGGTCTGAGATATCTTGCTCATTTCATCCCTTGAAATAAAAGAAGAATAAGTCCTTTGGACAGTGGCTTTTGGCACTTACAGTCAGGGTTAGAGGCTGGACCCAAAAAACTCCAATTCTCAAAACTACTTCCAAGCTTCCACACAACATTTCAAGACCATAAATTTGGGTGGGCAGGAGTTAAATTTTATTCTAACACCAGGGAAATTTTAAAGCTTTCTTTTGAGATCTGACTAGGAAAGATTGATCATACTAAATAATGTGCATAAAACATATTGGGACTTATAAGACAGAAATTGTGTCACTTATTTGGCTAAGTTTTTGTATGCAAATTTGTTATATAAAAGAGGAATAGAAGAGAACATATTTCTCTCTTCTCCCCATGTACTTGGCATTTCAAAGGTTATATGGCAATTTGAAAGACCTGGGTTTAAGTATGACTTTTGTGTTTGCGATCTTCTGATCATCATTACCAAGAGGTTAAGCTGTTTTGAAATGTCATCCACCATTCTTCTAAAGGGCTCTGGATCCACTGGGTCAACTCACTGGCTTGAGAGCTGATTGTAGTTGGAGATATGAAATAATAAACTGTGAAGTACATTCACACTCCTCTCAGAGGAAATGAGATGTGTGGGAGGCAGGATGGGGGTAAGCTCTCATGGTGGATGGTGAATCTTTGCCTCTTTGACACAAAACAAAACCTTTATAACAAGGGGCTGGAAGTGAGAGTGCTCCTCCCCAGCAAATGCCTTCAGCCTGCTGATCAGGGCACTCCTGTGGGAGGGGGAGATGTGGGTTTGGTGCCCGGGACTCTCACATCCTACAGGAGGTCTCTGATGCTCCAGTATGGAATGACAGGGTCACAGCACCAGACCCTCCTCCAGCTCCCTCCTGTAAAAGCAGTGACTCATTTTCCATTTAGATGTTATACACCAAGGAGGCCTGGTGAACAGAAGTACATCTCAGTAGCACAGAGTTCATAATTTAGCACAACTACCATTCTTCTGAGTTTTTCTGTAGGCTGCTTTAGGTAGCTTCCCACTGAATTAATTGCCATGTAATTTTGGGCCCTATTATGGACTACCTAATTTTATTTAGACTGAGCAGAAGCCCAAAATATTTTGGTTAGTGAGTGTAGATTCTGCTTGCAGGATCAGAGTCCTCAGAACCTTTTTCTACCTGAGGCTGTAACTTTTACAAATTTTAAAAATGTCTGTATTTATTTCTCCACAAAGGAGAAAGAGGAGTTCTTGATTTTGGGGGAAAACCCAAACCAAAACTTTAAATGGAAAACATCTTCTGCTTTTCTAAAAAACATCTTCTGCTTTTCTACTCACTTCTTTGATGAGATAGAATCAGTAGTGGTATTTTACACATTACCAGAGGCTGTCTTGTTATATTTCCATAAAATTTGCTTTTTGGTCAGTATGAAATTGGCAAAAGACCTCTTCCATCTAGAATCCAAAAAAAAGTAAAAGCTGTTTCAAAGAGGGCAATGTTTGTTTGCTTTGTAAGTCTCTCTAGCTTAAATTTGCATTTGCCTTGACATCCAGGTAGATCCCATTTAACTTGGTTGTATTGATTTCCTTATTCTAATGGTAAGATAAAACTTTTCATGCAAGGGTAGCTTCTGAGATTAGGTAACTCAATGTAATTCAATTGATTTTAGTGTTATGATGATCTCCACAAACTGAGAATTTGGCCCCAAGCTAAACATTTTATTACCTGGAACCTTTTTATTTTAAATTGATAAACATTTATTCATATTCTGTCTAGATTAGTAATTATGCAAAATAGCTGTCAACCAGTGATGATCAGTATATACTACAGCAAAACAGACAGCAAAACAAAAGACTTGTGATTTATCCCCATGCCTCCCTGAATCTTAAATCTAGAAGATTAAATGCTTCAATGCTCAGTCTCTACAGTAGCTTAACACTCAAGGAGCATTTACTCTGTTAAATCATTTAAGTGGCTTGAGGAATATAATGAAAACACAGAAGAGCCTCAAGCTTCCTGAGTAGAAGCTGGAGGATGATTTTCAAAAGCTAAAAATTACAAGATCTTAGACATTTCAAGAGGGCAGTGTAAAGATCCTTTACCTGAGCTATTTAGTAATAAATAAGAAAATAAGTATTATCACCCTAGTTTAGATTTGTTTATTAACAGAAATTTCTCCAAATGGTGAGATTTTTTTTTTCTGGGTGGTAAATTAAATAAGATACACAGCATAAAATGTAACGCTCAGAGACACATTATTAAAATAAAAATTTCCTTCCTGCTTACTTAGGTCCATAACCAAGAATGAAGTGACCACCACACTATTTTAGAAAGATAATTGAGGAGTTTTTTCTTGACATCTGCTCAGTTTGAGAAAAGTGACTTGGAGTCATCCTCTCTGCTGGAATCCCAGCTGTACTGCAACTATGAATTTTCCTTGGAAAAATGTGAATCTCTGCCTTAACTACACTTTTACAGCAAATTTATTCAAATTATCTCTCTGTTCTTCAGTAAACCTGAAGGTGTAAATTTGTAAGCGTAGTGAAGGAATAAAAATTTTACAGTGACTTCTCATAGAAACCAAATATGAGTTGCTGCCATGCCTACCAGCAACAGTGTGTATATCAGGTTAGACACAGCCTACTCGTAAACTTCTGCTGTAAGCCACTGCAAAGGCCAGACAGACCCAAACAATGCTAAATAACAGTGGGTTTTTTTCTCCTTTAAGAAATATTCTCATTCTTGGCATCTTTTGCTTCCAGGCTGAAAGTGTCCTGTCATCATATTTACATGCAATCTAAAATATTCATACACAGATGTCTGGTCACAACAGTATTTCTTTTTTTAATCATGTTTTCACTTAGGTAATGTATGGTCATATAATGAACATCACCTACGCACCACAAAAATGAAATAAATTTACTAATTTTTTAAGTGTTGAAGAAATCATCTATCAAGAAATAGCAAGAAACCAGAATTTGTCTAGAAAAGTTTTTTGACTTTGCATTTAGTTCGGTGTTAGCTAACATTATATAATAAAATGATAGATTTTAAGGTTAGGATTAAATATTCTGTTGTAAAAATACAGACAAAATGTCATCTGATTTTCTGCAAAATTATTTTGGAATCTTCCTGTTTACATATATTTCAATAAAGTTTTTTAGATAAATCAGCAGAAAATAAATTACCTCTATATATTTGTTGGTCAAAACATCATTCATTAAATTGAAAGTATCACTAAATCTTTTGGAAAACTGGTATGTCTATAGTTTTTTTTAATGAGGATCTTCCAACTTTCCTACATATTCTAACTAGACCAACTTGGTTTCTCACTAATATTCTTTACTCAGGTGAAATTCCCTCATTTTGTAAATCTTGTTAATGCTGCAGGCAGAAACTAAGCAGGCTACTCACCTGTAACTACTTTAAAAATACTTAAATGAGCATTTGCCATTTCAGGGTCAGTTTGCATTCTGGACAAATGCTCAGATCTGCTTTTTTCATACTTGCTGATTTAGCCAGGCTGCCAATTACTACCTGCTTGACATCCAGAATCACATCTCATATCTCACCATTTGTGAGGATGTTGTATGTCATCACTTCACTCTAATAAACATCTGAGGGCTCAGCTTCTCTCAATTCTTAGCAACTGTGTAAACAAAAACGCAAAGGATAATCTTGGAAGGAAGAGAAAAATAGAGGGGAAATAAACTCACCTGTGAAACCTCAGTCTTTTCTGGTAGAAAGGAATGGGTTTAGCTTGGCTCCTATTCATTTCTTAACTTACATCCCAAAATTGTCATGCATAATTTGATCCAAATGGATCACCTCGGTTTCAGGAGGGGAAACGGCTCAAGTAACAGGAAATAGTGAATCACCTGTAAGTTATTGAGAAGTCAGACTGCCACTTGGATCAAGGTTAGGGTAATTAGCTGGTCAGCCTGAACTGCAATTTGCCTGAGGAGAAACAAATTAATTTGGTTTTCACATTTTCAGCATGACCCTTGTTGCTTTCTTCCTGGATCCAATGACCTCTTCTTTATGCATGACTGAAAAATATCTTTCCCACTGCAAAAATACTAATACTTCTTTCAAAGACAGTAGTGGGTATCAGCAGTCATGAATGTTTCTAATTTCTTGCCATTCTACCTCAGTTTTCACACTTTTTATCATTGACATTGCAGACCAAGTCAGCTGTAACTAGATTATGCATGCCTTTTATTTTTCAGTTCCCCATAAGTTTCTCAGTAAAAACAGAAATCTGAGTTATTTGCTGCAGCATGCTGCCTGAGCTCCTGTAATACAAGCACATTTATTTCTGACACTTGTCTCTTTCTCAACTTTTTTTCCTATTGTATTTTTAAATCTTAGATATTTCTTGTAGCTATATACTTATGTAAAAATGTCCTATTTTGGAACAGCGTTGCCTCTGTTAAAGACAACAGAATCTTCCAGCTGACCTCCTTATTTCACCTTAGGCAGTGTCTAGAATGATCACACCAAAGGATTAAGTTCAGTCTAAACAGTTCCACTTGGCACACTAGACTACCAGGAAAATTCAAATTAAGATTATTTCCGTATGTGATACTTTAGTCAGAATCTTTGCATATGCACATGTGCATGTGGGTATACACAGCCTTTAGAGTGTGAGGAAGCAGTAAAAAAGAAGATTAAGATTGTACCTGCTCTGGTCTGGAGCCAGGTGCAGATCCTTTCCAGACATTCTCCCCAACCCAAATTATTCTGAAATTTTCAGGCAGTAATGGATTCTGCTGAAAGTTTCTGGCAACAATTTCTCTGCTAATTCATGAATATCCCTATTGGATAGATCTTCATGCATTAGATATATTAAAAAGACTTCTCAAGTATTTAAGGGTATTATTCCTATTAATAGAATAAAGATATTCTGCTATGTGTTGTATGAACTCATATGCAAAGGCAGCCTTAACTAATTCTAAGGGTCTGTTTGTGAAACTTGAGACTTTGCTCACATGGCACTTCTGCCAAAAGAGTGTAATTGTGATATTAAAGAATAAATAGGTAATTTACAGTAACATGCGAGACTGACTGTCACTGTCCAAGATGAACCATGGAGAACAAAACCTACTGAATAAAGCTGTCAAAATCATGTTGTCTTTCTAAACTGGATTAGCACAGAACTTGGGTGATACAGCTTTTTGCCTACATTTAAATGGGCAAATAAGAATTGACATTTAGCAAAGAAAAAAAAATAGGTCATGCTGAGTAGGACTTGTAGTCTTCTAGAGAAATTAAAAACTAGTTTGAAAAGCCCAGCATCCAGCAGGTGTTGTTTTCCCCTGTGAAGAACCACACTGCATCATTACTACCACCTTGACTCCCAGCCCTTATACAATCACACAGGGTTCAGGAAAATATCCATAATGCACTTGCAGGATTTACTTCTGTTTAAAAAGAAAAGTAAATCCACAAAATAAATTTGTGCATGTGGGACAAATGGTCAGTTTGGGAGGAAAAGTTATTTAGACCTTCTGTAGAGAAAGATGTCTGTTTCCCTATTAATCAGGCAGTACCCTCAAGTGAAATGTAACCTTTCCAGACCATGGCCTGTGGTTACCACTGAACTGGCTGTTTATTTGCACAGTTCACTTCATTAAGATAGGATACTGTGAGCTACCTTGAACTTTCACAAACCAAGGGGCTTGTGTGTCAACAAATCCCTGTCATTTTCAGCCCAGTATAAATGTATCTTGTTTCTGTTTGCTTTCTTCTAGTAAGCAATCTGTCCTTTTTCGTTTCACATTTCCCTGCCAAAAAATATATCACAGTTGCTCAAATTGATGTTTAGGCAGAACTGCAGGGTGAATTCCTTTCTTTCCCCCTGGGGGAAAACCTGTGAACACACAAATACATATATGCACACACTATCATCTGCAGCCTGAGGCTTAGCAGCAGCCAGTTTAGATTGCTTCAGGACAGATTTTTCTGTAGAACATGGCTATGCTATTTTTTTTATTGGTGACTTGTGATAAAAAAATGTTTCTCCGACTCAATTTTTAATTTTTAAGTCATTCACTAAAGGCCTGAAAAACTGTCCAACTTATCTGGCTTTAAATAGTTTAATGCTGCCACTGAATTTTAGAAGAAACAATTCTGAGTTTGAAAGAAAATCAAGGAAAGCTAGTATGCTTATATTGTGATTATCAAAGCAAATTTAATATACATTTAGGTTCCATGCCAGCCCATTCAGAAACATTTCAGCTTATTGGCAAATTTGCATTAGGCTACATTTAGACCTCATCTACAAGCCATTCAATCTAAGATTCAACACTTAGCTTTGGGATAGGATGCATTAGAACAACATGATCTTAGTGATATTTGTATGCCACACAGACCCCACCAGCCATATTAGAGATCTGGATAAATATGAAATTTTATTCCAAAGGAATTTGCTGTCACAGACAACCTGTCTGGTATGAAGACGTCTTTCCTAAACCTGCTGGTTTTGGTGAAGAGTTTAGGCTTTTTAGCTCAGCTTACCACAATGCTGTGAGACAGAGCAATGTTTTTTCATGCCCAAATGGGAAGGACACACCAAAACAACAACAGAATTTCCAGTCCCAGGCTGCCTTGCCTCACAAGATCATGACTGACACCATCACCAGCCTGATCTGCCTGCTCTAGCGATTCCACTGGAGCAGGAGGGTCAGACCACGTCCTCCAGAGGGGCTTCCCAACCTCAAGCAGTGCTCCTGTTCTGCATGGTGTGTACTTGTCACGCAGATTTGGTCAATATTTTAATTAAGGAAATGGATGAAGTAATATTAGGTGAGTACCAGGAAGTTGTACAGAACATCCAACTCAAAAGAAATGCAAGGCAAGTAAAAGCCAGGATTAGACTCCAGCATGATCCTGAGAAACTGGAGAAATAAGCGGCTATCAACGAGATAAATTTAAATGAATAATTCACTACACTTATTTTAACAAAAAAAGGTAAAAAAAAGGATACCCAGTATACAATTGGCAAATAACTGGCAAATAATTGACTTGAGAGCAACCCTATAGGAAAATGATTGACATATAGTAGGCATCAAGCTAGTTGTGAAAAAAATGGTATTTCTAATTGTTAGTATGAGTCTCATTGAAACATAGAAAGCAGCTGAGCTTTTGTATTTAACATTAGTGCAGCTTAAGTCTAGTGATACCTGCTGTAAGATGGTATTTATAAGCTGGATAAAGATAAAATGGAGAAAAGCTGAAAGAATTGTACTGGTTTAATATATAAAGGTGAAGGTTAAACATGGGATATTAGAGTAGCCATGTCTATGTCTTATATAAGAAACTAAGTATCAGAACCAAGAGGAATTTAGCTTAACAATGTATGTAGTTGCAAAAGGGTACCACAGTCTGGAACAAGCATCTGAAGGAATTTCGGGAATCTTTGTGATTAATCAGTTTGGAGGCCTTTTGTTTGGTGTTCAGTTTTTCCTCAGACTTTAGATTATTGTTTCTTAGCAGTAAAATGAAGGACTAGATGTTGTAGGTCCTCAATAAGATTGTGTGCTAAATTATATTTACAAGTTTACTTTCTTTCTTGCCGTTAAATTAAAAAAAAAAAAAAACCGTAATTAATTTCTTGTGAGTTTACACTTCTAAAAATTTAGCTTTATTCATTGTTTTTTAAGAAAGAGTAAAAAGTTAGTTTGAGAGAAAATATTTTCACTTCTAATAGGGATCTCATTTAAGTATGGGTGATTTGCAAAGAATATGTTTGTCTTTTTTGTTTAGTAACTGAAGACAGAGAAAACTGCATTTACATTACAAATAACTGGAAATTCATTGATGACTTAGAATTTTCAGTTCCTTTCCTCTAATTATGTTCACTTAAAGGATCATCAATTCTATGACCTTAATTCTGAATAATGCACTCATATATGTTTGAATCCATCCATATGGATGGGGAAAAAAAGTGAAAAAAAAGGTGTGTAAGAAACTTAAACACATCTGTATTTTCACAGCATGCATTTGTACATTTAGATATCTGCTGGAGACTTCTGTTGATTAAAGGTTTTTAAACTATATGTAAATGCATGTTTCTATAGCAGATTTCTCCCTTTATATTTTTAATCAAAATCTGCTCTAGTATAGGATTTTTTAAAAAAGACTGAAATGTGTCAAATAAAAAAAAATAAAGTGAGTGAGTTATAAGGATAAAATAAAGTGAGTTAAAGGATAATGATTGCAATGGGTCAGAGCAGGTTCCTGTGACACTGATGGATACAGAAGCATTGCTGGAGATGTCAGTACAGAGGTAAACAAAATCTGACAAGGAGACAGATTCTGCTGCTAACAAGAGATAAAAATGGCCTTCCATTTTTTATCTGCTTGCTGTAGTTAAAACAACCAGTACAATATTACTGATTCTCTCAGATTAATTAATCTAGTGGGAAGGCTCCCATAAAATATATTTGTTCAAAGTAAAATCTGTTTTAGGTTACTTACTCTGTCCTCTGTTTAGTTTCTTGTAAATTTCTTTTATTTCATTTTTTGTGAGCATTTGCCTTAGTTTACTTAGACAATAAAGATGTCATGTTCCTATATTTGTTGAGTGAAGGTCTTTTCCAGAGGTCAGTTCTCTTATATCTGCACTGTGTACTCTATTGTTTTATAAAAATGTACTGAGTAGCAATATATTTCCTCAACATATGAATTTTTTTCTGCTCTTGATATGGATAAATAATGTTTGTGACTTGTTTACTTGATTCTTGCTTTTCCCTCAGTAATTGATGAATACATTTGTTCACTAATTGAATATGTTCATTATTTGACTACATTGCAGATGGTTGAATAATATTAAGAAAGATCTGCAATATTTTCTGCTTTTAACTTTTAATCATTGCTAACTCTCTTATCTCACCTAATTTGACATCCGATTTTACCCATCACCTGATCCACATTCATTTCTCTTCAATATGAATCACAAAAGCATTAAAAAAAAGAAAAAAAAGGACATTGAAAGTTTTCCAGATCGCAGCAGGCTTTCATATTACAGCTCCATAAAAGAGCCTGTTTGGGCTGTTAGGAACCACAAAACTCCTCCAAAAGTACACACACTGCCATTCCTGCCTCAGGTTCACCAGGAGCAGCTTCTCCAGAGCACGATGCACATGATACCCTTGGCACAGCTCCAGGAATGCTGGATCAGGCGGTCCCCAGAGAGTTTGGTGGGTTTCGGCTGTGTACATGTATGATGGGCCAGGAGAGAACCACAATGTCTCCTGACTTTATTGTATGGAATCTTTTGAAGTATGGATATATATTTTAGAGTATTCCAGCTGTAGCCAGAGTTTACAGGTGTTCATAAGTCGTGATGTCCAAACAGAACCACTGTCTGGGTACAGAGCTAAAAGCCCTTTCCCATAAAAGTTTATATTTAAGAAAGCAACAGGTTTAATGAACTGTGTCCTGAAAAATCCAACTTGAGCTCCTGTGTTGGCTTCTAATGTTTTTTCTAAACTGTGCAAAAGAGCCTGGTGATTTGTGTCAGCTGTTTTGTCAGTGTTCAATTCTTGCCTAGAGACTTTGGTTCAATAGGCAGGATGTGCATGTTTTCTTTCTCACTTCAGAACTCTTCTCACATTCCACTTCATCTCTCTTGCATTGTGTGCTCCCCTTGTGTAATGTAGGAATAAACCTTATGTCATTTTTTGCAATGAATTATTTGTATTTATAATTTTAGATCATATACTGACTGTTCTGTAAAATGCCATTGCTATTACATGTTTTTATTAAAGTAGCACAATGAGACTTTAGCTTCAGTTGGGTTCTAGGCACTACAAAAGAGATTGATAATAAATATTAATAATGAAACAAAATTATATTTGTTAGAAGATGGGAAAGTTGTTGGTTTGGAGCATATTGTAATCATCATGACAGAATGTGTTACATCTTATGTACTGTTTGATTTAAGTAAAATAGGTAAAACTCTTCTGCTTATAAAAGTGAAGCAGTATAAAATAGTAATTTAACCCCAGCCAGTGAGAAACTCTTCTAAGTTCATGCTTTATTTCACTTCTGAAATTCAGTCTGAGTATTTGTAACAGTATGCCCTGACCTAGCTGTCTTTCAAGAAAGGAAGGTATATTTCAGTCAAACTTTAATTCCTTTACTTTGAAACAATAATGAAGCAGATTTAAACGGATGTCCTCTGGAAGCTGGGAGATTATTGCACTGTGATCCCCTTGTTCTAGCTGTCTTATTTGTACAGAATAATCTGTATCCAGACAGCACACTATATTTAATGTAGAAATTTCAGTATTGAAATTCACTACGAGAGCGATGCCAGAGAAAGACACAAGTCAATGCCTACTTGTGTTAGACTGAACTGATAGCTTGACTCAGAGATGCAAGAAATGGCATGAACTGGTGTTTCTGTCCTTTAGGTTCTCTGTCTGAAAAGCATGACTAATGGTGCATTATAAAGTAGAATTTGGGCCATGGACTTTCACATTTCAAAAAAATGTACATAAATAAAACAGTACATTGATGCCTTTTCAATAGACTCACAGATTTCCTTTGAAGGAAATAGGTCAGATTACAAAATAAACTCTGTAGCCTCTTATTTACTAAGAACAGTGTCAGAAGATGGTCTTTCTGAGCTCAATTTTTTTTCTTTAGTGTTCAAACCATTCATACTCCCACTTTTTTTTTTTTGAATCCTCTAATGAAATTATGGCAATAAAATTTACAAATTTACAGCTCAGTAAAATCTTGACTGGGTGGGCTACCCTCAGTACTCTCCAGTAAAAAAGGAACTTCTGATGTCCAAGCATAGGGAAAAAGCAGTAACCTAATAATATCTATCTTTTTTCCTCTAAACTATTATACCCATTTCACTCTAAGTGGGGTATATTATTTTCTCCTAAAATTAACCTAAACCAGGACACTATTTTATTCTACATCCTGTAGTGTTTCTATGTTCATGTCTTGATTTGATTTCATGATAAGAACATTTGAGTATTCTATTGATCACAAAAGCTTGAAAAAGAGGAGACATAAACCTTCCTTTCAAAATTGCTGTCTCCAGTTTACTAGTGAGAGGGACATGTCAGTTTGTTTTACTGTTTTCTCTCTAATATTTAAACTGGTCTTCTCCCATTTTCCCACTTAGGAAAGCATTGCCTTTCATTGATGGAGATTTTGAAGGACTTAGGAGTCAGTCCATCTGCCTTGGCTAAGGGGTCAGAAAAGATTTCTTCATTCTCAGGTAAAAACAGCATGATGGATTTGCTCAGCTTCTTCGAAGTCAAGACAAAAAGGATATACACTTCTTGGAGAGGTTTCAGGAATTTCTTTTAGTCATCTGTAAGAATATTGTGTCCAGTGTGGATAAAGATCAAATAACCAATTTTACTAAATAAGGAAATCCTGGAATTTCATCAGTGAACCTTGAAAGAAGAATGGAGATGAATCAGTCTTCGCAAACTAATATCTTCATTTGAGTTCCTTTCACCCAGTGCACAGCTGTGTAAGGATAAAGAAGACTAATGAGAACAGCTTTTGGAGCAGCTTGAGGAAAACACTATCTCTGTAATGTATTATACGATGCAAGTCTTGTAACTTGACCATTTTAAGAACTGCAAAATTAAGTCAATACACTGAATCCTGCTTCTTAAATTGCTCCTGGTATTTCAATTACCTCTATATTCAATTACTTATTGAATTTTATTTTGATCAATCAGCTTTGGCTTGGGACTGTCTGTCACCACTGTACTAGTTCCAAACATTTTCAGTCTATACTGGTGGGATGCATGTTTGTTTTTATGAAGGCTCCTCAGTTTCAAAAGAATTCAATGTAATTATTGTAGAGTTTCAGAGAAACTGCATGAAAAAATTTCAGACTTGGATTCTGAAATCTTTTGAATAAGCAAGGTGAAATGGAAATGAAGAACAGTAGCTGAGACAGTAGAGGAAATTCTTACACAGTAAAAAGGCAGGAATATAAGGTAGTACCATAGAGATGTAAATATGCATTAACGTGTTCATTGCAAAAATCCAACTGTAGTTTTTGGCTTATTTGTACACAGCAATTGAGTTTTGTATTTTTATCCAGTTGCAATTCATAACTATGCTAAATACAAGACTGGAACAGTTCAAAAGTAATTTTGCAAAACAGTGAATGTTTAGGGGGAAGAATAGGGAACATCTATTCTGATTGCTCTTTTTATTAAAACCTGAAATTTGTCTTTGAGAGTGGCAAAACAACTTTGCCATTTCCTGAAAAATTTCAGTTAGAGAAATTTTTTCCACAGAATGCAATTGTTTCCCTTAGAAATTCTCCATGCTGTGACTGTGTGACTTAATTAAAGTGTTTTGCTCCCTATGCATAAAACAAATATTGCTGACTGAAGCGACTATCCTTATGTTGGCCTTCTGGACTAGATTTACAGCAATGTTTAGCATCTCCCTTGAAGAAAGAGACATCTAGTTTTTCATAAGTGGGTTTAGGCATTAGGTATTTCAAAAAATGCTTTCAGCAAACAATAAAGATTTGTCCCCTTATCCCTGTTGTGTTTTGTCTAGATCCATGGTTTGATCGCAGCTATCAAATCTATTTATAACTCTAATATTCCATTTTCTGAGCCTTTGCTAATCAACTGAGTGATGACTATTTTTCATCATCTAATCAGCCCAACTAGGAGTTATTTATTGAGAGTTGCAAGAACACTTAATTTTCATTGATAAAATATCTTTTTCTATTTCTATTTGATATTGATGTCAGCCTTTTATGAAAGGCAGCTAGTAATGGATGAACCCTTAGCCTCAGGCATATTGCCATCTCTATTCCTGCAACCCACTCCTGTCTGGCAAACCTAGTGTTTACTTTTTCTTTCTCACAGCACTTCATAAGATTTCTTGCTGTTACGAGCATTGCATCATTGCTGACCTTCTACAGAAGATTATTCTCATTCTTTCCATGGCCCTAACCAATTATTTTTGTTAAGTTTTACTCTAACCTCTCATGTTTCCTTTCTCCCTAGTTTTGGTAGGTTCTGCACATTTTTTAACTGGTAGTCATGACCTGTTTGCTGATGATTATGAATGTATGTCAAAGGTTTTTTGAGTCCTTTTTTGTGTCCTTCTTCCATCTATGGCAGCGGAACGAGGGCAGTACACAGTAGACAGGACTATGTTTTCTCAATGCTGTAAATTCAGGGTAACATCTCTCAGGACATATATTCATCTAGTGCTCAGTGAACATACACTTTTTCTTAGCACTTTCTCCTTTCCTAAAGAAAAGCAGTATGTTCCCATACCAACGGGTTGTGATGGACATTTTGACATGTAAATAAGTGATTCTTTTTTTTAAATCCCGCTCATGTCACTCAATCACTAAGGCTGCTAATTATCTTTTCCAATGTTTCCATGGAGTTCAAAGAGCTCCTTTCATGAAAGGAAGCTGAAAACCCAGTATTTAGGTTTGTCCTTTCTTACAACGCATTGTGTGATTTTAGAAGCTGTTCTGTATGGAACCCCTCCTGTTTTATGTTTTTTCACCTGGAACATTTTGTTACATATTTCCCAACTTTATTTATTAACACCTCAGACTCTTTGGTCCCATAAGGGTTGAGGTACCATAAATGGCTTTGGATCTGCTGCTTGTGATATCAACAGAAACATCCCAACCCAGGCAGAATTGTGACCCCCTTTGCTCAGTGCTGCATCCACACTAATCACCTTTTCCAAACAGGTAGTGCCCATTAGCCTACCAGAAGGTGCTCTGCAATTTCCCAACTTCATTTAGGCACCATTTAGGATTACCACATGGACATGTCAGATCTGATATCTGCTAGTCTACACATCTATGTTGACATATACATCATTCTATCATCAGTGAAAGTATGTTTAAACCAAAACTTGAATAAATTGTAGCAGAGATCATCATAATTTGCATTGAGAAAGAGAGTTTAAAAAGATGGCTAAATGCAGTGTTAGCACATTAATAATGAAAATTCACTCTTTTCACTTATATATAAAGAACAGAAAAGCAAATATCACTGAAGGCAGTCTGGCAAAGTCAGTTCTGTCCTTCATGTGACAGGGCTCTTTGTGGTCCTCACAATGTATCTTTGGAAGCTGGTTAAAGGGAAACAAAAGGAAAATTATACCAAAAGTAGCACAGTGGGAAAGAACCAGGCAATAATGGAAATCACACCACGTTCCCCCAGCAGCCCCCCTGTGGTGTATCAGATCAAAGTCTTTCTATTTTTGAATTAAAGCTTCTTTATATTAAATACCAAGAAAGTATGTTTAGATAACATTAAGAGACTGACTTAAACCATAAAAGTCAGGAAATTCAGAATTAAGGCTGACACTCAGTTCTTAAATCACAGACAGAAGAAAGGCAGGAGTGGGGATGGGAAGGTGAACTCAGGCACAGAAGTGCAAGGTGAGGAAGGGAAGTGAGACCTATCTTGGCATCTTTCTACCTGTGTCACTGGAAAACTAAAGATTGTGTTTTAGGGGTTTATTAATGGCCACTATGCCAATGCTTTCCTTTTTTTTCCCCCTGACAGATTGGCCAAGTAAATATATAAAATATATATATCATTATATACCTGTCATCTTAGATTAGCTATGCTTTCTGTAGCTATCCTATTGAGCCAGGAAAAGAAAAGGTGTTGTGATTGGTCAGCTTTGTTTTCTTTTCCTTCTGAGATTCTTGCTTCTCTTAACCCCACTGGTATTAAGTTATAACTACCCTGTTCTGAAAGCTAGGTTTATGCCTTTTTTCTTTTCTTTTTTTTTTTTTTAATTTAATTTAAACCCCACTAACGCTTATAGGTTTTCCTATGCAACTTCATCAGGATATGTTTTTACTCTTATTTTTTTTAACAGATTGTTTTTTAAAAAGCTGAATATTTACACCCAGAATGTAACCAAAAGACTAAAAAGTTCCTTCTATATAGACACATACAGAGTGTATAAACACAGTCTGTATGTGACTATGTAGACACACAGAAAAAACCAAAAGAGAATAATTTAAATGACACAGTGTTTATTCTGTATGAGCAAAAATTTATTATTTTACATGATTGAGAACAAAGTAATGGATTTTAATTTGAAATATTCATTAACTAGAGTTACATGCTGGCTGTCAGAAACCACAATTCCCCATATTTTTTATTTTATTTTTTAAGATTAGAGAGAACACAGATTGTAATAACTTTAAATATTAAAAAACTGAGGTAATTTTTCAAAATACATATGTTTATTTTAAACTATTAAATATAAAAATAGCAATACATCTTCTTCCTATTTAATTAAATTAAATGAAAAATATGAAATATAAAATGTAAAAATATTCTGAAAGCTACATATCTTTTTTTTCCATTTAGTCCTCATAATCATAAAGAGATTAAATAAATCATAAATCATTAAATAAAATATGATGGGACACACTGCTCATTGCATTTTGTTTTGGTTTGCTGGAATAGGAACTGAGTCTTTCTAGGTTGTCTCACAGAGAACCTTGGCTCCTAAAAGTGTTGTCTTATTCAGAAAGTACTGAACAACCCCAGAATTGTTCATCTATACTTTGGAATGAAATGTTCATTGTTGCATTTGATCTTTACATTGCTCACAATGAATTGGCACTGGGATTCTTTTGGGAAGAAGTTGGTGCATCTGGACGCTAATTAGAAAAACTATAATCATGAGCAATAGGAAAAGCATAAACACATCTGTACAGGAAACCTGATTTAAGAGAAAATACATCTAGGCAGAGTAACAATGCAGAACACATGAGCAGACTTTCATGAGCATGACTGTGTGGAAAGGATGATATTTGTATGGTGCATCAATATCTGAGGTAGATTTATAAACATTTTCACTTTTACAATTTAGAGAAAAATTGATACCAACAATATTTTGCAAACTGTATTACTTTATTGCTTTTCTGATGATTTTCTAATGTCATAATATGAATTACAATGAATAACTGGGTTGCATTTCAAAGAAAAAAATTGTTTAAAGCATGAAGAAATCATAAAATTATTCTTATTTCCATTTAAACATGTGAAAGTGGAATGTGTCTTAAATTTCTAAAACTGCATTTGATTCTTCTTTGAATTTTTTTTCTGCTCAATTAAAGAAATATAACTTTCCTTTTGTATGGAATACAGATTTAAATTTCAGTGTGTAGCAGGGAAACAAAAATAGATGTGAAGCTTCTGGCTGGTTGTGCATGGAGAAAGAGTGAAATTTTATTTCACAAAAAACTGTAGCCAATATACCATTGGTTCTTACAACTTTTTTTGTTCAGTTTCCATTCCATCCAATAAAAACATTTTGTATATAAAAATTTGATTATAAAATGCAATTTATGGATCTCACAGTCTTTACAGTTTTCAGTTCCTATAATGTTCTAAGCACAAAAATATTTGAAAGACATCATTATTTTTACTGGAGATCATCAATAAGCAGGCTTATATGTTTATATGATATTGCATAAGTAGTACAAATACCAACTTTAAATTTACTGAACATTAGGAAAGTTTTCATGCAGTTACATAAAAAATAATTATATTTATAGAATTGTTTTTTGAAATACTATCCACATGTTTGTTTTTTTTTTTTTCATTGAAGGTCTCTTAAAGAATTTGGTAAAAGCAATTAAACTACATGATATACATGTTATATATTTCACATTAAGTATCTTCTTTGCAAGGATATGTACTTAAGTGTGAAGTGCATTGATATAAGGAAGTGTCATGTAGGCTTATATGAGGACAGAGATATATAAACTTGTTAGAATTCAAAAATCAGGTACTATTTGTAAGACCAATCTATTTTAGCAATATGGCTGCTGACCTGGGGTTTTTTTGTGGCTTTTTTGTGTTTTTGTCATTTGGATTTATATTTTTTTTTTATTTTTTTTATTAGACTTTTAAATGGGCTAGGTCTGATGCAGCTCTGCATTGTGCCAGGCAGACAAAACATAAGTGATATTTTGGAGCCAGGGCAGAATTCAACTTTTGTTTCTTTTGGGTGAAGTAATGGCATGTAGAGAGAAGCAGATGTGCACTAGCAAATAGGCATATACAAAACTAAACATATTAGCACTGGAATGATGCTGGCTTCTCCAAATGAAATCTGACTGCCATTGTTTAATGCTATCATAGCAAACCTGGACACTGCAGAGGAGATAAATACACAAGTCACACACATCAAAGACATTTTTAACACAATCTGAAAATTCTATTTGTACTGGTTTATTCTGATTAAAAGTTAAATCAAGTCTTACATAAAAGAAAAAGAAGTCAATAAAGTGGCCATAAGGTTACCTTGGTTATATTTCACTTAAAAGTGTATAGTTTTTGGTTAAATTCTGGTGCCTGTCCAGATGCTGCTGTTATCATTCTGGGATCTGCAGCTTCCAGTTTTCCAGAGTAATTTTTTTACCTTCTTTAAATAGGCCAAAGATATCCATCCTACATATGAGAAATCTTGATGCTTAATTCCAGTTTCAGATAATTCAAAATGCAAAAAAATTAAAGTTCTTAAGATAAAGATTATTGTGGAAATGCTGAAAAGCTTTTATCTGATACTGAAAAGAAGGATTCTGTAATCAGAATTAGGTTAACTATGCTTTATCCTTCCTTGTTATTGTTGGCTTCCTCAAGTCAAGACAAAGTGAAGCTACCAACTTATATGCAATTGATCTTCATCGCTTAATGTAATTAGCTCTTAATTATCTTACTAAGTAATCTGGATTTGTTTAAATTTTTAAAGTGATTCAAAGAGATGCCTTTATTATTACTGTATACAGTTTAATGCATGCTCCATAGAATCTCGGCAGTGAACACCTCCTAGCTCCCCTCTCTGTCTCTTTTCTCTGTGTCTGTATTCAGTTTCCATGTTTCTAACAACCAAGCACACGGAACCAACAACCTCCCAAAGCAGGTCTGCAATCACTGTATATAGTATATATACCATATATAGAGCAATCACTGCTCTACTATAACTTGCATACATCCTGCACTCAGCATTTGGCTGATTTATATGAAGCATACTTCTTGTTTTGGTCTCTTTTTTATGTCTTGGTATATAAAATTGACAATACCTTTCTGATAAATGCTCTGTCATATGTCTTTGTAATGGATTTAATCTCACATGCCTCAGTAACACCTTTTTCCACACAAGCTTCTATTAGAAATGAAGAATCATGAGACCTAGTGAGCACATTACTGAACAAATCAGTTTTGACTAAAAAAATCTGTCCAATATTTGGTAACATCATATATAGTATATGCATCACAGCAGTCAACACATGGAGAACATCCTAATTTTTAGCTGGGTTTTGTTGTCTCCTTATCAACCCTGCAAATTAAAAATACATCCATTGTATCAAACTAGCTGTGCTTTCTCTGGAATTAAGAGTTTCAAGTACTTGCAATTGTACCTCTTGTATGCAGATGTTGTCTATTAATAGAGTAAGAAAAGACATTGCTGTTATTTGGACTGGTACAGGATGAAGATATATTAGTGCATGCGTTCATTGAAAAACAGGAAGAGGATTAAAAAACCCAAGAAAAACAAAGTGGAAGATTTCAGAGAAAAATTGTCTCAAATATTTAATCAGGAAAAAAGAGGGGTACAACAATACAGTCATTGCACTCTTTTATTAAATCTCTTCTTCCTGTTAATATCAAGTCAGGGCAGCTAAAATATGTAAAGTGACAAGCCAGCCTAGTTATTAATCTAGAGTTGAAAGTAGGAGGCTCTTGGGGACCACAAGACGTGCTCCACACATGCAGCAGAGCTTTCTTGAAGTCACAAATTCCACAATGTTGTTCTTCCAATGTCCTACCTGCTGAAATGTCCTGCAACCATGCAGCTTCCCAAAGCCATATTTCAGCGAAGTTCACAAAACTGACAGTACTTTCCATGAGAAAAAATTCTTTTTGACAGGGGTATTTTTTTCACAAGAAAACCATAAAAAATCAATTATGCTTTTTTCCTGCAATTTCCTGATGAAAATCTACCCATAAGTAGAGTGAAAAAAATCTGTCTTCTATTAGTATCAAAGCATTGAGTTTTAGCAACCTTTTATTTCTACGGTGTGATTTTCAGATATAAATATTGCTCAGAATTTCCCAAGGATTTAAGAATTATCACGGATCTATCTTGTGCCTTCCCATATATTCAGCAGGGAACAAGACCACATCCTTCAGCAGAGCACCACAAATGATAGCTGTTAGCTATGATTACATCTAGACAAATTCTACAGCATTCAGTAAGGTTAAGTCTGATAACTGAATACCATTAGTATCTGCACAAGCATCCAATCCAATCTAATAACAGTCGTGACTTCTGTTGTTTCCTGGGAAGAGGCAACAAAACAAACTCTCATTTTGAGTGAAAAATGTTTCTTTTAGAGACTTTGAATTTTACTCTTTTTAATTTTAGTGTGACCTTTTGTTCTTGTATCACAAGCTATTGATTTCAGCAGCACCTGAAACAGCTCTGTAAGCTCTATGCCTAATTCTTTTTCTTACAGTACATATAGTAAACTTGGGATTTACTTGAAATTATAATAAGAGACCTACATAAGTTTGCATGTCTTTTCTCAAAGAAATGTCTCTTCCATTTTGAAAGTGATAATAATTATTCTCAAAAAGTCTATGTGGGCACATATCATTCATGTCACAAGGAAACATCATCTTTACTTTCAATAGCTTGGTATAAAACCCCCAGGAAAATAAAACCATATGATTCTACAAAGCTACAAAAACAATGGTTCAGAGAATGAAACCTAAATCACCTGGACTAATTCAAGTTTTATGCTTTTAGCAATGATGCTGAACTGGACCAAAATGCTTCCTATAGTTCCTATAGAAATCACATTCTCCTGTGTGAATTCTTAATTGCAGCCATGGTCATGCAAGTTCAGAACCACTTTGAAGAGATCTGGTTTAGTAGTGAGCCCTCTGGTAGTTACAGTAACAAATAAAAAGGTCACATACTCAATACTAGAACATTTACAGCAAATGAATCTATTAAAATAGATATATTTTATAAAATGGGTTATTACGAGGTGAAATAAAGAAAAAATGTAAAATAGAAGAATAAGGGAAAGATTGTAAAACTATATTGGGAGCATAAAAAACAGAGTCAATATTATAAATACATTGTAAGGGGTGATTTTTATTAATTTCAGAGCATTTCCAATTAAATTTTACTGGAAAGAAAATCCTTGGCATTAATTAGTTCCTCTAAAAGAAAGATAATCTCCAATAATTAAAGAGTTAGAATTAATCCTTTTTAAAGGCAGAACATCCACCTTGTTCACATTAAATCACTCTTCTGAACATTTTTTTGAAAGGCAAGAAATTGTTCAATAGGTACATGCTCTGTTGAAAATCATCAAATGAAGGAATTTACAAATTAAATTTTCTTCGGAATGATTTGAAATATGCTATATCACATTATCTTCATTATTATCTACCATAACATACAGTGTAAACAGCCTGTATTTGTACTCATGGCTACTGTAAAATTGCTGTGCAGTTGTGTTGGCACTTAGGAATATCAGTTTTCAACCATTTATATAATGTCAGTATATAAAATGTCATTTAGGAGATGCAATCTCTGTTTTAAATCAATACCACAGGAGGTTAATAAATTTTTTTCAGTAAATCTTTGCTCTTCAGTTTTCAGATGCCACGGTGCGAAATGCAGGAAATAAAACTGAAATTGTGGAAAACTCTGAGTTGCACAATTAAAAATTATTTTTCTGGAATACTTTCAGCAATGAATTTATGTCTTCCAGTTCCCTGTCAGAAGCTACCATGTACAGCAACTCCTAAGTCAGATTCTAAGTTTAAAGATAAGATATAAAAAATTTGGAAATACAGCTGTTACAGGCATGTGTGCTCTCTGGTGAAAAATAATTTGAATAAATTGACTTGAACAGTAAAATGCCAGGTCATGCCTTGAAATTAATTAGAAAGATGATGAGCTGAGTAATTTCTGGACACAGGTTCCATATTTGCTTTGCAGATTTTCACAAATCAGTGAAACACTAGCAGAGAGTAAGCAAATGCATACATCATCAAATTAGTCTTTGTGAAAAACCTGTAAGGATGATTATTAACGTTGGGAAAGTCCATAATGCTGAGGATTATCAGACACTCCTTCCAGACAGGAAACAGATGTTTCTTGTCAAAAAATAATTGTCATTATTAGATTCTAAAATGACTGTAACAATAGAAGATTTGGTGACATTATAGCCTTAAAAGGATGGGAAGGGTCAGATATTCGAAATTTAGGATGGAAGATATTATCCCTCTATTTTGAAGAAAAATAGTGATTTGTGCAAATAAGCTGGGATAGTTTTTTTCTATGTGGGGCTTTCTTTCCTTTCCTTTTCTTTCTTTCTTTCTTTCTTTCTTTCTTTCTTTCTTTCTTTCTTTCTTTCTTTCTTTCTTTCTTTCTTTCTTTCTTTCTTTCTTTCTTTCTTTCTTTCTTTCTTTCTTTCTTTTTCTTTCCTTCTTTCCTTCTTTCCTTCTTTCCTTCTTTCTTTCTTTCTTTCTTTCTTTCTTTCTTTCTTTCTTTCTTTCTTTCTTTCTTTCTTTCTTTCTTTCTTTCTTTCTTTCTTTCTTTCTTTCTTTCTTTCTCTCTTTCTCTCTTTCTCTCTTTCTCTCTTTCTCTCTTTCTCTCTTTCGTTCTTTCCTATTTTTCCTTCTTTTCCATAGTCTTTTAGTTTTTAGAGTATCTAAATTAATCTGATTATCTAATTCATCTAATCACTATGTGATAATGGCCACAGGTTCAAGTTGAAGAAACACCTAACTAGACTTTGGATTGGGTGCCATTATGATTCCTATTACATTAGATTTAGTTGAGGTAATGAACAGGTCAAAAAGTAAACGTAGTCCATCCCTCTATGTGCATCTTACTTCAAAATACATCCCACTGATTTCATTAGAATTCCTCATGGGACTATAGGAATCCAGTCAGAATGTGCATCAATTAGGAAGATGAAATCCTGGTTCCCAGAACCCTCCTTACACATGTTATATATTCATTACACAATCTTTCTTGC
Organism: Ammospiza caudacuta; assembly: GCF_027887145.1. Lineage (NCBI taxonomy): Eukaryota > Metazoa > Chordata > Aves > Passeriformes > Passerellidae > Ammospiza > Ammospiza caudacuta. Next base: position 47,572,242 of record NC_080598.1, on the reverse strand, counting down.
CTCTTCTTTCAGTCACGGCATATTACCTATGCTCCCAGGCCAACTCTAAACTCTAAATAGTCCCACTGGAATGCAGAAGTGTCTTGGGGAAACTAGTCTCCTTTTCTTTGCCTTCTGAAAATTAAAACAGCAAAGTAAGTGTGAAAGCTCCTTAATTCAAGCATCAAATGCAGGTCCTGCATTTAAAACATGGCTTGTTTCTTCATCGTTCTTTCTGATTTCTGTGTCCTTTCCTGGCAGGCATTAATCTCCCCCTCTTTAATATAGAATGCTGAAGGAAGGAAGGAAGGGGCACCAATTAAGCCTCTGTTATCTCAGTAAAGACAGGCAATTTCTTCACTAATTGAATTAAAGATTGTAAAGGGCAGCCATTTGCCTTTAATCCAAATTTGTTTCTGTAATTAATAAAACATGTCTCTTATGCTGAAAAGTTACAACCATAAACTTTACTAATATTTGACCTCAAGCAAAGATAATTTTTCTTCACATAGGGACCAATGTATTTTCAGCAAAGTATATTTAGTAATATCAGCAGCCACAGGCTTGGGATTTACTTATGTGCAAGACAATATTTTATTAAAAAGAAAGAAGATTACACTAGATGGTAGTATAAACCCTCATAAATGGATAACTTTCTCGCTGAGAGAAACAGCAAATGTAATGCCTAAAGGACACCACTGGATAAATAATGTAGTGTATAAAAACTGAACCTATGCCTTGATTCAAACTACACTGTGTTTGGATGCTGCCACATATGAGGAATTTGAGGGTATAGTTTTGTTTTATGTTACAGCCATATAAAAATGCAAATAAAAAGATTTCTTTTTTTATTGTTCTATTTTTCCTTCGCATTTTGTTACAAAACTAGAATCACAACTGAGCATGTTCTCCAGCATCCCAACCCTCCTACACATTTTTAGTTGCCCATATGGAGGTGTCAGATATAATCTGAAAAATGGGATTAGTATCAGGGTTCGCAGTTATTACTCTTGTGGCAGCCATCTCACAGAAAAGACAGCACTCTTCACTGTGTACCCGTGTGTTATTATCACAGGAGGTGCAGAAAAGAGTATGTTTATGCAGCTTCTAAGGTGATACTTTAACTGTGGGATAGAGTCACCAGCAGTGTTTAAAGAATAAAACAGTCTCCAACCCAGTTAGATAGCCTGTTTTCTTATCATCTTACTGATTTTTAAATCGATTTCCAGAGATCAAAACATTTTCCAACAAACTTATAGAGAAACATGATGCAATCTTTCTCAGAAATAGTCATTTATGAAACAAGTCCTTTCAATTTTCATTTCTTTTCACTCCAGGTTAACAATATTTTAATTTTATGCCCAAGATTCTTAAATTTAATATGGCAACTTGATGATTTAGATTAAACACAGAGTAAGAAATATCATAACTAATTTTTAGGAAAACATTAGAATATTTATATTTATATAAAGTTTATATTATTAAATATAAACATGATGCACATTTATTTCAGTGGGCAGTGGGAACTTTGAGTGATGAGTTTTTACCAACATTATTTTAGAAATACCAATTCATTTTATATTTAATTAAATGAGGAACACATATTTAAAAATAAGTTTAAGACTTCAAACGAAAACTCTACAGATTAGCACTGAATGTTCATACTCTAAATTTTCTTCATGAATATTCAATTAAATGGCACAAACTCCACAAGCTCACAGTTTTCTTGCTTTGCAAAGATCTCTAAAAATAAAGACCTAATTTGCTAAAATAATAGTTAGAGATTTATGCTGGAATAATATTAAAGATGCCAAGAGTATTACACTAATATTTTATTGGGGTAAAGTCATGGTGATTTAGGCCTGAAAAATTTTAAAGCCTATTGAATTTGTTTTATTTAGCAAAAGGTCCAAAAATCTGAAGAAATAACTCCAATACCACAATACAGACAAACACACCCAAGCCCTGACAGCTCTCTTGAAAGCCTCTTGCTATGTAGCACACCACTCTTCCTTTTCATGAAGGAATATAGGACAAAACTAGCACTGCAATTAATGAAAATGCAATTTTCCAGCATTTTCAGTATAAAAAAGTTCATCCAAAGAAAGGAAAAAATTAATTCAGAGGCATAAACTAAAGGGTGAAAAAAAGAAAAATAAAATTAAAAAAAAAAATTACCCACAGAGTAGTTACTGGAAAAGAGGAGTTTAATTTCTTAGCCAGTATAAATCAGCAAAGCTTCCCTGGCACAAACAGATCATTGCCAGTAAACCCAAGAATTGGGAAAAAAGACAAAAGGTTATTATGGAGGAAATGAAAGGATTAGAACAGTAGAAGGTTCTGAAACATCCTTTGTTTTATTGCATACACATCTGTGCTTCTTAAATATATGAGTATGTATTTGAAACGAGATGTAAAATTTAGATTTAGTATTTTTTTCATTTTTAGTATTTGGATAACTTAAAAACACATGGTGAAAGTAGAGAACTATCAGTGTTTATAAAAATGTGGAAAATTCTTGAAGAACATACTTTCTTCTCAGAAAAAGGCAAAGTGAAATAAAAGTGCTGTAAAAAATATCCACCTCTGCGCTGACAAAATAAATAAATCAAAACATGATCATATGTTGGCAGGAATAGCACTGTCATATCATTTCCAACTGTTGCATACTTGATCAGAATTCTGGTCAGAAAGCCACAGTAGGTTGCTGTTCTGGCAAAATATGCCCATTATGTGTCTCAGTGTTCAACAGGAAACTATGATAAGCATCAAAGATCAAGGAGTTGATGAGAGTATGAAATAAAGGGTTTCCTACTGTGAAATGGTTACCATTCTCATTACAGGGAAGACAACTTGGATAAAATAGGCAAGCCACTATTGTGTGATTAATAAATACAACATCAGACTACATCCCCTCATTCTGGAACCAGTTTTTATTTCTTTCTCAGATGAGATAAAGAACCTTCTCTCTGGCTGAGGAACATTTTCCTAATACCAGCCTAAACATCCACTGACACAACTTGAGGCCATTCCCTCAGATCACTGGGGAGGAGAGATCAGAGCCTGCCCCTGCTCTTCCCCCCATGAGGAAAGAGAACTGCAGTGAGGTCTCTCCTCAGTCTCCTCACTCCTCATCACTCTTTATATGACTTCCTCTCTAGGTCCTTCACCACCCTCACCATCTTCCCAATCACCTCCTTTGGATGATTTCTATTAGGTTTACATCTTACACTGCAGTGCCCAGAGCTGCACACAGGACTCAGAGGAGGCCACAGGGCAGAGGGGGACAATCCCCTCCCTTGCCTGGCTGGCAGTGCTGTGTCTGGTGTCCCCCAGGACACGCTTGGCCCTCCTTGCTCCAGGACACTGCAAACTCAGGCTCAGCCTGACCCTCAAGAGACCCCCAGGTCCCTTGTGACAGCACTGCTCTCCAGCCTCTCATTCCCCAGTCTGTCCATGCATCCAGGGTAGCCCCACCCCAGGTGCAGAATCTGTCACTTGCCTTTGCTAAGCTTCTTACAGCTGGGGATTGCCCACACCTCTGATTTGTCCAGGTCTCTCTGTCTTCTGAAGAGTCAACAGCTTTTCCAAATTTACTATTATCCGTAAATTTACTTAGTAACACTTCAAGGTTTTCATCCAGGTCGTTAAACGGAGGCATTGAAGAGAACTAGCCCTAAGTGGAGCTCTGCATAACCCCACTAGTGACAAGTGCCAGCCTGATGTAACCCCATTTATTTTAACCCTTTGGGCCAGTTGTTCACCCATTACATAAAGAACTTATCCAAGAAATGCCTGTTTTCTCAAGCATATACATCCAGCATAGGTAGCAAAAAAAAAAGATATAAGAAGCCTCTCAGTCTGGCTGCAGTGCCCCTTACACTTCTTAAGTGATCTGTTTCTAGTTATTACACTTATACTGAAATCTCTCATTTAGTTAGAAATCAGTATGCTTCATTTCCACACAAACATGTATGCAGAGATGTTAATCTTCAGTATTCTTTCTTCTCTGGAATTACTGAAGTACATTTGGCACGACAGCCTTGTAGTGTCTGTGTGTTGGTGGTACCAGCAATAACAACATTCATGAATATAGATACTTCTGTTCTCTGCATCTTCAGGATGTGCTTGTTAGGAAATAATTGCAGACCTTGCACAGGTTTTATTGTGCTTCTCACACAAACTATTGGTATTGAAATATTTGCTGGTCTTTTTTTTCTGTTCAATTCTTGTCTGAAAACGCTTACAAGTTTATCTGTCTTATCTGTGATAATCCCAGGAGGAATACAGAAACTGAGAGGAACTGCCTCCCTGCTGGTCTTCAACATCCTCCTGAGGGGAGGTGGAGGGACAAGTCTGACCTCTTTGATCTCATGACCACTGACACAGATCGAGGAAATGGCATGAGGCTGAGCCATGGGAGGTTTAGGCTGGATATCAGAAAAATGTGTTTCACCAGGGGATGGCTGAGCACTAGAACAGGGAAGCGGCCACAGCACCAACTCTGACAGAGTTCAAGAAGAGTTTTGATAATTCTCTCAGGCCCATGGTGTGACTTTTGGGGTGTCCTGCACAGGGATAGAATCTGCTCTCAATGATCCTGATGGGTCCCTTCCAACTCAGCATATTCTATGATTCTACATGCCATGCTCACTGTTACATCACTGTTTCTGGCCTTTCACTCCACCATTCTTGGATCTAAAATTGTCTCAGATAAAAAAAAAAAAAAAGATGTAAAATATCCTCATTCAGTCTGTGGACAAGCAGTTAAATTCTTTTCTCAGTAAGTGAGAGATGGGGGCTCAAAGACTTTTGGCAAATGGAAAAAAATATTAAAACAAGAGTCTTGCTTGCAGAAAGAATATTTTATCCAATATATTGAAATACATATATTGTGAGACTATAGTTGTGTGCACTGTACTGGATTCAGAATATAGATCTTCAGATGACTTATAAGGATATTAAGCAGGTTGAAGTTAATCTCATGGTGACAATAAACAACACTGGAAGAATTATTCCTGGCTGGTATTTTTACCTGGTACTCAACCCCTAAGGCTAGTCTACCTTTTAAATATAGGTACTGTAGATGAACCTCTTGATATTAAGCCATAGAATTCCACCACAATTCCATTTTAGGAAAAAAAAGTAGGAATTCTGCACATAATTTCTATTGCCTGTTCATCCTGTGATATGCTAAGTTAGTCTCTGCTGTCTTTATATATTGTCTCTGCAGACAGTTAAAAAAAAAAAATGATTCAATGTTGTTTTCTGTAAAACATCCAGTTTAAATTATTTCTAACCTTGATGCTACTGTGATAAAATTCTTTGCTGCTTTTTTGTGGTTTTTGCTTAGAACATGATGCTCCCACATTTGGTGAGGCTTTGCCAAAGCCACATGTGTCTGTTGGCATGTTGGACGGTAGGAAATAGAAAGATACATCAATCAAAAGAATTGAGAAAAGTGACTTATGGGGAAGATTTTCAGTTTGTTTCCATTTTCATTTTGATCTAAGCTAGACCACTTAGTGCACTCTTCTGGCCCACTGGATGCTGTTTGATTACTTGGACTGCATTCAATACATTCTTGTGTGTGCTTAGAGTTTGGCTTGTTTGCCAAATGCATCACTGCTGCCTATCAGACCTTGAGCTCGTGCTGGGCACAGCAACGTGGCCTGACAGTGCCTGTTGATGAGTGCAGTGTACGTGCTGCTCAGTATATTAAAGTTAGGTACTTACTATTTATTCACCCTTCCTTTTCTTTCCCTAATGCATCTCTTACATCATGCAGTGCAATGGAAGCATATGTCCAAGTGATGCCAAACTGTATTTTTAAATAATGAAGGATACAATGACTATATTATAAACACATTACACAAAGCAGTGTTTCAGCAGTATCTCAAATATATCATTCTCTGTGACTTTTATGTCTGAAGGCAGTTATGAAGCTGCTTATATTTGTCACACTCTTATTACCTCTGTTATATCTTTTTATTATCACATCCCCAATTAACTTAAGTAGGAACAATTATTTTTTTTCGAAATGAAGAAAAATCTGGAAGTAAAAATATTTTCAGTATTAAGACAATGAAAGTGTTTGTTTATAGTTATATAGAAAGGGAATAACTAAAAAAGTCTCTAGCAATGGCTGTGAAAACATATGTGAGCAAAGCTGAAATTCAGCCCTTTCTAAATTCATAATTTGCACTTTTACACAGCCAGAAATACCAAAGATCTAATGCAATCTACTGAAGAATAATATTCTCTCATATCACACTGAAAGCAAAGCTGAGTTTTGCTTTCATGCAACCGTAATTCAAGCTGCAAAACATTTCAAACACAGGGATAAAAGACAATTCTTGTCATGATTAACTTGTTTCTTATGCACAAAACTAGTCAGAAAAGGAAGATAAATAAAAAAAAAATCTGAGACAATATTTTCTAAATCAATATGCAGTAGGAATGAGAATATCACCAAATGGATACCAACATTGTTCACAAGCATCATGATGTAGAATTTAAAGGGGAGAGATGAAAGATGATATCAGTTAGCTGCTCTGAAAATATTTCTGAGAAACTCCTCCCATATCTGAGAGGTACAATGAAGTTTATTTGAAAATATAAATAGTGGGGCATCCATCTGAGGTATGAGATGACATTTTATCATAAATAAGATATGATAGCTGGGTATTTCAAGGTTGTTAAGGTCCTTAAAAATGAAGGAAACTGGATTATGCTTAATTGTAAAGAGATTATGAATTAGAAGTAGCTGATGGAAACAATTTAAAAGGGAGGCAAAAGCCAGGAAAAATTAAGTGGATAATAAGGATAAGTAGGTCAAGACTTATCAGTGGGTATCAAAAGAGGGAGAAAACTTTTTTTTTAACTGAAAAGATTGAAAAGCACTATATAAGTATATAGACAAGGTCTTTAGTTTTGTAATTTGCAAAATCTACCTTAAACAAGTGCAAGCAAAAAACCAAACTAAAACAAACAAACAAACAAGCAAAAAACAAAACCAAAATAAACCAAAAATTTGGGCTCTGAAGAGCCAGAGTGATATCAAAGACAAAAAATGGCACTTGAAAGCAGCTGCTGTCAGGGCACTGTATTAGCAGCTCTTCAGAGCCCCTGCTGGGATTGTTACCAAGGGATGATGTAATGGGAGTGACTTTCATTTTTCAGGTAAGAAAGCTGCACTGAAACAATAAGCAGGCAAAGGCTGATTTGACTGTGAATTGTTCTTGTGCATCACATTTTCTGTAGAAAAAGGCCCTGGAAGACCAAAAATAAGGAATTGGAAACAGGATAGAAGGAAAAGGAGCACTTGCTGTTCTTTGAAAGACTGACTGTTCTACATAGGTGAAGAGTGATCAGGAAAGGAGAGAGGCAAGAAATGCAAATCATGCCAGTTTTCAGGAAGAGCTTGTTTAATAGCAATGGAGGAAGCTGATCAGCCAAGGAGCATAAAAGGGGCACAACTGGGCTGAATTTGGCTAGGTTTCAAAATTGCAGGAAGAATATCCTTGTGTCAACTGAATAACTGATTACATAGCTTTATTTCCTCTTAAATTCTATTGCTCTTACTGTTTTTAGTGATACACATTGAATGTATAACTGAAGGAAATACAGTTGCCATACAGAGTTTTTACAAATTAATATTAAAGTTTTGTTTTGGTAAACTTCTTATTTCCAAGCTCATTCCTCTTTCAGTATAATTAATTATCACATGATTCCTCACAACAAAATCAGAATAGTTTTGCATCTTTTTTTTTAATATGTATTTGAAAATAAGGATTTGAACTTGGGTCTCTTGATTTCAGAAAAATATAGTTCAGTTGTGCTTAATTTTCTTTTTGCACTTTACTTGTTCTGTGATTTTATGAAATCTGTATTTTAATCTTTTAGAATAATATCCAAGAATGATACAAAAGAGACAGAAAGTCCTTTCTGGTGCCTGCTTTTGGAGTAGTGGGTCTGCAGCAGGCCCACTAATGATGCTTCCTTTCTTTTAAGTTAACAAAATCTCATCTCTAGTAAAAGCTCTGGAGGACTGACTTATATCTGACTATTACCTACAGTTAAGTGACTATTCAAGAAGCCTATCTGAAACATAAAATAAAAATTTTCAGCAGAATTTTTAGGAAAAGGCAGTCTTTTGGGCAAGAAGATCCAACAGAAAAATACACTTCCCTGGCTATATTAGTAAATTTCATATGCAATGCAATAAGAATCCAGAAATAAGCAGAAATCTTTCGAAGCAAAACAAAACAAAATAAAAATAAAACAAAACAAATTAAAGAAATAGAACTTTAATGTAGTGCTGAAATACTAGAAATGCAGAGGTACTTTTATAGTATCAGCTCCTAGGGTTTTCATGTGGGGTTTTTTTGCATTACCTACCAGCAACACAAAAAGTCACAGTACAAATTTCTGCAGATTTTTATGTACCTAGAGTGTAATTTTAGTAGAATTTTCAGTAGGACTGATGAACCTTGATTCAATGGTAGTCTGGCATTTGAGCTACTGAAATATCTCTATTAATTGTCTTCAGAAATCTGGTCCAAGGTATTTTCCTTGGTCACAGATTTCATAACTGCTGTGTCAGTTATCTCAAAAACCAAAATACTATATTTTTCCATGCATCTTTCATTTCCGTATTTCAAAGCTAATTCAGTGTACAAATGCTCTTTCTTTTTTCTTTTTTCCCAGAAAAAACCCAACTCTTCGATTCTGCATCTGTTGCCTTTTCATTTCCAGGTAAAAATTATCATGAGGCATGTAAATGTTTGAGTACTCCATGTGTTGACAGTTGACATCCATCCCTCTCAGACATTGTACAAGTAACAATTGCTCTTTTAATTTTCCCTTTGGATCCTCTGGTCCAGTGGAAAGTGACTTGGCCCATGGCAGGAGGGTTGGAGCTAAGTGGTATTTAAAGTCCTTTCCAACCCACCACATTCTATAATTTCATTAAAATTCCACTGTAAAATGGCCAGTATTGACCAATTCTATATTTCTTTTTCTGTAGCAGTATTTCCCCCCTCAAAAGAAAAACAGATTGGGAGCAACAGTTCTTCATGTATCACTTTATCTTTCAGCTGTCCCTCCAGCTGGCAATGACTTCTGTGCCACTTTGAAGTGCAAATTTTTGATGTTAAAAGCAACTACAAACGTGCTTCTCAAATGGCAGCTGTTATCTTCTGAGATAAAGTTTGATCCTGGGCAGGCTGTCATGTTCAATTCCAGAACAAAAATCACACTTCTTGAGAAGAAATGTTAAATCTACTAATTGCAGCTAAATACTTGCTGAATGCCAACTCTATTAAACAGTTTCAGTAATTCAGGCACTATTTAGCTGAGTAAAAATCACTGCAACAGCATAGATATAACTTGTTAAGTTGGCAATTTCAGGTGGGTTTCCAGAGAGATGTTGCAGAGAGAATGTTGGATACAACTAGAGTGAACTTCACTGACTGGTATAGCTATTGAATGTATTATATTAGAGCTATAAAATGTTTGCAAGAACATAAAATACTCCATTAAATTAGGAAAAAAAGACCCTAGGTAAACTTCTAGAAGGAAATATAGGGGAAAAAAAACCAAACCAAAAAACAAACCACTGATGTTTTAAGCTCTGAAAGAGTTCTAAGAAGTGCAAACAAACATGACAATTCCATTTACATTTCCAGAGATTCTTTCATATGTATTACTCTTATTTTGTCAAATGCTCTGTCAGGTTCAGTTTTGAGGTTCTAATAGCATCTAGTCAATGTGCGATGTTTTCCCTTTTTCCTGTGTTAGTTGCTCTGGACTGGAACAACTGCACCTAAGCATCTAAGGAACAGAAGAAATGGAAGTTTTCCAGATTCCCTGACAGACAGCTTTTTTTTTTTTTATTTTAAATTAACATTGTTTTAAAACATTGTTTCTTAATAGACTATGGCAGTTGGACTAAATGGAAATACAATACAGAGCAAAAGGCCAGCAACAAGCTTCACTCAAAGAGAAGTTTTAAATGTGATTTATCTGAACAGCAAATATCATGGCTCAGTGCACCACCTGCAATGCTAGTGCAACTCTATGGATCATTAAATATAGACTGCATTTGTGTCTATTGTTTTAGTCTTCATTCTTTTTGAGAATCTCTGTAATGGTGCTCTCACACTGTGATTAACCCTTTCTCCTGCTTGTGCCCTTTCCTGCATTCTAAATAATGCATGGAGAGATAATCAGTGCCCTGATTAGAAGATAAACAGATATATGTATAAGAGTGTGACCAATGTCAGCAGCAATTAAGAAAACTGCAAATTGCCATCTAATTTAAAATTTTTCAATTGTACTTGTTATCTGAAAATTACTCTCCTCAAATAGTCTTTAAATATCATAGAATCACATAATAGTTGGGGCTGGAAAGGATGTCTGGTGATTATCTATTTCAACTCCTCTGCTGAAGCAGGATCACCTAGCCTAGGTGGCACAGGATCATGACCAATCAGAGTTTTAATATCTTCAGAGAAAAGAGAAAAATTAGCAAATTCACTTTATCTATCTATCTATCTATCTATCTATCTATCTATCTATCTAGTCTATCTGATATTTGTGAAATTTTACACTAGCTTCTTTGATATTTTGAAGTCTGAACAACTTTAGTCCTGCAAAGGAGCATTTTATTAATGCTGATTAAGAGTCAGCCCCAGATGAAGGCTCAGTTCAGAACTGTGTTACTGTAGCAAGAGGTTAGCCCAGTCCCAGTCTTTATCAATCTTCTCTCTTAAAGAAAGGATAAACCTGGAAAAAAGACAAAACTCTTGTAAAATATACATGCAATAGGGAATACCATGCATTTTCTCTTTGGTTCACTGGTATCTACTTGTGATATTTTCTTCTGCTAGAAGGATAAAGAATTAATTAAAATTTATTGTGAGATTTTTCTAATTATTTAACCTTAATTTTGAGACATTTACCTTGTGAAATATTGGAAATGTTGCACATTGTATTACAATCCTCTGCATATTTCCCAATTTTTTTTTTCTTATGCACCATAAATAAGACATTATAAAAAAAGAGAAAGACAAAGAAAAATGAAAAGAAGGAATCTATAAATCTCTATATAAAGGGTTACACAAGGTACTTGGGGGTATAAGAGTTATAATGGTACTTGGAAGAAGTGAGAGTAACACTGGAATGTTATGAAAATATGGAAATAAAGGAAGGTCAAAGAAACTGTTTTAGTCTTAGATGGAGTAAAGTCATAGCAAAAGTCATAGAAAAGATCTTTGTTCTGCAGTTAGGCTCTATTTTATCTCACTGTACTATGTATATTTTCATGTTAAAACATTGTCTCAGATGGCTCAGGAATATAAATCCTAAAATTAATCTTTCTGTGATAAAGAGTTGCCAATGATATTATGTGTCTATATGTTGAAGCCTGGTCAAATATTTCAACACCAGGGATGTCTTTTCCCCAGCAGGATTTAAGTAATATTAATAGAGCAAGATAAGTACATCAATGTGCTATAACATGCTCTGGTGAAACTATTCAGGCTGCCAAACCAATGCTGAATATGTGGGAAATGTGTGTTTTTAAAAGCTATACACAAAAGTAATCAAGAACAAAGAATGTCTTCAGTGGTGTGCAGCTGGAGAGTGTGCTCAGAATAAGCATGAACGATCTGCAAGACCAAGGAGAAGTCCTTGTTTTTCTTCCTCCATATCATTGGCTGGGCAGGCTCTGCTCCAGATTGTCAGATTGCATCAAACATTACAGCTTCAATAATGGCAAAGTTCATTAAAAGGATATTTCATAATAAAGGAGCCCCTTCTTCAGCAGAATTTTTCTTTGCTGATCAAGAAAAATGGATGCTCCCATAGAACAACTTTCAGGGATTAGCCTGATTCGCAAGGGGAAGGAGTGTGGAAGAGTCAAGGTATGTCTGATTATTTACTAATAGCAGTAGACAGCAGGAATTCTTGTTTGCAGGACACATTCTCATTCTAGCTAAGAAAAGATTTTTTGGCAAATACATTTTTCTCCTAAAATATATATTGACATTCTTGTTCTTATAAAATAACAAAGATGCCAACATTGCTTTTCAAAACACTTGTCTGGAATGTTTGAAGTTAAGATAATAGCTGCTTTGCAGGGCTCAGCTAAAGCAAATATTGCATTTTTTATTAATTTTATTCCCTGTGTATATTTGTGCATTCATATAGAAGTTAAAAATTTAGTACATCATAAATACCTGAGCTGGAAATAGTACAGTTTGGAATTAAGTCAATGCATGTTCATTTTGATCCCACAGGTAAATTAATTAGTTAACTTCAGGAGAGTATTAAATAATTTTATTTCATAAAAACCAGAAAATATTTATATTTTATATAATTAAATCTACACATTATGTAAATGTTGTAAAAAAATCTCATCTATATTATCAGGTATATGGATGTGGAAATTATACCTACTTGCTATTATGAACAAAAGTGTGGCAATAAAGATCCAGTTTACCTTTTAAATGGATGAACATTGTCAGAATAAAGCCTATTACCTTATGCTTGATGCTGATAAAATATCCTTTGATGTTTATATTTTCTGCATTTATCTAAGGATTGTATGCTCAGTATAAAATGAAGTTCACACCAAAGTAAGGTGCGAGTACTTTTGCAACAGGGAAGTATTTGAACACTTTACCTCTCTGCTGGAACTCCTTAAAATTTTGTAAGACCAGGATTTTGCCTAAAAATATAAACATTTTGACCAAAAGGGTAAACAAGGCAGAGATAAAAAAAGTCTTAGGGGAAGGAGAGCGAGGAATGAGACTGCAATAATGACACCAGCCCTTTTGAGAAATATGATGTCTGGAAATCACACCTTCATATTGTTCTCTTAAAGGTGGGAAAACACTTGCCATTGTATTAGAAGGTCAGACTATTCAATAGGTAGGTCAGATTTTCACTGATCTTCCTTAAATATTTAAGGACAATGCATGCAAACATCTATCTGTGTATGCAAACCCACAGATTTGTGTTATAGAAATAATTTCATGAGCATGAATTTTTTGGGAGTATGTGTGGTAAACCACTTCACATCAGTCCATGTCTAAGAACCAGATAATATTTTTCTCAAATGTAACTGCTCGGCTAAGTGCCAACTCCTTAAAACATCACACCTCTTTATTTTGCCATCTTTCCTGTCAAAAGTGCATTTTTCTGAGAAATTGTCATAAAAAAATACATGCAAACATACATATATATGTATGTGTATAACCATTGAGTTTTTTAGGAAGCTACAAGAATTTCATATCAATATTTTAAAACACTGCTTTCATAACAGTAGGAAGATCCCAAAATCAAAAACATCTGACTAAATCTGTAAACAATTTAGTTGCCTGGAAATTTTCAATATTTTCAGTTTGTAGTATTCAGTAATAGTGTCTGTTTTATGTAACAAATATAAAAAAAGTTTAGAGAAAGAAATTCAAAGTTAACAGTTACATTTAAAAATTATAATAACTTGGAAGAATTTTTCAATATGAGGGAAAACGTAGCAATGCATCAACTAAACTAGAATAAATAAGGATCATGGCCTAAAATATCATAAAATTAGACTGATCCTAGAAAAAGTTCAGCTCATATAAAATCTGGCATGTAATTATCTGAAAAACAGATAATATCTAATGATAAAAGTACTGGGAAAACAGTCATACTGGAGCAGACCATGATTTAATTGTAAGGTCAAATGTACAGAAGTTTATAATGAGATACCTTTTCAGTGAGGAAAACCAAAACAAAACAGCAAACAATAAGAATGTTACATTCAAAAGTGAGAGAGAATTGTTAAGTGAAAATGCTGCACAAGTCAAAAAGGGGTAAATTCTTGTACTATTAGGTATTGATGAAAATCAAGCAACACCAAGGTAAATATAACTTTTGCTTTTTAAATATAGCATCAGGATTTGTGTCATCAGGCTTACAAGTGCAGTTGAAGAATACATCTTTCTGAGAAACTATAATAGAAGGTTTGCTAATATATAAGAAAATGCATTTGTCAATTATTATTTTCTGGATAGTCTTCATGTTAGAGAATTTAAAAGGTACACAGTAAAAGTTATACTTAAACATTAAAAATTGATAATAAAAAGAGGCAGGGAAAAAAAGGAGAAGATTCAAAAATATATTCTTTTGTATTTGATGAAGACTTTAGCCTGCTAAAATGTTTTCTAAGATTGTGTGGTCAGAATGTTTTCTTTGGAAATGAAAAAGGGCTCTCTGAATTTAAATGACACAACTGCATTGCTTCTGCAATAGACACAGAAGCTTCAGAGCTTACATTTTGCAGTCCATTAGAAATGTTGAAATATTTCACCTTGAAACGTCTGTATTAATTCTCTTCCGCCACTCCCCCTTCTTCCCAAATGCATTAAAAATTCAAGAAGTTTGAAAGCAGTATTCTTGTGGCTGTGCAAAAGCTTTTATTGGCAGCTTTTGTATTTTCTCTTTAGCAAATGGATTTTTAAAATCTTAATGAACTCTGGATTTGTGACCCACCGCATTATTTCTGCTAAAGAAACAAACCATCTGGACAACACTTCTGTGGGTTTATTTGTATTTATTTAAATTAACAGCAGTGTATGTCATTTTCAACCATAACAAACTCTTTCCATTCAGGTGAATTCTCTGAAGTCTTTAAATTTTATGGCTTGAAGCATTAAAGCTATAGTGAGCACGTTGAAACAATTACACTGAAGTAAAGATGATCATAAAACCAAGACTGTGTGCCTCTCATATGAAAAGCACTCCTGGAAAGAGAAGAAGAAAGAAGGATAAGAAAGAGGAGAAGAGAGAAAGAGAGAGAGAGAGAGAGAGAGAGAAAGAGAAAGGGAGAGAGAAAGAGAAAGAGAAAGAGAAAGAGAAAGAGAAAGAGAAAGAGAAAGAGAAAGAGAAAGAGAAAGAGAAAGAGAAAGAGAGAGAAAGAGAAAGAGAAAGAGAAAGAGAAAGAGAAAGAGAAAGAGAAAGAGAAAGAGAAAGAGAAAGAGAAAGAGAAAGGGAAAGAGAAAGAGAAGATGCTGGCAGGGCAGATGGGCACCAAAATGTGCTACTATATGCAACTGAGAAGAATACAATTTAGGAATATTTTGATAACTTTTTACTGAGAATGAGGGTACTGACACAGAGTTAAGAATTGGTAAGGTAGTGCTGTGGGTACTTCTTCCCTTTATTTATTCTTCAGTTGTGCCACATTCTGAAAGTTTTCCATATACTAAGCACATGGATTTAGTACCCCTTTTCATGTTGTCTCGGTTTAAAAGGCAAATGTCTGCTAAGGAAGGTTGAACCCTTCCTGGAGTGAAAAGACAACAGCTCTCTCCAAATTATCATGGCTTCAAAAATTGCAGGGCTTCCAGGCAAAAATATGGGAAAAAGGAAAAGCATTTCTTTACTAGGCTATATATATCTATGCAACAAGACAAAACAAACAACAAAACAAACGGGCAATAAAAATAAAAAATAAAATAAAAAATTAAAAAAAAAAAAAGGACCAAAAACCTGGAAGTTTCCCACCCGTTAAGCAGTCCGCAGCTGGCAGGAGGCGCTGCTGGCTCAGGCGCGGCAGAGAGGCTGCCGGGGTTCCCTCTGTGTTTCAGCAATAGTCATTGCCAAAAGGGAGCAGAAAGTACAGCCCCTACAGCTTCGCCACGTGGTAGGGTTAAGCTCCATTCTTGTGCAGAAGAGCAGCAGCCAAATGAGCACAGTGGGATTAGTTCTCAGAGTCTGAGTTTGGTTCCAAGGCACTAGTTCGTTTAGACAGGCTACAGAAAATTCAAATTACTACAGCCAGAATATCACTCAATTCTTCTGTTTCCAAGCCTCTTCTGTAATCCAAGCCTCTGAACATTGAAAAATTCCCCTATCATTCAAGTCACTTTTCCAAAATAGATAGGATTCAAATGTTTATCTGTTTTCACAGTTCAAATTACTTCCTAGGCTTTCTGATATATTTTGTGTCTTGATTTCACCATCAAAGGCCGTTATAAAAGACCAAACTGCCTTAAATGGCAGATACAACAAGTTTCTTTAAAAAATTAACATTTAGGTACTGAGATTCCTGCATTTCTGAAGGCAAGGCTTCACTTAACCAACTGGTCTCTATTCTCAGTCCTGCATTTTGCTGGTTACTTTACAGGTTAACAACTGTTGCTGAAAATGCCCATAAATCTGCATTCTGAAAAAGATTAAAATAATCTACCTCTTCTAGTTCAACAAAAAGTGGACCATTCAAAATCCTTTTTGCTCTACAGAAGGTGAATTAATCACAGAAAAAGAATAGTTAGATGCTTTGAAACATCTTCCTGGCATCTTTCATTGTCTTTGTAGTCTCCATCCAATAATTAGAAGGACATCCTTCTTTTGCTAGAAAGGTGGTAGATTAGAAAGACCAGCTCAAGTCTATGCATTCCTGGTGTTGGAAAGCTGCTTCCTTTGAGCTTGCAGTGGGATGTCATCTTCTCACAGAATTTCCAGTACATGTTCATACGTTTCTGTGTTGGTTTTTTAGAGTCATCTGCTAGCCAGATCAGATGTAAGGAGAATATTTTGAATTTCTACCCTTGGTGTTCATATCTCCCTTGCAGCATAGGTTAAAACTATGAATTTTCTAAATACCAAGAAATTGGGCACTGACCATTGACAGTGATTTTTTAGTTTTTCTCTTTTTTCCTCTGCAACCTTATTTAATATTCATCAAATAAAAATAAAGATTTTTGGCAGAAGTACTTTGTTAGTTTGTTAATGAAAATAACAATTTCTTCAGAATTACTAAATATATATGATTCATTTACACAAATAAATGAAACCTCCATTCACATAAAGCATAAAGCTAATATTTCTTGCTTGTAGTCACTACTTGGTGCTTCAAATTAACAACCTTTCACATAGTTACTGCCAATATGCTCAGGGGTTTAAAATGAAATTATTTTTATAAACATTGACACCAGCAGAAATACTGTTTTGAGGTAACAATAAGTTAAAAAAATTAATTCACTGAATCCTAATTTCATGTCCATGACTGCCTTTTTTGGTGGTTTTATTTAGTTTATTTGACTTGGGTTGATCTTGTCTTTGCATTGAGAATAATACAATATAATACAATAACAATATATAAATAAATTTTGATGGCTGGACTGATATTTTTGCTATCTATAACCTACTCTGCTTTCCCACAGGCATCTCACTTAGGACTTTAGTTTTAAATTGAAATAGGAATTAGAGAGGAGAAACAAGAGCTCTGACACACAATCATTTTATTCATGGTTTGCAAATGTGTATACATGTTATACATTATTGCATCATAAAAATCCCCTATCTTTAGTAAGAAAAAAATCTGCAGTTCAAATGAAGAAACCATCATGCCTCCTGGATAAGATATTGGGCTACAACTGCAGCAGATCAATAATAAAATTTCAAAAAATGAAAACTCTTCGTTTCTATCTCTTACTGTTCTTCTCAGATGAAAACTGCTAATTAAGAGTTTGACCTAACCTCTTTTACTCATGTGTAAGAAATGAGTATTTCAAGACAAAGACTCATCAGGTAAAAGGTGTCACAAATTGTCTGGGTGACAAGCACCTTGTATCAAATGCAATCATATAGAGACATGGAGATAGACCTTAAAATACTCTATGTCCTGAGCATTCTGCCCTTTGGTATGATGGCTGTCAGCAAGCTATGACCCGGCACACTCGCTCAGGTGTCTGTGTTGTGCTCTTTCTTCATTGCTGACTTCCATCAGCTGAAACATCAAATGCTGGCCCAGAATGCTGCAACAGTTATGTAAAGCTTTTCAGGAAACATCA
This sequence comes from Ammospiza caudacuta, assembly GCF_027887145.1. Lineage (NCBI taxonomy): Eukaryota > Metazoa > Chordata > Aves > Passeriformes > Passerellidae > Ammospiza > Ammospiza caudacuta. The sequence goes on along the minus strand of NC_080598.1, from coordinate 47,554,414 downwards.
CTTCACACAGATGTTTAACCTCCAAGCCCTGAAGGGATAGCTCTGCCAGTTGCCAGGCTTGTCAATTAATTTTACATTGACAATCATGCTAATACAGTTTGACACAGACAGGTTTTGCAGGCAGCCAGCCACATAAACAAGGTAGATGACTCCAGTTCACTGCACAATACATCTGAACACATAGCACACCACAGCATGTGTCTCATAGGTAGCACTGCCCAGTTTCATATCAACTACCATCCCAGATGATCATAACTATCTGTAAATTTTATTTTTTTTTGCTCACCTGAGCACTCTTCCCGTTTCTTTTGTGGTCATATCACCACAAATGTGTTCAGGAAATATGAATATGAAATATGATATATATCTGAATACTTGGCTTACAAAATGAACTGCCAAGCAAGATGAGTACTGCTGAGATGTCCCTGAAATAAGTTTTTTGAACCTGATGCGCCTCGTTCAAATTCTGTCAGCAAACTGGAAGTAGCTTCAAGAAAAGGAGCAAATATTTAGGGTTTGGAAGGAATTATTTACAAGAATACCTTAAATAGGCTGGATACGTGCAACTGGGCACACTAATGAGAAAAGTGTGATGAGGATGTTATAATTGGCTAGAATTACCTAAAAAAGATAAAGCAAATACAACAGTAGCTACAACATGAGAGAATGAAAGTAGGTATTATGTTAAAGTAAGTAAGTTACACCAGATTCAAAAAAATATTTTACACCAAAAAGAAACTGTGGGCCAGTTGGCCCAAGATAAATAAATTGTTATCAACTAGAATATTTAGACAAAGACTGAATACAGCTTCAATCTGGAATCAAGCATATATTGGTCAATGAGTACCTTTAAAGGCATATGTCCTAGTCTCTGCCTGCAAATTCTGTGAAAATTACTGAGAATTTTTGGTTTTGGGTTTGAATGAGATTGAAAACTGCAGTGTAAAAAGAACTCTTGGAGGTTTCTGTTTTTCTGTTTTCTACTTTCTCTTGCCTTATGAAACTGAATTAATTCTAACCAAAATTATCACTAAGAAAATGTTTGAGCATAAATAAAGGTTTCATTTCCCCTAAGATGTTAAATAACTATGAGTGTAGGGAAATGAGAAATACTTTCATTTTGTGAAACTGCAGAAAAAACCCTGAAATTTTAAAACTGAATATCATGATTAATATAAATGTGCCTAGTGTAAAAGTTATGAATTAAAACATTAGTCCTTGATGCTTGCAAACACTAGTATACCTTTATGAATTTGACTGACAGCCTGATTTTGTCCTAGTTTTTCATGGTCATGTAGTGTCTTGAAATATCTGTATTTCATGCTGTAAAAAAACCCATGATTTTTTAGAATAATTTTACAGCACGTAGGAAATTCAGAATTATAATCTAAGCAAGTGGCCCTTTGGCCAGTGGTTAAACAATTGAGAATTGCATCAGAACCGGATGCACACTGACGATGATAACAACTAGGAACAGGTATAACTTACAAAAAGAAGATACTATAAACAAAACCATAGGTGTTTCTAATGAAAATACTGTTTATACGTGCAAATATCTTGTTTCTGCCCCATCTTATCTTAGAGCATAGACTCCCAAGACAGAGACTGTAGTTCTGTTCAACTCTTATGCATGGTTTAATCCAGGGGACAAGGTCTTTTGTAGCTTGTCATTAACAACGTTGAGCAACTGAAAATCTGCTGAAGCACTTACTGTCTATATAGTTCTCAGTTGTGATAATGACAGCCCCAACTTTAACTTTTCAATTACTCAAGATAATGAATGATGTCAAAGCCCTCATCTACAACATGTTCCTGAGCTGCAGATTGGGACCATTTATTTTCACAATACAGTTTTGGTCTTTGATATTCAAGAGCAAAATAAACTATAAAGGTATTTAAGAATCTGCATTTTTGTTGCTCAGTTGTGCAACTTTCAAACATTTGTGGTCAAATGCATTATTTGAGAATATTCTTTCAGGTCCAATGCATTAGACAGTATAGTTTTGTAATGTGAACACAAAAAAAATTATATGTATTAAAATAAATACATTTGGAATACAGATGCATCATTGGATGTTGCCTCCTCCTCAAGGCTCTCCCAGCTGTCCATTTGCCAGTCCATTATAATATTCAGTCTTCTCTCATGGCTAAGAAAAAAAAGCTGAATATTTGTAGTTCAGACCATCAGACAACTCATAGAATTTCCATGCACTAACCGGTAGTGAGCTCTGAGGAGCTTTAAAGAATTCTCTGTCTCCTGTAAAGAAAGGCAGAATTTGTTGCACACTTGTGGATTTCTGCCATCTTTTTCAGGGAAGAAAGAAGCTAGGAATGAATTGATGAGAAGGAAGTAATAAAAGTGAAATGTTTGTTAAGGAAGCTTGGTTTTCCTTTTGTGCTTCTGTTTATAGGAGCAAGCTTCCTACCATGTCTAAGAAACTAAACATTAGAATTCAAAACTTTCCCTCCTGGGGTCACTTTCCTCCTCTCTTTTATTCTTTTCCTTGTACTGGCAATGAATTTGAAAACCTCTGCCAGACAGATCTTTAAAACTCTCATCATTCTTATAAAGAAATCCAGTGCTGGCAAGTTCTGACGCTGGACAAACATGTCAACAAACATTGAGAAAGTGCTGCCTCCAAGCAGCAGAGCACACTAGGGCTGTGTTTACTCAAGCTTGTCGCTACCAGGCTTCATTAAGAGTGATGACATTTTTAAACACCATCTCTGTGGCACTATGTGATACAAATCAAATCTAGCAGGCACACAAAGGCCTTTGTCTCTGCTCAAGTCCTGTACCAACTTCTGCTGTTAAGGATATGTCAACAATTTCTGGCTCAAGGAAAAAGACTGTAAGGAACTGATCCTAAACTGAATCAAGTGTATAGAAAACTTCTCTTTTCATACTGGTGCAGTTGGATTTAAGTGTTGTACATCTCTTCTGCCTGCCTGCACACAGAAAAATCTGAAGTTGATATACAGAAGACACAGGGAGACATTATTTAATTCTAGAGTATGGATGTGACCATTAAAATTATTACATTTAATGTAATTACTGTACTTACTGAATCTGAGCCTTCCTTTTCAAAACAAATAAACCCATCTTTCTCCTGCAACACCATTTGCCATATTCTTGTTCAGCACAAGCACTGCTTTACATGTTTTTCCTGTAATCTTATTGAAAGAAATACTTATATATTAAGATAGAGATGAAGGTCATGAATATTTCCATTCAACTTTAAGCACATATATGCTCAGTATTATGATATCTAAATGTTTAAAATGTACATATATGTTGAGCAGCAAGTTGATAGATTCATCCACTAAATGCACACTCAAAGAGACACTTTTAAAGAAGGAACTATACTGTAAGAGGATGGAGATGACACACTTTTTCGTCTGGAGAAGGGGATTAGACTTTAAGGTATGCTTGGGACCAAAGTGAAATGAATACAATTAATTTGTATTCATTTGTATTGGAATAGAATAGAATAGAATAGAATAGAATAGAATAGAATAGAATAGAATAGAATAGAATAGAATAGAATAGAATATTTCAATTGGCAGGGATTATAAGAATCATCTAATTCATCTGCCTGACCAATTCAGAGCCGATCAAAAGTTAAAGAACTGTTAAGGGCCTTGGCCAAATATCCCTTAAGCACTGGCAGGCCTTGCTCACCTTTCTAGGAAGTGTTTGACCCCCTGTTGCAGTGTTTGACTTCTAAATGTCCAGTCTGAACATCCCGTGAAACTGATTTGAACCATTCACACAAGTCCTATCACTGGATCCCAGAGAGAAGAGGTCAGCACCTCCCTCCTCACTTCCCTCCTCACAAAGCTGTAGAGAGCAATGAGGTCACCCCTCAGCCTCCTTTTTTCCAAACTACACAAATCCAAAGTCATTAACTGCTCCTTGTAGGACATTCCTTCCAACCCTGTCACCAGATTTTTTGTCCTCCTCTGGACACATACAAAGAGTTTCACATCCTTCTTGAATTGTGAGGCCAGAATGGCACACAGGAGTCAAGGTGAGGCCCACCCCTGCTGAGTCCAGTGGGATAACCATCTCTGCTGAGCAGCTGTTTGTGCTGGGTTTGATGTACCCCAGCATGGAGCTCACCCTCCTGGCTGCCTGGGCACACGGCTGACTCACACTGAGCTGCTGCCAGCCAGCACCCCAGATCCCCCTCTGCTGGGCTGATCTCCAGCCACTCCTTTTCCCAATTCATACTTATGTCCAGCTTAACATAACAGAAAATATAATAATTATTACTGTATAATATACAAAATATAAAATATGATACTCATAATGTATAGAAAATCATAAAATCTGTGTACCTACACTGTGTGTGCTCCTCTACCTGTTACTGCATTATCTGCAAGGAATCAATAAGCAGGCTTCCATTTACTGGGTTTTGTGAGTAGAATTCTTAAAAAATATAGAGGTCTTTTTTCCAAGCAGCTTTATTACTAGCAGTTCAAAAAATGTTTTCAAGTGAGAGTTTTAAAATAGCTGGAAAAGTTGGAAAAACACTTTCTAAAAGTGAATTACAGAATTTATTACAAGCCCAGAGAAAACAAGTACATTTACAATGTGGAAATTACATAGGCTGGTGTTTTCACACATATGTGCCTCTGGATAAGAGCTCTAATTCCTATTTAGGCACTAAACCAGAACAAGCATGTTTTCAATAGAAACAAATTATAGCAAGGCAATTATATTGGAAAATACACCAAGATAAAACTCTTCAGCAAGCATACATTACATGAAAATAAAAATAGCAATCAACGGCATCTGGATTGATATGTACTGATTCCCTTTGAAAATGTAAAGACACATCTAATCCCTAACTTCAGAATTCAGGTATGACTCTGAGAAATGCCTTTAACTTGACACATATATTTGACTAGATCTTTATTCAGAAAAGCATAAACTTACATGCTGCTTATTTTCAAATGTATATAAGTATAATGTATATGGATGGTTTGCTACTGACTGATGACCAAAATGCTTAAGCTAAGATACTTGTAATGGAAAATCTATTACCAGTGCATGGTTACATGAAATAACAATTTTCCTATTGAAACATTTCTTCCAAAAGCATGCAGATTGCTTGCTAATACTTAGGAAAGAATTTAAAAACTTTATGTAATTTTTGCAAAGAATTTGTCTTTGCCCAGATTTTAGTAGGACCGGTGTTTGAATTTTGATGTTGCATGAAACATCATCTATCAATGTTGGTGATTTTTGCCAAACTGATAAAGTAAAACTTTTTCCACTATTTGGCAGTTACGTCCTTACTTTGCAAAGGCCTTTGGGTATTGTTGGCTTTTGGGTTCTTTTGTTTGTGGGAGGGGGATGTGTTTGGTCTTGTTTTTTTCCCCTAAGTACACAGGATTTAGTTTGATTTATTCCAGTTCTATGTTGGCAGTTGATTTCATTGTTTCATTGTTTTTTCTTTCTATACAAAATCTAGAGTAGTCAAATGTACCTATTTCTAAAAATGCATTGGAGAGAAACAGCAGGGGGAGGAAAGACAATCTACAGATATTTAGGGACCCAGTAACAGAGTAACAACCAGCAACAACAGAAACTTTATGGGGCTGCACTTTATTAACTCTGTCCATTTCAAGTTACTAATAATTAGCTGAGCTCAAAATGATTGCTTAGCATTCAGCAGGGAAGGTAGCATTTCTCCAGAAGGGACTTTGTTATTGGAGACTGTTTTTATAAATGCATAGTTTCCTTAATTCCAGTATAATGATCTTTCCTGACTTAGTTATTGTTGTTTTAAGTGGCTAAAATAAGCACTCTTGTTCATATACTTTCAAATGAAAACATGAGTGTTCATGGCTTTATATTACTGAAGCTTTCCCTTATTGCTCCTGCACACCCCCTTTTCCTTCAGACTGCAGTCTCTAGGTACTTTGATAGTTTATACTTTCTTCTCAGAGTGAGGTGTTGTAGTAAAATAGTTCCTTTGGCAGCTACCAAAACATGTCACACTGACTGTAACCTTTAAAAAAGGAAATGCTCCGTGGAGCTTTGATTGTGTAAACAGCATATTCTGTCCTGAAAATTACACCATTCAATAATGAATCAGTTCAAAGTGGGGATATGTCTAAATCATTGCTTTCGCAGAATTGTAATTTGGTGGCAAAAAATTGAAAATTAGAGGAAGTGAGAGACAAAAAATATCCATTTTGGAAGAGATTTTTAAATGCTATAATTTCTATACAGTAGTGGCATAGGGAAAGGGAAAAATCAATCCATATTTTTCAGCTATATGTGATGTCATTTTTTCTACAACATAGTACTCTGCCACTGCTGTGGCAGTAGCAGGTTACTGACTTTTTTTTTCTTTTTTTTTCTTTTTTTAATTGATGGTAACACAAAGAAGCAAAATCAGAGTACTTTCTAGAAAAACAAAGGTCAAGTTTGACCAGGTGCTTCAGAAATTTTAATCCAATATATTGTCAGGCATAACTTTTCCACTTTGAATATGACATTGGGTTTAAAAGAGATCATCTCGAAATCTGAATTTGGATTGGATTTCATTTTGAAATTAGGAGCTCTATCCATAGCTTACAATGCTATAAAACATTAGACTAAAATCCACTTCTTACTAGTACTTTCCAAGCCTGCAGCCTTATCTTCTTTTCCTTTAATATATACAGTAAGTCAGCTGCCATTTAACCCACTTCCATTATGTTAGTTTTCCTGTCATTTCCTTCGTTGTCTTCAGAACTGACACCCATTCACTATTTGCCAAACATGATTTACAGTTTCCAGCAGTTCTCTACCTTTATCATCAATTTTTTATCACTGGATCACAGCTGAACCCAAGGGAGGAAGTTGTTATATGCAACTGAAATAGATACTAGCTCTGCATTTTCAAAGAACAATGTTGCACAAATGAAAGTTCTGCCCTGCAAGTAATGACTAAAAAACCCAAACAACCCAAAGCAACCAAAAAACAAACCAAAAACTAACACTCATACAGGAAAAGTCTTTACAATTCAGAAGGGATCTGAACTGCTGTGCGTAGTTAACCTGTGTAAAGCATACCATTAGCAGCACATTTTCTTAATCAACACAGTGTGGCTGGTTTCAGAATGTATGAATTGTTATTATTTCCAACATAGAAATTCACTCCTTGAGGTTTTTTCTAAATAGTGTCAGTGACCTTAAGATGTATTCATCTGAATAAGATATGCACATGCATAATATATGATTTCATTTTCTTTATATTGCTTAAAAGATTTCCCAAAAGCCAGGTAAATGAGTATATATATTTTGAAAAGCATATACCAACAATAATAGCTGATTCTCTCACTTCTATTAACTGAGTTCTCCAAACAGTTTTTATGTATTAATTAATTAATACTCATACATAGTCTGACATTAGGCAGTGTTATTAGTTCTGGTTTATATCAAGGATCTGACGCTCAAGGCAAAGGAAGGATAGGAAAAGTAATTTCTTTGTAACAAATACTACATTAAAACAAGAAATTACCTGAAATGATTATACCATTTCCTTTCTACTTTGACTTTATAATAAGCAATCCATCTATTGCATATAATTTGCTAAGCTCTATATTCATGGTTTTTAAGAAAGTAAAGAATGCAATTGCCTAGGTGAAAGGCCTGACCTGCTGGAATCAAAGGAACGGGATAATGGCTGTCATCTGTGACTGTGATCTGTGCCTATGGTCTGTGATCCAAAAATAGGAAACTGTTACTCCTAGTAAAGTATGAGAGAAAAAGAAGTCAGTCCCCATCTTCCTCATACTATTTAAATTCATCCTGGCTGGAGCAGGCTTGAGACTGAAAGGCTGGAAAGGAGCTATTTGCAGAAATTCATTGCTATTTCATGCTCTTCACTTTTCAAAGCAGGAAGAACATGGAACATACAAAGAATTTGAAAAGCTGTTGAATTTTAGGAACTTAATATGCTTTTTTGATATTTCTGGCCCAAATGTAATGACAACTATTAGAATAATTTTTTCCCCCCACTTTTCTCAAAATTATTCATAGATTCTAGAAAGGTTGCACCTCTTTCTCAGAAAACTTTTAGTGTTTAATTAAACTTTTCTGAAATGTAAGGAGGGCTGTTAGCAGAACTGCTACCTTGGGCTTATTTAGAGACCTTGAGAGACTCCTTGGCAGGCAGTCCTGAAAGGCAAAGGAGTCCAGGAGGGCTTTAAGAAGGAAATCTTAAAGGTTCAAAAGTAGGCTGCATCTTAAGTGAAAAGATGAGCCAATGGGGACGAAGACCAGCCTGACTAAACAGGGAGCTTTGCATGGAACTCGGGAGAAGAGAGTTTATGGCATTTGGAAGAAGGGACAGGAAACTCAGAGGAATACAAGGATATTATGAGGTTATTCAGGGAGAAAATTAGAAGGGCCAAAACCTAGCTGGAGCTTAATCTGGCTACTGCCACAAAAGACAATAAACATGTTTCTATACATACATTAACAAAAGGAAGGCTAAGGAGAATCCCATCTATAGGAAGGGTAGAAGGAGGATCTGGGGAACTACAAGGCTGCCAGTCTGACCCGGTGCCAGGGTCATGCAACAAGTAATCTTGAGTGCATCACAGCACAAACAGGGGACTTGACCCAGCTAGGATGGGTTTATGAAGGGCAGGCCCTGCTTGACCAACCTGATCTCCTTCTGTGACAAGGTGACTTGCTTAGCAGATGAGGGAAAGGCTGTGGATGCTGTTTACCCACAGTAAAGCCTTTGACACTTCTTCCCACAGCATTCTCCTGGATAAACTGGCTGCTCCTGGCCTGGATTGGTGCACATATTGCTGGTAGGAAACTGGCAGGAGGGCTGAGCCCAGAGGGTGCTGGTGAATGGAGTTACATCCAGCTGGCAGACACGGCTGAACATGAGCCAGGGTACAGGTGGCCAAGAAGGCCGATGGCATCCTGGCCTGTGCCAGCAACAGTGTGGCCAGCAGGAGCAGGGATTGTCCCCCTGCCCCGGGCGCTGGTGAGGCCATGCCTCAAATCCTGTGTTCAGTTCTGGGCCCCTCACTACAGGACAGACATTGAGGTGCCAGAGTGTGTCCAGAGAAGGACAACAGAGAGGAGGAAGAGTCTGGAGCACAAGTCTGATGAGGGGCAGCTGAGGGAGCTGGGGGTGTTTAGCCTGGAAAAAGGGAGGCTCAGAGGGCACCTTAATGGCCTCTATAGCTGCCTGATAGGAGGCTGTGGCCAGGTGGGGTTGGTTTCTTCTCCCAAGTAACAAGAAACAGGACAAAAGAAATTGCCCTTAAATTGCACCCAGGGAGGTTTGGATTGGATATTTGGAAACATTTCTTCACTGATAGAATGGTCAGACATTGAAATAACCTGCCAAAGGAAGTGGTTGAATCACTGTCCCTGGGAATAGTTAAAAGATAGGTAGATTAAACAGTTAGGGACATGGTTTAGTGGTAGTTTAAATCATGAATAAGGTTAAATGTTTGGACTTGGTGACCTTACAGGTCTTTTCTGACCTATAATTTGGTGATTATCAGTTCAAGGTGTTCACCGTGAAATTATCTAAATGCACTAAAATGCAGAATCTAAGTTCTTTTTGAAAATCTATTCAAAACTGTTACATTTCCTTTGAAAGTTTTGATTGGAAAAAATATGAATCTAAAATTTTTCCACTGCAGCAGGATTTTAGTAACATATATTTATCTACTACCCTGGAAATTCCATCTAGTGCCTGCAAATATATATATAGAGAGGGTTTTGTTTTTTTTTTTTTTTTGCTTTTCAGATGTAAGAGCAAGCAGTTTAAAATATATTTCTTTGTTCTAAGTCCCCTAGAACATTTTTTTCAGACTTCAGCAATTCCAGTTCAGGAAATATGGGATTAAGACTTTCTGGGGTGCTCCTGTCCCCTAATTTCTGTGTTTCCTTCCCCCTGCAACCCTGTCTACAGCTAATCTATAATAAAGGTTAATTTTGAAAAGCGAGCTCCATAGTCTTTACACAATGAAGTCAAACTCTGAATGAAACACACTTGTGAAAACAACAGCAGCCTTTTCCTTGTGCAATATAGGATGTGGTCAATCATTTGGCAATTCGGTTTTGGCACATCATGAACTATTTATTTGTTAAGGCAAGTTCTTGAGATTACAGAAACTCTGGGAGGTTTTTTCCTTTCTTTTCTTCTTTTTTGTGTCCTTTTTATTTCCTCCACTGGAAACTATTGAATTTTCAGAGCCTGATGTTTATTTCATGCGGAAATGTGCACTATTGTATCGATAAATATTTAATGGTGCTGGAGTTCAGTGGATACAGCCTCATATGTTTCTTTTAAAAGGTGTTTTATAACCTGGTGAATGCACTGTGTTCAACCGAGCAAGAAAAAACAAACTCAAACCAGAAACTTTCCACTAAAAGATGACACAGGGTTCAGTTTCAGTTTGAAGAGGGTGTGGAGGAAACAAGTAACCATATATTTTTCTGAGTCTTTCAGTCCTGACAGTGCTCAGACAATTCCATTTGAGATAAACATCAGGGGCATTACATAGATCATAAAAGCATTTGAGCTGACAAAGACAAGTGCTAGAACAGATAAAGTTCTAAAAATGAGCTTTCTCCAACAAACCTCAAAAAAAAAAAAAAAATACAGGTAAATCCATTTTGCCCTGAACCGCTGCACTTCCCATGATAGATTTGCTGTGACATGTTCATGCTCAGTCTGTAAGACTGGTTTAAATGCTCATGCAAAGTGTTTTCAAATATTTCTGGACAAACATTTGTTGACATTAAATTTTAAATATGATGCTAAATTATTTAAACATATCTGTCAAACTGTTAGCATGCACTTTACGTAATGTTGCACTTGAAACTACCTGAAATCACTTTGGCAGGTTAGGACCAAGCTATAGCACAGGAAAAAACCCTCAGTGACAGGTAATAACAAAAATTATATTATTGGTACTCTCTCCCTTTCATTTGGCTCCTATTCTGAACATTTACCACTCCACTAACTACCTGAACAGACTTGGAAACTAAATTTTACCTTACCCAGTTTCAAGCAGTAACTTAAAATGTCGAAGTTGAATATAATTTCCAGTAAAAACATTGAAGATTTCTTAATTGATTATCTATTTTTAAACTAATCTGCAAATCATATCAACTGTATTTTAATAAATCTGAAAAGTTGTTCATATTTTTAAAGAAATTTCATAGATTTGTAAATAAACACCACCTACAGTGAATTAGGGCAAAACACACAAATTTGTAAATGACATCAGAAATCTCTATCAAATACAAAGAATAAGATCTATGAATCAGAATCTTGTAAGCAGTGTTCTCTCACTTATGATTAAGATGCAGCAGCTGTGAAACTTACTCAATATATTAGTTATAAACTAAATATTTTAAGACTAATCCAGGAATCTTTGAGGATATTACCTCAGCCTCAGTGGAATTGATCAGCAAAGAATCATATACTATTGTTGTCTGAAAGATTCTTTGTTTGACTTGTGTAGAGAGAATAAAAATAACAAGAGGGCAAATAACCTGTTATCCTGATGGGAAATGATAGACCTGAAAAATGAAGGCTAGGTAAGAATAATAAAAAAGTTGTTCCAAACCATGGTATCACTATAAAAGAAAAAACAATCTATTGATCTACTTTTGATGAGCCTTCTGAGCTCTTGTCTTGTTTACGTCATGGGGTTTTAAATGTAGGACAACAAAAATTGTCTAAACTCAGATTTCTACTGCCCAATCAAAGACCACATTTGGGTATCAATAAGTATGAATCACAAATATAAAAAAACACATTTATAGTTAGGAGCAGTGTTCTCTCAATAACAAATGTGTATCAAGAATACTGTCATACATCAGGAAAATCTCAATCACAAGCATGTATTGAGTCTGGCATATCTGAGTTCCCATGTCTTTAGAGATTTTAGTTAAGCACTTGACATAATTTGGGTGTTGAAAGTTGTAGATTGTTTTGAAATCCTTTGAGGTGAACGAGTTACAGAGCTTAGGGCATTAAACTCTTTCTGGACTTTAAAAATATGGTCCAGAAAATGACCTCTTCATAAAAGAATTGGTTTCCCTATGGAAACAGTGATGGAATAAAGCAGTAAAAAAATGTCAATGTTCATACTTTCCTCAAATACTCATTCATCATTACAGACAAAAATCTGTTTTTTTCTTCCAGCATTACTGAAGTGCAAACTTAAATTTGGAAACCAAGAGATATGGAGAATTTGCAGTGATTGATAACGGCTTGTGGGGGAAAAAAAAAAAAAAGAAGCTACCAAAACTTATACATACCTGCACTTCTTATTTTACCTGTAATTTCAGGTCTTCCTTGACATATTTTTTAGTGATTTTGCTATTCATTCAGTTTTATTGTAGAAATCTGCTTTATCTTGGTATCATCAGGAAACAGTAACTAGTTTAATCTTTAAGTCATAATACAAATGATCTTCCTAAAAAAACACTTGAACATTGCTTTGTCTCCCTTCTACTTTATTTCCAAGAATGGAATCAGGGTCCACTGTGATTGTACAGAACTATATGGAAGAAGCCCAAACATGGTTGTTAAACCCCAGTCAACATCTGTGTGTGTTGTATAGAAATGAGTCTATAAAAATGAGCTCCCATTAATCTTTGTAGACTGAAATTATTGAATTAAGCATTGAGGTACTTTTCCCTGGTATGAGAAGAATTTGCAATATTCATATATGAAAAGTACACTTTCAAGAAGGCTGAGAACTGGGGCCTATGAAAAAAGACCATTTTGTTCCCAGAATCAGTTGTTTTATTACAAAAAATTTAGCATTTCATTTTCCATTCAAAACAATGTCTTTAAGTAATTTGACACAAAGAACACTTTGCCTGGGTGTAATGGAGTTTTACCTTCTTTAATTTGCAATGTTTGCAATTGAAAATCAGACAAAATAACTTTGAGTTCTTTGGTTCCCATTGACTACACTGAGGGAATTATGTTATATCTCACAGGAAGCCATCAGAGCCAGTACCTCACACGACTGAACTCTATGACTTTTATGGCTTTCACAGAGAGATTTATCCAGTTTTTCTGGCTTTGGTTTTAAGCTGAAAGCAGATGCTGATATCTTCAGTGTATTTCTGAACAGAATGGAAATGAGAAATACTGTAAATCGCTCAAGGCAACTTTTACCCACAGTATTGCTAGAAACTTTAAACCAGAAGCTTGGGTTTGTTTTTGTAAGCATCTGCACTGAGTCTCTAAACATTTGAAGATTAACCTGGTGCAATGAAGGTTGTGTGTGAGTTTTTACATTATAGTAAAATGTCTGCCTCACAGAGCACATTAGGTACCTATAACCTTCTTTTGAGAAAGATACCCAGTAGAGAAAATATTAAAAGAATAAAACTTTGAAGCTCTGCAAGCAGAAGACTAGTTCCATTTCTGTGTGCATTCAAAGTTATTTGTGATATCTATATTAATTTTCTTGTTTGACTGTAGCAAAGTATTTTTTATTGTCAATAAATTTAGCCCTGATTTTTGGCACATTTTTCATTAGCAGATGCTTTAGAATGCACCTGATGAGCAACAAGGTAGGAAGAACATCTACCGTGGTGGTGTTAGGATATCTCTGCATGGACTGGAAGCCTTGAAAATATGTAAATTCAGTGAAGACTGTTACTTGGACTTTTCCAATTTAATAGAAGCAGGGAGTGCTTCTATTAAAAATAGAAATTGGAAAATAGAAATGTGGATCTGGAAATTATATGAAGGAAAAAACAGTGCTGAGAATTCAACACGTGCCTGTAGTATATACTGACACAGAGAAGAGCTCAGCAAAATGTTTGAGCATCCTATTTCACTCATATCTGACAGAACAATGAGACTATAGCAATCCCACAGTGGTGAAAGATTGTTTTTTTCATTCTGGTGAGAAGGTCACATGAGTGTCTCTATTCTCTAATTACATGACCCTTAGGTTCGTACATTTGTATTTTTACTCTCAATTGAATTTCTGCAAACCCTTTTCTCAAGCTAGCTCTCTTCAGCTCTCTCACAATCACTGAAAGTACAACATACAGCTGCTGCATTTTTCTGTCTCCCTCTTGGCCTGGTGAATAAATCATTAATTCTTGATGTTGAATGCTTCTCTCCCATGTCATACTTGCTTTGCAAAACTTGAGTTTGAACTTGAAGTCCTTTCCACAGATTTTGCCCTTGGATCCATCTTGATCTAATTACCCCTGTTTTCTTTTGTTCCTATTTTTTAGCTGTCATTTTCATAAACTAAAAGTTTAGGTTGAGAGATACATAAATATTACAGAAAATGACAAAAATATAAATTACCAGAACTGTTTCTGAGATATACAGAATTTTATTGGATGGGGTAAAGTTCTGCCAAAAAATTCTTCCTTTAGCCAAAATTGATTTGAAATCAAATGAGACACAAAGGGCTGAGAAGACCTCATTTAGGTCATATCATGATATGATAAGAGCAGGATTTCTTCAGTGCTTGCTGTTTCAACCTAATGGGAAACTGTGTGGGGAACAGGAAAGCAACATTCCAGGAGGGCGAGGAGAAAGAAACAACTGGAAGGAATGGAATAAGCATTTCCAAAGGCATATGAGTAAGTTGGGCAAGGTCTGGTTTTAGTTAAAATTAAAAGAAATCTCTCACTTTTAATAGACACCACCAGATAGTCCTGCACTTAAGAAGTGGGGGATATTTCTTCAGGTTTTTTGTAACAGTACATTTAAAGGAAGAAAAAATACTGAAAAATATAGGAATATAGCCAAAGTTGTTTTGCAACTCTTACACAGAAAGACACATTTGAAACTGTTATCAATCTATTCAATTTCATTTAGACTCAGAGTTATCTTTTTTTGGTCTGGCTTTGTTGTTTTGATATTGAGAATTTGGCTTAAGTCAGTTGTACCAATATGGTCCTAGACTTTGATCCACCAGCTGACATAATGTAAATTAGCAGCCATATGTGCTGGCTATCAGTACAGTGATGAATAATTTCCAGTCAAATGAGGTTTTAAAAAATAGTTTGCAACAAAATCTTGGTAAAATAAATTGCATAAACTGCTTAACCTGCACAGGAATGGAGCATCTTAGATACCCTGATTATTTCCAGAGAATTTGTCTTTTCTATTACCCAGTTCTATTGATTCTTATATACAAGAATATATGTTTGGGAAAAAGTACTTAGAGGTGAACAGCAGCTTTTTTCTTCTCAGTGTTAGATATAATTGGTCACTGCATGTGTGTGAAGTTGTCTAGAATTTCTGGCATATGGCAGATCTTACATTACTGTGAGGATGATCCCCAGCATGTGGAATCCCAAGCCTCTCCCTGTGCTCTGGAGATACTCCCCTGGAAAGCAAAGGTTTTCATATCTCATGCTGCATAACTACATGACAGATTCTGCCATTATTACATTGCTTGGGTTTATATGAGTGGAATGGGGAGAGGGCAGGGGAAGGGTTAAAATGAGTGAAAAATGAGCCTGTTCCTTCAGATAGCTGCATAAATCTCAAACAGGCCACAGAGCTGCCTGTGTCTTCTTGATCTTATTAGAAAGAATGTGTGTGGGCAGGAAGAGATGAGACTGGGATTTCTTACAACAGTGCTCTCTGGAGGATCACAAATCTGGTCATTTAAAACTGATTTATTTGGGTTTATTGCACTAGTATTCTACAGTTCCAATTTGTCTTTGCTCCTTTCTTATTATTCTTGACCCCTTGATGAAACACCCACATAAGTCCAGATAGTTCTCTTTAAGAATTCAAGTAAACCTTCTTTATTCATTTAAGAATTCTGTTGTTCTTTTTTTTTTACTTTTTTTTTCCCAATGTTTATTCTCCTAGAACTTTTTCTCATACTCTTTCCCTTTCAGCTATTGATTTATAATATCTCTAGAGACATCAATAATTATGAAAGAAATTACACTGTCACTTTGAAGGGGAATATTTTACATTTTGTTTTGGGTCCCAAAGTACTTTTCTAACAAATGATCTAAGCATTATAGTTTCCCTATGCATCCAGGAAATATTACTATCTTCATTGTACAGATAAAGCAGAGACAGAAACTGACCTATCTAGGGTAACACTACAAGCCAGAGAAAACATTTTAAATATTAGCAACAATTCCAGACAGTTGGTCTCAGAAGTTAGCCAGGAGACCATATTCTTTTAATTTAAATTTCCACATCACTGTGGCAAAACCTTGTAGCAGAAGCAGCCATTTATTGTTTTACTTATGAGAGGGGAAGGGAAGGGAAGGGAAGGGAAGGGAAGGGAAGGGAAGGGAAGGGAAGGGAAGGGAAGGGAAGGGAAGGGAAGGGAAGGGAAGGGAAGGGAAGGGAAGGGAAGGGAAGGGAAGGGAAGGGAAGGGAAGGGAAGGGAAGGGAAGGGAAGGGAAGGGAAGGGAAGGGAAGGGAAGGGAAGGGAAGGGAAGGGAAGGGAAGGGAAGGGAAGGGAAGGGAAGGGAAGGGAAGGGAAGGGAAACAGTGATAGAATAAAGCAGTAAAAAAACCTCACTATTTAATTTGAAGCCAAAAGAGGGCTTGGGAGCAAATACTGAGGCTATTTAATGCTTACTGTGAATTCTTTCACTTATGTTTTCTCATGGTTGGTAGGGAAGGTAGTGCTTATCATGCTCCAAAGCAGGCATATAAATTGCACCTCTGAATTATTGGTACCTGTGGAAATGCCATCTTTGCAGATGTAGATTTACCAACAGTGGGGTTTAGCCCTTGCCTCCCTTTAGAATCAGCAGCATTGCTGCCATGCTGTCACAGATGGTGGCAGCTCAGCCATCTCCTTATCTCTCTCCACCTCTTGTTTGTATGAATGGTGAGCCAGCCAGGTACTTGAAGCTTAAGAGACACAGGCAAACGGACTGGATTATGCAGTGGTTATGATTTGTCTTCTGTGTTAAGCAACTTTCTTAGAACTTGCTGTCCTAGTTAGACATCAAAATCTTCCTATGTAGACCCTTCAGCAGGACCACAATTCTGCTAAAAGTGACAAGGAAAGATGTAAAAAATCGTGGTCTTGTGAAACAAGCCTAAGAGACAGAAAGAAAAAAATGACACAGCTCTGTGAAGAAAGAGGCCAATCCAGGAAGAAAACAGATATGAAGTATTATAAATATGGTCAGCCCACCACTTTCCTGGTCAGAAGAAGACATTACCTTGTCCTTTGATGTTAAAAGTTAATGTTTGCATTTGATTTATAGCCAAAACTCTTTATTCATTTTAGGTAGGCATCAGTTGCCAAAGGATTCCCACTCTATATATTTTACTCCTGGCTCCGAAATGCGTTTTAGTAGTCCATAAATTAGACTTGTGAAAGGTCTTCAAGCTTCAAATTCACTGGGGGTGGTGGGAAGGGTAGAAATTCTCAGATGGATCACAAAATTTATTGCCACTATGATTCAGAATACTGCTGCCACTTACAAGGGGTAAAAAATAGGAAAAGCCTTACTTTTCCCTTCAATTTTAGTAGCACAGCTGGATTTTGTAAAAAATCAACAGTCTTTAGAAATACAAATATAAATAGTTTGAAAGAGTTACCAGATTCTGAGAGCAAGACTTGAGAGTTTTGCTATGCTTTCTACTCTTTCTCT
The DNA here is from genome assembly GCF_027887145.1 of Ammospiza caudacuta. Classification (NCBI taxonomy): domain Eukaryota; kingdom Metazoa; phylum Chordata; class Aves; order Passeriformes; family Passerellidae; genus Ammospiza; species Ammospiza caudacuta. The sequence continues at coordinate 47,536,788 of NC_080598.1, read as the reverse complement.
AAGATAACAAAATTCTTAAAGTATTCAAAATCTGATCTTTCATTTAAAAAATTAGAATATTCTTGTCTTTTTCTCTTTTTTCTTTTCTTTTGTGTGTTTTTTTTAAACAGCTTTTCATTTTATCCTTTTAAAATAACTTTTTGCAAACTTTAGTTCACAACAATGTTGGCTTGGAAACAGGCCACTTTTAAAACAAAGGGTTTGACTACCATTAAATCAAGCTGAGAATTTTGCAAAAAATTATGTGTCCACATGTAAATAAGGTGACAAACATTACACAGGAAATCTGAGGTAGTTTGGGCATAAGCTCCCAACCTATTATCTAAGAAAAAACATTGGTGCCACTTGGCTCACTCTGAGCTTTAGTTGCCCAGGCTTTATGCATGTCTAGGCTACAAATATCCAGCACATAATTGTGTTAGATCAACACAGCATGTCATATTGTAGTTTCCAATGCTTAGATTACAAGCTTTTGCAGATCACTTTCCATTTTTCCTTGGTACACCAGAGGATGCCCCTGCAGTTCAGGCGCAGCACCACTTGTGCCAGCGGTGCATGGCAATTCCCCCAGCAGGAGCTGGACTGCTGAGGCAGACCCAGGGGCACATTTAATCTCATTGCCATCTAGCGGCAGGCACACTGAGCTCTCTGATTCCAGCTTCCAAGGTCTATTTTTGTAGTTGCCATCTGACTTCTGTGAAACCTATCATTGCTAACAGAGGAAAACAACCCAGGTAATTAGGCTGAGTTAGAGCTGTGGTCTGACTCATTCCAGCTGACTTCCTTTACTAAATTGCCTTTTGACTACATTTCTGTAGAGTGTGTAATGTTGGTTCCAGTGGTTCCTGAAACCATTTCAAGCGTACTTTATGAAACAGATAAAAAATAATACAGGACACAGGCACTAGTGGAAAAACAAAGCTTTGGGATTCAGTGACTTTGGTTCTTTTCCTGCCAAAATAAATAATATGATCTTGGTAAATCATACAAATATTTTGATCCTTGTTATTCCTTTCCAAAACTGGGCTCAGTTTACTTATTAGTTTAGGAGGCATTTCAGAGGTTTAATCAAAGAACGCCATAGTAAGCACTTTTAAAAACTGAAAATTAAAGAAGTTAGGGAAATACGGTGTATTGCTATCTGTAGCATTATTTAATTGCTGCTGTGAAGCATTTCCCAATTTATTGATGGACTGTAATTGCACACCTCCTTCAGATACTACCCAGAATAAATCTTTCCAACATGACAGAAAGCTACATGGAGAAATTGTGTTTTCTGGTCATGAAACTTCTTACATTGCAGCAAAATCAGGACATTAATTTCTTAGTTCTCTCAGTTCCTGAAGGCAGTTTATGCTGTTAGCTCATTTTGCTTCTCTGTCAGAGACCTGTCCTCTCATGACTGTCAAACGTTTGGAGAAGTCTTTTTTTAATATATTTGTATCAAGCCAAAGAAGTTCCAAATGACATAGATTTATCCCTTCTTATATACAATTCTTTATTTACTTGCTTTTAGAATAGTGAGATCACCTGCAGCAGCGGCAGTGCTAGGTGCCATTAGTCTAAACCTCACATTTGTGACAGGATGTCAGGTTTGATGGTGTGATCAGAACTGGAGTACTTTTGTTGAATCATGGATTCTTGCTGGAATACATTGCAGCTCTTGACTGAAATCACTGGCAGAGAGAGGAGACTGCCTCCCAAATAGAAGAGTAAAGGAATAACATCTATCTCTAAGAAGTAGGAATATAATCATCACAGCATTGCTAAGCAGAAGAAGGACTTAGAAGAGACACTCAATTCCCAAAAAATTACATGAAAAGCCAAAGATTTTTGGCATTGGGAAGAACTGGGAATGAGAACAACACTTCTGAAGTTTGAAAAAACTGCTAGGCAAGGTTTAAGGGGTAAAGCAGGAAAATTTGAAACAAGACTTATGTCAACTCTAAAAAAAAACCCAAAGAAACAACTGTGAGTTCTCACAGTTTGTGATTATTCTTAAACAATTTTATCACACTTAGCCAGTCATTTGATAATTTAAGAGACATGGATTCTATAACATGATGTGGACCATTCTTCCAAACTGCCACCCTGCCTATCATGAAGTGAAACAGATGGATTTTTTAAAGTTGACCTAATGATGATGACAGTGTTGCTTTATGTCATGCTGAGATTTTCTAAAGCTATGATCCTCCTTTACTTGCTACATACATTAAATTGTATCTAGGTAATAAGAAGAATCCCTATAATACAAGTGGATGACACTTGGATTTGAGATTATGGTGCACAATCCAAAAGTCCAAATCAGATACCTATAGTTTTAATTTGGTGTTTCAGTGGGTAGAATGCAGATGCCTCAAAATGGAAGTGCAGAAAGCCTACAAAGATCATACAATCTAATAAAAGCAAAATTAATACAGAAGGGTGTTGATAACAGCATTTGCCAGAGGCTGGGTAGAGTTTTGTGGTGAAAGAGCTCTATAAAGACCTGAGAATCTACAAGCATTTTCTAGAGAACAGATATTTGCACACCTACAACTCCAGGTGACAAAATCAGGTTGTCTTTTTTCCTTTACCCTTATCATTCCATATTTCTAAACTAACACAGTCTAAAAGGAGAAAGAAGATTGCAGAGAAGTTTTTCCTACAAGCTAGCATTATGTGTATTTTCCTAAAGGTAAGTCTCATTTCCTCAAGCTAACAAGACCAATGGATATTCCATCCAGGAGAAATGTAAGATACAGGCTTGAGAACTACCCCCAATTTTAAGTAGATGGATACATATCCATGTATAATGTTATTCTTCTTAATCAGCAGTTTAGAAACTTCTTCTACCCCAAACAACTTGGTAGACTTTTCTATAGCCTAGCTGTCTTGACATCAGTAATCTCTAAAGTGACGGTTCTAAAGCATTTTCCTCATGCAGACTCTTTCAGTTCTTGAAAGATGGAAAACTACTAATTTCTGTGTTTGGTAAGACATTACATTAATTTGTGGCTTTTCCATTCTCTGAGGTGTCTTCCTAAATCACTACCCACCAAGGCCTTGTGATTGCAAAGTACAAATGAGCTGCAGGTGCTTAGATATTGTGATTACTCTGACTTATTCAGGATCAACCAGGAGCCTGTAAATTTAGGCCCAGCTACTATCTCCTCCCGTGCTCCTGATTTGTTTTTAGGCTATTTTTACATTCTCATACACATGCAAAAAAATAAATAATTTTCTCACAGTCTAAATCAGGGTAGTACTGTTAAATGAGGGCAAGTAGGATAGGAATCAACATTTCTTATGAATGGGAAATTTAGAAGCTGTTCAGAATTAATCTCAGAAAATTACTAAATGCTTAGAGCTTTGGGCTATGTGAAGTAGAAGAGCTATTAGGATTCTCTCGATTTTGCTAGAAAGGCATTTGTGTAAAAAATATACATAATCTTCCCAAGGTAAAAGGACTCATTCAGTCCTCAAGGGCAAGATTTAAAGCCAGCATTTGTCTCTGTGATTGCCCACTGGCTCTGTTCCTACTGGCAGCACAGCTTCACTTGAGCAGGGCTGCCAATGTGACTATTCAGTATTGTTTGATTTGAGTCATGTTGATTTCTGGCTGGAGTTTTTGTGTGCAAATCCAGAATTCCTGGAAGGCTTGGAGGCCAGCAGCAATAGCAAGCATCACCTGATATGTTATGATGCCAGCTCCACATTTCCACCACAAGCAGTTAGTTTCTAAGGCTGCTAATGAGTACAACGAGCAATTGGTGGAAAGTATTTCTTTTTCAGCACAATAGCAAATCAAATTCATTTTTAAATGAACTGACATTATCTCAAAACACAATCAGAAATTAGACATTTTAAATGCCTAGAGATTCTGTTTTGTTTGTCCTTTCTGTGGCCTGGCTGAGACAAAAGCAATCCTGAGCATCCCATTCCATTGCAGATTCTTTTGCTTGGATTTTCTGATCATAGCTTCCCATAGCTCTCAGATATGTAACAACCTTGAGGAATTATGGCCTTTAATCAGCATTGAGCATTTTCATGTTCAGCCTTCAAGTAATGATGCCTAACTCCTATTTACAAGCGACAGCTGAATTCCCTTACTCTAGTGCTTTCTGTATAATGGTACTCTACATATAAGCTAGTTCACCTTTCTCAACAAAGCAGAGTTTATCAGTCCAATGGCCTTCTAGATGCATTTTTTTGTTTTGTTTGTTTTTTGGTTTTTTGTATGACAGTTTATAAGAAATGATTCAATATCATTATAAACCTGAAGATCCCAAGAGAATATAAAAGGAGTCAACTGGGAGCTGAGATACAGTTTGCAGAAAATAGTTGCCTCTAAAATGCTAGAAGAAGACAATCTGTGATCAGCCTGCAGATATTCTGTATTCTGCACAACTTCAGAGAATACTTAGCTATCTGGCCAGCAGCAGAATAAGACATTTCCAAAGAAAGCTAAAATGCAAATTTCAATTCCACTGTGCCATGTTTCTTGGTGACTTTTCTCCAAACTTCTTCATGGCTTATTTTAATTCCTTTCAAAATAGACTGGAAAAGTGCTCCTAATATGAAATAATTGGGGGCATCTACACTGCTATTGGAAACCAGTGTATCAGACAGGGCTGGAGGTCTAAGCACCTCATACACAGGGAAACATGACTGGTCACTGAACAGAGATCTATGTGGGAGATCTACGAGGAGATTTTCTTCAGATGTTGTTGTGCTTACAGAATATTCCAGACCAGTCTTCGCACCATGTTATATAACATGACCATCTCCACCTACTTCTTCCCTTTGGAAATATTTTATGATCAACAGAAGTTATGGCATTACTTGACCCGGGGACAACTGACCCTTAAATTACACCTGGTTTTGGTCTACCTACATGGCTGCATATATATAAATCTGGTTCTCATGAGTATCCCTTGTTTTATAGACATTGCATAATCCCAAAGTTCTCATAAAGATATTTCTGGGCAGTGTTTAAGTGTGTGGGGCAAGAGAAAAGAAGGGCATTCATTTCCAGGAGCTATGCTTCAAAATCCGTGCTCTGGTGTTGTCTCATATAGAAAAATCATAAAATCAGTTGTTAAATTAAGGCCCAAAATAGAGTGAAAATAAATAAGAGGTGACTGAGTTTGCAAAGCATAGGATTTTAATCAATGGTTTTAGGAGAAATATCATATTTAACAAATGGACATTTAAAAGAAATCTAGTGGAGCATAGCATGAACTTCAACTTGAAGGGTTCAGGGGAAACAGTTCTTGCAAGGAAATGTTTCATTATAAACTCTATAAATATAAAAGAAATGTAACACTTTCCTTCAAGTGGGATTTTGAGAAGGGTAAGGCATGTCTTGTGTTTTGCTTTATGCTTTTTATCTCTCTGGGGAAAACAAAAAAGTAATTCTGAGAATAGATAAAAAGCAAAACAGACTAGTAGCTGTTTGTAAAAGGTAGGTTTTTCATTTTGTTTTGATTTATTCCAGTCCCAGAAATTTATTTTATGTTATATCTGAAACAAAGTCATTGAGGGGAAAAAAATAGAGAGCACTTTTGCGTTAGTTCTGCCATCGGTACTTGGAAAAGGGGAGATTTACATGTACATCTCCTTATTGACATTAATGGTAGCTTTGTGTGTAAAAATAATATCAAAAAAGAAGAATCAAACTCTTTGTGCATCATAAAAATTTCCATGGAAGTTGTATAAGGAATATGCATGTATGCATTGAAAATAATTTGACAAAAATTTAAGTTGGTTTATCAATACACAGCTAGATTGTTTTTACAGGTAAAAAAAAAACCAAAAAACAAAAAACAAAAAAACCCCCCAAAAAACAGGAGAGTGTGATTATAATTAAGATACTTTTCAGGACTTCAGGCAAGTTGAGATCAGTCCACTTTGTCATGAAAGCAACCAGTCTCATTTCGTGCAATCTCTTGGCACCTCAATCACGTAGCAGTAGATATAATAACCTTTCCTTCACTCTCACTTTATCTTTCTTGACATTTGATATTTTCATCTCTTTGGGATTTGGATATGTTTTAACACATGCAAAAGCCAATATATTTGCAGTCAAATGTAAAGTAATCTAAATTAGGTATAATGCATCTGTGAAATATAGGAATTTCACGTTTTCAAAAAAACATTGAGACTATCTCTCTGTGGCAAAACTTTTTTCTTTAATGTCTGTGTTTTGGAATTTTGTTTTTCTAGAGTTCCTACCAGAATTATTAATTTACATTTGCAGCATTTGTCTCACCTAACTGTATCAGTGGATCATTATGTATTTTGTATGGTCTTCAGAAATTATTCTCAAAATATTTTACTGGGCAGATTATTTTACCAGCTTTTACCAGATGACCCACTTATCTCAAACACAAGGATTTGTCTTTATGTCTGATCTCTGATCCAGGAAAAAAAGCAAACCTGAATTATATATTTTGTACGTACAGTGAGAGTCCTTGTCCAACACAATTCTATACAACAAAGACTGACAGGAAAACCAGAGAAGAGAATGTTGCTATATCCAATGTTTGTTTCATTTCAACAGGAAACAAGGAGAGAGTATGTGTATAAAATTATACACAGAGACATTGACACAGCATATGGAAAAACAATAAGGAAACCCGAGTGCTTGTCATGCCACTCTTGGAAACTTTCAAAACATCTGTACTTATGTTTTGTAGGAGAGGTGATAAATTTAAACTGTTGAATTTTTTTTTCTTGTTTTTTTTTGAACACTGCAACAGAAAAAAAGATCTACCACATTCTCAGTTTACAGAATTAGATACCAACCTGATGGTACTCAGCAGCAAATGGTGGCCAGCAGAAAAAAAGTTCTTAATGATTCAAGTGCAACAGCAACATTGAATGAGAGAAAAAAATAATGGTCTATTAATAAATCTAGAGATTTTTTTCTTGAGAATAATTTATAATAAAAAAGGGATATTGACTCTTTTTTGAAGTTCTATAGTTAGGACTGAATTCCCATTATGATGTGGTTTATAAACCTTAGGTAAAATCAACAACTATGTTATAATGAGATTATATTGACTGTATATGAACAAATTACATTATTACCCTACATAATATACCTTTAAATGTGCTAAATCCATGTGAATGGGCTGATATCAACAATGATATTAACAAAAATCTTAAGTGTAAAGGATTTTCTTGAAATTCTGAATTCCGAGAGACTTTATGTACATTTGATCAGGGAATGTACCTGCAAAGCTAGCATCAGCTTTAGCTAAAAGAGACCTTAAGGTGACCACTGTAACCATTATGTAACTATAGCTGTGTTTCTATATTGCTCTGACAGACAGAGAATGACAAAAAAAAACCTTATGCTTTTACAAGAGCACCAGAGGTTGTGCCCACATTGCCATTTCTATGTCAGTTTAAGTCCCAGCTCTTCCTGTCCTAGGATCAGGACCAATGGTGCTAGTTTGAAGTAATATAAATTTTGCATAACCTATTGTTAGCACTAGTGCTTGTGACCCAGATCAACGTGTGGTTACCCAGAGGGATTTGAGGTCTTCTATAAATATCATATATTGAAAGAGTAAACATAGAAAACTCCTGACTCCAAAAGACTGTAAAAATCCCCTCATGCTTTTGTTCTAAATAATACCTTGTAGGTTCTTCTCAATATAGTAAACATAGAGTAATCAAATTGCTTTAAGTTTTTTTCTGCATTTGGATGTGTTAAGTTTACATAAAGAAACATTCTATATATGTTTGAGTAACTCCAGAATTTAGTTAAAAATCTGTCATGATACTCAAAATGAAACCATGAGTTACTCCACCAACATTACCTGCCATGTTAGCATTTTCATGCACCAGTACTTATTCCAAGAATTTCTTTTTTGGGGGAAAAACAAGGTCATAATACACAGTTCAAGACAAGCTTTCAGAGTGCTTTGCAAAAAGGTTAGCTCGCTTACATAAAAGGAAAAAGGAGAGGTTTAAAAAAAAAACTTTCAAAGCCTCAGGTTAGGACACTTGGATTATGTACTAAGGTCCAAAACAAATTAATATTTAATATAACCCTTCCTTCTCTTATAGACACACTCTTTACCAAACTTCTGGTTGGTAAAAAAACTTTTATGTCCAGTCAGTAATAGAATTACTGATGCTAATAAAATATTGAAAAATTCCTGGCCCTGTGTTGGACAGGCGCCATTTCCCCTATCTGTACTGTAGTTGAACATATCAGAAGCCTGTTGCCCCTTCATCTTAAAGATGGATTCCTTCCATCATGCTCCTTTTATTTTATTTATGACTTACTCTTGTTGATGTGGCACTAGCTAACCTTTCATATAATTTTGGAAGGTCTGATGCTTTCTGTTTACCACTGTAGCATAAGACATAAATGAGAAGGTACTATATGTGTTAAGCTCTTGTAAAAGGACATGGGTGAGGGCTGGGTAAGTACCACTAGCCATTTTGTTTAATACAGTGCACAGGAGTCTATACTCTTAATTATAGATGGTTAAGCTATGTCAAACACATCAGAAGAGCTGAATCTGTATATCTGAATTGAACTCATATGTATAATGAATATGGACATCAGAGATTCTAGTACTGACTGCAGCACTTAGTCATGCAGAAAATGACTACTGTAGATTAGAGAATGTTATTGATCTTTGTTTCCATCATCCTTTGTCTTTCCTTTTTTTTTTTTTTCCTTTTTTTTTGTTCATTTAGCATGAGAATGTTATTCAGAGATTAATTTCCAATTTCTTTTCTTTGGAATGGCCTTTCAAATTTAACAATGTTAAAATAATCTGTTTCAGAGATGGATACATGGATAAGAAAAACAGTAAACCAAGAATTTCTTCATATGTCTGTATTGATAGGGTTCCATAGCAAAATTGACAAAATAACACTTTCTCAACTGTCTGCTATCCCTCAGGGTCTTGGTTGTACAATGACCAAAATTTAACCTCAGGCAGCAGAGCTATATTGTACACATACATAATGCACTAAAAGTGAAACGGCAGAGAGGCAGCTCTAATACATGGTGCAGGGCAACATCCTACAGTCTGAATGGAATTGCTCTCCATCTGGAACTTCAGGGAAATCAAAAAGCTTGCTGTTATGTGGCTGTGAAAATCTTATCACTTCTACTGCTTTCGACTCTATCCCTTGCACATATTTTATTAAAAATTATTTAAGCTCATCCTTGAGTAGTCACAAACCATTTAGGCTCTAGATCCATGCAGCAAGCTATTGACAGATCAGCACAGTTCTCTCATAATTAAAGATGGCTATTATGGTGAAATTGCATTGCTGTGCCTCCTAAGTGTTTCCCCTCTTTTTTTTTGCTTTCCTATGTGTTCTATAACTGCATTTAAATATTAATCTTGCTCCTGCAAGTGGGCTACATCAGAGAAAAATATTTCAAGTAGAAGACAAATCTTTTTGCGAGATTAATACTTGGACAATATTAATTACAATCCTCAGTTAACTGAGATGTGGAAAGGAAATTCCAAATTTAATTTATGGTTTCTTCTTGGAGCAGTTATTTTGAAATTTCATTATTTCAGGTACAGCACTGTAAAGAACATCAAAGAAAAAATTTCCTTTCAAAGCAAGCATTTAAGGTAGCAGCTATACACTTTTTTTTCATACTGAAAGGTTTTCATCATATTTATGTATGATGTCTTCTTATCTAAAAGGATAACAGCCTATATATAAAATGAAAGAAAATAGGGAGATTATGAAGAGAGAATCATAGAACAAGTTATGGTGGAAGACCCTTATAAAAACCATCTAGTCCAAACCCTCTGAAATGGGTAGCAAAATCTGCAACTAGATCAGATTTCTCAGAGCTCCCTCCAATCTGATCTTGAATGTGCAAGAGCTTCACCTAGTAAAAAATTTCTCATTGTAAAAAAATGTCTTCATTATATCTAGTCTCTTTTAGTTTAAAAATGCTATCCCTTGTCCAAAGGGTGAGAGAAAGGTTGCAGAGCAGCATAGTTAGTTTCAAGTGTTATTTTGCTTAGGCCAGTTTCATACTCTTTCATTGAGTACGACTGGACAGTGAGTCCTGCCTGTCAACTTTAAGTGAAATCAGAACCAAAATGTAGCTTGATCTGAAAACTTTCAACTGCAAGGTGATGGATTCTTCCATTTTTCCTTCACTTACCTTCAAACAAAATATTAAACATGATTACTTAAAAACCCCTAACAAACAAACAAACAAACAAATTGCTTCACTGTGCTAACACATGGAGTGCCACAGGAGAGGCTTGTTCTGGGACTCTAACTTTCTGGAAAACAGAAATTCAAAGTTCCAAATTTGTTTTTAGTGAACCTCCATTTTTAATAGACTGTTAATGTGTTTCTGAGAGCTTAAGTATTCAGAAATAAAAATTCATTCTTTGATGCTTGTTTGGAACATGATTGCTTGATTCTATGTCAACCTATAGGGCTGTTAATCTCTGTGGACTAAATTCAACATAGCATATGTAGGTCATCAGACAAAACCTCCACTGAAATCAATAGCAGAAATAAATTACTCTGGTATAGCATGTCACTCTGCATTTGATTTGCTGATACATGATTACTCTGAACTGTTAGCTTCATTTACTTTTATTGATTGTTACTGTGAAATGCTTACTAATTGCACATCAGATTTTTAAAGGTGCTTAATTGCATACTTTAGACTAGTGTTAAATTCCATACATTGATTATCTGTGAATTATGTTCCAGGGAGTTCCATATCTGTGCCATGCCTGTTTTCTGTAATATTATGGGCCATATCATTAGCTCAATCAAAGTCAATTCTAGAATTACAGTAACAGAGATGGAGCAGAAGAGAAGCTAGCTCCATTTTCAGGGTTTGAATACTGGAGGCATGATCAAAATTTTTAAAAAATGAGTGATCTGGGTCCAGTGTTTGAATAATACACAGTCAAAGCAGTTTGTGTCTCTGAGTCTTAAGCAAAGATTTGCCACTATGTCTAACACCTCAGTATTTAACCTACATGCGGGTCCTCAAGCGTTAGAGCAGAAGCAAAAACTTGGTCAGAACCCTGAGATACCAGCCTAAGTTAGAATTCATTTTCCATCCATGCTTTCTTCTAGGAAGTGGGAGATATCCACTCTCAGGCAGCTCAGGGAGGAGAACTTCACTGAAAGGCTCCAGTTACAAAAGTACTCTGTGACAGTCAGATGCTGCCATCAACATTCAGTGGCAATAGATGGGAGATTACAAATTCAACGACAAAAAAATGAATGGGATTTGCTCATACAGTTAAGAAATTACCAGTGACCCCATGTACCATCCACAGCCCAGTCAGGTGTAGGGGAAGGACTTTGTCTGGTTAGGGTAAAATTGTCCAGACCTGTGGTTGTCAACCAAAGTTTAGTAGTGGGTATTGAACAGGTATTCTGTATTCTTAACTGCAATTTATGTGCATTACAATTTGATTTCCTTTTTAGGTTATCCAAATTTCTCTCTTGGTGTCCCTATTTGTGTTTGAACTTAAAAAATTCATCATTTACAAATAGGAAAAAAATGTATAGAAAGGTTTAATGTCTATCCCCAGCATATTTATGGATGCTCTCTTTGCAAAATGTTTTAAGTTCAAGCCACCCTATACTCAAACTTTTTACAAACAATATTCCATTGAAGAGGAAGAAGACCTGTGAGACTTCTGAGTATGAATAAAATGACAATGAGAAAGAGCCAATAAAATTACTGGAAATTTAACTAACCAGCTTCAAATCTGAAAACAAAGTTTGAACTGAAAGCAAATTCTTATTTGATTCAAGTCACTTTGTTAATGCCTGTAAAATTATAAATCCTGTTTTGCTAATGTACTCTGTCTGGAGACTGTTAAATCATTGTCTTAGGTAACTTTGTGAGCAATGTGAGTTTCTGAGGATCTGATAGTCCAGAACTATCTGAAATGTGTCAAGTAGGCACAGAAATAAGATATAATTCAGGCAAACACTGGAGTCATGTGTTAAAGCTGCCAGGCTTCCCATTATACCTGGTAAAAATTCTTACTTGGGGTAGGCTGGCAGAAGAGTTCTCAGGTCTGAGAGAAAATAAGGCATCAAAATGCTCAACATTTTTTGAGACACAAGAAGATACAGAAAAAGCAATTACTGTTTTGTCTGCTTCTACAAATTAAGAAAAATGTGTTTAATTTATTAAAAATAGCATTTTGGTAGTAAAAAGTCTTAGGCAACTGATTTTCTGGTCTTGTTGAGGCCTTTGAGGTATGAAGTTAGATCAGCAGTGATAAGGAAAATCTGATATTTCAGTTCAGACCTATTAAATATTTGAGAACACATGCTGTCTATTTATCATTGCATAACAAACCTTACTGGCAGCTTTATCTTTGCTGTCTGGGTTTCTTAATACTGGAAGCAGAAACATTTTAGGAAGAAGAGAAATCTCACAGCCACGAGGTCACTTGTTCGCTGTGTACTTTGGGTACTGCTAACCAGCGCTCTGACCTCTCCTTGCCCTCCAAGCTGGAAACTGTGGGTTGTTCTGGGCCTCTGCCCAGGACTTTAGGTGGAAAGTGGCCATGTCCTCTCATACCTCTCAAGTGTGCCAAACCCTGTAACAGGGTGCAAAACAATTCTTCTGGTCTGAGCAATAGTGCTTTTAAACCCTTTAACTGCTCCATGGGCTACATTGCTGCTGAGATGAGTAATGACACAATTGACTCCTGGGAAAGCACAGAGGGCTGTAGTATATTGCACCTAGTGTTAAAAGACAAAGTATAAACCACAAACCACAAATCATGCTCATGATTTGGAAACAGGTAAATATTTTTTCTGCCAGATTCCCAGACAATCGTAAAAGAGGTGGGAGTACCCAGGTGACAAAGTTCTCTATGCTCAGTCAAGAGTCATCCAGGTTAAAAGCAGAAATATAAAGTAAGCTTCTCTTCTCCCTCTTGAAACAGGAGACATACTTGGCAGCTTGTTCTGCCACTAATGTGGAACTGTGAACATTTGGCTCCAAGCCAGTTCTGGGAAGAAAATTGCTGAATGAACATTTTTTGATACGGTACTTCTCTGACATGGGAAAAAGTAGAAAATGTTGTAAACTTTGTGAGGAAAAATATTTTGTGGTTGCTCATACCCCAGACATGAAGGCCTATGTATTGAAGATAGCCTTTAGGTATTTATTGAATGTATGAGAAGCTGGGGCTTGATTCCCAGCCACCCTGATTTTGCATATATCATCTGAGATAAAGGTGAGAGAGGATTGCCAAAATGGGAAGCACACCAACAATCTTCACCACCTGCCACAACAAGATGTTGTGACGCTGAGTATATCTAACACTTCTCTAATTTATATTCACAGACAAATCAGTGCTTTGCAACGTGGTGAATGGAGGAACCTACTTTTACCCAAGCAGAAGGAAGAGGATCAGTTCCCCAATCTCTGAATTACTCACAGTTCACTTGTTTTTGTACTAATTTTATGCACCAGCTGATCAACTCCAATTAATTAAAGGGAAGCATTACTAATACTAAATACATTGCTTTCATTTTCTTTGAAGTATTTCTGATTCCTTGTGCTCAAAAACCCTCATTTTGGAATTATCAGGGTAAAGTACAGGGAAATTTATAAGAGCAGAACAAAAGCTGCCAGCAAAGGCTAAAGGATGGGAGATTTATGTTCATAACTATGTGGAGGGAATCAGAGAACTCCAGTGATTTACAAAACCTATTGAAGTACAAGAAGAAAAGGTTATAAAATATCCCTGCAAACATTTATGGGAGATATCAGAAAAAACAAACCTCTTTGAGTTACTAAGCAAGACTGCCCTTCAGTGAAAGCTACGATGCCAAATTTGCAGTAAGTTCTGACATGCAGAATTTGGCACCTTTGGGCCCTGGAAGCAATGGAGGAAGGGGGCTGCAGACCGGCCAGTGCAGGAGGAGCTGCCACTGCCTCTGCATGTCAGCACTGTGCTGCAAAAACACATTCTGCACTCTTTGCACTTTCCAAGAGAGACCCAAGGCAGTGGTCTGAGCAGCATTCAATGCAGCTAACAAACCTTCAACACTTATTGGGGATGTTAGAAGTAAACAGTTGCAAACTGAGCTGGTTGAGAACTTTCAAATTGTTCTCAATTGAAAGTTCTCAATTGAATTGTTCTCAATTGTTCTCAATAAATGAGAATGTAGATGTACATACTTTATATAATGCTGAATATATTCACAATAAGCTGCTGGTTGTCCTCCTTCTCTTTTTTTGTTTCCTTTTTCTATTCACCAAAAGAATAGAAAAATTCTTGCCCAAAAAAGGAAAAGCAGAGAATAGAAAGGGTGACTGTCAAAAATAAAGGTTAAAGAAATAAAAATTAACAAATCAAAAAAGGAAATGTTTTCAAAATAGGAGCAGATTAAGATAATATTCAACAAAAAATAATGAAAGAACATTGATAACATTAAAAAATATTTTTATGGTGTGCGTCTTTATACAATTTTAAGAAAAGTCTAAACAAAACATCCTCCAAAAGCAAAATCAAAAACATCCTCACCCAAAACTAGTGGGAAAAAAAAAGCCCAAAAGAAAAGCCTGAAAAAATCAACTCCCAAAAAATCTCAAGCAGAAAATATGTTCATCTTTTTGCTAATGTCTATATAAACACCTAAACGTAATGCCTACATTACACCTAAAATACTTTAGGTACTGGACAAATCAAGTATTATATTATATTATATATTTTCCAGGTAAGGTTATAATGGTCTTTAAGAAATTAATTTCATTCTGTCACTGTACAAATATTCAGATTGCTTTGGAATCCAATCCAACAAGGAAACTCAGTGATGAAATAAATGCAGGTGACTTGGCTGCAAATAAAAATTTCCTAAGCCATGGGGCTATCTCATTTCACAGTTTGAGTAGTAGTTTCTTTTTTCTTGGTTTTATTGTAATACAAACCTTTATGTATAGGCCTATTGTTTTGTTTTCCATTAATGTCTTTTTTTAATCAATTAGAAGATCAAACTATACTACATTTCTCTCTGTCCCTTTCCTCTCCCTATTTCTTCATTCTTTTTTTAATCAAAGGACAAACCTATTTTTTGATAAAGACAGAAATTGGGGCTTGCTTTGTACCTCATAAACTCACACTGCTCTGGAGTGGATAGTAGATCTTATAGCAGCTTGATTAAAGAAAGGGTATGAAAAAGATTTTAAAATTTTATTTATATGTGTTAAATGAATATAAATGAATATAATATTGTTAATTGAATATAAATCACAGCATATTTTGTGATTTTGTGGACTAAAATAATAAATTATAAATTTCACTATTCATTCATCTACTTTCAGGTCAATCTCCATAACCCTGGAAATCTAGAAAGCTGGAAATTTATCAGAAAGCTCCTTTAAATAATAAAAAGGATCTCTTGCCCTACACATCTGTAAAATCTAAAGAGAGTACAATTTGTATACTTAAAATAAAAAAGTTAAAATTGAGTGAAATGTACCATGGTTTTCAATTGCTTTCAATTACCATTAAACCTTTTTGAAGCAATTTGCATAATGTTTCATAAACATGTAGGCAGATTAACCTTTTTAGTTAATTTATTCATTAGCAGTAAAAATTCAAAGCATCTCTTATGAGAAAATAATGTCTTGCTGTTAAATTACATGGAAACAAAGCAATTGGGACCGAGTTGCCTCGGTTCTCCCTGTGTCAAAGCACAAAACGGGAGAGACTAAAGCTTCGCCTGTTAGCGGAGTGTTGATTAAATCGCCTGTTTGTGAACAATTAACAGCATTACAAGAAGATTAGGTGAAGTATTAATTAGAGATAGGCTAGAAGAGTCCTGCCTGGAGCAGGTACCTGCAAATGTAGTGGATGGAAAAACGAAAAAGTATGAGAAAAGACAGAGGGTTTGACTCTTTCCTGTCTTGAATTCCACAATCTCATACATTCTGTCAGTGGAAAGTTGGTAGTTCAACACTGTTTTTCTGTCACTGTGATTCCTTTACATGTCTCTAGCTGGCTGCTGTAGATAGAAAGGAGTGGTCACATCCCTTTCTGCCCCAGTGTGGTCTCCAGCCTGAATGAATTGAGGCTACGTCATTATCCATAAGCGAGAATTTAAAAAGTGGTTGAAATTTCGACATTTATGTGGTATTTTATTAGCCAGGTTCTTAGGACATTTTCAACAACAGGAGATTAAATTATTCTCATGAGCTGGAATTGAACCATTTCCAGATTGGTTTTAGGGCATTGACAGGTCTATCACCTTGGGTAAGGGTATATACAATGTTGGATGATACAGGCCAAAACAGCATGTACAGAGCAGTTGTTTATCTGATGGAGATAGAGACTGAATGGACAGTTTGATAGTTCATATTAGTTTTAGACTTATCCTTACATCTCTTCACTAGAGAAATAAAATTAAGCTCTGTCATTAGTCATAATGATATCCATTGCCTTTAGAGTGTATCTAGAACAAATACAATATTGCCAGGAGTGGCCTTGTCTTTAACTTATTTACTCAGGTATATGTGAGGGTATTTAGATTGGGACATCTGTTATACAATATAACTCTATTTAATTTATAATTCCAAATTTAAATGTCAGGACAATCAGCTTGATATTTTTACACTTTCCCATATCTTTTTATGGGTTTACATCTGGAAGAGCTGTACTGATCAAGATTTCAAAGGTAAGGAAATTCCACACTCCCTTCTGGTTATCCAAATAGACAGATTATACAGGTGACATAAGAATGTTGAAATCACTGAGAGCACAATTGTGCAGAAGCATTAAATTATCCAATATTAAGTATTATTCATGGTCCCCTTACATTGCTGTCATGTGCTGCTTAGTGGAATGTTGTTGACATAACTAATCTAAGTCAGTCACAAAATCTGTAAAAATCCCAAAAAAGTCTGTTGGAAAAGTTAAAAAAATAAATAGATTCTCTACAGAGATTTAAAAAAGATTAAATGTTTAAGGGTGGTTCCTTATCTTTTAAGATGCTGACCAATTTTCTAGTAGAACTATGTATTAAAAAAGCTCTACTCTCTTTCAACTGAAAAACCAAAAAAAAAAAAAAAACTATAAAACCCACAATGTGTTCATAAAAAAAGGGGTCTAAACATCCAGAGGAAAGCACAGTTATTTTTCATAGAAAGATCTCATGTGATCTTAACATTATATTTGCTGCTGGTTTTTTTTAACCTACCTTACTAATCGCTGGAGAAGCATACAAATTCCATGATTAACACAATTAAGTAGAAATCCACCAGAAAAACAGATGTTTTTGAAAGGTAATATCTTCTAGGAACAACTATCAGAGTCTTAAGAATTAGCAACCAGAGAGGCTAAACACAGGAATAATCTGCCATGTACAAAAATCACTGTGTTACCATTCTATAAGGATGACAACGTGGGGTTTGCTTGTGATGAAAATGCCAAGTACTTCACATAAGCACATACAAAGGTTGTCAAACACCCTCTCTATCCCAAATTGATGTTTCACTGGAAGTTTCCACCACACAATGGATCTGTGTTCTTTTTATAACTGTATTAGACACATCATTCCCTACAAAGTGCCTGAAGCACCTGAAGAAATCACCTCAAACACGATAATATATTTCAGTTATATGAACTCTGAATGTTTAAAGTTGGAATGCTTTTGTATAATGTCTGTTTCAGGAACACTTTGCTTTGACTTTCATCAAGAAATCAGATTGTAAGATCATAAAGTGTTTAAGACAACTTCAGATAGTGTTGTAATCTTCCTGACAGAATCCTAAATACAATTGCATTGTCAAAACCCCCCAAGGAGCAATTAATATTATGGCTGTGGCACTTTGGGTTATTTTGGAGAAAGGAACTGGAGTCAAATGGAAAGCAAAGCTCACTCTTGTTAATAAAAAGGTTAAATGCTAAGTCAAATGGCAGAAAATTGGCTTAAAACACTGCAGATAAAAACAGAAATCTATTTTAATTTTGAGGTGCCTGCCCTGAACAATTGCAAATTCACCGTGACAGGAAAAGCTTCTCTTAATGTCTCCTCTTGGAGTAGCTTCCATTATTCTCTGTAAATCATAGGAAATTAGATATATTTTTAGGGATTGCAAGCTCATTTCCCTGTTACAACAAGTATAGTTTAAAGTGTTTAGATGTATTTTAAATTAGTGTCTAATTAATTTAAATTGTGATTTCTAATTGTTGTATGCATCTCTTTTTTTCAATGCCCAATTCCATATGATGACTCCTACTGTTTCAGAAGAAAACAGAAACTCAAATGAATGTTTGGGAAGGAAAAACAGTGTTCAAAAAAAAGAGATCTTAAAAGAAAACCCTGAAAAAACATGATGAAAACACAGGGAAAGATATGATTCTGTTATCAGAGATAAAATGAGATGGCCCGCTATGTTCTAAACCAACTTTATTTTGTCAGACATAATAACTTGCTAAGTTTCAGTAAATATGGCATATTTGGACTAAAAAAGAGGATTGTATTTTCTGTGACATAGTTCAGTGGTACCTTAACTTGCAGGGCATGTGAAAGATTAGGATGCAGTCACTTTACTGCCTAAATTAAGTAAGAACCTGGATAGGAATCTCTTCCTGACCTCCAAAGTGCTCTAACTCCTTAGTTATTCTGGATTGGCATCATACCCATTGGAATCACTCCATGAAATATAAATAGACATTCATTATTAAATATTCAGAGGGGAAAATAATTTAAATTGTCCT
Source organism: Ammospiza caudacuta (assembly GCF_027887145.1). NCBI lineage: Eukaryota > Metazoa > Chordata > Aves > Passeriformes > Passerellidae > Ammospiza > Ammospiza caudacuta. Next base: position 47,518,072 of record NC_080598.1, on the reverse strand, counting down.
TCATATCTTTGATGAACTTTCCTGTCACTGAATTACAAAGTAATTTTTGTCTTACAAGTCATCTTCCAGAAGTGTGCAGAGAAGTCTGGTGGCACACAATGCTCCCAGTTCACGCCAGTGAAAACTCAATAAGCTCAAATAGGACTTTAGCCCAGACCTGCAGTGAACTTGGTAGCTATTACCTGAACAGACATTCCAGTTTTATGTATCCAAGGGAAGGGCTGATGCAGGCACCTGTCTCACAGCAGAGAGCAGAGCTGGGGAAGACACTCACCTCTGCTTCAGTAAAGTGAAACCTTTTCAGGAACCCACAGAAACCTTTTCAGAACCCTCTGCAGAAACCTCTGATGGTTCACCATTGTCATGAAGTCAGGCAATGCCAGGACTTTCTAGGTGCTTAATTCTCCTCATGGGCAAGACACAGACATGTTGCTACTTTAAAATCTCAGAGTACTGTATAAAACAGCATCTTGCCTTGGCACAATAAATCACTGACTAGCAATTAGTTTGAATTTTGTAATTGTTTCTGTTAAATTCTGTTGATTATGTAGCTTTTGAATATCAATATAAATATGAAAGCTTAAAATTTCCTAAATGTTTAGCAGGCACAATTATTCCCTATGAAAATATATTTATTAATGTGCTCTTTATCCTCATAAGTCTTTCTTATTTTATATATATTGTACTTAGAAATATAAGCATGCTGTTCAGATGCTCAGAGAGATGATCTTATAGTTGTTTTTTTATGGCACACAGAGATATAGATTGACAGGACAGTCTAATGGTCTACATCATCTCATTTCAGAATATTTATGAATAATTTTCATTTTGATCTGCAAAGACTGGAAAAAGGAGGCAGAAGCCAAAATCAATTTGTAAATAACCTCCCCCTAGGAAACACAAGGTGCTGAGCTTAGCATGCAGCAGTACATGGCACATTCAGGGACTCCACAAATTTTAACCACAGTAGTACAGCTGTAATACTTGTCTCTCCTCTCCTTCCTATTTTCCTTATTCTTATTCTTTCCCCGTTCCTCACTTCCTTTTTGTCTCTCCCTCCCTTACATTCACCAGTCCTTCCATTGCCCCATAACTCTTAATTAGGCAGATATCTGAGGTTTCCAGTGTGAGATCTGGAAGAAAATGGAAACCATTTACCTTAAAGGTTTCAAAAGGAGTGGAGAAGAGTGTACACCTAGAAATAGACAGCTTGGAAGGTTACGACTTCAAACACTTTCAGGTTTTGGTCTCGACAGAATTTTGATAAGTCTGTATTTATTTTAATTGTTTTAAAAAAAAATGTATTTAGAGGGTGCATTTTGGTAATGGACGTCTATGTTCTTATTATAAGATAATCACTGTTTCTTGGTGCTAGAGTTTTATTTTATCGTCTTCCCTGTGGGTAATTATTGGGTTATTCAGAAACAATGCAAAATTGATGCATATGCATGTGTGTGTATGTGCATTAATATGTGTATGGCCATGTGTGTATTTTATCCATTTTTGTAACAGCTCTGAGTGAATTCACCTCTAGGGATTTCTAAACTGATTTAACATTCCACTTCCTACAATAACAGCATATTTCAACACAAACACTTAATTATTTTAAAGGTTTATTTGATTTTATGCTCTCTTTATCTGTCATGAAGGTATTTTATTCTTCTTCCACTTAGATGAGTTTAGACTGTGTTTGTTTTAAATTTATGTAAACACAGAATACAGAAAAACAGAATAGAGCCATTAGCTTAGAGTACTGCATCAATTTAAAACAATGTTTAAATTCCTATGTTTCCATAAATGAAATAAATGGAATTCAGCACTAGGTGAAGGAGAAAAGACTAAATAGAACAAAGTCACTGGATGCTGAAATTCAAAACAGCTCAAAATTTCAAGGTAAAAATACAAAATTAGGACTGCTGAACTCTCTGAGGGAAATGAAAAGGGTCTAATGTTTTATTCTTCCATTACAGGGTGAACATTTACATTATTATTACTAGGCCAACTCAAGCAGTTTATTTTAAAATTTAATCCCTCAGGAAGAAAAAAAAAATCACACTTTCTGTAATGGGAGTAGAAAGGGGAAAAATGTAAGAATGCAAGGATTTAATCCTAAATTATAAAAACATAATGCTGAGGATAATAAAAAAATTTCAGCTATGTATGAACATTTGAGACAGGAGTCATTTACAACTATGAGCTCATAGTTGTTAAGAACTACAAGGCCAGATTTTGTTTGAAACAGTAAAAAACAGTGCAAAACATACAATAAATAATCATAATATCTTTACTAAATATCTATATTCTGGTGTTGATGTTGTAGCCTAGAAGACAGATGAACAGGAGCTAAACTCCATATTTTCTTTATGCCATGCATATATTATTTGTCATATTTAGCCCTCAGCAAAAGACCTTACACAAACTGCTTGTATTGACTTTAATTCATAAATATGTTGAGGTTTGGTTTTGAACTTGAAAATTTCCTCAAAAATATTTTTTTTATATCTATGTAGGGATGGGTATTAACTGGAGTTTCTTGTGGCAGGACAAGTAGTATGAACTAATATGTTGTATTGCAGTATGTACAAATACTTGAACTAAACATGGATACTCTGAATTCAAGGCATGATTCTGGTCTGCAAGTTCCTGATATTTATTTTGTGAATTTAAATTCGTAGTCTGAAGTCCTCCTAAGTGTTGTGAACACAATAGACTAGGGGTCCAAACTCATGGATTAATGTTAGTATGTAACAAAACCAAAATGCTCACAAGTTGCTTTCCACCTCAAAAATCCCAAACTGAGCACAACAGAGGCAAGCCTGGTGACATATGTAACACACAGTGTGGAATGTCAGCCACAGTGTGTAAGACTTTTTTACACTGAGGAACGTTTTGTGAGTCACTCCACCAAAAATATAAGAGGAATACTTGTAAAGCAAACACTTTATTTGAGGGGTCGAGCTGCTTCCCAGCTCTGTAACATCTGAACACCTTTCTCTTTAATGGGTCACAAGGACTGAAGAAATTCATACACCCTTTGGCACTTCTCTTTTGAGTTACAGAAACCCTTCTTTGCATGAAGTGCTTTGATGGTTCAGGCAGGAGCAAGGTTGGTTGATATGATGAACATGCCTGTGGTTCAGGTAGAAGTCTTTTATCAAGGACAACATTTTGGCAGTACTCCCTAAATGTAATGAAACACCAGCATTGTTCTGGTACTTTGGAAACTTATTCCCCCGTCTGTTCCACCAAGATGTGCATTATTAGCATGACATAGTGCTACATACTGTCTATAAGTAAATTAACTCTGTCTTGCACATCCACAGTACTAGAACATAAAAGCATGGTGCTGTCTGAAGAGAAAAGCCTCTCTTCCCTCTTATCCTTGCATATTTCTTATTTCTCTGATTCTGTCAGAAAGGGCTTTCTTGCAGGTTCTTGTTCCCAGAATAGGATTCAGAAACTGCCATGACTAAAAAATAATCTTCAGATCTTTATTTTACCCCCTTCCCCACCCATCTCCCCACTTTGATCAGTTTATTTTCTAGCCAGATCAGATGTGGACTTCTGAGATATGTGTGGGAAGACACACAGACTGTCTGTCCATATTCATGGAGATCTGTGCAGAGTTTGAGTGGCCATACAACCACAGCTTAAATTAGGTTAGTTTTCACCGAGTTCTGGCTGCAGTCAAGGGAGAAAGCGTAGCTCCTGTTGTGATTTACCATCTCCAACAGGTAGGATCTGTGAGCTGCCTTCTGAACCTAAGTTCAGATGCTTACTAGTCCCCTAAGTGTCAATGCTAAGTTTATTTTCATCTTTCATTTCATCTTTCACATGTTTTAGCCAAAGTTTTATGATTGGTCTGGTGTAAAGACATTAGAATCTGGCCCAGATTCCGTATGAACTCATGCTGGCAGATTGCAAAGGATGTAATATGATTCTGAAATTTCCCCCTTCTGCCTTAGAGGAGTATACATACATGATCTTCAGATATTCAGAAACATCTTCAGATTCACTTCTTGGAATGCAAAGGACCCACAAATACTAAAGCAATGACTACAACATCCATGAAAATATTCATGCCACAGTAAAGAACCAAATGGGAGAAACATGTCATGAGCACCATTGTGCACTGCGACTGAAAGTACCCTATATAAAGGCAAAGAAATGTAATATGGCTGTTTTTCACCATCACTGTTATCCACTAGAAGTTAATTCTATTGTATATTTTTTAATTCTCTCTGTGGGGTAAGAAGGTGTTATATTCCTTGTCTTGGAGAGCACTTTTGGCATTTCTGTGTTGTCTCAGGCTATGTGCAAACTGTGAGACCTAGGAGAGTTTCTGCGTTCCCAGTCATCCTGTTTCCTGACTCTCATATCAGAGTAAGGTTTGGACTTGTGCTATTTGCCTCATCCTATGTACCCTGGATTTTGCACAAATGGAACCCAGGGGGTGGACAGGCAGGAGGTTGCAAAATCCTTCATCCAGACCCTCAGCCTGGACTGGTATTTCAGCATGTGCTAAACCTGCACTCTCAGGTCATATTAAAATATGGTCCCTGTATAATCAATGGTATTTTTTCAACAGATTCTCTGACTTTTTTCTTTTACTAAAGCAATACAAAAGTTTGTATTAAATATGCTGTTTTCTACCATTAGATTTCAACTATCAATACTGAACTTAAAAGGATATTCTTGTATTTTAACACGTAGTACTTACACTTTTAAAATTAAATTAATTTTGGCCTCAGTACAAGTTGGTTTGCTTCTATCAATTGCAAAAAAAAAAAAAAAACTACAGCCTTATTAAAGGTGCTTAATTCTTTACTTCCAACTTTATAAATCATACAAATGCACTATGAATGGGGTAATTCCGGTAGGCTGTTACTGTATGCTTGCTCTAAAGTATGAATCAATTGCACAGTGAAATTTGTCCCTTTCTCCTCACCCTGTCTCAGACATCCAGTTATACGATCAACAATATCTCCAAATGCAGAAGTTAGACTTTTCCCTACTTGGATACTCTCCAGAGAAAATGAAGTGTAGATGTGGAAATCCCTTCTCATCAGGCCCATGCAGAAGACAAAAGTTTTTTTAGGAAGTTAGTGTTTTGTGAATCTAAGGGATAACATGCTTTGAATGTTAGGCATTTTCCAGAGGATATTGTGTTGGCTGGATGCCTGTTATCAAGAAATTGTACAGGATGTATATTCAAAAGTTTCCTGATGGGAAAAGCGGAGTGAGTTGGGTTGTCTGGGCAGATTTGGGTCATGTTGAAGTCAGGGTGACATCTCAACCTTTATGGAAGAAAGACATGAAAAGTTAGATTTTACCTCCTGGTAAAAGAAAGGTAAAAGAAAATTTGGCTAAAAGACTAAATTGCAGCAGCTTTGATTGTCCTCTTAGCTGATAAAAAACAAGACAAATCTCTTTTAGAGAGGGATGAGAAAAGAGCAGGGGGAAAAAAGAAAAATATATGAAAAGGAAAAATGTTCTGGCAACCAGGAGAGTCAACCATGTCCTGGGGTGAGTCAGGCACAGCATCAGCATCAGCAGCCAGTGGAAGGAGAGGATTTTCCCTCTGTTCTCTGCACTGCTGTGGCTTCACCACAAGACCTGTGTGCAGTTTTGGGCACCATAATATTAAAAAGACATTATGTTATTAGAGATATTCCAAGGGAGGAAAATGAGGATGGTGAAAGTTTTGGAGAAGAAGCTGCATGAGAAGCAACTGAGATCACTTGGTCTGTGCAGCCTGGAGGAGGCTGAAGCGAGTTCTTATTGCAGTCACAACTTCCCTGTAAGGGGAAGCAGAGGGGCAGGCACAGATCTCTTCAATCTCATTATCAGGGACAGGACCCAAGGAAATGGCCTGAAGTTGGGTCAGGGGAGGTTTAGGCTGAATATCAGAAAAAAGTTCTTCAACCCAGAGGGATGTTGGGCCCTGGAACAGACTCCCAGGGAAGTGGTCACAGCACCAAACCTGACACAAGAAGCATTTGGATGATATTCTTTGTCACATGTCAGTTTTTGGAGTGTCCTGTGCAGAACTGAGGGTTGGACTCAATGATCCTGATGGCTCCCTTCCAACTCAGCATATTCTATTCCATGCTTGTATTTGATTTTGTGCTTCTGAGAGCACGTGCACCTAACAAACTTTAATTTGGATGACATTGTAGAAATATGTCCATTTTAAAAAGAAAGAAGCAAATTAATCTGGTCAGCGTAACAGCCTTCTTTTGACTAAATGCAGAAAAATCATGATCAATTTTTATATAATGACTGATACAACAGAAACTATTACTCAAATGAGATAACACTGCAACAAAACCAAAGACCTAAAGTATGTGGACTGGTGAGTTTTCCAAGGCTTAAAATGCAAAAGCAAGATGATTATTTATTTTATTGTATGGCCATATGTTTCCAGTAATGAAAATGATGAAGCAGAGAAGGCTGCTGAAAGCTGAAGAGATAACAGTAGAAATGTTGCTAAGGTATCTTTGAGGGAAAATTAAAATAATTTTTTTTGGAGCAGATGGAGACTTAGAGAATCCAATATGTCTCCTAATACATATCCTCAAACATTTTCATTGGAATATTACCAACCTCTTCTATTAGAGTCTGGAGTTGTAAGGATTTTGAAGTTGTTGGTTCTGCTGGATTTCAGGCTCTCTCTGATACTAAAATATTTTATTGAGAATGGAAAATTTAGTGGGAAACAGAAGTATAAAGTTCAGATATATTTAATGAAAAAAAAGAAACCATTTTCATGGGAGTGTTCTTTTGTACAAACAAAGTGAAAGAGAAAAAAAATTAGTGTCAAGATATATGAGTATAATTTCCACTAAACAGTATATCAGTCAATGTTTCTGTCAATAAACATTCCAATATCAATGTGAGAACCTTAAAACTCTTTTCTATATGATCTAATAGACAAGAAAAATCTTGTAACAAGTCTGTTTCTGTCAAGAGACACACTAATAATTCTGTCTATTCTGTTCATGAACTTAGTAATAGCCAAAAAAATGGAGCTGGTAATAAACCACTAGGTAACTGCAGATGTGTAATTGGCACAAATATGTATCTAATTAGGTAAAGACTATCATGTGATGACAAATTCAACAAGAAAATTAAATTCATGTTTGATGGCTGATGGATCCTATGAGTTTCTCATAGTTTAATCTGTGGTGTGGTGTGCTGGGGTGATGCTTTCCCAGACCTGGAGGGAAAGGGGGCAGCACCAGATGGGATCGTGGCTTGTCCTGCCCTCTGAGCTTCAGGCAGCTCAACTGAAACCTTCTGTAAGGAGGAAAAATTTGGACCTTTCTGGGCAATAAGACTATGGAGCTGCAACTACCATTTAAATTGAGGTAAGCATGAGGAAAGCAGTAAGCTTGCAAAAGAAGTTCAGACTGATATATATATATATATTTCTAGTCTGGTTTAAGGCATCTGGGGTGTGCATAGAGCCTTATGAGCTCTGTACCCCCATCTCTCTTTAAAATAAACTGAGTAGAACAGACTGTCTTTAGAGATGGTGTATTATTCTAACCACATATAGATGAATCACATCTATAAGGACATGAATCACACTATAAAACACTTAGATGCCTCCACTGTAAAAAAGCTGAAGGGGAGGTGGGTACTTAGATCTGGATGGATCAGCTCCAGCCTGGCAGGGTCTTTCTTACTCATAGCAACAAATAAATCTAACACCAATTCTCAAAAGTGATGAAAAGAAAATGCTTTTCCAGTGACCTAGATAGTGCTGTGAAGCTTGTGTAAGGCAGAACTAAACAAAATCAACTACAAAGTGGATGAAGAAAAGAGGATCTATCTTGTGGGGACAAGGAAGACTTATGTTCACAACTTTATTTACTCTGGCTCACTGAACAGCTGAAGGTTTATGCTGCTTAAAGTGCTGCTTTCCTGTTCCCATATATATGCTTGTGACTTCCAAAATATACATCCTTATAAAATTCAGACTTTTTGAATCCTACTGGTGTCTATACTTAAAAAAATAAAATAAAATATGCAGAGTAGATTCACATAACATTTTTGATTACTTAGGATCTGGTCACACCAAATTACCTTCTACACAGATGTGGCTCTAGGAAAGGTTGTTTCTGTGTATGAGGAGCTTAGTGACCCTAAGATACTGTAAAGATATATTTGCTGTATCAAACCCGACTCAAATAAACTTTTATAAAGATAGAATAGGATCCAGAAAACATTTGTTCTATCTGTTGTAGGTGATTCTGGTAAGAATTTTGGTAGTGAATACTAAGGGAGAATTTCACAAAATTCTTTCAGACGTCATGGTTACTGTAGAAACTTAGAGATTCACAGCTGGCTCCTCATGATTCTGACATTCAGCACTTCAAACTCTTAGGTATGTCTACAGTATTTCTACTTTGTGTCTTTTCTACATAGATCAAAATTTTTGGGCCATTAAACTATGCCCTATTAACATCTAAATATTTCAACAACAAAAGTAAACAAATATTAATTATATATACACAGAACATGGAGTTGTAAAGAACTAACTTTGCTAGCGAGCTTTTAGTTTCATCTGGTTTATGTGGTAAGATCTTGGTGCCAGGGGAGCTGGAAGGGTGCTCTCCTGGCTTCTGTGGAAACTAAGTGTGCACGTATAATTTTATAATTATTTTATTTTTAAATATGCTTGGCTAGAAGGGAAATTTTTACAATTTTTCTGCAGGGTTTATGGAATCTGAGAACAGTTGAGGAAGGTAGTCAGCTCTGGAGAGTACCCTGTCCCACTCTTCTGCTCAAAACAGATTACTCAGGACCTTCCTTTCAGTGCAAGCTATTCTTTTAAAATATAAATTTATTTGCAGAGAATTTAAATAATTTTAATAATTAATATTTTTTCTTAGTATCTTCTTTATAAATTTAGAAGGAAATTATATAAGGAAATTTTTATTTCAAATTTTTTTACAATATTCAAAATACCTTAATTTTTTTAATTACTTCTGACTTTTATAAATTGTTTCTGCCAACCAAACCAGCTTTTCTTGGATTATTAAATTATATAGTTGTAAAAAATTTCTAGTATAACACATGAAATGATGCTCTGATTGATTTGAACCTCCATTAGTATTTGTCCAGTTCTTAGGTCAGAATCTGTAGTAGAAATTTATATTTATCTATACATGATTTTGGAGGTGTGCTAAAGAACAGATCTGCACTTCTCATGTTACATGCAATTTGTTGATAGACATTTTCAAGACTTTACACTTATAAGATTTCTTGTCAATTCCTTCTTCTTTTCAAAAGTTTTTGTAATATTCTGAATATGGCACGAAATAAGGAAACATCAGTTCAGCTTCCGTGTTTAAAATACTTCATTAGCTGCTTTTTAGGGTGCAGCTGTACCAACTGTAGAAGAATACAAATTTTGGTTTTAGTCTGTTTCAGTTTCTGACCAATTATTAGGCACAATGAAAGTAAAATCACAGAAAACTGTAAGTTTAGTTTTGACATATTGCACCACATTGGTGAAGATCAGAATAAATCTATTAAAATGCATACATCATATATCAAATTGTACTAAAAACTTTAAATTCATTACTTAGCTCATAAGATGCTTGTAAAATATTTCATTTTTAAATGGGCTTATTATAATTTAAAATAAAAAATAATTATGAAATTCAGACTCTGCACTCTGACATTAATTTGTTAAGTATTTTGCAGTTACAATTTAAATGGCAGTGAGTAGTTCTGATTGTTTACCTAAATTACTTTATTAATTCTAGCTCAAGTATAAGTTGGTAAACAGGTTCATACTATGCATTCTTTCAGAGCATAATTTGAAAGTTTATTTTAGGAAAACTAAGACAATTAATCCTACATTCTTAGGATATTTTAGGATTTTAAAATTTGAATTAATGACTTTTCAGACAGAAAAGCTTCCCTTCATAATCTCAGTTATACTTTTTGATACTATTTTTTCAGGAATATTTTATATGATGCTTTGAAATGTGGACATTTCTCAGGTGGAAATGAGTTGCTATTGGACAGTGCTCAAAAGTAATATAAAAATGTACAGACTACAACAAAGAAATTCTGATTTATTTCCCAGAACCTACCCCCATTCAGTAAGGAAGTGGATTTCTTAATGCTATTAGAGCTGAAGACTAAATTTAAGAAGAATCAAGATGACAAAAATCTTAGTTTACAAAATCCAAGCTTAGTAACCATCTTGGTGGGCACATATAGGTTTGCACATGCATTTATCAAGATTTCCCGATGAGATTATTTTCAAGGGACAGAATTAACATTTGCTTTCAATTTCAGAAATAGTCAACCACTTCCATTCCAGCTATTTAGATTTTCTTCCTTATTGTTTTCCCCTATAGCCCAGCTCTTCTAGGATGTCACTATGTTCATAGAGTTCTTTGCATTAGAAAATCACTTGTAATCAAGAGGAAATAAATTTAGCAAACAATAAATTGAGGTTCTGAAAGAAAGTGAATTTATAACAATTTAGTAATCTTCCTGTATAGTGCCATTATTCTTTAGAGGTGTAACTGTCTTTAAAAAAGGAACAGATCAGAGGTGAGCTAAATAACTGGAAGTCTGCCAGTCCAGCCTTCAGAAGTGTTGGACAGGCCAGGGGAGCAATGAGAGCATATATTTCTTCTGGATGTAAAAAGAAATGCTAAATAATGACAATGAGGTAAAATCCATAAGTGCATACAAGACATTTTCAATATCATTACTTCTGTACAAATACCTTTAAAACACTCTAAGAAATAGTGAGGGGGATAGATCTAATATTGATCAATCAACAGTCAAATTAAATTAGCAATTTAAACCAGCAAAGAGAAGGGAAAGCCAGTGGATGCATCCCTCTTAAAATGAGACATTTCAACTTGAACATCAACTGAAATAGTTTACACTAAATATTTAAGGGAATTAATGTAATTTGTTCCATATTTTCTTACAAGTCAGGAGAGAAAAATGGCATTTTCATTCTTTGAAATGGTCAAGCATTCAGCAGGTTCCAATATAATTAAAATGATAGGAGGTATTTTCACGTAGTTCTTTAATCACAGAGCTGTTTTCATTCTGTTTCATAACGGTAGGCATAAAGGAAGAGGCAGAATATAAAACTAAACTCTTCTGACTTCTGCACCCCAGCCATTATCGTTGTTGCTCCGTTTCTCATTTTAAGCTAGAAAGTCTCTTCCCCTAACAAAACAACAACAAAACAACAACACTTAACCAAGAAAAGCCTGAGATATATTCCTGTGAATTATTGAGGGAATAAAAATATGTTACTGGGAAAAGCATACACACTTCATAGTACCAATATTTTTCAATGGAACAATTGCATAGCATCATAAACTGACTCATTCTTGTAACTTTACTGTGTTCTCAAAGGATGATTGTGTTCTTCAGTCATTTCTGTATTCTAGTTGAATATTGTGTAAATGTGTTTAAATTTACCCTTAAATTTGTCCTAAATTAGCTGAATTTTTCCTTAAAAATTAAAATCTCAATATGTGAAGTGCAGAGCTGCAACAGGATTGTCTGCTTTCCAAAGTACACGGTCTGGAGCTCTGGTCTGGAGCCAGGCCAGTGACCAGGGTCAGTGAGTGAGCTGCACTAAAATTTCAAACGCCCTCAAAATTCAACAGCTTGGCTCAGCAATGCTTTTAACTTAATATTAAAATATTTCTGTGTTGCATGATGTTTGGACCAAATACTAAGATCATTGTTTTCTTTGGGATTTTGATTTGGGGTTTTCTTTCAGCATGTGGAAGATTTTTGTGGAGTAGTGAGGTAGGGCTTCCTTTCTGAAGAGGCATCTTTGGAGGTTGCCTCCTATTATGGGTCATTTATTCTCTTTGGGAAAGGGAACAGCTGGGAAACATTACAGAGAAAGACTCAGTAGCCATGGGAAGTTCTAGAGTACTTCCATTTGTTCCTCTCCAATGCCTGGAAATTGCATGCCAATCATCTACACATATTACCTCAGATTTTGAAAGGGCTATCCTTCATGTACTTGTGCCATGATTATCTCAAAGCTACATGCCAATATGCACATTCAAGCAAACAAATCACAAATGTTATTCCATTATGTCACAGGCTGTACTTGTTAGGTGTTCCAAAGCACTTGACTCTATTGCAAACGCTCAGGCTGCCAATGCCCATACATTTGGTGTAGTCCCATAAATTAGGAAAAATTTGTGTCCAAAGTTTCTCTGTGTTAATTCTACTGTGAAGGATCTGAACCAATATTTTTGTTGAATGTAGTTCCTTTTCATGTAATTCTCAGGTCCATGACATTTTTTGGCTAACTTAAATTAACAAACAATATTTCTGGTTTGACGAAAAATGCTTATCATTTTTTAATGAAAGAGAATTTCTAGCTGTAGTTCTTGCTTTTTTCACTGCCAAGACCCAATCCAAAACCAGCTATGTGACTTATGCAGATGGCCTTGCCCTGGTTCTTTTTCAGGCCCACCCTTTACTATCTGAAGAATAATGTCTAAAGCAGTGAAACATTAGAAATAATTTATTTATTCTATCTTTTTTTTATAAAAAACATGTTTATTCTATAATTTTAACAAACAAAACATTTCTAAACTGAATTTGTGTAAATAATATATCTGTTTAGTTTATGCTAGAGTTGGCTGACTGCTAAAGCAGAAATGCTGTTCTGTTAAGGCCAGCCTGGAATGACTATTCTTTTAATAGGAGCAATAAAGACCATACACTAAATACTAGCTGCATTTTTTTAAAGAAGAGAACACATTTGCTATGATTTATTAATTTATAGTCCTCTTTTGCATGGCCAGAAGTGAATCCATTAACATAATAGATCATTCTTTAAGTTAATAAATGCTTTCTTTAATGTACTTCACTGTGGTGTCTAACAGGGCATATGATTAAATGCAGACATAGCTGTGATGGTGGGACATATCTTTCTGACCAAATGACCTCATGATCAACTGACAGGGAAGTCACAGTGAAGTTCTTTTTAAAGAGATACTGTAAAAGCTGTAAGACAGAAGCACTAACCTGTAACAAGTGTACAAGGACAAGTTGTCATTCACTTTTGAGAATCTGGGTTTGCCTTTTTTGTCACCTTATCAGTACAAATTGTTAGTTCTGTTTTAAAGTACAGCATCACCCATTGTAAAATTCCCAGACACTGTTTTTAGGTTGTCTTGTTTGGGTTTTTTTTTCCCTAATGTTCTGTTATGTCTGCATCTGCTATTTTAGATTTTATCACCTTTGAATAAGAACTGATTAAATTCCTACAAATACCACAGGAAACATATTGTTAGGAGTCCAAAATTCTTGAGGAAGATGGAACCAGTCAAACAGGCATTACCGTCAAAGCATGGCTTTCCTAGTGTATTGTTCACTGCAGCAGTCACATTTCAGCCTACACCTAACTTGGAAAAACCATGATATATCTGTTCAACCATGAGAGTGGCATGGATTTATATTGCCCTAAGATTTGGCCCAGAACTGTCTTAGTGAAATCATACTTCATACAATGTCTTCCTTCTTCCAGTCTCCTGAAACATAATCATTGTTTGCACTTAAAACCGTTTGAGTATGGTGCTTTGTAGTAGCATGACACAGAGTAAAACATTTTTAGATTACAATGAGAAGAAATACCTTTTTGCAGAAAAAAACCTATATAAAAAGTATTTTCCAAATGTATCTGTTCTTGACTCTGCTACAGAATTCCTCCCGGGCAAGAAATTTAATATTTCTTTGCCTCAGCTTTCTTCCTGAAAAATTGCAATAGCAGTATTTTCTAAATGCTTTCTATCAATCTTGTCTGACTAAAATATGGGTTCTGCTGTGCAGCAACAGGAAGTATGTTTTACTGTATTACTATTTTCTAAACACAGTAAAAATGTTTATGGAAATTAGCCAAATAGAAGATATTGGGCCAAATGAATAGCTTTCTCTTATTTTTGAGATATTGATGAAAATAGTGTAGTGGGATTCAGCTCAGTTTTTGAATTTTTTCCTGAAGATAATCAATGAGCAATTTCAATCAGAAACCAGGATACATTTATGAGATCCACGGAAGAGAATAGACAGAGGAAAATTTCTAATTGCCCTTTGACTCATCTGTGCAAAACAGTACGGCACAGGTTTCTGTCCATTCCCTTTGCTGATAAGTTAAATTCACTTCTTCCAACAAAGAGTACAGTGAAGCAATAAATCTATGTCTATTCTTTATGCATAGACAGAAACAGGGGAGAATATGTTGGAATGAGATGTTAACTTGAACATTAAGCTGTCATGTTAATGGATCTACTGCTTTCTCTACCAGAGAAAGCCATGCTTCAATATTCTCGCTTAACAGGATTTTTTTCATTAACTCTTCATGGTGCAGTATTTAAGGGGACTGTAGCAATTGCTTTACATATCCAAGTAAAATAGCGGTTTGTTCTTTATACTATTTCTCTCTTTATCTGAAGTGTTGGGGTACATCAATCAATCGATAAGATTAAATAATGTTGCTTTCACAAAATTCTGGATACTTTAATATGAATTTTCTGAGATTAACTTTTCAACTAACTGTGTTTCACTGCATTTTTCTTCATCTAGAGATTATGTGGATTTCAGAACAATAGAGTTTTACTGACAGAAGTTATTTAATTGAGGCACTTCTCATTCCACCAGATGTCTGTTCATAACTGAATTTATTCACTTTTCATTAATTATCCCTCAACTGCAAGAAAGAATACTGGAGACAAAATGTTGAATAAAAAACCAGACACACACTTATGTCCCTAGGTGGACAACCAAGACACACGCAAATTGTCAACTAATGTTCATGGGAGTCAATGGCAGTCTGTTGAACTCGGACACAAATTCTCTTTTCTGACCACTAGTCTTCCCCTGGGGTTTCATTCTCCAGTTCACTGTAAGGCTATACATGCAAGCAAAGTCTTGGGCATTGCAGAATTGGATTTAGGGTAGTTGCTTCAGAATTCTATTTGAATTTTTAAAGCCATGGAACTGAAGGGCAACTCATCCATCAGGCAGAATTTAAGTGTGTTCAGAAATCACCTCAGATCCCTCCACAGTCGAGATTACTGTTCATAACATATTGACCATCGCTGCATTTTTCTACATTTAAGTTAAAACTTGAGCTTTCTGTCAATATGATCCAACCATGATAAAAAGTGGTATTTTTGATCTCTCTTTCTGAAATAAATTTCAAAATTAGAAATTTCATTCTACAGATATTCCACAGAATAGATGAATCTTGGGATTATATCTTCCAATTTCATGCTTAAACTGCAAGAATCTATAAATTCCAAGAATACATAATTAATAAATTATTAAATAGAAATAACAAAATATGTCAAATATATTCACTAAGTGTGACTAAAACATATGTTATATTAATACAAAATAATACAATTGAGAATGGTTGCCTACAATGAGCCCTTTCTGGTGGAAATGCAAGCTACATGTAGCAGACCTATACCCAAATGACTACTGATTTACACATTGGCTAGACTGATGAGAAGATTTTCTTTTTTTAAATCCTCTCGAAGAGTTCTGTTACATCATGACAAACTTGTCGTATTTTATCTTTTTTTCCCACTTTTTGCATGAACTTGTTAAGCTGTAGGAAAGATTTTGATTTGCATTTACATTCTTGAGCCAAGTTTATAATGGAATACAACATAATCCAGTTCATGGGAAGCATTCCCTCGTGTATCACTGAAGTGTATTCTGGAGTCAAATTTGTCAGCTATTCTAATAGGAGACAGCAAAGATACACAGCAATTTAGAACAAGAAGTCAAGAGAAACGTCATGTGAGTGGCCTGAGGATTTACTTTGGAAAAAAAACTTTGTAACATAAAAGAGAGTAGGAAATTCTAAGTAGAATTTGTAAGAAGTAATCTAGCTAGAAAGTACAGAAAAACTTTTGTGGTTTAGACACATTGCTAAAAATAAGACCAGAGAACATATTTTAACCTAATTATTAAATACTATAAATACATGAAAATTACTCCTTCCTGTATCTTGGATTTTCAGGCTGATAGTAACTGCAGCAGGAAACCTTGTAACTCAAACCCTTCCTTTTTTTTCTTTTTTTCTTTTGCCAAAAGTTGAAAAAAAAATTTTTTTGACGTGACACAGATGCAGATCAGAGGAGTGGTTTCTTTCAAGCGAGAAGGATTAATGCTTCTCAATATACTGTGGCATGAAAACCTGCACTCTGCAAAAGCTAACCTTCTTATCTTTCCATAGGATACTGCTGTCGCACTGTAATGCAAAGCAGCTTCAGCATCGTGTTGAAAGTTGGCACACAGACAAGAGTTCATGAGTACAACGCTGGGATCCAGATATATTTAAATTTATGAAAGGTTGACAAAGCATTGCTGCTATTTTCCAAGTCAATACATCATATCACCTAACAATGACTTGTTAGGTTAGAAGTGAAAAATTAGATTTCTGAAATGTTTACTTCAAATAATAGATTAGTTATGATATGAAGTATCCCAAGAGTAGATTCTTAGGGTCTATTCATTGATAGAGAATTCCATGGAGATTTGATTGAGGATAAAAAAACAGTGTAGTATTCTCTTTTTACATGAGAAGGTAAGCCAACACGCCAAATTGAGGACTATGTGGAAACAAAACATATATGAAGAAGGCCAACGAAAATATAATTACAATTGGTCTAGAAATATCAACACAATTTATGAAGAACAGAATGAGCAGTGTTGGCCAGGAAGAACTCAAACTCCCATTTCACATTCTGCTTGAGTGTGGGAATTGGAGAGAAAATTTCCTCTCATGGAGTCTCATTTCAAGCAGCCAGAAGGACAGAGCGGAATTCATGAACATCCCAAGAGTAATGTACCACAGGGTGTTTGAAATTGCACAGATTTACTGATATCAAGAAAAAAAAAAAAGCAGAATAAGAAAAACAAATTCTGTTCAGGAAAGTGTCCAGGTGCCTTCCCAGAGTCCAAATATTTACTGCAAAAATTTAAATTGAAATAATTAAACAGAAAAGGAAAACAATGAATGGTGGCACTGATTCTGGAAGTGAAGAAATATAAAATAATTTTAAAAATAGAGCGATCTATTAAGGTTTTTTTCTCCTTCTCTAGCATATGCAGTGTGAAATCATAGTGAAGAGACACAAAAATTCCTGGAAAAGTAGATTTCATATTACAGCAAAGTTTATCTATTGAAAATACAGGATGCTCTATTTCAAATTGCATGTAGTAACAAACTAGTGCCATTTCTTCTGAGCAGTACTATGAAAAAGGATTATAGTAAAGTATGCTACAGAAGTATAAGTATTTGGAATTAAATGTTTGAAAGTTTCTGAGGATTGCTTAAGGATATTCATCCCTGGCACTCCGTAGCACAGAAAATCTTCAAGCCTTAAGTTCTCTGCATTGAAATTAATCCTCACCCTTTCAAACCTTGGTATAAGAAAAATGAAAATATAAATCTATAAGACTTTTTGAGATGCCTGTAGACCAAGAAGCTGTCCTTTTCTGCTTATTGTGGAAACTAAATGGGCTAAAGTCCGAAATTCACAGAACTCTTTGTCAAAGAGGCTGGGCCCTGCTTAACAAGAGGAGAGAGCATGGTAGGACATAAGAAGCCAAAGGGTGGGAGGGCTGATGTGAAACCCAGAGGCTTCTCTGAAAGATGTTATGAAACTCATAGTTTCCCATAAATTTTTCAGTTTTAATGAGTGTAAAAATTTCCATTAAAAGAAAATTTTTCTAAGGAAACTAGGCAAAAAATTTGAGAATTAGTTTTTAAGAGGTATTCACTAACATTCTGCCTCAAGGATGCCTACGGATAAACATGAAAAATGTAATTATAAAACTGTCAGCTCAGGTACTGGAGACTCTCTCCCTCTCTGCACTAGTACCAAACTTCCTCTATAATTTTTTGCAGCAAAAGTAGACTGCTACCTGAAATTTTTCTTTTAGTTTGGTTATCTACATTATATGGATGTTCTTCTATATCTTTGAAAAATGTATAAAGACTCCATTTCAGGTTGGTTTTTTTTCATACATAATTGATTCTCTCTTTTCTTTATCTGAGGAATTCTTCAACTTAATTTGATCATAATATGAATTTTAAGAAATTTTGAGATAAGGGTTGTGAAATATAGTAATAAAAATGTGCTTTATTATTCTGACATTTATGTATTAGAAGAAAATTTCATATATATATTTTAAGAATATTTTTTAAATTATCAGAACATATTGATTTACAAATGGAATAGGAGGGAATAGTATATGATAAACAAAAAATGGTCTGAGTTCAACTTGTGAATAACTCCTTCTACTTTAGTGTCATTACATAAAGAATTTCTATGATCCACTGTACTCAGAGCACAAAGAAGTTACAGCTGCATGTTTTTGAGGATATGTAGGTGCAAAGCAGCCAGAAAAGAGCTTTACAGTCACAAAATTTTGTAGATTGACAGTTAATCAAACATACCGATATCTGAAGTAATCTGTGAGAATGTAGCAATCTTTTTCTTCTAAATGTTGCCATATTAAAAAAAAATTGTCGTGGATTTTGTCTCCAGTTTTTGCTTTACTATTGCTCCTACTCATTATTGCATTTTCCAACCAATGCGAGGAGTGCTTTTTGCTCACTGCACCGACACTCAGCCAAAGACAATGTCTGCCTAAGGGCCTTATAAATGGACAGTCATATAAAAGATAGAAGGAGGAACAGGACACAAGGAAAGAAGAGACATTCAATTACTAATCAAATTCAACTTTCCAGTACTTTAGGTCAGCACTACTTCTTATCTTAAGATATTTCGTTTCAAAAGGGTCAAGATCTCTTCAATAAATTCAATTGTGAGCAATTTTTAATGAAATATGATAGCAACATCATAAGCAATAGATGAAAGCTGAGAGAAATCCAACTGCTGTTTGCCAATCTGAATCAGAAAGTTGAGATTCAGTTGTGACTCACCTTACTTTGGGATCTAAAGCAAAATTATTTGTTAGCAGTTGCTTTTCTGTGTGGGTAACAGAAGGTTTAATTCTCATAGCTTACTCTGAGAAACTTAAGACAATCAAAATTTAATTCATCTAATAATGCAATGGCAATAGATCAGAATGCAGGAGATTTATTTTTATCTCTTTGAAAAAAATAATGCTTGGGTAACAGAAATAGTTAAAATATCTCTTAAAAACTTTGCCCCTTTAACCTCTAAAAGCCAAGGAGAGCATTACTTCTAGCTCATGATCAGGATCATCACATGCAGAAATCTTTTCTGCACATGATGACTTGGTCATATGAGTGTTGATTATTTGGTCCATTATTAGAGCATTTGCAGGTCAAATTCACAGCACATTTACATTATTTCATAACTGTCCTGATGCATTGCATTGTCTTAAGAGAAAAAAGCTTTGAACCTTATCAAGTCTTTTGAGTAGTGGACTTCAGCCACATGTATCCCTCTTATAAGCACTAGCAAAAAGGGAAACTGGAATTCTTCCAAAATACACACTGTGGTGGGCATACAAGGAAAAATGTCTGTCAAACTGTGGAAGGAAAGTTTGGAAAATGGCCTACCCTCCTGCTCCAAACTTTGAGGGACAAATTTTCCTCTTGCAGTTTCCCTGCTCCTAACACATTTTTATGTGTTCTTCTCTTCCTCTGTAAACTCCCAACACATTTTTATTAAATCCTGTAGATTTCCTACAGAAATCAGGGGAAATTAGTCCATATTAGACCTGCAAAAGCCTCAGTTTTCAGTGAAGCACTCATGACATTTTACTTGTGACTATCCATTGGGGAAAAAGCCTCCAGTTCATTTTGCAGAGGCATACATGCCATGAGAATTTCTATAGTGTAAGGAAGTGTCAGGCTTTCAAGCAAGAGAAAGAACTGGAAAATCTACTACACTGCTACCCTGGTCTGAGAGTCACAAGTGGGAAGACAAGAAACAGCTGAGGGCTGGGCAAAAATGAAAGAACCAATGAACATTCATATAAATGTATATGTACTGATTCTCTGACTACTGTAAAAGTATTATGGTTTTTAAATAAATAATTTATCACATAAAAATATTTATGCAATTTTCTTCAAGAATGTGTTTTGCTTATTTCATCTAATCAGGAGGCAGTAACAGATTCTGGGAACTTATGCGACCCGTGGCAATAGAGAGACAACAAAAAGTAGCCAGTTAGAAAAAGTGAACAGTTAAAAAAATGCTTCTGTAATATTCTTACTATGATGTTCTGGGCAATAGATGGCAGTTTTTAGTAATTTTTTGGTGATCACCAGTTATCAGTCACCTGCATTCTTCAGGCATAGGAACAAACAGAAAGAACAATCCTTTCAAAGGAGTGGATTAATGTCTGACCTTCCTAGATAGGAAAAAATTGGAAAGATGATCCACTACCTCAGAAAGGCACAGACACAAATATGCAAATAAAATTAATAATAATAAAAATAAGTTATATATTTAGTTTCAAAAATATACAATTTTAATGATATTTCATGATTTATGGGTTTCTGGTTTTATCATGTTTTATGCAGGATATGTTACTTTTTGAGAAAATAGCACCAACATGGCTAATCATTAATTAAATTTCAAAACAAGTTAACTTTTAAGAATGTGACAATATATAATGAGATCTTCAAAGTCAATAACATTTCTTCAATAATACATATTTAGATGAAAGTACAAAAGCATTGTACAAAAGCATATTGTGATAATCCTCATAAAGTGACTTCCAAGATTCTAGTAAATGAAAAAAATCTTAAAACATATTTCAGAGAAAACCTTTCAAACAAAAACCTGAGAAAACAGAATTTGGGGAAGCACCTCAGTTAACAAAACAGTGCTTCAAAATCAGAAGACGTCATTGTGTATATAAGGACAGGTAATTTTATCTCCTAAAATGTAATGTATTGCTGGATGAACTATGTGGTAAACATAGGCATGTTGTTGATATAAATGATCTAATCTTTCGCAAAAGCCAAAAGATGAGACTTTCGCTGAAGCACTCAAAGTATCCTTTGTCAGCGCTGTTTCTTTTGAAAGGAATTCAGTCTTCACGCTGTAGTTAATCCTTGACCGGCCATCCACGCCTGCCAAGGAAACTGACACTTAATGTCAATTACAGTGATCTCTGTTGTGACTTGGACACAGCTCCACTGGGACCTGGATTGCAATCAGCAACAAATTACATGAAGGACTTTGAACAGGTCAGATCATATAGTCATGAAATTGAAGCCATCAGACATGACTTGGCCAAATTTGAACCAGCAATTGATAAGCTGGTGGCTCTATATTACCACTTCTGTTATTCTAGTGACAATTTGCTGAGCCATCCAAAATATGTCCGGGGTCGTATGTTTCCAAAGACGTGCACCAGGGTGTGCCAGATTATTTCTATTGCATAGATGAGCATTTTCAATCCATTGCAGTCAATGTGCCTTCTGTTTATCAATCCAGATAATCTGAATATAAAATCAAAGCCAGACAGAAAAATGTCATAGTAAAGGGCTACGTATTTCAAATGCATTACATAATATTTACACCACCTTACCCATTAATATTTTGTATTAATTACTTTTCAGCTGTAGTTCAAAATAGGAGCACTAGGATCATATGTACTGGTTTAGTCTTCCTTATAGATTCATCACAGACCTTAGCATGAGTTAGGTAGAATTAGGCCTCAACCACTATATATACAATCAGAAATTTTATAAGCATTATCAGCAGGCATAAAGCATCTATAACTTTAGCTCATGGTAATCCAGTATAACAAATGTTACTGTGAAAATTGAAGAGAAAAATGTATATTTATAAATAGGATATCACTGAGCAAACGGGATCATTTTACAAGAAAAGGAATTTATTTTAAAGTTAGAAACAGAAGGAACCATCTGAGAAGGATTTGCCAACGGAGCATTAAAACAACACTTTAGAGTGCCAGAAAATCTGGAAAATCATTTGAGGCGATAGGAAATAGAGTATTGTATATGAATAAGACAGGAGGAGCAGTTCCAGAAATAACTTCTGCTTACCTGTAAGAAAGACTGGATTAAGGAGAAGGCTAAATAGATTCCCACTCCAGCTCTGAAGGTCATTATACTTACAAAAAATATGCAATATAAAGTATGAAAAATAAAAATGTATCCATAAATCTGAAATATAAATGTTTACACATTTTTACTTGGAATAAGGATTAGAAGACATACCTAATAAAAGTACAACTGTCTTTTTAAATATGAAGAAATATGTGAACTATGCTTTATTAATCTTGGGTGCGCGAGGGCGTATGCGGCCCTAAGTCCGGCTAGCAAAAGGGGAGAAGCAGCCGACGCCCCTGCGCATCAGAAGCCAGCCCCCCTTGGCGTCCTGGCCCCGGGCTGGGCTGGATTGCGGACTTGGGTTCACGCAGGACGAGACGAGTGAGGAGGCGACCACTTGCTGGGGGTAAAACGTCGGTTTATTGAAGAGCCCACAGGCAGCAAAAAGGGCAACCAACAGGTAGAAAAACCCACAGCAAATGGCCCCGAACATGGGGGGAGACAGAGTTTTTACAGGGAAGGGGTGGAGAAGGGAGGGGAAGCCCAGCTAACCAATAGGGGAACATGTGGGGCTGTACATAAGAAAACTGACACAAGAACTTATCCAATAAGCATAGAACAAAGGAGGGGCCCCAGGATGCCAGCCAACCACAACCCCCAGAGAGAAGAATGTTCTCGAAAGCAGGGAGGAGTGTGGGGTGATTGACTGGGCCCAGGGGGGAGGAAAACTTTACTTATATGGTGGGATAAGGGAGGAGCAGTTATGTAACTTGGGAGATTGACAACTAACGGGGGCAGGGTAACCATAGTAACTCAACTGTCAGGGCAATAGTGGCGGGAAAACTGGGAAGAGAGGACCCATTTATGGAGAACAAAGGGAGAACATACATAAAATGAGGGAGCAAACTGAGAAACTTAAAAACACACCAACACATCTCCCCGTTTCTTAACAAATAAAATAAAAAGAAACAAGAATGTCCATATAAACTCAAAATTCTGAGGCCCGCGGCTGGTCCTGCCAGTCTTCGCCTTCCCCGAGCTGGAGTTCGTCTGTCTCTGGATGTTCATGAGGCGACTCGGTTGACCCTTCCTCGTTCACAGCTTTTTCGTCCTCTGGGGAGAAGTCTTCCAGCTCGAAGTGCTCTTCCGACGGAATTGCAGCGTGGTTTACAGTGGGTGAGGTGGCCTTTGCTATCAGTCTTTGGACCAAGCCGCGGATCAACATGATTAAAACTGAAAATATGATCAAACTCAAAACAACCTTAAAAGCTGACGCTAAAATAGAACTGGCCCACGCGCTAAGGCCCCAACCCTTGAAAATGTCTCCCAGCCAGTCTGATGTCTCCTGCTTAACCTGATGTAGAAGGTCTTGGAGTTTCTTGATGGAGTATCTGGCGTCCTCAGCTCGAGAGGACAGGTTCAGGCAGCAGAGGCCCTCAAACTCCTCGCAGTGATGATGATGGAGCAGCAATAGAAAATCTGTTTTGGAGTGTCGCATTCCTTGTTATTTCCTCGTCTGTGAAGAGGTCGTAGAGCGCGGCTGAAGTAAAATTTGCTTGTTTAGCCACCCAACACTCTAGGCGGCCCAATTCACCTAGAGCTTTCGCCACCGATACCCAAGGCAACAAGATGGTAAAGGCGACGGATTTTGAGTGTGACCAATGAGTAATTTCATCATCACAGTCCTCAGTGAGATCTTTGAGATCTCTTTTAGGTCTAGCCAATTTGGATGTGATGTTTGTCCTCTTCCAATTGATAATTTGAGTGATGTTGGGGGTAAACAGCGTCAGCCGGCCAAAAGTGCATGGCCCTCCGACCAGGCCAGAGGGGATGCCTGCCCATGCTTGGTCGCCACAAATTAAAAACACGCCTCGGGGAAGGGAGTAAGGGGTCCGTCCAGTAGTGGTGGGGCCGAGGATCTTTAGGACAGCCTTACACCACTGCTTAGCTTGGTATTCCAACTTGGACTGTAGCACCACCTCACTACCCCTCTCGACGGGGGTGATTGTATAATCAAACTGAAAGCAAATTGATGCATTGGCCGAGCCGAGGAGATGTAACTCTGTGGGCTCGGAGGGTGCAGGATCCAGCCTGCCCACTCCGTCTCTCCAGGCGTTGGAGGAATCAAAACTGGGGAGGATAGTAAGGCTCTGGGCTAGGATCGGGGTAAAGGCACTTTGGAAGGCAGGGGGGACCTCATCTGGAGAGAAAGGGATCCCCACAAGGCAGGACGACATCGGGTCCTCTGCTGCGCCAGTGTCTAGGCATATATTGTCCTGTCCTAACGATTGAGCCAAGGCACGCCAGATGTTGACTTTCGACTGGGGGATGACCCATGGCTCCGAAGGTGGCAAAAGGAGTCCGCAGGTCGTCATGATCACCATTAGCAGGCTAGGGTTGGGAGCCAGCAATATTGAAACGGAGGCCATGGGGGAAATGTTAACTGAAACGAGAGAATATAGTAAAAGTATAACGAATTCACAAAAATGGTTCCTCTCCAAACAACCAGTTTAAATAAAACATACGGGAGGTAAGAGCTGGAGCAGGGGGTGAATGGGAGGAAACGTGACATAGGAGGTCAAGGGGTGGAGGAGAAGCTGGAGGAGAGCGCTCTTCGGTAACCGGGGGGAGATCTGGAGAGAAGGACGAAGACTGATGGTGTGGTTTCCTCCGCCGACGCCAGCACGCCACCTGAACCTGTGGTACTGCCTCCTGCTTTGTCCTCTGCCTCGGGACAAAGGGCCTGACCCACTTAGATGGAACCCACCGGGGGCCTGAGGGAGTGGACACGCAAGCATATCCCCTTCCCCAGGTCACCAGGTCAAAGGGCCCCTCCTTTGTTCTATGCTTATTGGATAAGTTCTTGTGTCAGTTTTCTTATGTACAGCCCCACATGTTCCCCTATTGGTTAGCTGGGCTTCCCCTCCCTTCTCCACCCCTTCCCTGTAAAAACTCTGTCTCCCCCCATGTTCGGGGCCATTTGCTGTGGGTTTTTCTACCTGTTGGTTGCCCTTTTTGCTGCCTGTGGGCTCTTCAATAAACCGACGTTTTACCCCCAGCAAGTGGTTGCCTCCTCACTTGTCTCGTCCTGCGTGAACCCAAGTCCGCAATCCAGCCCAGCCCGAGGCCAGGACGCCAAGGGGGGCTGGCTTCTGATGCGCAGGGGTGTCGGCCGCTTCTCCCCTTTTGCTAGCCGGACTTAGGGCCATGTACGCCCTTGCGCAGTCTGGCGCCCCACGTTGAGCACCACACTGCAGTGACGAGTATCTAGCCTTCTAGAGCAGAGAAGGTCAGAGTCCGGCTAGCTGAGGTTAAGGCCGACACCCAGCTGCATAACCTGCCAGCGCCCCTCGGCGTCGTAAGGCCTCGGGCTGTGCTGGCTGCGGACTGGATCGCTGCTAAACAATGAGAAGGAAGGAGCTGGACACTCGCCAGGGGACTAAACTTGGTTTATTGGAAAGCCCACGATGTCCCAGCGAATGACGCAGAACAAAGGGTGCTTAGGGGTTATAAAGGGAAGGAGTGGACCCGGGAGGGGTTTACAGAAGACCAATAGGGGGAGAAGAGGGGATGAACTTAACACAAATGACATAGTGGAGAGCCCAATAGGTACCAGGTATGGGAGGGGCCCCGGGACCACAGCCAACCACAACCCCCAAAGAGGAGAAGCTTCTGGAACACTAGGTGGAGTGGGGGGTGATTGACTTGGCCCAGGGAGGAGAAAAAGCATACATATAAGGGAAAATGGGGAGGAGGAATTATATAACCTAACAGATTGACAATAGAACTGGCAGGGCTGTGGCGGGAAAACTGAGCAGGGCAGAACCATTTTACACAACATGGGGGGGAGCAGATACATAAAATGGGGGAGGAATTAAATGAACTTAATGAACACACTACAACATTGGGGACAGAAGATCTCCAACTTTAATTTGAGGAAATAAATGATTAATGGTTACTACTTCTTTCCAGGGCTTTTTCTTTTCCTATAACAAGGGCTGCAAATAAGATGATTCCTGGGAAGCTGTGACCACTACCAGACACCTTTCCATTGCAACACACAACATTCATCTTTCTGCTGGCAAGAGTCAGGAAATATCCAAAATTTCAGCATTTTAGGTCAGGAGAAAACCCGAGCTGGGCTGACTGTAGTCCACAAAGGGGAAAGGACTTTGTGGGTGGCATCATTACTGACCTGGGGACTCAGCTGGGCACACCCCAAATAATCCACTAAATTTTTTCCTGAACAGAGAATAACAAGAATATTTCAAGACAAATCATACCAAAAATATTTGTGGGAACCAGACATTCTTTTATTCAATGAAACACGGAACTGAATGAATGAATGATCTTTTCAGCCATCACATACTTTTAGTTCCAATTCAGAAGCTGATTACTTAAAATATTGACACTCTTTTGATGTAATGCTTATTTTATATCGCTTAAAGTCCACTGAAATCTGTAGAATTATTCTTAATTTATGTTGGCATAAACAATTTTAAAACCAATAAAAATCTCAGATTCTCCTTAGGTCTGAGCTTTTTGGTTATGTTTCTTTGGTGGGTTTTTGTCTACTAGCTGACTTTCAGTTATGCAGTTATAACTTTGCATTTCATTTAAGGAGTTTTAAACTTGGTAAAAAAGTACGAAAGACTAGCAGCTACTGAATATTCAATACAAAAACATGTCAGTATACCTAGAAAATAAATTAAATCAGTCCTTACCAAAGAGAACCTTTTCCTAAAGGAAACTAAAAACCCAAATAGAATAATTTTATATAAGTTTAAATCGGGCTATGTTTAATAACTTTCATTATTTTGCACATATGGTGACCAGAGCACAATTAATGTTGTTACAAATGTTGCTTTATCAACTTCCTAAATTGTTGTAGGAGATGGGAAACCAAAGTGCTGTTGACAGCCTGCTGTTGCTCTCTGAATCTCTTGTTATTTTAACAAAGCCTGGCAATAAGGAGCAAGGCATGAAAACTGAAGTTTAGCAGTACCATTGGTAATGCATGTAGAAGAGCTTTGAATCTGGACACTTCAATACCACATGTGAAATTGCTTGATTTTTTTCCCCCTAAGTGTTATGATAATAAATGGAAATCAAAAGAGGGCACTCACTGTGACCTTTTAGATTCTTAGATTGTTTTTGATTACTCTGGTGAGCTCAGTGATCATGGAGCATTGTCTGTTTCAGATGGAAAAAAGTCTGAAATCCTTCCTGTTGAGGCTGTGGCATGGAAATGACAAAGGCCTTTCTCGAGAAACAGTCTCTAGGACTAATTATTTTAAATGAGGCTGAAAAGTCTTAATTCAACGAGTATTCCAACTCTCTTTTGTAGGATTGGTTTTTCAGGGTGGGGAGGGGGTTTGAAAGGTGAATGAATCATTGCTAAATCTATTGTCATTGGCCACAGCACCATGGAATGAATTTCATTTATGCACAGATTAATTAATACAAATTTCTTCTGTTAAACTGATTGAAAGGTTATACTGAAGTTTATACTATGTTCTGCTTTGTAGCACATGAAACAGACGTCATGTCTGAGAGATAGTTTTAATGATACAATGCATTAGAATTCATTATTCCCTTAAAGATCTGTGTGTTCTGTTAGGCATACAGAGGAATGCACACATGGGTACAGCAGACACTGTCAAATCAAAGAAAAATAAATTACTTTGTTGTCAGTGCAAAATCCCCTATCCTTATCTCTATGCTTTGCATGGCAAACACAATGTTGAATTATTACCTTTTCTGTAGACATAAAAGGCTAGATCCACACAGAATACATGCTGATTATAAGAAATGGCAGCATTTCTCTGGACCTAGAGTCCCAACTCCACAGTGTTATTAGACACAGTAAAGTCAACTCCACAGGAAGCTCATTAAAGTGACTCGTGGACTATAGGAATGCTTAAAAGTTGATATAGAGGATCTTTGATCTAGAGAATCTATGCCAGATTTCAGTAGAGTCAGTATCTACACGTTTTTTCATAGCAAGTGTAATTAGGGTTATGTGAATGTTGTTCAGACATAGCAAATTCTTTGAAATGGCCTTCATCTTTTTGTTTCCAACAAGCAAGAAACTGCTTCAAATTAGTAACTATTAGTTGTAGTAAGCAACAATTTCCTGATATGAACTTCTTTTTTCCAGAAAAGAGGAATAATAATTTTAAAAAATTAAGAGTGTTAACTTACTAAATATTAGTATTTTGTTTATTTGACTTTTTACAGCATCAGTAGGTTAATGATATATATGACAAACAAAAGTGTTTCTTAGGCTGGATGCACATGTGATATTTTTTTCCATATTGAGAAATAGAACAATGAATGCAAAGACAACTCAGTGCAAAATGGCTGAAAACCCACAGAACTGTAGTTATGAGTTAGCCTACTCTTCTGCCTGAGGAGATTTAAATATTAACAGAACATTCAATATCTTCTTAATGGAACAATAATAAGTGTTTGCATACAAGTGTATGTACGTGTATTTTCCTTTAGTTTTAAAAGCCTCTTAGACATTTTTTCTTTGTCAGAATGAATTCTCTTCATTGGGCAAATGGACTTGTTTCGTTCTCAGCACAAGACAGTTTGACCAATTGAAAATAAAACTGGCTTTGCTGCTTTAATCCAAACCCACAGTCACTGAACTGGTGACACTAATACATTCTATAGGCCTGATTAAATCTGTCATAGTCACCCATGTGGTAAGGGAGAAAAATAATGTATATTCAGCTAGCAAAAAAGTGCCCTGACATATAGAAAAACATATCAAAAAAAGAGCAATGTTTTTATCTGTGGCATTTTTGTGTTACGCATACGTGTGTCTGTAACTTAGTCCTCAGTGGAGTTTCCCTCCAGGCTTCCCACATACAAGGTGGGGCTCACAGCCAGCTCAAGGTGCTTTGGCTCTGTGTTGGAATCTGCAGGGTAGGATATCTCTCTCAATCAAAACTTCTTCACAACAGAGCAGCAGTCTCATGGAGTTCAGGTGTTCAGATAACAAAAAGAAAGAGTTTGGAGAAGGAGACATGAATTCTGGCTAAGTATATGGGTCTTGCATAGGTCCTGCATGTTGTTGAATAGGGTTATAAGCTTAGCCACCAGCTGAGTTTTCAGGCAATCACTATCCAATACATAAACCAGGAATCAGTGGCTTTCTCTTCTGATGTCATTTTTTTATGGGAAAGAAAAGGTAAGCATCCAGTTATTTCTCTTCAGCCATTCTGGTTTGCCCCATTTAGTTAGTTTCAAATTTTTTTGGACTGATTAGCATTGCTTAAGGGAGAGCAGAGAAGGGAGAATAATCTCAGAAATTATCAGGGAGTAGCATCTAATTTTGGTGCATACTGCTGCCCATCATTTTTACTAGCACTAAGACGAGGAAAAGTTCAGTATTTAAAAAAAATGCCCAAACATAAACAAACAAACAAACAAAGGCATAATTTTGTTGCAGTGACTGCTATTGATCTGCAAGTTGCAGTTCGGAACACAGTGTTGTGGTGCTGTGACAAAATATGTAAATTTCTACTATAATGCAAAAGCAGTTAATGTTGACCAATTCCATAACTGGCTCTATCATTTTCCATTGTTTTTCACTGATATTCAATATACTTTTACTTAAAGTGAAACTTAAAATTAATAGAGTTCTAATTATAGTCACATTTAAATCAATGATTTTTACACAGCATTAAAATTACCTGTCATTGTCTAAGGTTGAAGGCTATATCGACTTTATCTAAATATTTTTTAAAATAATGCTCTCCAGTTTTAAATTGAAGTCATTGGTGAGCAGGAGGGATAATGAAGTGTGGGAAAAAGATGAAGTCATGATTTAAATTGCTAAATTTTATGGAAAGACACAAAGAGAAAGAGCTCATTTGATATCTTTGTGTGCATTTTTATTTCCCTATGCAAGTTAAGGCTGAGAAATGTTTTTCAAATGAGTTCTATTTTGTTCACATAGAAATATTGTATTTTAGGAACTAGAATATCTAGCATAACTGCTGCAAATATTTTTATTAATAGTGTCTTTTTTCACATATAGCCACAATCTTCATATATAAGCATATCAATCTTCCCAAATGTGCAATCAGAATCAAATTACGTGGGCTTGAGGATCTTTTCTGTTATGGAAAGACTCTATTCTTGGCTACACACAAGGGTCCACAAAAAGTAATTACAAACCAGTTAATTATTTTATTTATTTCTGAACTAGGTCTTGTTGCTTCTCATTGCACCTGGAAAATATCCAGAGAAAGACAGATTTTAGCTAAATTAAGTTGCTCTTTAGAATTTGCAGGGATTGTTTGCTTTCCGGTTGTTTTTATATGAAAATTCTGTTGGAACTTATTTGTTGGGTAGTTGGGTTATACTGAAGAGTTGTACTAAAACCTCATTCCTTTAGTTATGACAATTATGCAGCCACTGTCCTACAGCATATTAAAAAATTTACATGCAACATTGACAAGTTTTCCCATTTTTCCCTGCAAATAGAAATTAATTGATAAACATTATATAGTTGTCCTTAGCAGTAGGCAGGTCTGGGCTTCATCCCTGGCTTTCAGCTGACTAGCCTGGCTCATCTGACTCCAAGACATGACTTGTAAGATCACTATTGACACCTAAATATCAGGAATGCTCTGGGGTTAGACTAAAAATTGGACAGGACAAATCTGAAACATATAAACCTGCACAGACTGTTTCAATTGTCTGTTACCAGAATGCATATTTTAATCCAGTACATGTGGGGCATTTTTGGAGCTATTAATTCAATCCCATGTGCCATGAAATCACAAAATCTTGATAACACACATTTGGCTTCCTAAATATGCATCCACAGAGATTTTGAGGTAAACTACTCTTCTCCTTGACAACATCTATTTACATAAATATGCTCAAATGCATAATATACTGAAAGTTTAAATAAATTTTCTATAGTCTGGGTGGAGAATTAATCAGTCAATCATTAATGACAGTCAGCTACAAGCACAAAGGCACAAAGCTGAGCTTTCCAAAGACAGGTATGTCTACCTAAGAAGCAAGACAGTAAATTGATATCCTGTTTGTGACTTATTGCAAGGAGACTGAAAATCCTGTCATTTGGCTTGCAAAATCATTTTCACTTCCTTAGCCCTCTTCCTTTTGAGTACATCATTTCCTCAGCTACAATAAATCTTCCTTTTTTTAAGACATATACACACAATCCAGAGTGAGGTTGCAACCCTTAAAAGTAGCAAGACATGGGAGACGACCAGATGTAAGACATCAGTAATTCAAACAGCATTGAGAATGCTCATGGGAAGATCCTATGTTTCTTACTGAAATAATTAATTGGATTTCTAAATATTTCTAGGTAATATTTCTAAATATTATGGTTTCAGATAAAACTTTGGAAACAGCAAATCTAAAACAAAGTCCATTTTTTATATTATCTTGCTGTTCTCAAGCCAAACTGGTAATGGAATGACACAGGATTGTTTCAAGTGTTGTTATGAACTGAGTCAAGGAGAAATTAAGAACTAAAGACTAAAAAACGTACCAGCTTAGAAAGAGATTTCTTTCTCCTGGGACCTTTTGACCTCTCTTTGGGCTGGTAAGAATGCTGCTTCTCAAGAACGTGACTATAATCTAACACATTCCATCAATCGGATTCAGCCGACCTCTGACAATTAGGCTGGTACAAAATTAAGGAATTTTATTGCACATTAGAGTGGATTAAAAAACCAAGAATTTAAAAATTAATGCAAATTTCAGAAAATTCAAATAAGTTTTTTTCTATATTTAAAGAGAAAATTGTAAAACTTAAATTATTACATATTTATCTACTTATTAGCATTCATGATTGAAAGTACAAAGATGACTTTGAAAATTGGTTGATTTTTATATCCAAATAATGAAACCTGTTATAATATAGCTGACATTATATTTAAATTTTAGCTTCTAGGAAAATTCTAACCATCTTCATCCTGTCTTGTGAGGGAGGTGCATGTGTGTGTTGCAAAGGTATAATTTTCATGGTTCTACTGTAGATTCACTTGTTTAGAGGAAAATTTAAATTGATGTTCTTGACTGTCATGCTAACTATGCTATCAAATATTTATAAATAATATCCTTGATGAAGGCTGAGTTTTGTACTATCTACTTCATCTGCTTTAAATACTGAGCAGGAGAAAGATTTGGGGATGTTGGTCAGTGACTCCACATGACCTAGCAATATGGGTTTGCAGCTGAGAAAACCACCAAAATGCATCAAAAGGAGTGTGACCAGCTGGTCAAGGGAGGGCTTCTCTCCCTCTGCTCCACTCTTGTGAGACCCCAATGTGCTGCATCCTAGTCTGGAGGCCCCAACATTAGAAGTACTTAGACCTGTTGGAGCGAGTCCAGAAGGGGTCATGAAGATGATGTGAGATCCTTCAAGGCTGTAGGCCTACCAGAAAGACAGAGAGGGACAATTTACAAGGGCATGGAGTGACAGGAAATGGGAAGAGGCTTCAAACTGAGAGACTAGGCTTAGATTGGATGTTAAGAAGAAATTCTTTACTGTGAGGGTCGTGAGGCAGTGGCACAGGTTTCCCAGAGAAGCCATAAATGCCCCATCTCTTGAGGTGCTCCAGGCCAGGTTGGATGGGACATTGAGCTACCTGATATGGTGGAAGGTTTCCCTATCCATGGCATGGGAGGTTGTAACCAGATCATCTTTTTGGCCCCTTCCAACACAGGCCGTTCTATGATTATGATTCCATGACTACCACAAGTTTCACTGATATGGTTGTGACAGGGGGGCTTATGATACCTAAATAAAACCTATGTAGCTTTTCTTCATGGTGGTTTTTTTAATTTATTCATTTTGTTATTGATGAACCTCTTACACTTAACTGGAAACAGCATTCTCTAAATCCTTGCAAAGTGTTTCAAATCTGCCTCAACTGGTAGTAGTGGCTAGGCCCAGAATTGCATGGCAAGATTTACATCTGTGTTGCCACAGGGGCTTGAATATTTCTATTGTAATTTCTTTATTTTTTTCTGAAATTAAAACCACTGTCTAACTTGATATGTAGAGAATATTTTATCACCTTTTCAATATATTTTCCCACTTCTTCTTCTAAGTAGAAGTGTATTTTCTGGATAAAACTGGAAGTCATGTCCCACTAGAGCAAATGAAGGACCATAATTCACGATGCACCAGCTCAATCTTCTGTACACAAAAGCTTTTCAGTACAGATGATCTGTGAAGCATGCCAAGCCTCCAAGACAGAATTCAAATAACAGGCAAGTGAACAATAAATTCTTATAGTAAAATTAACTGTGCTTGTATAGAAAACAAAAGCACCATGCAGTGTCTCTGCAAAGAGAAGCAATGTGCTTACACCCTTTGGTGCCACAAGTACAAGGGCTATACAACATTCAAGAGCATTTTTGAACTGCAAGAATGACACTGAAGGTTCAGTCTTGCTGAGACTTTGATGAATGTGGCAACGTTGTCTGAGAATATACCTCTTTGCAGCTAGAATAATATCAGTTATTTTATGTTTTAGATGTGGATACACAAACAAGTCACTGTGGGGCAGTCTGTTTTGTACAGATCTCTGCAGTCCTCAGGCAGAATCAAACATCTATGACACAAACCCTTCTTCAAGAAAATAGTAAATGCAATGAAATATCCTTCCTTCATTGTGTGAAGGCCCTTTTTTGGCAGCCATAGTATTTCACAGACTTAGTGGAATAGAGAAGCACTACTGTACAATAAATCAAGTTACTTTTGAATTATGCCTACCTGACTTTTGCTCATGTGTTGACAGGCTGACTCTGACAGCAGACATTGTGTTTTCTATGAATACTACATTTTGTTTATGCAGCACATCAGGCTTGTTGCCAGAGACTTTAGATGTAACCTCAAAACCAACATTATAATAACAAGGATATTTTACAGCACATTGCACTTAGCCTTAGCAATCACCTAATTCCCTTTAATGGCAATTGCCAGTTACAAGACTGAGACAGCACAGAGTGAGCTCATGTTAGGAGATCATTAACACAGGTAGTTGCCAAAAAGAGCAGCTCTGTCAAGTATCAGGTTCTAGAGAAATCCTGCAAAATGGAATGCCTCTGCTTCTGTCAACATCACCATGACCTGACTGCAATCTAAAATTTCACATAGCAGGAAGCTGAACTTAAGGATTGTCCTTTTCTGTGGCTGTCATTTTTAATATCTTCCTCCTATATGGATTCTCTGGTATCTTACAATGGCATTAATTAGCAGAATGACCCCATCAGTGAGATAGGCAATGCTTCTTTTTTTACACATTTGTCTATTTTCACTAAATGCATAAGGACTTAGTTTCCTTGTGAATTATCTGTCATGTGTCAGTAAGATACAGTGAAGGACAGATAGACAGAAAGGTAGTATTACTAAGCAAAGTGCATTTTCTGGATTGCTAAAAATAACTCAAAATCTTTCAAAAAATGCTAATTAAAATACCCAAACATAATTTTAACAAAAATCATTGTCGGGATGCTAGAGCAACAGATAGAATAGCAAATCTCCTGTCCTTACCTCTGACCAAAGCTGGATTTGGTTTTCAGGAAGTCTGAGGAGCTCTTCTGCAACACATCCATGCTGCTTACGTTGCAAGAGAGTGACTGTGGCACCTGCATTTCTCCTGATCAAATCGGGCGCTCCATGCCCTGAGCACAGCCCCGCTGCAGGGCCTTGCAGTGGTGTGGGTCACACAGGGCTCCTCACCTGACAGAGCTGTCACCAGCACCCATCACAGGGGTGGGCCTAGCACCAAGGCCTCTTTCTATTCTAGCAGAAATGGGAGTGAGCTCATGCAGTTTCAGTGGGGAAAACCACAGCAAGAATCATCTGGGAGCATGTGTGGTATTCACATTCTCTAAACAGAGAGAGACATAATTCTGTCTCCCAGGATTTTTCCTGGGGAAGGCAGTGAGAAAGCTCAGAGAGAGAAGAGAAAACAATTCTTCTCTCTATTCGCTGCTCCTGTTGTTTGGCTCATGTGGAATGTGTTACAGACATTTTTTACCAGAAGGGATTTGTAAATTGGACTCTGCTGATGGTTGTTTGGACTGATTGACCAATTGGGTCAAAGCCGTGTCGTGACTGGAAAGGGTCATGGGTTTTTCTTTAGTTTTATATAGTTTTAGTATAAAGTATAGTATGTAGTGTAATATAATATAGCTTAGTAAAGCATTTGTTCAGCCTTCTGAATCATGGAGTCAGAGCATGTTATTCCCAGGCTGGGGGCTCCCTGCATCAATAGACATGAGTCTGCCCCTCACAAAGTGGTATTTTTACCTCTCCTTATAGGATGAGGCAACCTCTTTTAAGAGTGATACAATTCTTATGCTTTGCTCTTAGTTTTTAACCTCCCTCTGCCCCTACCCAAAAATCTTTCTATTGTCTGTTGTACCAAGATCCTAAGAATTTCTTTTTCCATTTGTTTTCCAGCTCTCTTAGAAAATGTTCATGTTGTAAGCCTGATAAAGAGTATTTACAAAAACACCAACAACTTCACTACCCTCACAGCCCAGACTGGACAGTGCCTTTGTTAGTGACTCCTTTGGTGTCAGTAGAGGATTCCCAAGGGACCAGCAGCTGAAACATTTGAGTGCTGAACATTTTTTGTTTGGAGAAGATAAGCTACTGTGAGGCTATCTGAAATATTTATGAGTCTGTTACCACCTCAATAGCTATATTTTTTAATTCTAAAATAGATTTCTGGGATTATGTAAGCAATTCTGGAAATATATGCACTGAGGGATTAAGATCTTTCTATAAAATATTTTCAGTAACGAGGTCTGTTGAAGTAAGTTCTACACCTTTATATATTTTCTGTTGAAAATTATCACATGCTCTACATTTAAGGTCCTGTGGCTTACAAAGAAATCCATGTTCAACAATACAGCTTTTCTGTTAAATTAGCTGTATTTATCAAATAGGTATAATTCCAATTAAAAAAATGATTTAGGAAGACAATTGTTAAATAACTTCTGAACACAGGTTGTAACATGCGCCAAGACTCTACATATGGTGGAACTTTAAACAAATACTTAGTAGGATAATAACTCACAAGGGAGTTAATTGTCCTGGTTGTACATTTTTTTCCTTGCACAAACTGTTAAAGTTCTGGCCCTTTTTGTTTTCGTATGAGCATGTCATTTTGCTAATGGGTTTAACACCACCATTTGCTCCAATTTCCTCATGTCTACTTCAATCAGCACACAAAGCACTACACAGAGAGAAATGCATATAGATTCATCTCCTTTATTTCAGAGCCCTCAAGGAGGAAATCTGTTATTCCTTGTCCTTTGAAAAAGTGTATTTAGTGATGGGTTAAGAGATTGAGGTACAGCATGCAGTGAGACCTTCCCCAGAGCAGAGCTGACTTCAGAGCCATTGAGATAAATGCTGTTTCCATACATATTACAGAAAAATACTTTGATTTTTCCTAATTTTTAGTTGTCATCACAGTTTTGTCTTTGTTGCTATTTACTTTCTTGTTTCTTTGAAATGTCTTTACTTCCTTTCCTTAGTTCATAAATTTAATTCTCACTCTCACAGTCTTTTGACTATCTCCATTTGCCTTAATTGAGATCTGATTCTGGGAATTGCTCTTTTGAATGCAAGATGTTTATTGGTTCTTGTTTGTTGTTTTTCTCTTTTTGTGAAGTCCTCTCAGAGCAGATAAGAGAGCAGTGTAATGCTCCATATAACAAATCTGATTAGAAAAATGTAATCAAAGCTGACTGCCTTTCAAGCCTCACCTTTTTTATTAAAAAATGTCTTTTTCATGCACAATTCAAGGCTTTATCACCTACAAAAGGTGCTAGCATGCCAGAAAAGCCAAATGACCTACCTAGTCTTTTAATTATAATATCTGAAACTTAAAAGATATTTTTTTCTGTTTTAGTATAGTGCTACATTTTTAGGCATTATGGCATTAAAAAAACAAACAAACAAAAAAAACCCCACCAAAATCAACCAAACACAAATACATTGTAAAATGATTAAAGTAAGTAATCATGAAGGAAAATACTAAGAACTGGGGTTATTTGGAACAACATATTTTGCTGCCAGAAATTAGTGATTGCTCTTTTTGTTTCCCTTGATATTTGTCTGTATATTGAGGAGGAGATTTGTCTGTATATTAAGAAGGGGAAATAATTGAACCTAAATGACATTATTAGTGATTTTCATTTTTTGAAGGACATGGAATATGTCAATATTTCCTTATTTTCCTTTTCTAGATGACTGCTTTCAAAAATCTAGAATTTCTAGAGCCAGTTGAAATCTGATTTCTTGCAAAAATATATAGTAGAATTCATTATTCCCTTATTTCTGAGACATTTCCAAGGTGAATTCTACAGTTAGAACAGAGGTGTTAAAATTTTACTGTCTCTTGCTTTGCTTCATTAACATTGAAGGCAACAAGCACCTTCATGGCCTACACAATTCATTATTTTTTATATAGTTTTTACTACTCAAAAGAGGTTTTAATGTAGTTTTCTCAATTATACTTTCACCCACTTGCATTTTCTACTGAATTTGAATTTTGCTGTAATGCTTCTGGAAAGCAGCAGGCAGATCCCTGTCTGTGACTCACTGCAGAAACCAAGTAGTGACACTAATGATGCTTTTTTATCTATCCACTCACAGAACAGAAACAACACCATATGACTGCTCTGGCCATTCTCAGATTATTAAAGTCTGAATACTGGCAATGTCTACAGAAATGTTGATAAGAAAACTGCATTCTTCTAAGTTGACAGAATATTCAAAAAAGAATTACAAGGAAGAAATTGTTAACTTTTCATAAATAAGAGGAGAAGACACTACTAATAGCATACGGCTATTTTAACTTGTTTCACTGAATGAACGACTACTCAGTTTGTTAAAAACCAATTTTTTAAATTTTTGATTTTTTATTCAGTTTTATGCTATATGCTTTTTTGAATATATATCACTCACTCGTTTGAAATGAAGAGAGGAAAAGCTGGTCATTATACTATTTTTGTATGTTGATACCCATATGGTTTGTCCCAAGAAATGTCCTGCCAGACTAGGTCTGTGAAATGCACTCTCTCATGAATGTCCAGTATTTGAAATGAAACTATTTTTTTATTTTTATGACACACAGGGAAATTATCTGTGATACTTTTCATTGTTATTCCTATTTCTCATACCTCTTCGCCTTGTTATGTATCAGCGAAAATAAAATAAATATTTCCTAGATTTAAAAAAAAAAACAAAAAACCCAACCACAATGAGTCTGACCTGTGGCAAAGAGGGTCTAAAGGGATGGTTTGTAGACTGTTCACACATCATTTCTGCGTCAAGACAAACTTTGATGGGCATCATTACTAACTTGAGGCTGTTGCATGGTCAATTTAAGCTGATTGATGACCCCATTTCTATTCGTTCTAAATGGCTTGGACATCACGAGAGTACTTTGGCATCCTTAGGAAAGGTTAGGAGTTTAACAAACTGTACTGTCATACTACTTTGTCACTGGTGGAGATGACAAGACCTGGATTTATCAAGACAGTTAAGGGGGCATTAGCCTCCTACACTGCAGTCTAATTATGGTGTGTGCAGTCTCAATCATGCAACAGCAACAGCGTATTTGCTATGATCATCCCATCCATGGTGGCCTCTGTCGAGCTATTCACCTAAGGGAAGCTAATAAATATTTGTTGCAATGTTTTCTCTTGAAATAGATTGCAGATACAAGACAGATTTCTTTCCACAAAAACGTTTCAAGGCACTTAGAAATGTTTTTTTCCTAGTAAAAAGGAGGGAAGAGTGCATCTTATTGGTCCCATGAGAAAGAACCCAGAAGCCAAAGTTAGAAAATGAAAAATTGAATAACACTAGCTCTTTATACATTTAGGCTGAAACCCAGTAAATTTTTAACTGCCTCTATTGTGAGGTTTTGTACAGTTGTCTACTCGATAAATTATCTAAAAAAGTAAACTATTTTCTAGATCAAATTTTTTCATGTGAGAACTTGCAAGTCTCCTGAATTTGTTGTCCTTTATGTGATCCTAACTCTGTATCATTTGAGTAGAAGATTAACAGTCAGGAACTTAAATTTTCATCTAGTGTTATATTTTACTCCCATAGTCACTGTTGGTTTTGCCTTTCCCTAGTCACAGACATAATTTTACAGCACTGGGATGGCCTTTATCTACCTTTGATCAGAGCGAGTTCTTTCATTGTTTATAAATTTATGTCAAAACTTTAGGAAAATAAATTTCAACTTCTGCTTGGTTCATGAATGATTTAAATATTGCTCAAAGTAACTCACTGTTGGAACAGAGAATTCTGTCACCCCAGTGATATGTTTTTGCTCTATGACTAGATGAACACCGAGCAAAAAAATTCTATTTTATGTAGCAAATATTTCTGAAATTAACATTTCTGTAAATATTTTCCAGATGAAAGTGAATAAATGTTTTTAAGTACCTGAAAGTTTTATTCAAGGTAATGCTTGTGAAAAGTTTTTCATACTTGTTAAAATCTAGGCTTTATCTGCTGTCAGATGATAGTATTTTGTGCAGTTTTTGATCAATCTCCTGTAGTCTAATTCAGGTCTTTTTTTTTAATTTAATTTTTGTCAGGGTTGTCTCTTTTTTGCAATGAGATATAAAGACTGAAATATCCTTATTTCATGTTACACCAGACCTTTATTTTATTTAGACTTGAGAATTTCCTGTGAAATATGCAAAATTTGAAGTAGCAAGAAAAGTATGAGAGAAA
Source organism: Ammospiza caudacuta (assembly GCF_027887145.1). NCBI lineage: Eukaryota > Metazoa > Chordata > Aves > Passeriformes > Passerellidae > Ammospiza > Ammospiza caudacuta. The sequence goes on along the minus strand of NC_080598.1, from coordinate 47,478,215 downwards.
AAAAAAAAATCTCTGTGGACAAAGAAATCTCTTTCAGCAGAAAAGTATCTTTCTATATGGCTAAGTAGTAAAAATTTAGATTAGAAATTACATGGGAGCCTTATCTGCATATTCATGTTTTGCAGACAGGTAATGAACCCTTTGGAAAGAGTTGTTCCTTTTCCTAACCCTTTGGAAACAGTTTACACCACTTGCTTAAACTGACTTTTCCTCTGCTTCTAGACAGGTCAAATGCCACAGGAGTCAGAGTAAAGATATACTGACATTTATGCTGTTGAAATGGGTGATTCCCTTTTTTATTAAAGGAAAATTTTGAATAAGTTTTCACATATATGCATATAAAATCAGTTAGAAGTTACAGCTGTCTGTTCTCTTTATTTTTAATTTGTACTCGTGTATCATTGCTTGCCCTCTGTCAAACTCAGACTAACTAATCTGCTTTATTGCGTCAAGTATCATAAAAAAAATCTAAATCATAAAAAGCACATAAAGAATAAAATTGAAAGTCTTAATATTTGAAACTATAGCTTTGCCTTTTTGGAGGAGGAGTTTCTGTCTCCTAAATTCACCACCCATAAGGAAGGGTGTAAAGAAGGAGGAAAAGAAGATAAGTAGGAAAAGAAGCTAAAGGTATTGAACCAGATAAGTAATTTGGAAATGTTCTGCAACTAATGACTGCTTCCATGGAATTTATAGGTGAGATGCAAAACTCTCCTTGGTGAACTGAAGGACAGATTTTAGCACAGGTTTTCATAAGTAGGACCCATGGATTTTGGTGTCCTCTTCATTACTTTTCCCCAGAAGAAAATTTGCTTTGTTATAATAGCTGGTTTGAAAGTCCACAGAACTGCCATGGCAGCACATGGGGTGCAGAGATTCCTGCTAGCAGCACAATGTGGGATGTTAGCATCTGTCTCACAGGAATTTAATTAGTATCTAGTTTGTTTTTCAGGTAAGGAATTAATTTAAAATTTGATTGTGTATTTTACAACTATCTAGGAAAATAAACCCGTCTAATTTTTAACTGACAATGGATAAATAAATTATGTGTCTGAGGGGCAGGAAGGCCTAAGAACTTCACATTTTAGAATCCTTTGAATCAAATCTGAATTGGTAGGAAACAGAACGCTGATGTCACTTAAGGTTGTTTGTTAGAGCATGAGCTGCCAGTCTCTGTTCAAAATCAACAGCTGTCTAGACCTCCATATCCAGAGTTCCAAGTAGTATTATTCATGCAGAGGTAGGAAATATCACATTTATCATACACACAGAGTTCTAAAAGATGTTATGACTACAGATGCTGAATTCCTGTTTCAATTTTAGAGAGAAGTCTTTTTAAAATCTGAAAGAAAAGAGTATAGAAAATTTGCCCTGTCATTTCTCATGTTTTTCATGGGTGAAAGGTGTTCAATCCTCCTGAATAAAAGCCTTTCTTTATAACTTTACCTATCTAAAATTTCAGTCTCTAGTCTAAGAAAATAAATTTTCTTTTCCTGCATTAAGTACTGTTGAAAGTTATGCATCCAAAGGGCAATTCATTTAATTTCATAAGCAAGAGAGAATTAAGTGAGATGAGCTGCTCTTTGACGATATATTTTCTGTTGCATTCTCTAATTAGGAAAGCTATGCTCCTAGACTGGAAAAGGAAGCAAATTTGTACATAGAAAGAGTGAAGAGGGAGAAATAGTAATACAAGGCTGTTAAGCTTATATCTTTTGACTGAAACTTAATTTCAATTTCCTCTCCCGCTGCAATCTCTTCATTTTCCTTTTATTGTTGTGGAATTAAAATTTGGTTTGCAAAGAAAGTGTAGTTTATTAAAGTCAGCAAATAGAAGAAAAAATATATAAATTCGTAAAAAAACACCACCAAGACTGAGCTGAACAATGCCAGTCTGCTTCTAGTGGGAGTTGCATACATGGACCTGTCTAAGTAATCGAATGTAAGGCTCTGTCTTCTTCACATCACAGCCTGAAGCAAAACAAAAAAGATGAATAGTGTAGAGCAACTGGTGTTTTAAGTCTCCATAATAAGCTGTGTGTAATTTAAATACTTGTTTCCTTCAGTAATTATAGCAAAAAGGACAAAAATCAGAGCTTGGACTGAAATATATGTTACCAAGTTGGTAATCTGCCATCCTCACATTCTCCTGTAAAAAAAAAAAGTTGTGAGTCAACAGAAACAGAAGACATCATCCCAGAATAACTATCTGGAGATGGACCAACTATTACCTCATCAGAAGTTAATGCAACTATATTTAAAATTAAAAGCCAGAAAAAACAACAGACGGAAGGATCGCAGTCAGCAGCAAAAAAAGCATTTCTGTTTAACTGCGATTTTGATCCTGAGCCTGTCCCCAGGGTCCTCTTGCATCTCGCAGTGTCTCGGGCAGTTGGCTGGCGGGGCGCCCGGCGCACACACGGCGGAGATGAGCTGCACGCGCTGCCGGGTGTGCTCGGCACTCGGGCTCACACCGCCCGGCTCCTGGGCAGCTTGGCCTCGGTCTCAGGACTTCGTATCTCCCCCACGCCGTTCTAAGTTTCCCTCACCATGCCTTCAACACCCTTCGCGCTTGTTTAATTTCAAACAGAATATCTTCGGAATATGGAAAGCAGAGAACATATTTCGTTCGAGCAGTTCTCTAAATTACTATAAAAGCAACAGCAATGTGATTATTTAGTCCTTGCAAATTTGATTCATTAACTGGAAGGGAAAATGAGGTGATGGCTGTTCCATTGTTTTTTAGGGTGAGAAAAATGTTAAGAAAAAGGTAATACCTTTTATTAGACCACTTTATAAGTGAAGGAAAAGCAGACTTTTGTACATGCAGATCTGTCCTCAAAGAAAAACAGAACAAAAAACACCTTTATGTTTTCCAAAATTACAGCATTCCATGGTTGATGGTAAAAGAAGGGAGATTAATAGGTTGGGGTATTTTTCTAGAAAAACTGAAGTTGAAATATGGTCAGTGCTATAGGGAGAGAGATACAGATTCATTAGGGAATTGGTTTTTTGGTTGTATTTTCGTTTCATTTTGTTTGTGTTACTTTGTTCTTTGTTTCGTTTGTTTGGGGTTTTTTTTAAGCAAAACTTCAGACTCAAATAAAACTTATTTTAAACTTCTAAACAGTTTTGACAAAAACTATAAAGTTGTAATATGCCTTGACTGCTTTGGGCTTTGTTTCCATGTCCTTTCTGAAATGAAAGATTAAAGATCAGAAGTGTCTGAAACTTATCTAATTTAGGAGAATGCCCAGAATTTGGATTGTGGAACCTGTGTGAAAGCAAACAATCTCACAAAATTTCTTTCTCTTTTGAGCTAGGAAACTAAAAGAACAGCATATGAAATTTTGTTCCTGACATTCATCTCATTCCCTGGCTTACTTCTTACCAACACTTGACTTGGAATGGCACTTTCTTGGCCCATTTCTTCATAATTAGTCATCTCTTATAGAAAACAAAGGAAAGAAAATGGTGATTGCGCTAGAAGATAAGGAAAAAATGTACTCACTTATAACTCCAAAAAAGCTACAATTAGGCGCAGATTTTATATCTCATTGCTGTTTGTCAGAGACATTCAGAAAGAATGACTACTATTTCCTATTATAAGACCTTGGCAAGAAATCCAAAAAGATGCAAAAAACTAAAATATAAAAGTCTATTGCCCACTGAAAAAAAAAAAAAAGAGAGACTGACTAATGCACTATGAAACGTAAAATTTAATAAAAGGTGAAAAGATTACCAAAAATAATGATTATGCAGGAGTTATGGCAACATGGAGGATAAATTGGCAGGAGAGGATTAAATCTACACTCTGAATCTGTACAATATATGGGGAGAACTAAAGCCCCCATAAGTGTGGTTGTCTTACATTCTGGCCCTTGGGTACTCTTCCTGGCCATGCATTTAATCCATGGAGTAATCAGGGCTATGGGCAAGTAAAGGTGAGGGGACAAAGGCACTATAGAGTTAATGGCAACGTTTTTAAATGTGTGTCTAAGGTGTGTAGGTCTCTATCTATAGTGAAGACTATAGATCTCAAACAAAATATGGAAATGTGGGTGAGAGGTTTAATAAAAAGATTAGCCTCACCATTCAAAAATGAATAAGTGATTAAAAAACTTAATGATGCATTTTTTTTCACCTGCCTTTTTCAGAATACAAGCTGTATACATACTTAATTTGTAATGCAGAAACTGGAACACAGACACACACATATACTTAATAACAAGGAATGTTAAAATGCTGCAATGAACAAGTTGGCACAGCCAACTAAAACCCCATTAGCAAAAATGTGCATTTAATTAACATAGTTAAAAGGATTGTCAAACTTCTTTCTACCCCACTACAAACCAAATTCAAAATTAAAACCATGCATGAATTTTAAAAGGAAATTTCCTGTTGCAGTCAATATGTAGTATTAGTAAAGTTTTTGTGTCTTTGTTCTTTTTCTTTTACAAGCATCACTTTAAATGTGCAATGTGCTCTAATGTGTGTTTCTATATATTTGGCACAGATCTCAGATTGGTAATGATGAATTTTCCTGGCAGACAAATACTTGGTTCTATCTGATCATGAAAATGAGCACTTTTGGACTGAGGTCTGCATGGAATTGTACCAGTATGTGTGCACTGACCCCAAGTTGAAAACATGTTTCATTTCAACAATTTTAATGGAAACTGATCGTTTCTGTTGTTTTCAGAAGACTTTTTAAAAAATTATTATTTTTGTTTTGCCTTAAAAGAGCTCAAGAGACATCACAATACTTTTGCCAAAGAGAAAATCAAGAGGGGAAAAGTGCAATCACTGGTTTAGCTTATATAACATTTAACAAAGAATTAAATAAATATGCAAGTGGTGCAGAGGGTTTTACCTTGGTATCTTCCAGCACTAAAATTTCTTGACTTCACATGGTGAAGCAAGTCACATGAAAAAATAATTCTGAATTTGCAGAACAAAAAATCCCCACAAAACACGACAACAACAAAAACAACAACAAAAATAACAACAAAAGAACCCAAACCAAAACCAACCTTACCAAACTTGTGGAAATTTATTATATTTTGTAGCTGATTTTTTTTTTTTTTAACTTGTTGCATGTGGGAGATCTTGCTGTCCATCCTCAAATTTATAGAGATGTGCAGGTGTTTCATGATCAGGTTTGGTAGGCTTCTGTGAGAAACTGCTAGAAGCTTGCCCTATGTCCAAAAGAGCCAATGCCAGCTGGATCCAAGACAGACCTGCTGCTGACACAGCCAAGCCAGCTGGTGACAATGGCAGCACCTCTGCATTTAAAAAGGGTGAAAAGGCCCTGCACATCTTCAGTGGGAGAGGGGAGTGAGCGTGTGTGAAGCAAAGTGACAATTTTCCAGGATAGAAATCCATTTTAATTTAGGTGAAGTGTACATTTTTGAGTTGAGTCTGTGGCTAGAAACCAAAGTTATTTAGCCAGAGTGCAAGGCCTAAGCTCAGTGAAGTTACTTCGGAGAAGGACAGAGATAAAGGGGGGGGAGACAGAAGATGATAGAGAGAGACAGGGACTGCTGTAAGGGCAAGTCAGCCTGACCTCGGAATTCTTTCTGATAAAAAGGAACTAGTGGTAAATGTCACGTGAAACCCATAAAAATGAATATGTCTGAACCTATTGTGAAACTGTATGCATATGTATTTGAGAGGGGGATAAAAGGAGACCTGAAGTTCTCAGAGGTACGCATGCCTTTTTGAGGAGAGCAATCTCCGCATGCGTCCAGCGCTGTAATAAACGTACCAAGCTTTGCAACTTTTACAAAGTTGTGAGGTTTCTTCTTTTCTCCGCAAAACATGTGTGAGCGAAACAACTCTGAACACACCCAGGGCAGCGAAGAGGGAGGAGGAGCAGGCGCTCCTTGTGCCAGGGCAGAGGCTCCTCTGCAGCCTCTGGGGAGCACCAGGTAAGGCAGCTGTGCCCCTGCGGCCTTGGGTGACCGCAGGGAGCGGAGGCCGCTTGCGGCAGAGCAGAGCAGAGCGCCACGCTGGGCGTGTGTGCCTGAGGGAGGCCGAGCCCCTCGGGAGGCCTGGGCTGGAGCAGGCTCCTGGCAGGACGGAGCGAAGAGGAGCTCACACTGGAACAGGTTTGGAACCTTTTCTTCTATTATGTAGAGCGCTTGCTAGACAAACTTTGTCTTCTCTGTTTTTAGAACAAATCTTTGCCTCCCGTACACTCAAAAGCTATGACCCATACTCTGCATATCTTTTCACATAGGTAGCACTTCTAGCAGTACAAGCAATACCATTCTGTCAGGCTGCTCCAGGGGCTGAAGCTGCCGTGAGACTGAAGCAGAATACCACTGGCAGGGGAAAACTGTGACCAACAGCAACTCTGCTGCTACCTAAATGAGGTCAGCTCACACCCTTGGTACTCTTAGATAAAGCAAATCTAATTTAATGAGAAACTATGAGCTGAATTAACCAAAGAGAAAGTTAATTTTATTTCTAAAAGTAATGATAATTACTAAATTTTTATATTGGCAAATAGAGGTACCTTTTATAAGTGGATAATACAATTTCTAGTGTCTGTATAGAGTTCTGTGACATTGTTTTCACAGAAATAACATTCATAAGGCTAGTTTTAGACAAATTTTGCACCAGTTCTTCTTGCTTGAATAGATTTATGATAAGGGTCCATTGGAAAGAAAAAGGTTATCCTTTTCAACAAGCAAGAAAAAGGCCTTTCACAGATTTTAGGTGACTGAGGAATGAGGGTTAGGAAAATAAAAACTGAAGTGTGACACTACTGCATAGTTATATGCTTGTGGCATAATTAACATATCTGAAAGTGCCTTTTTCACAATTGAAATGAGGTGCAAAAATTCCTAGCCAAAATATTGTTTTGATGCTGCCTATAATTTAGGGCTTGATGTGAGTCTGATATTTTTCTTAAATATTCTCTTTCGGATCCTGTAGCACAATGCATTTCACAGTTCTTTCTACTTTCTCTAGCAAAGAAATAAAAGCTAAAAACTAGAATTTGTAAAGGCTCAAAATACCAGAAAGAAAAAAAAGGAAAAGGCTACCATGAGCTAAAATTGTGGAGGCTTTGTTTATTTCATGACCTTCTAAGGAATAATCCTGGTATATCAGTCCTTCATTCTGGCAATATTTTTCTCTACCAGAATAATTAGTAGCACATACTATAATAAAAACTTGGTTATTTCCCTCAGAAACAAGACAAGGTATGTTTTCTCACTTCCTTAAATGTCAGAACATTTTATTACATTACCAAAGAGAGTCGCTGTTAGTTATATCACCTTATCTGACATTACAAAATATTCTTCTTGCAATAAACAAATGGAATAAAATCAGATGTCCACTAAAGCATTAATAATTTTATACAGTGTTATTTAATTTGTATTGTTCCTGGGTCTGTCTAATGAGATTTGCTGCTTGTGGATTAACAGGTTGAGCAATTAGTCTACTCTTTAGTGTAATTATTCCTTCCTATCCATCTGCCCCAAATCATAAAAGTTCCCTAAAATCTATTTAATTTCAGCAGATTTTTGTTTTCTCTCCTCTAAAGGCGTGCTTTGAAGACTGCATTTGTGCTACTTACTCATTCTGCTGTCCTCCTTGTGTCTCTGGGCAAATAGGAGCACAAAGTGTGTGAGTAACTATGATCCCCATAAAGTCTTAGCTGCTAGCTGAGGTGCCACTTGGAGGCCATCAGAGCATGTATCCGCTGAACATCCTTTCCTCAGAAACAGAAGAGCCTCCTTCCCCTTTCCCTGTTCTAGTTCAAGGCATGGTACTGCGACTGTTGCTTCTGAAGCTGTCACACAGTTTCACCAGTCATGGCTCTTGCTGGCTCTTCAGGGCATTATACTAACTTTTCTGCCCAGCAGAAAACAAAGCAACAGTTCTAGTGTGACCAGAGAACTCCCGTGGGAGGTATCACAGCTCCTGGGTAACACTGCAGTTACTGTGTGATGCTCCCTTCAGTGGCTGCAGACACTGGCCCTCAGGAGTTCTTTTTGCCAGGGATCCCTACTGGAATTATTCTCACCACGATGCCATTTGGCCTTGTAGGTGCAGCCAGTTCAGAGGTGGGGCCATGTAGCCCACCCTCCTTACTGAGTTTGTGAACTCCAAAATATGGACAAAATTTTCGTCTTGAACTTCACCATCAGTAGATTGTTGAATTTGTTTAATTTACTTGGGGAATATTTTCTTCTTCAGTAACACTGCTCTTGAGTGTTATAATCATGGATAAAATTGAATTATGCCTCTAAGATCCTTTAGAGAGCCAGAGTCACCCAAGGAGGCATCATCTGCTGACACCACCACACCACCACCAGCAGGGAGGTTGGGGCAGCCTGCCTCAGGGGTCCTGAATCACAACTGGCACATTCTAAAATGCAGATATTCTGTCTGGCTTCATATTTATTGGCTGCTTATGAGCTAGAAAAATTGATAAGTCGTTGTTTAGGAAGTTTCATCTATGAAGTGTTTAAGACAACCTTCAGGCTCTTGCAAATACATAACTTTAAGTCATCAAAAATTTATATAGATGAATGATTTAGATTCCCAGTCTTAGTATATGAGAAACTCTAGGGACAATTTGGGAAAATTTTAATTATTTAAAATCTCATAACCAGTAGATAAGTTTGAGATAACTTTCCTTGCTACATTTTCAATACTCAGCTCAAAAAAGAAACACTTGGAGACAGGCCTACATCAAGTGGCAGGATATAGAATCAACATTCCATGTAAAATGGAATATAACACGCATTAAAAAATTAATATTTGAAAGTAGAAAAAAATGACATGGATAAGATTGGATTTTCAAAAGCATGAAATGTTGGTTTCTGATTGCCCTGAAATCAGTACTGAGACATTCAGTGACTTCTATGGGAGCAGATCAAGTACAATGCTGTTCACATTTTTAACTCCTACTCATAAGTAACATTTATATATCTGAAAATAGAGAAACATACTCTGGTAATGAATATTCAGTTATTTCAGAATATTCTTAGCTTTCATTTGAAAAGTATTTAAGTACATATGGCTACGAAATGTGTGTTGCATCCAATCTATTTTCCTGGTGCTTCATAGCACCAGTCTGTAATTGAAGTGATGGGAAAATTGATAATTGAACCCGTTCAAATAGCTGAGGTACTTTTTAATAGATTTCTCTTCTGCTTGAAAAATGCATTTTTAATAAAATGCTTCTGGCTTTAAAATCCTTCAAAATCTTTTAGGAGTAAATATTGTTGAATTACACAGTGATTTTCTAGTGCAGAGAGGCAGGCAGATATGCTTACATATCCCTTCCTGACAAAACTGTAATGACTTTTCAAGTGCAAAAAAACCCATTTAAAGTAGCAATTATACAGCAATTATATGCCAGAAAATACATACTCAAAACCTACAGATGAGTCTGTGCAGATCTGTACATTTTGGGCTGCATTGCCTGCAGCATGGAAAACTGTCTGCAGGATGTTTATTGCATAGCTGAAGGTCAGCTTTAATAATAGTAATACCTTCCACAGTGTAGTTGTTCCAAATGTATTAGTTAACTACATGTATGGACATGAGTCTAGATAGAACCCTTGAGAATTAAGTTTTCATTATATTGAATGGCAATCTGAGATTTCACAGAGCAGAATAGGAAACTATGTGGTCTGGAAATGATCAAAGGAGACTGAGAAGTACCACCAGAAGAATGAGGATGCTTTTCAGAAAAAGAAGTGAATGATGCAGGTGATTATCTTCTGCCTCCATGAAACAGAGATGATGTAGAAATGTGTTGCACATTCTATCCAAGATGCCTGTATAATAAACTTGCATTATACCAAGTTAATTAATCACATGTGAGAGTAATTTGTCTTACCATATGAAATACAGAAATAAATTAGCAGGAGTACAAAGCATTGTAGTTCCTGCTTATAACTGTGGAATATGGATCACAAAACCAATCACATCCTGGGCAGAGAAAATTACAATCATAAATAATAATCCATTCAATGCCCTTCAGTCAGGAAATACAAAAGTCTCAGAGAACGTCAATAAACTAATTGAGTTTGAACAAAAACAGGGTGAAATTTCAACAGAAAACTGCAGTCAAAATTAGACAGGATCTAATTATATGGTTTTAATGAGAATATGAATCTGATTAACTACACTGCAACAAATATTAGACACAAAGTATCAGCTATAATTGCCTTCTGAAACTATTTTTTCTGATTGGGAAGTTAGAGAGAAAACAAGGAGAAATTTAATTAAAAGAAAAAAGACTGACAGATATCAAAAAGAACAAAAGAATCATTGCATGGGTCTAAATTGACACTTCACCTAAATCCCTACCCTGTCCCCAAAATTGCATAGGACAGTCCTATATTTTTCTCAGATCTAATTTTGGTGTGCAGACCAACACTACACAGAAAATTAGAACTTTATTAATGAATGAAAAGATGCATAGACAAAGCATTCGTACAAGCTAGCTATGCAGTTTTGTCCATACCTGACAAAGTAATCAGCTTTTACTTTTTTGTCTCAGTCATACTTTTGAAATAAATAATAAGGTCCATTAGAAAAATAATTTTAAGACCCTTATACTTTCCCATAAAAGATTTTTCTAAAAATGGTAGCACACTAAAAAAGGTTAACACTCGTATGAATTCACTAGAACTATATAAAAACATAGATTTTATTTTACTATTAAATATGACAAATGGACATTAAAAAAAAGACCAAAACAAAACAGATATAAACCCGTTCTCTGTAGGTTTAATTGATTTTAATCAGAATAAAATTTGCAATGTAATCACATGGACTTACTGTGCTATTTTCACAGATTTCTGTAATCAATGAAATTTTGTTTCTATAAAATATTGAATATGAGAAGACTGAAAGCATCTATGTTCAACTGAAACCACATCAAATTATTTGATATTTAGTATCCAACTTTTATATCAATAGTGAACAAAGTAATTTTGTACTGTACTCTATTGTTACCATGCTGTGTTGATAAGGAAAGCAAACATTTACTTCATGTAGTATTTTTACAAAATTAGGCAACAATTTAAAATAAAAATTTACAAATAAAATCTGCTATTCCTAGTAGTAGTTCTGGTTGTATCTTCCCCAAATTTCAGATTGAATCACAATCAGATTTTTTTATATAAGAGGTTACTTTTTAAAGTCTTGTTCAATAATTACATAGAGTTGTTTACCACTGTATGGTTGTTGTGTTTCATTGATAGATAAGGATCTTTCTCTTTATCAACTTGGTACGTGTTTTGAGAAAAAGGGTGTTGAATAAAGATACTATTGATATATCTAGTTTTAAAAGCCAGGTAATGCAGCTTCATAAAGTCATATATATTTGTGGTGAATAACTATTAGGTCATCTGATTTAGTTCAGCCACAAATAACTCAAATTAGTTTTGCATTATTTCTATCAGGCCCCCTGGGAAATTTTTCCAGAGACATAAATATCAATTATAGTAATTGTATCCTGATACTCCAGCTAAATTTTCCTTCACTCAATTTCACCTCACTCTCCTCTCTCATATTTCTGCAATCAACCAAGGCTGTAAATGTCCTTTTGTAGAATAATAAACACTTAATTATCTTTTTCTTCTTTATTGCCAAAAGACAAAGGTAAGACAGGAGCCCTTCTTAGTAAGGATGAAAAATGGATAAAGAAAGAGATTTAACCAATTCACCAAAGACCTCTGCAACTGTTTTGAAAAGAGGTGATAATCTTCATGAAACACTAAGCAGAGCGAAATTAGACAATACTAAAAGGAAGCGTTAAGTTTTGTTGAGTCAGTGGCAGCAATCTGAAGGGCAAATATGCTTCTACTTAATTGTTCTTCATTTGCATGTCGTAGATTACTAGACCTTGATCTATATTTCCAGAAGCCAGTTATGAAGACATTAGAATATGAGGAATGAGAAGATATCAATTTTTTTTAATTTTCCAATCATTGTTTAACAAGGCTGCTTGCAGCTAAAGTATCTTAGGTAAACTGTCATGATTTTCTAATTTAACAGTTGCCTAATTTGTTACTTAATTCAGTTAAGTAGTATCTTTGAAGTCAATGATCATATTCTCAAAAAAGCTCAGGTCTCATAGGCATCAACATGAATTCTCTAGATTTTTCAAAGTACTCAATGAGACATGGTTTGCAATGATCGTCAGTGAAACTTGAAGCTTTTAATACCCATGTCCTAACCACAATTTTTTAAATCGTGATGTTTTTTACACTGATGATTTTGAGTATTTTCTGTTCCCTGTTTGAGTATTTTGTGTTTTGTCTTGATATATATGTGCAACAACACAAAAGTTAGTCTTGAACCATGAGTTTTATTCCCTTTCTCAAGTATGATGCTACTGTGCTAAACAAAATCTAACTCTTAATTGAGTAACTAGTCTTTCTTCTTAACTTTATGGATTATTACTTTGTCTTTAATTTTGGTTATAGTGTTATGGCTTGTATTGAATTCAAGGTTAAACCAGCTCTGTCTTGTTGACTGTAAGCCCTTTTTAACTTTAACACATCTAATTCCAACTACTACTGCAGTTTCCTATATATTCTCCTTTCTGTAATGCTCAGCATGTATTAAATTAGTATTTATAACAGTCACCCGAAGGAAGCACCAAGAGCTGGCAGAGACAAAAGACCATCTCAGGATGCACCTGATCCTAATTACATTATTTTATATCAAATAAAGGAATTCAATAAGACTGGATCCAGGTCTTGGCATGGTTCATTTGTCTCACGTGATTATTTGCACAATATTTCTTTTTAAAAATCAGTTATGGCTAATTATCATTTAGGAAATAGAGGCAATGGCTTTTAGATTTAAAGCAAAAACACTTTGCTGATAAACTTCCGTGTCTGCCCTCCATGAACTTTGTGCTGATCTCAATTTTTTATTCTACAGGCTTTTGTTTAGCCAAGTGATTTTAGGTAATAAAGCAACAAAAGATTAAATAACCCTAATCAAGTTGGGGTAGTGAAAGGGCTTGAATTCAGATAGTTCAGCTTCAGTGAAGCCAAAGATTTACTGTCATGTAACAGTGAAACAAAGCACAGCAAATTCATTACTTGAATGTCACTAAGTAGTTACAAAAAATGTCATTGAAATCAAAGTGCTCAGGAGTCTCACTGACAAAGAATTTGGGATTTGTTCTCTACCAAAGCCCCTCTGCAGCACAGAAGTCAAAACAGGGGAACATGACCATCAAAACATGGAAACTGTGTTTACAGATCTAGATTTTTCAGAATTGTGTTTGGCCAGCAGAGATTCTCCAAGTAACAATAATTTGGGGGGAAAGGGAGGGGAAGAGGGGAGGGGGCAGAAATTCAGTATAATTTGTTCACTGCTTAATTATTTTCAATTTCAAAATGAGCAAAATAATTATCCTAGACTCTTGTATAACATTATGACACATTATTTACCAAAGTGCAGTGCAGCTCCAGGTGACTTAGATTCCCAGTTTAGAGCCTTACCATTGAAAAAATACTTTCACTTGAGTCTAAGCCTTGATCTATACTTGTACTAAAAATTATGTCCAGTTTGCTTCTCTGAAAATAGATGTCTTATTATTTGAGCTGAGACATCAACAATGGCAGGAAAATGAAAAAAGCCATATCCCTTGGCTTCTTTTTGTAAAAGAACCTAGGATGCTATATGGCTTTCTAAACACTGATGAGCACTGAATATATATGTTCCTGTAGGCAGCATCAAGGGACTGAAAATATTCTACTCTTTGGTACTGTATGGTAACGTAATACTATCCTCTAAACTAGTTAAATAACATCATCCCCTTTTTCTTTTTTAGCTGAAGAACATAAGAAATTGATAGGCAAACAGATTATATACTCATGTAAAAAAAAATCGCAGATTTCAAGAGTATATTGTGCCTACGTTCCGATTATTCAATATGTTCAAAATCACCATGATAGCGAAATTTTTCCCATCATTCACAGGTTTTCCCTAGTCTGCTGAACATGAATTCAAACAAGATCTCAAAATCAAAGTGCATATGAGAAACAGAGGATATCTGACGAATTAAATCTACTGCGTATTTATTTGACCTTGGTAGTAACTCTGGCCATTAAAGCGACTTAAATTTAAGGGCAAAAGTAATATGCCTTGACTGGTTATAGCTATGGATGTATAAAGGGTTAATTTAGAAATGTAAGAAATTGTGACAATCCTTCATTGTGATGTTAAATAATACAGCATAATAGAATCAATAAATATCAATATATTATAATGCACTTTTATAGTGAAATCATTAATTTTTCTTCTAGCAGGGACAATTACATTTTGGCAAGACAGTCAAGAATCTGCAGAAGAATATATGAAAAGGATAACCAGTCAAGGCAGTGACACTTTATTATTTTCCTCCCCCACCTAACTTAGTGCATCTGCATGCAAGATTTGTCTGTCTTTTGGCATTGCTCAAATCCCAGGATGTTGTGTGTAGTGACTTTGAGCAGATACCCTCTAGTGGTTACATTTTCAATACAAAATGGGTATAATTTGCTCCTCAGAATGGAGTATTTACTTAGGAACTAAAAAGATGAAAAGAACACTGTCTTTTAGTTTGCCCCTGTATCAGCAAAGGGAAATTACCTTGGGTTTCTCTGCTCTCAGACAAGTTAATTTCATTCCTTCTTTTATCAATTCAGCTATAACACTGGGAGGCTTCATGGTCTCTTGTCTCTGTTTTGGACAGATATGAAAAAATTCACCTCCTAAAATAGATGTATAACTGCCTTTGGGGCTATTTTCAGTTAAAAAATACTTATGTCTTAATTTCCTGCAATGTCAAAGCAGAATGGAATGAATATCAATTATTGCAGAAATATTTTCTACCACAGGAGAAAAGAACATTCAACCAGGATTTTGCTTCCAGGTCTGTAACTGAGCTTTACCTTCAACTAGGTATGCAACTAGGCAGTTGCATATTGCATGCTCCAGTATGAAATAAGTATAAAATTATTGCTTCCCTTAAGCATTTAGCAAAGCATTAATTATGTATTTGTTAATTTTTTGGGCAGCAAGGAGTACAGATAGATCCACATCACTCCCTACAGTATCCTTTCAGAAATGAGGCTTAATGATGAAACATAATCAGGGATGTTTTCAGGATTTGACAGAAAAAGAAGTACCAAAAATGTTCTGGTACTTTCATGGAGCAACATGCCCTCAAAGATTTTGGTTCCTGTGAGTCTTTCTAAACTTTAAAAAAAACCTGTAATTTAATAATTTTGAAAGAAAAACTCTGACTGGGTAGATCAGTGTTGCTACTGCATGAGAAAAATACCCATTCATACTATTGCTGAGATGTGCCTGGGGAAAAAAAAAATTAATTAATTGCATACATTAAAGGTCAGCATTAATAAAAATCAACATATGGATTATTAAACCCAAAGAGAAAATTAGTAATACTTTCAGGTGTTGTTAAAATCAAATCAAATCAAATTAATAAATATCATATTTTATCAGAAAGGCCATTCTTGTCCCTCATGACAGAAGAAAGACCTTCAAAACCTCATGTGGTACCTTGAAATTTGAATTATGAAGTGATAAAGAAAAGTTACTTCATAAATTTCAGTCCTTGCAGTTGCTCACCATATGTCCTTCAATGCTTCATGAAAATAACACTCTTTTTCCATGGCTATTATGAAGTTTCTCTTATTCCCAGAAAGAGTTATGAGTTTTGGGAAAATTTTCAGTTCTTTCCATTGATCTTTTTTCCCACTTCTCATCATGAAAGTGTTGATAGAAGACATTAATATGGCAGTAGTATGGGAAACGGCAGAAGCATTATCAATGCCTGTGCCTTCAGAAATTCAGAATTGCTGATTATTACCTTTATTAAAATTAATCTCCTCCTTTTCCTACTGCCTTGAAAATTTCAGGTCTGCTTGCCGATTTTTTGCCATTTCTTTTAATAGAAATTAGCTGTTAGCCATATATGGGTGATTTCACTTATTGTCGATTCTCAGTAGGAGTGTCATGCACTTAATCTGTGAGTGGTCTTGGATGTCAAAATATGAGGGCTTTAGGTATAGAAAAGATTTGAAAAGAAACATAATCCTCAAACACATTGGCCCTGATTCTGGTTTACATAAAGACCCCTTTACAGACTCTGGCAGCACAGAGGAACCCTAAAGGGCATTTAAATAAAATTTATGCCCATTCTAAGATTTTTCTATGCTGCCAAAACTGTGATAAAGAAAATCAGGTCCATTATATCTGAGGTGATTTGTTCTTTCAACTGTTACACTGTATATGTGAAAAGGCATTTCTTTATAACTTCTACAATGACAACAGCACGAATTTCTAGGTAAAAAGGAAATTAATTTGTGGAGTTAAACAGGGAAGAAAAGTTAGGATTATTCTGTTCTAAAAATAATAAAAAATAGATTGATTTTACGAAAAGCAATCAATTGAAAATTCCTTTCCTGATTTTCTTTTATTATTATGAGAAGCTGTGATGGGACATGCTAAGTATCAGAAATGTTGGGTTTGGACCAGGCTTCAAAACAGATTGACTGAAAGATGGCTTGCAGGAAATCAAGCCTGTGACCCTTCCTAACCATAGAGCAGTTATTGCTGTTTTGCAATGTTAAAATAAAAACCAGAAAGAATCATATGAAATGGCATGTATAGGATTGTTCTTCACTTACCTTGAAGAAAATGTGTAATGGAGGCAAATTTTTAAGAGCTCTTTTAGATTGACCATGAAAAGACATATTTGAAACTATTTTGAAGGGACACATCCACTGAATCTTTTAAAAACTGTAGTACCTCTGGCCTTACGAGTTAATTGCAGACAAAAAATGACATTTCTGTTTGATTACAGCCCATTTCCTGGACAAGTTGAACACAGCCCAAGGTCAGGCATTCACATTGTTTCCTTGAATGTCCTTTCTTTAGACCTCTTACCTGCAGTTCTGGCCTTGGCCTTGCTCCATTTTAAATTTGTTTTTCCTTACATTTATGCCAAGATTCCAATGGATTCCAGCCTTTCCTGTGCAGTAAAACCCTCTTATTTTGCTCCCAGTGGAATGTGAAAGCATAGAAAACAGAAGACAGCTTGCACATTTAAAAAGATAATTCTTTTTCTGCATTAATTTGTCACTAAATGCATTGTGTTCCAAGTCCATATTGACCTGAAATTTCCCTGTTATTGTTTGAAGTCCCTAGAAACTGAAAATCATCAGTGCTCCTTGGCAACATCCTCATACTTTGGGATTACTTCAGTGAGCTCCACGACCATTGGCAGTAAAACGGGATCCTGTTGGTAACCGTGATTTGTACACCTGTTGGAAAGGATTCAAAACTCTTACTCTGCCCTTTCTCCCTTTTTATCTGCTCTTCCTGTCTTAACTTTTGCTTTCCCCTGATCACTCATTACTACTAAGAACCTGTACATAGCTAACGAGCAGTCTGCTCTGGCAAAAATTGTTTGGGACAACTAGTTCCTCACGAACCTCAGCCAAATTTGAATAAAAATCAAAGTTTTCTCCAGTCCCTGAAGTGGAAAACTCAGTTTCCTGGATTCAGGTATAATAAAAGAGAGTATCTGGGCTTTTTAACCTGTTGTTGGTTTGTGTTCATCTATTTCATCAAGATACAGTAAAATATAGATTCTTGAACATATTGTCCTTCTTGGATTTTCTTTTGATGTTAATATTAGAGGTCTCACAACACTGAGTGAAAAATAGGTGCTGTCTATTATCATGAAAAGAACATGGAAATTTTGGCTCCTAATATAAATTATATTTTATCTTCACAGACACATAGAGAAAAAAATGCTAAAATATCTTGGAGGAAAGCCAAAAGGCAGTGTGAGGTGGAAAAAAATGATTATTAGTTAGACAAAGAGCAAAATACTCAGGTACAGTTATAAAAATGAGGTAGCTTTTATACATGTAAATAAAGTACCTAAAATATAGAATCTTCTTATTGTATGAGATTTCACCATGCTTTTCTTAATATACATCTACTTTTTTTCCTGTCTCCCTTTGATAACTTGTGCAACATATGTCTTTATTCAGCTTGACTTCTATATGTTTCTCTAGTTGGTTGGACTTTATTCCATTTTAATTACCAATCTGATAATAACTTAAAAGACATATAATTCACAAATGAGTGAATAGTTTTCAGATGCTGGTTAAAAGTTCAGAAGCCACAGGCACCATTGCAATTCTCCCATTATCTGACAGAATTTTTCCTTAACATTCACACAAGAAAACAGAAATAACCAACAGACCTATCAGAGTGAAGTTTACATGACTAAGACTTTCTTCTGTTTCATTGATATAATAGATGCCACAACTGATACAAAATGAGATAAGGACGTCTGAATATATCAGCAGAGTACTGAAGACTGAATGTGAACCTAAAGCAGCTTGCTTATCTTCATAATTTCTTATCATTAGTCATTTTGTAGGTAGATATTTTAAAAAAAGAACTAAAGGAAGATATATTGTACTATATCCACTGCATAACCTCAGGGCTGCAAGCACTATATAAAGCAAGCAAACAAAACACACCAAATACACATAAAAACTTCAAAGACACAGGGGTGAGTGGTATAAGAGTTTCCCCTTTCTTAGTACAATATGTGAACTTAGACAAAATCATACTATAGTTTTTCCAGGTTGCCTTGTTGCAGTGTGTTTGTTTTGATGCTAAACCTGAGTCATCATCACTTTAAAGAAACAGTTAATCTTCCTTGAATGTCTGCATAGGGGAAAGTATAGCAAAATCTTTTCCTTGTCATTAAAGGACAATTAGGACTCTATGAAATGACTTTACGAAGTTACAGAAGGCTTGACTTGTAAAGGTAAAATAACAAGGACTTTATCTGAATTAAACAGAGCTGGATAGAGAAACCATATAGCAGTTTAGGCTCTAAGTCCCCCACTGTTTTTGCAGCTACATCTGGCTAGCTCTTTTCATGCCAATCTTGCATATATAACATAGGTAGCACTTCCAGAAGGGGGGACTTGGGAATTCAGACAGGCAGGAGATGGATGAGGAGAGGTCTTCTGCATGTAGGATCAAGGTTGCTAATCTGGCTTGCTGTCCAAACTGCTAAAAGTCTGATGGATTCAGAGCCCTTTCAGCATGCTTTCGGAGACCTGAGTGCTCATTACCTCCTACTACAAATGCACCATTTTACTGAGGCAAAGATCTTTGTGATGTTGAGCAGAACCAGAAATCAGATCCCTTATGACAATGTTTATATATTTCCTACAAGGCTTGTTTCCCCTTGTAGAATGTACATCTCATATGCCTTGATGTATGACATCACAGACCTCCATAAACATCTTTCTTTTACTATAGTCCAGGTGTAGTCATTCACCTGAGTCAATATATCCAACACAATTAATTGAAATAAATCTATAAATCTTGAACAGCTGCAGCTTTTGGAGAAAAAAAATGCTTTATGAACACAGATCTATTGTCACCCCCCGCACAGTCACATTTTCACCTGCACACATAAACACACAGACACTCATCGTATATGACTCTGCAGCCATTCTCAATAGCATTCATTCCACTTTATACCACCTGTCAAAACAGCAATTTAATTAGGTTAAGCTGTCTGGCTTTGTGAAAAGGTTTTATTGTACTCTGTTGTCTTTGCCATAAAATTAATAGTTTGACCAACTTCTGAAGGGACAGGTTTTTGCACTTGTGAAAGTCAAATTAAAGCCACCTTTGCCAAACAGAATAATAATAATATAAAAAAATAAAATCTCAATGTCTGAAACTTTGAAAGCAACACTTCATTTATAATCTTTTCCTAGTGCCAAAGTACAAATTATGTAATAAAATAGAACTGCAGCTGCAAAGAAACCAAGACTGTAACCTGGAGCACATGTTATCCCTGCAGTTCTTGGGGTAGTTGCACGACAGTGGAGCTATCAAAGGACTTGTACTTTACTCTGCACAAGATATTTGCTGTCCAGTTCACTGAGGAAGAGGGGGACTCTTTCTTTCTACTGTCATCTCTCTTACATCTCTGTAAGTCTCATTCCTGTGAGAGGCAACAAAGGTAACTTTGTGCTGGCCTTGTGAATCACAAGCTCCCTGAATACCAAGCTAGATGATGATCGAAAACAGTCTGGTGATACTGATCTACCAGAATAATCTTTTTTGTCAAGGGTCAACTCTCAAAGTGGATGTCTAAGCAAAAAGGAGCATTGTTAGGCATTGTTAGATATCTTGGTACTTGCTAAGGAGCACAGCCTCCTGCTGGCAGAGTCTGACTTCAGTGGGAGTAAAAATGTCCAAATTCCCGTCATTGTTTCTACCTTGATTTGCCTGGGTTTTTTCAGGATTGTGAGGTTCTGAAATATAATTCAAGGGAAGCTTCCATTTTTTATGGTAATTAATACTGGTGTCACTTGCTAATACAAGTGACAATACTATGGTGAAGGTCTATTTAGTATGCAGGACATGTTCTTTAAATTTATAAAAAAATTAATGTGATCCCTGAGGCTCATACAATCTAATTAAGATACAGTTATGAAGGAGATGATCAATTAAAGTTTACCTGACAAAGCATATGCAGGTTTTAAAAATTTATTTCAGTTTTGAACTAATTGGTTACTTATATGCCTTGACGACTAAGATTTTGGCCAATTTGTTTATTTGCATTGTAACTACAGGTATGAAATTTGTTTTATCAGAATGACAGCACCTTCAGTACTTTGAAAATCAAATAAAGGAAATTACAAAGAAAAATATAAAGCAATTTTAATTAATAATTAACACTTTATTTTCTGCTAGTTATCCATGGTTGGTTTAATTTCCTTTTCCTTGGAAAAAAATCTTATTTTAACTGTTACTTTGGTTTGCCTGCTCACAGAAGAGTGGGCCACTTGGGATAAGATGAAATAACTAGGTTTTATCAATAGCATTTTAAAAATACACTGCTCTCAATTACTCAAGTCTGCACACTCAAGACTATCCAAAAGTGCACCTATCCTACATTTACAACAAAACATAACTCAGGCGAGATTTCAAATAAACCTAAAAAGCTTAATACATGAAGCTTGAAGTGTAGCTTCTATTTCAGTGTAAGTATTGCCCATCTTCTATACAGCTGTGAAACAAGATACTTCTGTTCATGCTTCTCCTTGTTCTCTAGATGCATTTTCACAGACTCACAGTACGAGCTGAATTGGAAGGGACTCACAAGGACCATCCAGTCTAACTCCCAGCCCTGCACAGCACCATCCCCAAAAAGTAACCACATATGCTGAGAGCATTGCCCAAATGCTTCTTGAAAACTGTCAGGCTGGTGCTGTGACTGTTTCCTCACGGAGACTCTGATTTTTTATTTTTGTTTGTATAAGCAAGCCTCAATCAGCAGTTTGCAATCTACCTTCCAAAGTCAACAGAAACTGGTTTTGAACGAGCCAGCAAATGACGTATTTATTCTTTCTTAAAAACAAAAAAAAACTAGCATGCAATGCATTTTTATTTCTGTTAGCTTCTCATGCAAGCTTCTTTTTCTTTATTTTTTTCTCTGCTCTTGCTGTTTTCTGTAAATCTGTATGAGATGAGTGAAGTAGGACTCTGTTTTCCAAGCTCATATTACACTTCCATGTGTGGTTTTCCTGAAGTATTTCTGTTTCTCCAATGTTGCTCTAGCTGAGCAGAAGCTGTGGTTTACCAAGAATGTTCCCTGGAATGTGCAACCGGTGGCAAATGCAGTTTCCATAAACCCAGGAGTTCTTTTTCCGATAACTAGAAAATGTCATGCAAATAATTATATATTTTCATGCATAATTCTGCTTAGCCAATACCAATTTTCTGGACTCAAGTGGAACTTTTCTGCACCAAGTAGGTCACATTGCTTTTAGTTTGTTTCACAACGGCTGAACCATTTCTGCTTTGCAAAGTGTTTATAGTAGACTGCAATAGTGAAGTTATTCTGTTCGTTTCTAAGATTTGAACCTTATGCTGTTTGATGCAATACCTAATAAGTACAGTCAGGAAAAAATTACACCTCCCTGTCACACTCCTAAGCATATACCACTGCAGTTTTCCTTTTTGCTACATCTGTTGATCATAGAGCTCCAAGGCATGATGGTTTGTGAAGCTGATTTGACAGAAGAAGAAGTATCAAAAATGTTGTGGTACTTCTATGGAGCAACATGCCCTCAATGGCTTTGGTTCCTGTGAGTCTTTCTGAACCTTTACAAAAGTCGGCATAGCTTTTGTGTCAAGGAGATTTCCTGCAGATTTTCCTGCAGCATCATTTCACAGCACAGTGAAGGTGTCAGCTGTGGTTCTACTGGTGCTCACTTGTCAGCATGATGTATACTGAAAATATTTGCCACAGTGGAGATGTCCTACAGCTGGTCACCTTTTCTGCCTTGTTCTTTATGATCACTATGTGCAGCACCTAGGATTTCAGTCCAAGACCCTCAAATTGCTATATTTGAAAGTATATTTGCAAATATTACAGGTTCACAGAGAGTTCTTGGACTCTCATTCTTAGGTCATATATCTCTTTTTTTGCTATCAAAGTCATTAAAAACCAGCTAAACTTCTCTTTCCTCACTACTCTTTTGGCTCAGCCTGGTTTCAGTGGGAGCAGTGCATTTCTAACGTTGTCTTACATAAGAGATTTAATGAGTCCTTTTTGCATTTAGATAAATGTTGGCTTTTGGTTACCCTACCCTCAGAAACTCAGAACAGTGATGGAAAAGTAAGCAAGGCATGGATTTGTTAGGATGCTTTTCTAATATACTCTGTTCTCAGCAGCTCTACTCATCAAAAACTGAATGTCCAAGAAGTTGTGTCCTGGAACATTTAGTGCTCTGGGTTCTGATGGGGTCAGTGCAATACTTACCTAACTGTGCATGAATCTAAGTTAGCAGTTAGATTTAATATAGCTGAATTTATGAGAGCAAGCAATTTAGCCTGTGCCTGAGCTACAGAATGAAGCTCATTTTCCTTGCATTCCCTCTTCGCTTGTGCAAACAATCAGCCCAGTAGTTCATAACATCTTTCATTTTGTAAAAATTCTATGCTAGGTGGTATGATAATATCTCATGATTTTCTTATATCCTGGCAGCTGTGACACTAAGTCTGCTAAAGTTTTAATTTTGTACTGGATCGTGGTGTGATTGTTAATGCTTGTTCTTCATAAAAAGCAAAATGGATGGGAACAGTAATTGCATAGAGTTAAAAGAGGTTAATTGGACACGCAATCTTCTCTGCAGGTTGTCTGCTTGGCTGTAAAATCCAGTGACACTGCAAAAAAAATCACCTCATATAAAAAAATGATGTCTCTATATAACATACAAAGCACACTAACAATTTTGACAGTGCACTATGCTAAGCCATTATTAGTGGCATGAATAAATTTATATGAATATTTATATAAGTTCTGAACTCATTTTGTTAGAGTTTCTATTACTACAGTTTAAAAAAAGGAGAAAAAAAACCATTCAGAGCATAGATGTAATTTATAATCCAGTAAATGCAATTAAAAACAAAAAGTAACCTACATATCTCTAAGTGTGCATATGAAAAAAATGGGGGAAGAAGGACAGAGACAGAGTTCTTATGAATTTGTTTGATAATCTGCAGATTCCTTTCTGCTTCACACTTCATTCATGCCATTTTCACTTTATAACTTTGCAGAAAACAATGATCAGTGTCCAAAAATCGTAAGGCCCTGAGGAAGCACTAGGCACAATTCTATATGTATTTGTACATATCCATGTAGCTGCTGCTGCTACTCCATTCAGCCTCTAAAGACTCCATGTATTGATGATTCTAAAGTATTGTAACTGATGGCAGAGACAGATGACAACAATTGTTATCTCAGTGCAAAAATTTCATGCTGCAAAAGCAGATGACATTAATGGACCTTCTGTGGCAAACCCATGAGTGAATAACTCAGCAGTGAGAGCAGAAAAACTCAGATTCTGACTGAAAATATATACTAAAGTCCCATCTTCAGTGTCTCTCAGAAAGAAACCAAAAAAGTAATGATGCTTAAGAGATGGGGTGACTTTAAGGGATAAAAATACTTCCCCATTTAAGTTGTACAAGAGGTATGTAAGGCTCGAAACAATGCTGCATGTGGTTCTTTGGGACAGTACATTTAGGATTCATTTTTGTACACATAAGTGTAAGTGTAAGTAACTGAGTAGTTTGCTTATTCACACATTCATTATCCCACCTGATGAAAAAATACAGATAATATGCACAATACCTGCACATACAGTGTTACTTAAGACAATTGATGAATACCGAAGACAAGACTATATGTTCTATTTGTGTTTCAAAGGCTGTTAAATATAGTTACAAAAAATCATTTTGCTCAATAATTTTACACTAGAGTAATTTAACTACTCACTGCAATCTTCTACTGTTTGATAATCTCCAGAGGGACAAAATATGTGGATGATACTTGTTGGGTTTACCACATTTTAAACCATGTCTTCTTATAAAAGTGCCCATCTCTGTTTTGATAGCACATTTGCAGAAAGGATTTGAACCAAAATATTCAAACTGACGAAGTTTTGCTGATGCAAATTTCATTGTTACAAGCAAAGCCTTAGTAACTTAGGATATTTAGTTATGTGAAAGGGAAAAAATCAGTCAATGAGCTTTTCAAAACACACTTCAGAATATTTTGAAATAAAAAAATGCTTAACACATTAATATAAAATACAATACATATTGTTTTTTCTTAAGTAATTCACGAAATAAAGAATAAAGAAATAAGCAAACAAGGCTTTTTTCTTTCCAAGAAGCTTTTCTTTCTTCACTGCGTGCTAGATTTTATGCTAGTAAGATTTGGTATATGCATCAGCAGGGAGACAGAATTCATAATAGCAGCCAGGGTGAATTTTACACATTTCCTTTAAGGCAGTACTTTCTCAATACTTTAGAAGTTATGATTAAAGCTCACATCCTCACTGGATTTATAATAAAGTATTGCCTATTGATCATAAAGATGAACGGAATTATGTTTTGGAAAAGAGTCCTCTCTCTCAAGCCCTGCTGTAAATAAGACACGCCAAAATAACTTTGAAGAAATCTTTCAACTGTCCTACTGGGCATGGTGGCTATTGTATTAGAGATGCAACCAATGGTTAATAAAGCAGTTCATAAATCTGCAATCTATTATCTGGCTGTAGGAATGATGCAGCTCTTTAAAAGTCCCCAGAATGGGGTTGTATTGAATGAGATTAAAGGGACACGGTCAACCTGATATCTATCCAATTACTAAATATGAGCTAAAAGTGCTTCTACAGGCATTTTAAAAAACACTGCCTGCTTCCTAGAATTTCCAGGGGGATTATTTCTAGGTAAATCACATATTTCTGGCTGATTGCTGGCAGGTCATAATCCCAAATTTTTTCTACTCTGATTGCTTTGAGTTTCAAAGATCTTAGAAATGGAAGCTTTCATTCCCTGCAGAGAATAAACACTCCATACAGACTCACACAAGATTTAACAGAGTAAAAAGATTCTTTGTGTGCTCCTCCCAAGCTGCAAACAAACATAAAGAACTGCTACTGTCTGTCTGCAGGTAAGTACTGTGCTTGGAAGAACAAGGAAAATATAAAAAGAGTTTAAAAATGTTTTATTTTCTGTTCACCTATCAGAAAAAACACTGTGGGCTGGTCTCCTGACAATACAAATCATAGACTCTTTATTTGTGGTGTTGTGCATAAATAGACATATTGTACCTGTCTGAATGGGGAAGATGAGCTTCTAGAGTGGGGGAAAAATTCCCAAATAATTTATGGAGTTTGGAGCGATACTGTAAGGAAAGCAAAAATACTAAAAATCTTCCATGGAAGTCAAGTTAGGATTACAAAGAAAATAATTATTTAGCACAGTGTTTTAATGTTCAGGGTGTAGTGACACAGAGAAAATGTACTTCTCACCAAAGTCTTCAATATGCTGGATCTCCTCTGGCAACTTCAAATTTTACAAATTTTATCCTATGTAACAACTGGGAAATGTCCAACAAAGAACATTATTCAGTAAAAGACTCTTCAAGGTTAAAATGGAATTAAGACATTTGGGAGAATAAATCTTCGAGATTATTTTTCAGGTGCCAGCTATTTTGGGACATGCTGAAAACCACAGAGAAAACATCTTTCTTTCTGGACTACTCTTCTTTCGGCAAGTGTGGATAGAGTGACCGTGTCATGAAAAGCTCAGAGCAACCTCCAAAAATGTCCAGAACAGAAACCTCCAAAACTGTCTAGAACAGAATAACACAAAAAAGTTTGACATGTTGTAGCTAATCTCACTCTCTCCTTTGTGAAGTCTAATATGAGTAGGTAGGAAAAGGGGAATATGAATAGGTATGAAGACGAGCTACTGTTCCATTAAATTCTCTGCCTCATCCATATCTGATTTAGCTTTTTTAAACATGAACTCCCAATGGATTTACACAGACCACTCTGACTGTTTATGTAGTGGTGCTGAGTTGGTCTGTTTACACAGCTAGATAGACATTGAAATTTGTCTTAAGTCCTACCCTGGAAAAGAGGAAACTGTGCATCTTTGCAGAGATATTGTTTATGTAAAGATCAGAAAAATCCCACTAGAAACCTCAATGATGCTTTAAAGTAGTTTATTAAGAGAGTAAGTTGTTTACTGAGCATGAGATTCTAAGTGAAAATTTCACTGATTTTAATAAAACTCAGTGTTTCTATGAAATAAGCTTTCATCTGGAGCACAGCAGATTCCTCAAAGTGATTATTCCAACTCTAGAGGTGTCTTGGGCCAGTAGCACCTTAATCATATGGGATGGAGGGGAGGATAGGGGAATACAGGATAGGCTTAAGCACAAGGTAATTTTCAGGTTTCATAGAACCAGAGAGTATACTGAGTTGGAAGGGGTGCATCAGGATCTAAGCCCTGGCCCTGAGAATGAAACCCCAAGACACTACATGCCTCCTTTGGATACTCTCTAATAGCTTAATGTCTTTTTTATTACGTGGTGCCCAAAGCTGCACACCTCATTCAAGGTGAGGCCACACCAAAGCAGAGCAGAGCAGGACAGTCCCCTCCCTTGCCTGACTCACGATGCTGTGTCTGAGGCCCCCAAAGACACACCTGGCCCTCCTGGCTGCCAGGACACATTGATGGCTCAGGCTCTACTTGCCATTGACCAGGACCCCCAGGTCCCTTTTCACAGCGCTGCTCTCCAGACTCTCATTCTCCAGTCTAGGTAGACAAGGAGATTTGACTGGTCTTAGGTGCACAATCCAGCACTTGCCCATGTTGAACTCCATGTTGAACTATTTTTGGTAATTGCCCATCTCTCTAATTTGTCAAGGTCCTCTGTCCTCAAGGAAATCAGCAAATCCTCCTGGTTTAGTGTCCTGGGCTTACTTAGTGTTCCTTTGAGTCCTGCCTCTGTGTTGATTCTGAAGATGTCAAAGAGAACTGGACTGAGGATGGAGCCTTGCCCAATACCACTTGTGAGTGACTGCCAGCCTAATGCCACTCCCTGTACAATAACTCTTTGTGCCCAGCCTGTGAGCAGTTTTTCACCCACTGTACAATACATTTATCCAACTGTGTGCCTGGCACTTTGACCAGAATGATACTGTGAGACAGTATCAAGGCAGCAAAGGTCAACAAAAGCAGCGGGTCAGAAAAAAGGTAAAATTAAAGCTCTGATCACTTGCATATGAGAAGGATTACAAAACAAATATATGAAAATTCCTGGACTTATTCTGTGTGCAATATGCAGAAATAATTGAGCCTCAGCATAAATGTCCGTGTCAGGCTGTTCCTGAACCTCTGCCTATGGCATGCATCAGGTCACAACACATCTGCCCACATCCTCCTGCAATGGAGAAATCCTAGTATTATGTGCTAATGGAGAATACTAATAAAATTTTTCACCTGGACTTAGAGGACAGCATCTTGCTTTGTGTTTGTGTGAGACTTATTTCCAGGCTCCAGTAGAGTTGCAAAGCCCTTCAGAGCCAGGGATAATGGCTCAGTGTGACATTTAAGCAAACTCTGTACTATGCTTACTTGTAGTCTGAATGGCCAGAGACCAGCCTTTACGCCATTTGCACCTTCTGAGTCACTTTTTTCTGCCTTTGAAACCAGTGTCCATAAAATGAAAGATTAATGAGCTCATCTGCAGCCATCCCTCACACAAGTAGCATTCATCCCCTCATCACTCTGCCTCGACAGAAATGAAAGACCTGCTTCACAAAATACTCAGATAACACAGGTTGTGCAGGGTCACTTCCCCAAACCTCTCTATTCTAAAACTCATGTGCCTGCACAAACTAAGATATCCAGTAAGCTTTTAAACACATCTTTCAGTACAGCCATGACAGCTCAACTAAATTAATTACTGTAAGCAAACCAGGTTTCCAAAATTATTTCTTTACTTTTTTTAATGAAAAATGATGCAAAAATTAATGTCTATATTGGGAATAAAAAGAGGTTTTGCAGAATAAAGAAGGAAGGAAGGAAGGAAGGAAGGAAGGAAGGAAGGAAGGAAGGAAGGAAGGAAGGAAGGAAGGAAGGAAGGAAGGAAGGAAGGAAGGAAGGAAGGAAGGAAGGAAGGAAGGAAGGAAGGAAGGAAGGAAGGAAGGAAGGAAGGAAGGAAGGAAGGAAGGAAGGAAGGAAGGAAGGAAGGAAGGAAGGAAGGAAGGAAGGAAGGAAGGAAGGAAGGAAGGAAGGAAGGAAGGAAGGAAGGAAGGAAGGAAGGAAGGAAGGAAGGAAGGAAGGAAGGAAGGAAGGAAGGAAGGAAGGAAGGAAGGAAGGAAGGAAGGAAGGAAGGAAGGAAGGAAGGAAGGAAGGAAGGAAGGAAGGAAGGAAGGAAGGAAGGAAGGAAGGAAGGAAGGAAGGAAGGAAGGAAGGAAGGAAGGAAGGAAGGAAGGAAGGAAGGAAGGAAGGAAGGAAGGAAGGAAGGAAGGAAGGAAGGAAGGAAGGAAGGAAGGAAGGAAGGAGAGGGAATAGGAGCTATCTTGCATCTGCACAAAAAATATATTTTCTAAAGTGCAAGAAACTAAATATCACATACTTAGTGAACTCATGTTTTAGTGATTTATGTTAAAGAAAAAGTTTTATCCCACTCTATATTTTCATAAACTTTTTGTTTTGGTTACAAAGGAAACTACAAATCTGCAACTGATAACTGATATTGCTCCTTTTCCCATAATCAACTATTTAACAAAAAACCATCTGTTAGCCTTCCATATGCATTCAGCTAAGTTTTCAGGCTTTCATTTCAAATCCTTTCTCATGATATCCAAAAGAACCTTGCTATAGGGGGAAAGGAAATTAATTCATGTTCCATTGTTTCTTGCTGCATAAAACTAAATCCTGTGCTTCTTCCTCATTCCTTTGGGAATTCCTGTGGTGCAGTACAAAGCATGCACTAAAGAAGAGATGTTTTAATGGATCATTAGCTCTCTTACCAGAGGCTTCAGCCAAAGAAATATTTTGCTGTGGTCACTGATAAGCACAAAAGATATTAATGGATACGAGACACGTAATTTTATATCCAAATTATTCTGTGCTTCTACAAAGTCCAATGCAGAGAAGCTTGAAAAGGACTAGCAAAAGGGGCCTGATATTTAGAGCTTTTCCATTTGTCAAGGACAGCAGTAAACTCAAGTTCCAGTCTTAATTCAGGCCATAAAAGTGACTTTGGATCCTTTCTGATTACCAGGTGTTCTACATAACCATTCTCTGGAGGTTTTTTGTGGGTGCTTGCCCTCTTTCTCCCCTCTTTTCTCAGTTCTTTAAAAACTGAGCAAATAAAAATTGTAGCAATGAATAACTTGCAATGTTCCATAACAGTTATTTTCATACAACAGTAAAGCTCCATCTCATCCACTGCTACCTTATGAACCTCATCATTAGTACCAACACACTGGATCACTCTCACCACTGAGCTGAGGTAGAGAAAGGTAAAAAACATAATATTTAGCATAGCAGACATGAGGCTAGCTGGTGTAACTTGACTAAAAGTATTTAAGAAAGAACAGGAGTCAAAACCATCTTGACTCAATGTCCAGAGAACTAATGTTCTTGACAAATGATAACTCCAGTTAAAATAAAGTAGGGGATTAAATAATCCCATTTGTTTTTTCCTTTATTTCTAAACAGAATTTTTAGCTATTTTGTACACTGGTTGCAGGGAATGAACACTGCAGCTCTTGGCAAGTCTGCAGTGCTCTGTCTTCTTTCTTCCTCTCATATGCTTCTCTGCCCTTTGTGAAGGAGTCACTTTGACAAGCTGAATCAAATAAAAAGCCATACATAGCCTTTCTAGGCAAAGCAGACAAGAGAAGGTAGGAGAGGAGACAATAATAAATAGAAAAACAGCCTAAATCTGAGAGTATTTGAAACCTTATTTCTCTGTCTGCATGAACATGTCACAAACACAAAGCAAATATAAAGAAGAGAGAAAATAGAGTGCAAAATTGTGAGTCAGGATATTTGAGTAGAACAAAAATAATGACAAAGCTTTGGATGGGGCAGTCTTACCATTAAAGACTCTCACGTCTCATCAAATCCAATGGATTTTGGAAATTGTAAAGCTGATTGGTAAAGTTGAATTGGTTTTGGGAAGATGAATACTGCAGCTATTTCTACTGACTCTCCCTCTCCCATATTCTGTCTTGTTCATTTTACTGAGTCTGTTTTTGGAAAAAAAGGAAAACATTTCTCAGATAGTATGACATTATATTTTTTACCACTGTCTGACACTTTCATGGCCTATGATCACAGTGGAATTTTCTCCATAAAGTGATATCATCTCCACATGGCTAAGCTAGAGTTGAAAATCAACTCTAGGAAGAAAACAAGCTAAACATACCTGACCACAGACTTGTATCAGGAAGGAAGCTGACCTGAGACTGACAAGCAAGGGGAACAGGTGGAAAAGGTTCCCAAAGGGAGTATAAATTACCTTGCTCGTGTTCTTTTAAATAGTTTGTGTGACCTCTAGTGGCCTTTGCTGCCTGCTGTGTCCCCACGAGTTCAATTTGTGGAAGCCACCTGGATGCACTGATGCAGCAGCAAATTCACATAGATGTTAGATACTTCTAGATTTCTGCTGGAAGCACAAGTCAGATGGGGGTTAGGTATATGTATATCCACACTTTTTCTTTAAACAAACAAAGGGGAAAGTATTTTCAATTGAAATAAACATGTGAACTTCCCTTTTCTCCCCAGAAAACCTCTCCCAAGGTAGAATACAGAATGGTTGAAGTTGGCTTACTCCAAACCCCTGTTCAAATCAGATTCACCGAGGACAGGTTGTTTAAATCTGTGCCCAGTTGGATTTTAAATTATCTCAAAGAATGGAGACTCCACAGCCTCTCTGGGAAATCTCTTCCAGTGTTCAGGTACACTCATAGAAAAGAAAACAAAGAAACACTCTCTTTTTTTTTAATGTTTAAAGGGAATTTTTTGTATTTCAGTTTATAACAGTTGCTTCTTGTTCTGTCACTGGATTCCAATGACAAAACCTAATGCATATTTTTGTTAGAGAATGTGAAGAACATATGATACTCACAGGAGAGACAGATTAAAATAAGAGATTTAAAACTACACATGGATACACACACATGTTTTTGCAGAGTGGTTTTTTCTTCCTTTCTTTCTCTTACCTCAGAAATTTCCAGGGCCCCTGACCTGTAGCCCACTACACACAGTTCTCACTCTGTGCTTTGTTTGACTTGGCTACGTTTTTCCCCCTGCTGCTCTCAGGGGCCTCCTCTTCTCTGTTCCTTCTGGATGTTCCCAGATCACCCTTTTTATTCCATCCCTGCTGACCCATCATGTTCTCCGTGGCATCTCTCATTTCTGTAGACATTCAAGCTCCTGAAAAGGCATACATTCCCCCTCAATCTCCAAAAGGGCGACAGAATTTTGCTGCAAAGAGAATTCAAACAGGTGATCTTCTTCTGTGCTTTTCAGTCATATTTACTAATGGATCACAATATAAACAATGCACTGTAGAAGAAGAACAAATAAACCAAATACTTTCCATCATTGCTGGATTTGCTGACTCTTATGTATAGATGACAAACATTACAGCTATTTTTCCAGCATACTGGTGTGCTTAGATTAAGATGGACATTTTCCCAAAACTCCCAGTGAAAAAGATGCATTAATCCAAAGGAGAAGAGTTTCTTTTACAGGGTTAATATTGCATTATGCTGTGAGATGCAGATGGTGGGAGTACTTGTATAGTAAGGTATACACAGACAGATGATGTAATGAAGGTATTAATTGCTTGAATCATTTTATGTTATAATTTAAATTATAATAGATTTATCTTGTAGATCTTTTTGCACTGCATATCACTGTCTTGTCCCTATTTTACAGAAAAGGAATTGAGTCAAAGACAATAATAAAGATCATTAAACATTATCACATCAATATATTATGAACATTAATGGATCCTAGATTACATACTTACAGTAATGGTTTGAATCACTTGGCTAAACCAACACAGGAAATATGTAGGAGAAAAGGATGATGTTCCAGCCTTTTGAACTTATTGTTCTTATGTGTTATGGTTTTTTTAACCACAATGTCTCCCTCTTCTAATGAAAAAAATTAGATATATAATCTCCCAATATATCACCATGTAACCAACCTTGATTAACTTTAAATAATGAGAATGACAGTGAAAATAGTATCACATTAAAACATCATCAAAAAAGCTTAGGTAAATTTGATTTTCTCATATGTATATTCCAACAGCATATCTGAAATTAGGAAGCCTTTTGCAATCAGAGAAAAGCTATATCAAAGCAATCAAAGAAAAGAAAGAAAAAACAAACAAACAAAAAAAAACAAAAACAAAAACCAAAACCCAACCAACCCAACATTCATACAAATCATCAAAATATATTTCAAGTCACCAGAATTTGATCTAGCCTGGACATTTTCAAACTCAAGGAATATTTTTTTTACTTTTTTTATCTTCTGATTTAAAAATTTACAGTACAATTGAATTATAAGATATGTCCAGAGAAATGGCAGGTGCTGATCTGATATTGCTCAGGCTGAGTAGATTCTGTTGTTTTAGAAAGAAGAAGCTGATGTTTCTTCCAAGTTTTGTTTACAGTGTTGCAATTAAATAAACACGCCAAATATACACACCTAGTTTTGCAGGTTCTAGTGATTATTTCTTCCTTAAGAAACAGCTGACTCCTCACCTTTTATTGAGAGATAGGATACAATGTACTGCTAACACTGCTTTTATTTCTGCTCAGCTATAAAGATGGTTTATAAATGTTATCTCTGCCATAAGGTAAACAAAGATAATAGACCTGATTTGTACACAGCATATGGGTCTTTGCATCCAATTTATTTCCCATTTTATATCTTGGATTTGCCTAAGGCCCATGTTCTGTTTGTATAGGATTTCATCCAAAAATGAATCCTAAAACCATTTCTTCGAAACGTGCATTGCCTTTTTTATTAACAAACTGTAATTCAGACATCTGCTAAACTGTCCCCCAATATAACCATATGAAAGACAAAGCTAACACAGCTCTAGCCAATTATTGTGTAAATTCTACATTGTGGAAGTTTAGCATCTGCATTTAATGGAAATACATAATTTATAAAAATACACAGTTTGAAAACAGCTTCTGAAATTTAATCACTTATCTAGAGCAAAATTCTCTTACTATATAAGCATTGAGCATGAGTTTTAGATCAAGCTGAGTGTTTTAAATAGTAGTTTTCAAAGACAAAATAATAAAGTTTTAATTAGTATAGTTCAAAGAAAGCTATGAAATAGTTTAGTGGGTTCTCTTTTGGCCTAATGTCTGTGAGACTTGCCAACATTCAAACCTGTGATTCCAAAACCTTCACCAAGGTGTTTCTAGTCCTGGAAAAACCGAAACTCTCACAGAAAGGAGTCAGTGGTTTTGGAAGTTAGAATACAATCTATGAGACTGCTGTACCTTAAAGAAAAGAATTAGATCTTAGTTTGTGTTTCAAGGAATTTTGACATATGGATCAGAATTTTCAAATGGATTAATTTCTGTAGGGAGTTTAAGTCCTAACATGACCTAAAAAAAATCAAATCTTTTCTTACTGTTTTAACTGCTTGCTACTGCATCTACAACAGCAGTTTTAGATGCTGTAATCAGGGCACACGTGGCTTTCTTATCCTGTGTCTGCAATAGAAGGTAAAAGTGAGTGATGGCAACAGATGATGTATGCGCTTGAATCCTCTCTCAGAATAAATGAGAATGAGTTAGATTAAACTCGTTAAAGTAACTAATTAAAGTAACTTTGCCTTTGAAATGGACAAAACAAATTCATAGACTATATCAGAATTCAGTTCCAGAATTTTGTTTTCTCTATGAAATCTTAGTTTTGCTATAGTCCATTAATACTTAACATAAAATTTCTTTGTAAGAAATCCTCATTAACTTCCACAGGGTGAGGATTTCAACTCAACATTTTACAGTGTCGGAATTTACCAGACAAATGAAACTTGTTTGCCTTTTTTTTTTCTTCACTGTGAAATAAGCTTACTTCCTGCTTGCACACTTCCTATTTGGAACTGCTCCAGAAACCAGAGCCAGGATGCAGACTGTGATTGATAGTTCTTGCCACAAATAAGACAACACAACAACAATATGATGCTTTTTCCCCATTATGATTAGGAGAGCTTGAATGGCAACCCCATCTACCAGGACTAGAGAAATATTAGCAAGGCCTCTTATAAATAGAGGGTCTGTTTTTATACTCTGCCTGGGGGAAATTTTGCCCTTTTGGTTTTAGGTCCCAGGTGACTTAGTGAAATGAAATACAGAGCTGAGTTCTGTAAAAATATTTTCTCAGAATCTTGAAAATTTTAATTGTATCTACTGCCACAAAGCAGTGAGTGAAAAATCAGAATGTCATTTTCCACGACCATTTCTAGTGAGTGCTCTAAAGAAGATATATTCCATTAACTCATTAGAAGATTTAAAAGAGACAGCTGAAGGTGCACAGGGTGCTCACATCCCATCTGGTCTTTGTCTCCAGAGATAGTGCTGCCACTCTGGTACACATTTCTTGCAGGTAGCTCAGAGAAAAGGGCTATGAAGTTTTACTTAAGACCATCCCAAACCATTCTAGAATTCTGTGAACTTACACAGCACAATCAGGAGTGAAGTGGCAGGATGCGATGTGTCCATATTCATATTCAGGGCGCATTGACAAGAACACGGTTTAGAAGATTAAGAACATGTGAGCTCAGAAACTTCTTAAATATAACAGAACTTTTTTAACCTGAGCATCAAACTGAGTTTTTTAAAATAAATAGAAAAAAATTACCATTAATAAATATCCAAGCCCTGCAATATTATCTTTTGAGTCTACAGAGACTCAGAAATTAAATTTCTGGAAGGTGGTAGAAAATTTATTTATTTTGAGAGACACTTCACAGAAATAAATGCAAATAATTTAAAAAGCACTTCTAGGGATGTACACAGCTAAGGACCAACATGTCTGACTTGCTTGAAAACAAAGTATAAAAATAAATAGAAGTAATAGAGAATATAATGTACAAGGGAAAGTCAGTATAAATAAATAAAATTTTGTGTCTCACAGAGTCAACAGAAATCTTTCAAGGACCACTTAACATATGGATAAAACATGAGGAGAGAAAGCTATCACAAGCTGAACAGGAATCAATTTTTCATTGCTATGTTGTGAAAGAGATAATGCCAAACTTGAGCAACAGCTGTAAGAGCAACATAACTCTGATTTCCCTAGTACTGGCTGCATCTCAATCTTACATGTAGTTTTGTTGTAATGCACTCCAAAGGAAAAAAAAAATATCCAACAAGATGCTTGGACATATGCATGAGGAAAGAAAAGATCTTGGAGGCATGAACAGCAATGATTGAAAAAATCTGACCTTGCTTAGTCAAGACGTGACAGAGGTTAGAAATATAGTAGTTAGTACAATCAAAGAGATCATGCAGAAACAACTATAAATGCTATTTCATTGCACATGTCCAGGGCTGCTAGGATAAGTAATAATGTATTTAAGTTTCAGCAAGGGCTAGACAAGGTAACTAAACTCCTAATGCAATTCCCTGGAACATGATATTTTTTTCACTCAATATAATCACTGGATGGATACCTATCTGGAATTTCCTCACACAGAAGAGAGGGGAGGACTACAGGGCCTAGAATATAGTTCCCAGATTAATTTTTTATGATTCAATAATTATATCCACACATTTCAAGTTTATTTCAGGAATTTTGATCTAAGCACTAAACCTCAATAATTGCAATAATTTGGCTGTGACTTTAAATCTTATATTTCCAACAAAATGTCTCTGTTTTCTCACTGAAAATTACAGGTCCACTGTTTCCCAAGCCACCATCATTTCAAGTTGTTGATTAATATCATGTCTGGTCTCAGTCAAGAGTTGGTAATGAATGACAGGCATTTTTTCCAACTGTAACCCTGAATTAGGTATGTTTTTCAAATTGCAGGTTGGTTTCACATTTAAGTCTTTTTATGTGGAGATGTTTTACATTGGAATGTACACATTTAGTAAGCAGATGGGGAAGAGAACTTTACAACTAAAATAATTCAAGATATGTAAATAGGCAATTGTAGAACAGGTGGCTTTTCATTTCCAAAAAAATCTAAATAAAACCAGAGTAGCTCTGTAATTTAATAGGAAAAATGTCAAAAATATCTCTGTGCATTTACAGCTGAATAAGCTTTGGGAAAAGAAAATTATTTTGGAAGGAAAGACAGGGAATTCCAAAATATTATGGGCTTGAACAGTTCCTAGGAGAAGATTTACCCTAACAAAACCAAAGCAAACAAGCAAAGTCCAGTGTGTCTTAGAAAGAACATAATATTGCCCAGAAAGAAGCCTTCAAAAAGTAATTATGCTCTAAACTAGAGACCCATCTTGAATGAGTCTTCAGCTAAATACTAGCAATAGAAAAATCTGATGTTAGCATAACTCAATAAAGCAGTGTTCATTTGTTTTACAAGGGTCCATAATGTTTTTTGTTTATTTAAAGACAAAAATAGTTTTTATTTGCATTTTACCATATTCTCATTCAGATTGCGGACATTAAAATACACAGAGTTAACAGAAACCTATTTAAAATCAACAGATGTGGTGATCCTTGAAATTGAATTTTTATCAAGTTCATAGCTTTACTAAATATTGATGTAAGAAATTAAAAAGGTAAGAAATCTATTCTTTAAGATGCATGGATAGGAGGCTATACCAGGATATTAAGAAAGAAACAAGTGTTTCCCAGTAGTAAGAGTGTGTCACTATAGTGAACAGGACAACTAAAGCCTGATGGTCCCAAAGGAATTGTTCAAAAGTGCTGCAGCCAGGGTTTTTTCTGTTCCTACTGCCCAACCACCTGAATCTTAGTTTATTAAACAAGCATGAATAAGAGTTTTGAAGGTTCTGTCAAGGAGAGACACCTGCTTTCCTGAACAAGCAAGAGAAAAAGATGAACGTTCACCCAGTATGCTTCTGCAGGGAGCAGGGATAGAACAGGGAATTTGAAAAATCAAAAATCCTCTGCATGACTAAGAAATGCTCTACCCAAGAGAATGGTCACAGCTAGAGCTGCACAGAGAGAATAAACTGGTTGCTTTTGATGACAGCTAACCAAGACATAATGTGTCTATTGAGAACACAGACATAGAAGATAGGACTATAAGAAAGAATTGAATGCTAGAAAAGACAAAAGCTATTATGGTCCAGGAATACATGATGAGGAGTGGGGAGTGTTATTAAGACAATACAATTGGAGGAATTGGCTGGGGAAAAGCAAAAAAAAATCTGTGGGTAAGAAGTATGTGGACACTCTCACTAGTGGGAGTTACCACTTATTTGCAAGCACACTGACTGAAATTATGATCTCTGTTCCATAATAAATGTTGAATGGCTAAAACCAGAAGAGTTGAGGATGACACCACAGATAGAGCTGCTACTGCCAGCCCGCCAAGAAAAGCTAGAGACTGCAATCCACTCACTGACACAAATACTGGAAGGTCAGATTAGTTATGGTGTAGAGATCAAAGACCATAATGCAGCCTGGAGGAGAGAGGTGAGGCACCAGCACACACCACAGGAAGATTTTATGTGTCAGAGAAGAAATTCTTGTCTTAATGTGCCATTGCAGGCATAAAATAGAAATGCCTTATGGAAAATGAGCAGAGAGACACACAGAGAGGTACTACAAAGATGAGGGGCTTCATCAGAGTCAGATCTGTAGATTCTAGGACACATGGTACTTTTACAGCTATCACATTATGATACTCATTTAAAAAGTTATTCTTTTTCATGCTAGGAGGCATAGTGAAGTAAGCACTGCTGCAGCTTCTGCAACCAGACTCAAAATCTGAAAAGAATATTTGCTTCCAGGAAAGTCCCACTAAGCTACTCTCTCAGATGACCCAGGCATTTTGATTGATCCATCATCATTATGAGTGCCCTTATGGATCAGGCTAGATGGAAGAAAATACTCTGTCTCTAAACCTGGCAAGAATTTTGCTGTCTAACATCTTAAAGCAAGTTCTTTGCCCTTTCAGATAACATTGGAAAAAATTTTGTATGGTCTATTAAAGAACTATAAAATGATGACATTTGTTTCCTATTTTATCCAGAAATAAATTATTTAAGAGACATTTTCACTAAAAGTGCTTAAGGCTAAATTGAAATATATGCAGCCCAAAAGATTACAATGGCAGCATAGTATTACCTCATTTGCTGCTGACTACTACAAGGTACTTAAGGAATCTCTGTGGTTCATGAGTTTATACACCCACACAGAGGGATAAAACATAAATCTTCAGATCTCAATGGATACTTTTGGTGAAGCAGCACTAGATTATATACTCAAGTGTTGTGTAATGATTTAAAATGAGCATTACTTCTGACATAATAATACACGACCAAAGGCCAAAGAACCTGGAAAATGTGGTACAACCAGAATTGTTTCAAGCATTCTTTTGAAGTGGAGGTCTTTGTGCTACCCTCAATCCTTGAAAACTGTTTTAAGATGCAAACATCTTGGGAGAGAAGCTTTTGAGGAAATTAAGACGTTAATGAATCTACATACAATGACAGGAAGTGACACAATCTGGCT
Organism: Ammospiza caudacuta; assembly: GCF_027887145.1. Taxonomy (NCBI): domain Eukaryota; kingdom Metazoa; phylum Chordata; class Aves; order Passeriformes; family Passerellidae; genus Ammospiza; species Ammospiza caudacuta. Next base: position 47,439,053 of record NC_080598.1, on the reverse strand, counting down.
GTACTACAAGAAATGCACAATAATCATTTGAGAGTCTATTGCAGATGTAAAGAGCTTATAAATATTAGTAGGAAAGAGGACGCACACACGTAAGCTCTATTCTGTCAGATACTCACCAAAAATGAAAGGAAGCTCTTTAAGGAACAAAATTCTGCTTTGAAGGTGCCTCTTTCAACAAGGGCGCATTTTGCATAATCAATAGAAAAATATTTCTAATAAAACTGCAGGCTATCATGAAGATCCTATCAGACAAAGTTGCAGACATGAATATGCAGTCAAGGATTTTTAACATTATAAATAAAGACTAAGGCAAAATTAAGCAGTCCTTGAGACATAGTAAGAATATTTTGAAAATGCAGTTTCCATATGACTTGACAATGGCTGAGATGAATGGAACTTTTCATCTATTTTCTTTTTCCAAGACAAATAAACTGCTGGTAACTTTGAACTGATTCACCTATATCAACTAAACCTTCGCTTGGTTTGATAAGTTTATATT